>NC_051068.1:13641963-14251130 GCF_004664715.2 Peromyscus leucopus | reverse complement strand
AAGTGTCTTGGTGGTAGTCTACAAAGTAGAGAGGTAAGTTCCTAACAGATAAACTTCTGCCACCAAAAAAGGAGAAAAGGATGTTGGGTGGCCAAGAAATGTCCATCACACTGACATGGAATTGAGTGTTCACCAAAGAACCAGAAGCCCTGAGAAGCTGACCTTTCAAAATGACATAGCCTGAGAAGGCCAAGGCAAACTCAGGCTTCCAAGCCAGCTGTGGCCCTTCTTCCTGTCCACTCTACAAATCCAGTTCTCTGGCTTTACCCTCCACTCACAGAGTGGGCTCTGCACCACACAGCACTGAGTGTGAACTGTGAGTCTTAGGAGCACAGACACTTCCGTGGTAGCAGGCCAACCTGCTAGCAAATCACTTCTCTCTGTTCCCTGGCTGCTTCTCTATGTACTTAGAGTTCTCTCTCTCATGCCTCAGAAAATGCAACTGGTATAAGGTACTTAGTTCCAACTTAGCTGTAACTTAGTTCTAATGTCCTGGACAACTGAACTAACATCACTGAGACTTAATTTTCATATCTGTAAAATGAATGTGTTAGGTCAGAGCTATAAAAAGATTTTTGCCGGGCGATGGTGGCGCACGCCTTTAATCCCAGCATTCAGGAGGCAGAGCCAGGTGGATCTCTGTGAGTTCGAGGCCAGCCTGGACTACCAAGTGAGTCCCAGGAAAGGCACAAAGCTACACAGAGAAACCCTGTCTCGAAAAACCAAAAAAAAAAAAAAAAAAAAAAAAAAAAAAAAAAAAAAAAAAAGGATTTTCATCTCCATGGCCTTATGAAATAAAAATAAATATAAGATCTGTGTATTTCTGAAGGCATTTTCTCTAAGTCCATGAACCCTTAAAGGAGGGCTGGCACTGTACAGGCTAGCTCACTGTAACTATCCAAGCACAACCCAAGAGACCATCTCTGGCAAAAGCTTATCTCCAGCCTCAGTTTTAGAAGTTACAATCAAATGATGAGAGGTTTTGACTTAGCAGAAATCACCAAAAAGATACCTTTAGTTTCTTGATGTATGGGTCCATCTTTTCTCTATCATTTCAGGCAGAAATGGGAGTCTTTCTAGGTATAATATTTAAACTTAAATCTTTATAATGTATTTGTAATGTAAAATAGAAGTGTTTTGACAACACCATAACAAATAACCTTATACCCAGTCTCCATTTTTTTACTCTATCTAGTGATGTCATAGAGAGAGTACATTTGTAAACTATAAATCCATCTGCCTTTCAGGGCTCAGCGCTAATCCACCCCTTTAAGTGAAACAATGCTACTGATTCCCATTAAAGCTTCCTTGAATAAAAAGCTATTTTTATGGACCCAGAAATCCACTTTTTTCTAAATCTCATTTCTTTTTATCTTGACCACCACCACTGCACTCTTTCTTTGTGCAAAAGAATAAATCCTTTCTGAGCCCACAGATTCAAATGCGACTGTGATCCCCAGCACTGACACCCGGCTGATAAAGCAGCAGGAACACTTCTCTCACCTTTTACCTTCAATAACAGCAGCAGTGGAAGCCATGCTCCTAGTTGACAAATGATGGGAAAATCACGCCTCACCACCCTCAGGCTTAGAGGATGACTTCCATTGCAGTACTTATAAAACAATAGACTTGGCTAGGAATGAGTCAAATGTAAACACAAACTTCCGGTTTGTACTCATTTTCAACTGCTTCCAGCTTCCAGATTCTCCAGTATTGTTATTTGTGACCCTTTAATATTTTAAAACACTGACTGCAGGCTTCCCTCTTGTGACTGACTGCTTTCCCATCCATGGGGATAAGTTTAGTGTGTGACACACATGTTTTTAAAATACTCCTTAAAATTATTTCATAAGTGCACAGATCCATACGCACAACCCACTGATCCCCCAGCAATGAGGGTCCAGTTGAGTCCAAGTGCATCCCAAACTCATCATCTTCCTGCTTATTCCCATGTTCCTATTTCCTGTCTGCCATCAGCTCCTTTAGTGTCACCAAAAGATACTTTACATCACTTTCACCTACTTTCAATCCTCACATTAACTACTCTCTAAGCCTCACAGGTCTCAGGCCTGCCCTGTTCTGCCATCAGCTGAATCCATATGAGTATATCGGGGGGACATATGGAAGGTACCACACTTTTCCCAATTTCCACTCTATTTTCTACATCTACTCACCCTATGTGACCAGCTAAAAGTTATCTTTTCAGTAATGTGAACTATTTTGATTTTTTCCACGTGTCTATATATCATAATATTTCATTTCAATTTGTTCATTTACTTATATTCTCTGAGGCTGGAACACTATATTGTTTCATCTTCCATAGGTCTAAGCAGATTATTGGCTTTGTGCATATTTATATGCACAT
Source organism: Peromyscus leucopus (assembly GCF_004664715.2). Taxonomy (NCBI): domain Eukaryota; kingdom Metazoa; phylum Chordata; class Mammalia; order Rodentia; family Cricetidae; genus Peromyscus; species Peromyscus leucopus. The sequence goes on along the minus strand of NC_051068.1, from coordinate 14,248,765 downwards.
GCGCGTGCACGCGTGTATGTGTGTGTGTGTGTGTGTGTGTGTGTGTGTGTGTGTGTGTGTGTGTTTGAATTCACTGAGTGCCAAGCTGAGATTCCTGCAACATTTTGCATGGAGAAACAAAGAGATAAAAATTAATACTACTAATTTAAATGCACAGATCCTTCCTGATGTCAACCCTAATCCTGTGTCCAAAGTGTCTCTGTCACCAACCAATCAAGACAGTTTTGCTCTCTTACCTATACTTTACTATATTTGTGGTGTTTAAAAGAACCACATTTATATTTTTCTAATCAATTTATTCTGATAGCTGCCTCAGTGATTGCTGATGAAGAATCAACCAAGCAGAGAGAATCATGAAGCTTGGTGAGATTTTGGTGTCACCATTGAATTTGTTGGGATCAGTGTATAGCAGACAACTTCTGAGGCAATTCTCCTCTTAACTGAAGATAATAACACAAAATAAGCTCTTAAAGCAGAAAGTATTTGGTAAGGTCTTAATCCTGTTCCTTAATCCAGTCTTACCTAACCTGGGAGAAGGGCAGTTTCCTAACTCTGGCTCTCTCTAGATTTTCTGTCTCACATACAGGGAGAGAAGGGATTGAAGAGACATTTGTGAAGATCACAGAGCAGAGGCAGGGCCACTGGAGGACTGATGCATAGCTGTGATGCCGTAAAACTTTCCCCTCCCCCACATCTGACTGCTACACCAGGAGGGTTCTAGAACAATAGTGAAAGAGCCGCAAGACCTGGACTCCCCTTAATCAGTTCCTCAGGAGACCAGGGGGGCAAAAGCTGGGAAGAGAGAGGCAGCTGAGGGCACAGCCTCATTCCTTAACAGGCTAACAAAAACAAACTCACATTGTAGGCTGATTCATTTCAATTTCTGTTCTGAAATTACTCCTAAAACACTGGCCATGTGCTAAGTCACAATTTCTTTAAAGTTCAACATCCCTTTGTGATAAGAGAAAACAAGATGAAAAGAATATATCTCAATATAGCACAAGCTATATACAACAAACCTGTAGCCAACATAATACTAAATGACAAGAACCTGAGAGCACATCCCCTAAAACCAGGCACAAGACGAGGTGGCCAACACTCTCTGGAGTACTGACCCAGTAGAGTGCTTGAAATCTAGCTAGAACAACAAATGAAATAAATTTAAGGGATACTAATAGGAAAGAAAGAACCCCGAGTATCCCTATTTGCAGACAGCATGGTTCCATACTTAAAAGAGCCCAATCTTCACCAGAAAACTTGGACTTGATTAACACTTTTGACAAAGTAGCAGGATACAAAATTAGGAAAAATCTCCAATATCAAAAAGAAGTTTACTCCTGTCTGGCTAGTTATCACAATGCTGGAAGGTGCTATACAGGCTGTTTGTGGTGTGTGTGTGTGTGTGTGTGTGTGTGTGTGTGTGTGTGCGCGAGCGCGCGTGTGCGCGCGCACACGCGCGCGCAGGCAATCATCAATAGTCTTACCCAGGCATAAACCCAGTAAACTGCAATAATGTGACAACATACGCCCATGGGTGTCATAATAGCATGAATATTATGGGTGTCTATCTACTTTCTGATTGGATTTAAGCTCTCTACAAAGGAGGAAACACCTGCCTGATACTGTAAATTTGGGAGAAAAATAAACGTTGTTGAGGAGGTCACAGGCCCCACAACTGAACCTACTATCATTATCTTTTACATGGACATTGTATCAAAATGCTCTCTAAATTCATATCTCTATATTCATAATGAGTATAGTTCTCAGACCACATCAGAGAGGTTTCTTTGTTCAGTGAATAGTGGTTAACAGAGAAACTCACAGCTGGTCCAAGTGCAGAGAACAAGTGTCAGTGGAGTGCTTACCCACAAATGGGACATCTGTATTGTAAGCATTGCAGCTTGGATGGAAAGGGATCCCGGCAGTCAGGAGCCAAGGGATACCGCAAAGTCACCGTAAGTGCAGCAGCTTACAGCCGGCTCCAGGGAAAGGTTTCTCCAGTGCAAGTGTAACAGTTCTATTCAAGCAGGGGCGGGTTTTCCAGCAAAGTCGTTAAAGCTCAGCTCAGGTCCCCCAGAGGGCAGTGCTCTGCTGGACTGGGGGAAAGTTCCCCCAGCAAAAGTGTTGCAGTTCTGCTAGACTCCGATCCTGCTCCAGTAAAAGTTGTTACAGCTGGGCTCGGCAAAAATGTCACACTGCACAACAAACCTCACTCCAGAGATTTATTGGGAAGCAAGACTCCCGGAGGGTGGCTGCCTCAGGTTAGAAACAGCAGTGAACTGAACAGGGTACAGATCTTATATAGGATTTCTTGGGGGGCAGAGCTTTCCAGCACGGCTTGGGATTGGTGGATTTTGGTGGTCTGATTCTGTGGCAAGCTCAAGGACTGGTGCAATTTCAAGCCCTGGTCCTAGGGTCAAGTCAGGGTCATGGTGATTTTCCTTCGCCCTTTTCACCCTACATATACCCACCCTTCCACACCAAGTCTCAGAAACCATCAAGATAGAGGGGGCACAAAGATCATAGGAGCCAGAGATCAGAGAAGACCAGAGCCAAACAGGTCTCCTGGAAATGACAGTCTACTACACTCATAAACTCACAGTGTGGTTACCCACATAAGATCAAGGCAGTCAACGTCCTAGCAAGGAGTATGAAGGGGTTCATGAGCTCCCACCCCTAAATGAGGATCTATAGGCAGCATGTGGCTTATGTGGGGAGGAATAGACCTATGAACAGTTCCATGCCCAGGAGCATATAGACAACACAAATTGTGATCAATGGGTTATTAAAAACAATAGAGATGACATGAAATTGAGGGTAGGGAGGTGGGGTGGGTCTGGGAGGAGGTGGAAGTAAAAATGATCAAATACCTTGTATAAAATTCTAAACAAATTGATTTTTAAATGGGGGGGGGGACCTAGTAGTAAACCTAACCAAGAAGGCAAAAGACCTCTACAATGAAAACTTTAAGACACTGAAGAAAGAAACTAGAGACGATATTAGAAGACGGAAAGATTCCCGTGCTTATGGTCTGAGAGAACTAACATTGTGGGAATGAGTGCATCACCAAAATCAGTCTCCACATTCAGTGCGATCCCCATCACAGTCCCAATGAACTCGCAGGAGCAGAAGAAAACGCCCCTGAATTCACATGGAAGAACAAAAATATCCAAACGGCCAAAGCAGTCCTGAGAAGAAAGCAGCGCTGGCGCATCACCACACCTGACCTCGAATTACATGGAGCCCTAGTGACGAAAGCCCATTGGTCCTGACACCGAAACAGGTGGCTATGGTGGTGAAGCAGACGGAGGAGCCAGAAATCAACCCACACCGTTACAACCCCCTGACCTTTACAACAAAGCCAAAAAATATACGCTGGGGAAAACACAGAATCTTCAAGCAATGGTGCTGGGGAAACTGGGTGGCTGCCTGTAGAAGACTGAAACTAAATCTTATCTCTCACCTTTCATTAAAAAAAAAAAAAAGTAAGCTTCAAATGGATCCAGTACCGTAATGGGAACCTGAGAAGTGCTAGAGGAAAAGGAAGAGGGAACACTGTGAGATTCAGACATAGTAGGACTTGATGAATGGACTCAAGCTGCTCGGGGCTAGAATAAGGCTAGCGATGCACAAAGGACATCCTGGGATGAGGGAGCTTCTGAACTGTCCAGGAAACAGTTCATCAAGTGAAGAGGCAGTCACAGAATGGAAAACTCTTTGCCAGCTAAACATCTAACGGGGGAATAACATCCAGAACACAGAAAAGTAAACAGCAGGGAACCAACAACGCACTAAGGAAAACAAAAACCGAAAATAGGCCAAATGGAACTCTGTGAAGAAGGAGCATGGATGATATTCGTTATCAGAGAAATGCAAGGTAAACTGCTTTGAGATTCCATCTCATGCCAGCTAGGACAGCTTTCATTAAGAAAACAAAGCCAGGCAGTGGTGGCGCACGCCTTTAGTCCCAGCACTTGGGAGGCAGAGCCAGGCAGATCTCTGTGAGTTTGAAGCCAGCCTGGGCTACCAAGTGAGTTCCAGGAAAGGCACAAAGCTACACAGAGAAACCTTGTCTCAAAAAAAAAAAGAAAAGAAAAGAAAAGAAAACAAGTGGCAACAAATGATGGCGTGGATGTGGTGGGAAGCGAACCCTCCTGCACTGTGGGTACCTGTGCAAACTGACACAGCCACTGTGGAGATGAGTCTGCAGGTTTCTCAAAAAACTGAAAATGGAACCCACACATAACCCGGCTAATAGACTCCTGGGCATGTACCTGAAGACCTCCGTATCCTACCACACTACCACATTGTCCTGGTTTATCTCTTTGTTGTTGTGGCAAAACACTGACCAAAAGCAGCTTGGAGAGGAAAGGGTTTATTTAGCTTATAGGTTACGATTTTCATCAACAAGAGAAGCCAAGGCAGAGATCTGGAGGCTGGAGCTGAAGCTGAGACCATAGAGAGTGCTGCTCACTGGCTTGTTCCCCATGGCATAGTCAGCCTGCTTTCTTATATGACCCAGGACCACCTGGCTGGCACCACTCACAGCGGGCTGAGCCTCCCACATCAATCATTGACCAAGAAAACGCCCCACCGACGTCCCCAGGGGCCAATCTGGTGGAAGCAGTGCCTCCACTGAGGTCCCTTCTTCCCAGGTGACTCGTTTATGTCAGGTTGGCAGACGCTAACCAGCGCCCACATTCATGTTTATTGCTGCTCTATTCACCATAGGAAGGAAGTGGAACCAGCCTCAGTGCCCGGCAGCTGACGAGTGGATAAACAAAGTGTGGTGTGTATGCCCAGTGGAATTGTATTCAGTCAAAAAGAAAGATAAAATGTGCAAAAAATGGGTGGAACTGGAATATATTATACAAAAGGAGGTAAGCCAGGATCTAAAACACAAGCACCATGTTTTCTCTCATAGGTGGACACTAAGTTATAGTTTTTAAATATGTGTGTTGATGTGTAGTGAGTGTACTGTAAAGCTCAGGAAAGTGGAAAGGGGGACTTGAGAAGCGGGGAAGTCACTAAGTGATGGGAGGTAGAACACTTGTGATATGGAACTGGGAAGAGGAATGCTGGGGATGGAAAGCAGGAAGGAAGGCAAGGAGATGGGAAAGAGGAAAGGGGAGGGAAGGCCGACCTAAGGTCACAACTAAGCTGTAAGGAAATCTGATGCTTGATAAGATGATCTCTATATATGGAGAATCCATGTATGAGCGGGGAAAGCTGCTCCCAGAAGCCAGAGATTATTCAATGAAAATCACGGGGACAGGAGAAGGCTATTTCCTCATTAGTCGTTGGTAGGGAAGCTGATGAGGCTCCAAAGACAATACAGAAAATCGCCCTTACTGCTGCCCTATCCCTCCAGTAGGATAAAATAGTCAGACCTTATCTTCTGGCTGACCCAGAGAGTTTCCAGAAGGTACTATGCAGGCTGCTGGAGAGAACTCACCTCGGGACCCATATGCAACACTACCAACCAAGCAGGCAGGAAGTGCACACTGGGGCAACATCGGCAGGAGTATTATGGGCGTCACCAACCAGTCTCTGGTCGGATTGATGCTCATTTTACAGAAAAAATTCACATCTGGTGTTGTAAATGCAGTCCAGAGCCTATGGCCAGGGGGACATAGGCCATACTGAGGACGCCATTGCGGCTGTTTTGCTAGATGTTCGTGGTGTAACTGTTAAACTGTCTTCTAAATAACCATTCCGAAGTCCAGAGGATAGGATTGCTAGCAGTTGTGGTCAGAGAAATTATTTTTGCCATGGTCAGCTGTGACTCCAGAGACTCGTTTGTGGTCAAAGTATTGAGAATATGTGACTAGTAAATGCTCAGCCATAGGCAGAACATCTGTATGTTCCACTCAGAGAACACAGTGGAAGAATGAGTGGGAAAAAGCTGAAGTGCAAGAAGAGGTGGGATGGATGTGAAACACTGACTTCTGGGCACAGCATGACTGCTGTGCTCTCAAACTCACAAAAACTATGATTACCTGCACAAGATCGTGCCTGTCAACATCTCGTGATGAAAAGGGTGGGGACGGAGTGGCCCCGCCCCTCCCTGAGGATGTACAGCCAGACAAGGGTTTGTCAGGGAGGAAGAGAAAGTTTCCTTAGTGGTGTAGCCACTGGGAGACACCCGTGTTCCTGTAAATAAGTTGTCATCCATGCTGTGTAACCAACTCTAAAGAAATTCATTGGGTTACATGCACACACACACACACACACACACACACACACACACACACACACAGAAGCAGTAAAGTAGAAGAAAGTCTTGTTGGGAAGAGGAAAGGAAATAGTAGGCACTGGGGACCGGAATAGTTAACAGGTGGATGTGAGAGAAACCCACTATTTACATGTATGAAGATGTCACAACAAAACTCGTCAGGATATATGATTAACTATGATTGAAAAGAAAACTCTAAGAATAAAAGAGTTAAAGAGGCTAATCTTGATTAGTTGAGTCATTCCATCTCGAAAGTTTGGGTATAAAGAAAATTAACAAAGGAAATGGCATATATACTGCTGTATTATCTGAGAGTGAGAAGTGGAATTACATGTAAAATATTCAATGCAGAAAATTGCAAAGTAAGTCAAGATAACTGATACTACTGAAAACACCAAGGAAATGTGCCTAGAGACAGTGAAAGATACTTTGTATGTGGAGTTTAAAAATAGTAAATAGAGTTAGAAATATGAGTGGAACTGAAAAATAAACGCAACATGAAAAGTATACAGAACATTTGCCTTTGTTTTTCAGTTGGGGGAAATGTGCTGCCTTGCAGGTGCACGAGTCCCAGGGCCTTTGCACAGCAGAACAACTCAGGGTGCATCGCACGGTGCGGGATCCTTCTCCTGAGGCGGCAAATCCACGTGTGTGAGCTCTGACTATGGGCTGACAAGTCAGACTGGTCCACTGGGGCTGAAGTGGGATTTTTCAACCTGCCTTCCTCATTGATGGCTCTGAGTCAGAACAAAACAAGGAGAAAATGAATCTGAACTTAAAAATTAGACAGCGCCATAGTCCCACAGCCGAAAACGTGGCGCGGCGCGCCTGGGTCCGTGTTAGCTGTCTCAGTTCCTCCTGAGTACTCACAAATTGGAGGTTCTTCTGAGCCTGTGGGAAAGGACTGAAATCCATCATCTTCTCGCAGAATTCCAGAAGGCCCCACTGTTTTTAGAACACTGAGCTCGCTCTGTTGCTCTCCCTTCTCTAGTCGGTTTTTCTCATGACCCCGCCCATGTCTACAGTGTCCGCAGGGTAAGTTCAAACACTTGTCACTTGATGGTGATGACATCCTAACAATCCCTCACATGTCTAATAAGTCATGGTCGTACTGCACTCTGGAAAGAAGAATGTCTTCCTGCTGAGTAGGAAGTCTTCTGCAGGAGCAGAGCACTTGTGGGCAGGCCAGATCAAAGGTGATCACCAGGGCTGACAAGGCTCAGCAATTAACATGATCACTATGCAAGAGTCGGGCCTAAGTTTGGATCCCCAGCACCCAAATAAAAGCCAGGCATGGCAGCACACATCTGTAAGCCCAGGCCTGGAAGGGTTGGAGGTGGGAGGATGCCAAGGGCTCACTGGATCATGTAGATGAAAGAGCCAGCTCCTGGTTCAGAGTCTCAAAAGACAAGGTGGAGAGAAGCAGACGAAGAGAACTAATGTGAACCTCTGGCCTCCATGGGTGAACACACCTGCACACACATGTGACAACACACAGACACACAAGAGTGACAGCAAAGACCTGTGGGTAGCACAGGCCACTAAAGATGAGGAGGAATGGGTTGATTAAAACCAGTAAAATGTGGTGACATGTTGGATATGGCAGGAAAGAGAACATGCTAAGGCTGACCCTTGCATTTCCTGGCTACATACTTAGAAGATAGCAGGGTCATGCCATGAAATAGAGACCATTAAAGTGCTAGGTGTTGCTTAGAAATCAGGAGGTCTGTGAGGAACACACTGTGAGGAACCACTGGATTAGCTAAAGACAACAAGGAATCTGAAGATCAAAAGAGAAATTCAAACTGAAGATAAAACTTCTCTGGTGTGGAGAAGCATTGGGAAGAAGGTGATGATGGAGGAATGCTTACCACATAGCATCTCTGTAGGAGCTAGCCCAGGGCAGCACACAGCCTTCAAAGGCACGTCCCAGCCGCCTGTTTCCTCCACCTCACCTGCTACCTCCTGCAGTTTACACCACCACATGATAGTCCAATCATCTCTAACACCTTTGTATTCATCCGCATGTGTCATGGCACATACTTGCTCACACACAGATATGCACACGCGTGTGCGCGCACACACACACACACACTCACACACACACACATCAATCAATCAATGCAAACAAACCCCCGTGAGCTTTTGTAAGGACAGGCTATTTCCATAACATCATTCATTCATCCAGTCATAGAACGTTGAACACCTGCTGTTCCAGACACAAAGCAGAGATACCATCTACTCCCTCTGAAACAACGCTTCCCCCTTCCTGGCGTACAGGGCAAAAATTTGGATAAATAGTCTTCTTGCTTTGCCGTCCAGTCCTCACTCATTGCACGATGCTGTAGAGAGCCTCCGATTCTTTGTGTGAAAGGCTGATTGGCCTGCTGTCCTCTACCTGTGATGAATCCCTGTGCCACCCCTTTGTATCTCCCCTGTCTTATACCCTCATTCCAAAGGCCTTCCTTCCCTCCTTCTGCTATGGGGAATTCTTCACAAGCTGAGTTGGTCCAGGACTTCCTCACCAGATCATCCCAAGGACTGAAGATGAAAAGATTTCCTGTCCTCCCATGATAAAATTCACAAAAGCATCTTCAAAGGGATTTTAGTGTTACTGCCAAGGACGATATCCTCAACTTCTAGCCTAACAGACAATGCTGTGCATGACTTCAGGACTGTGGTGTGCTGGCGCTGGAGTTTCCCATCAAGCCCTGGGCTCTTCCTTCTTCCTTATCCTTAGTCTCATACCTGTTCTCAGTTCTACATTTTTCACAATGTAATTTTCTCTTTCTACCTGCCTAGCTCTTCCTTGGGGAGGGTTATCTAGAAGAATGCAACACTTCAAAAGCTTGTTTTTTCACTAAAAATAAAAGTGAGAGCTAAACTCTAACACAATGTCTTATAATTCCTAGGAGAGATTTCAGATTTTCATATAAAAATTTCTGTACTGATTTATCAATGCATGCTTTTGTGATTCTTGATAACTGTAAGTTAAACGTAAATATAAATTTTAAATGTAAAAATAATATAGCCAAGCATGATGATGCAAACATATAACATTCGCATTTGAGAGGCTGAAGCAGGGGATCACAAGTTCCAAGCCAGTCCAGACAACACAGTAAGACCTTGTCAGAGAACCACAAGGGTTGGGGCAGTAGCTCAGTGGCTGAGTGCAGGGCGCATGCAAGGCCCTCCATGTAATCCCTAGCATCTTGACAAACAAAATAAAGCATGGAACAATATACATGCTTGACTTTGTTACGGATTGTATACCTTGATTATAACCCCACAGTGGTTGTCAAAAAGCCATGAATGGAAACCTAGGGATTCAGAAAAGCCTTCCATAGAGCTTCCCCCATAAGTCCAGACAAACCCAAGTTGTACCCATCTCACAGGAGGGCACACTGTACCATGACAAGCTTGTGACACAGCTCTGTACGCAGAAATGTGGGTCTGACCAAACTTTCCCAAAGGAATCCTACCACACCACTCATTCCGAAAATACAGTTAACAACTGAACGTGTAGTTGATTTGATAATTTAGCCACACACTTTAAAGTGAGGAAAAGAGGAGAAAGAGGAGAAGGAGGAGGAGGCAGCAGAAGTTGGTACAGTTCTGCCTGGGCACAGGGAGGGGTGTCCAGAACCTCTGGAATTAACAATTCTCCACAGAACAGTTTAAGCCCAAAACACAATTAAGAAGGACTGCCTCTGGGTATCTTTCAGAAAATGAAGGTCTTTCTAAAGTGCCTGTCCCAAAGAGAGAAGTTTCTAACAACTGGTAAGTAGAAGTGTCTCAGATAAAGAAATGTGCTGTGTGTGCACAGAGGACTTGGATTCTGCTGGGAGGGATGAAATCACATCACTTGCTGGAAAATGGATGGATGCAACTAGAGATCATGTGTCAAGCAAAATAAGTCAGACTCGGAATAACAAATATCCTACACAGACAGAAACAGATGTGAATACAGAAGCAAGGCTGGCAATGGCGGAGGAGAAATGGGATCATACAGGAGTGACCATGGCCACTGAGAATGACAGCCATGAAGGAGACTGTCCTTATGAAATGCATCACTTTGTATAACAAATATTCAGCAATAGAAACTTCCTCTTTTTATAGAGGTGCAAGGGACTGGAGAGATGGCTCAGTGGTTGAGAACACTTGTTTTTCCACATCCCGGCACCCACAATTGGTACCACACAACTATCAGTAACTCCAGCTCCAGGAGGATCTGACTCCCTCTTGTGGCCTCTTCAGTCAGTGCACTCACATGGCATATACACAGAGAGCTAGGCGATGCATACATAGAAATAAAAATGATATTTTGCCGGGCGGTGGTGGCGCACGCCTTTAATCCCAGCACTTGAGAGGCAGAGGCAGGCAGATCTCTGTGAGTTCAAGGCCAGCCTGGGCTACAGAGTGAGTTCCAGAACAGGCTCCAAAGCTACACAGAGAAACCCTGTCTTGAAAAAACAAAAAACAAAAAAAAAAAAAGATATTTTTAAAATAGATGTGTCTCGGTGAACACCACCAACCATGAGTAAGTGTAGACTAGATTAGGGAAGAAAACAGCTCCCCTTGCACAAGAGTGGGAGGAAGCAGATGGAGGGGGAAGTTGTTTGCCAAGTCCTTGGGATGTGAGGATAGAGACAGATCACCAGACAACGGAAAGAAGAATTTTCCTGGGAGAGGGTGCAGGGTGTAGAATGCAGGGAGCTTGGGAAGGTAAGCTAGGGCTGGGGTGGGGTGAGTGGTTCACCTGGTGAAAAGCTTGCCTTGTAAGCATGAAGACCTGGGCGCAGTCCCCAGAACTCACATTTAAAAGCTGGGAATGGTTGTTTCTGCTTGTGATTCCTGCACTGGGAAAGCAGAGATGCGCGGGTTCCTGCGGCACCACAGGCAGCCAGCCTAACCTACTTGGCAAAATCCAGGCCAGTAGATGATGCCGTCTCCAAAAACAACCAAGGTGTTCAGTCTAAAGACTGATATTCAAGGTTTTCCTCTGACCTCAACATGCATACATGCAGAAACACATGTACACACACACACACACACACACACACACACACACACCTTTTTGAAAAGGACATTTGAGGAAATTGAGCTAAGAGGGGTAGAAAGGAAACCCCTGAAACATCACCCGTACAAAAGAAGCAAAGAGCTAGGAAGGGGCTCCTGGATTTTTAGATATTTCAGAAGACAGAAAACTGTCAGAACTTCCTGCAAACAGGTTGGTGGTATACCAAGATGTGTGGTCCTAGCTGGGGCCCACATGCTTTCTACCATTTTTTAAATATCTTGGGAGAAGTAAGACATTTTAGTTGTGTGCTTTACTTAGGGACACTAAGTAAAGAAAGGTACCGAGAGCTCTGGGAGGGGGAGGAACTCACCTCAGGAGCTGGTCCTTCAGGCTGCTCCATCCACAAGGCAGTGAGCTTGTGGGTTTATGCTGAGTGTGTTTTCTATATGTGGCTGAAGGAACATCAGCCAGTGTGCAAAAGAGCACAGGTCTCTTCCCATGGGAAAGGCACACAGGCTTGCATACAGAGACTGCAAGAACCACACAGGTCTGGAGCGAGGACCAGGAACATCTCTAGGAACCTGTGTTGTGTGTGCAGCAGCAGATGCCATGTATCATGACAGTTAGCTGTGCAGCACACATGAGTTAGTATGTGCTCCCAGGGCCATTTTCCATGTAGTACATGTTTAGGTAGATGCTGCTATAGATCCTGCTTCACAGACGAGGAACAGGAGACAAAAAAGTTAGGCACCAAAACAAGGGACATTTCACCTGTTATCTGGCCGAGAGGTAAGATTTTTAAGGCTGTGTAGAATCGGGTTTCGGGTTGTGTTGCAGCACAGAATCAGCACTGGGTTTTCAAAACAAACAAACAAAAACGGACTCATTAGCAGAAAATCTGCTTCCCACAGTCCAAAGGAAGGCAAGTCCAAGCTCCGGGTGGTGAGAATTCTCCCCGGCTTTCAGACAGCTGCCTCCCACTCACACGGAGAGAGAAGGAGCCCGGTCTTTTCTCCTTCTTATGGGGACCCACCCCCGGGGGCCTTGTGGGGACCTATTTACCTTCAAAGGCCCTACCTCCATCATACTGGGGGTAGGGCTCAGAAGATGAGCTATGAGGGTAACACTGGGTCCCTAACAGAGTTCATGTGCTTTTCTCAGCCAGAAAGTCCACATGCTAACTCCACCAACAAGCTGTGCTCAACACAGGCCATCGTAGCAACTCTGAAGCCTGAGGACGGGGCGGCAATTTGAAGGGAGGCTCAGCAGATAGGAACATAAACAGGTTAATATGTTCAAAGAAAACAGGCAAATTAACTGATTTCTGTTGTCTTCCAGGGGAAGGAGGATGGGAGAGAATGAAAGGAGTGGCTGAGTGAGCATGATTCAAGTATGTTACATGATTCTTTGGAAATGCCACAATGAAATCCATTCTTTTCAGTAATTAATATAAACTTAAACAGTGTTACATGTCCAGCATCTGAGTCTAATTTACAAACTGATCTTGAATATGAATTGGGCCCTGGGTCTCCACCAGGAATGCAGATAGACATATACACATATCCTTGAGTTTTAGTAATTTAGATCATTGATAAAATAATGTTGCTCTATCAGTTGGAATTCAGGCTGAATTCCATTGTGGCTGACTCCTGGGGAGAGCCACATAGGAATAGATTCCTCTCTCCCTAGGAAATAACCCGGCCTATGCCATCCTTCCCATCCCTCAGAGAAACAAATCTGAAAACAGCAAGAGAAAAAGAAATGCTCTAGGCTGATGTGCCTGGCAACAGCTGTATTCTCACAGATCCTGCGAGTGGTCCCTAGCTGGGGTTAAGTGGCTCCAGCTGGGGATAATTAGAACAGGAGACGGGGGAGAGACTAGAGGGAGGGTGTTGGGGACAGAGCCCCATCGCCACCAGAAGAGCTGACCTGCTATTTCAGTTTGCTCCATGGATCACCTCAGGCCTCCTCATCTGCTGCCACACTCTACCCGCTCCTCTGCTGGCCGTGCAGGGCTGTGGCCAGGTGAGCCCCACCTGCCCTTGGTCCCCAGTGTCCTGCCCATGCTGATCCCTTGCCTTCAGTAAGACATGGAAGCCCCCCACCACACCACAGATGTTAGTGATTTGACGTATTCAAGGTGTGGAATACCCAAGTGGAGAGTAAATGTGACCCCAGATCATACAGCGTACAGTCTGGCTGGGGACACGGACACGCCAACGGTGTAGCAAGAGCTATAGAGACAAAGTGACAGCGCATCTGTGCGTGTGGACGCTTAGGCTCGGGGTAGGCTGGCTGGGTGACAGGGAGAGGTGACATTCAGAGAAGTGTGACAGACAGGAGCTAGAGCGTGGGCCAGATGAGGAAACACACCATGATAACAGGAAGAGCTGGGTCAAACTGGGCAGTGAGAAATGTTTCCCACACCACACGTTCTTACACAAGTGCAGTGTCTGAGTAGAGATGAGCTGCAGGCAGGGCTGCGTGAGCATCAGCCTTTAGGAGCATGGCTGACCCTGGGCAGTGACAGCTCCTCTGTAGCAGTACCCCCCCCCCAACATCTCCTCTGCAGTGACAAACCCCACCCCAACACCTCCTCTGCAGTGACAACCCCACCCCAACACACTCTCCTCTGCAGTGACAAACCCCACCCCAACACCTCCTCTGCAGTGACAACCCCACCCCAACACCTCCTCTGCAGTGACAAACCCCACCCCAACACCTCCTCTGCAGTGACAAACCCCCCAACATCTCCTCTGCAGTGACAAACCCCACCCCCAACATCTCCTCTGCAGTGACAAACCCCACCCCAACACCTCCTCTGCAGTGACAAACCCCACCCCAACATCTCCTCTGCAGTGACAAACCCCCCCCAACATCTCCTCTGCAGTGACAAACCCCACCCCCAACACCTCCTCTGCAGTGACAAACCCCACCCCAACACCTCCTCTGCAGTGACAAACCCCACCCCAACACCTCCTCTGCTGTGACACCCCGACCCCAACAGCAGCACCCCTGACCCCAACATCTCCTCTGCAGTGACAAACCCCACCCCCAACAGTCCTCTGCTGTGACACCCCTCATGCAGTGCCCTGAAGAAGGCATTAATGTCATGCCCTGGGCATGTGCAGCGGCTTCTGAAGATGCAGTCTCAAGGAGGTTACGGGCCCTAACTGTGTTTTCCCTGTCATAGTACCATCCTGTCTGAGGGAACCATCTTTTCCTGATGGTCTACAGTAAAAATTAGGAGAGGGGAGGGCATCCCTTGTCTGCCCAAGTAGCTACAAGCCCCCACGCTGACAGAGCCTTCCAGTGCCTCTGATGTGCTCTTTCTAACTATAATTGCCACTTACCAATGACTTGAAAATGTCAGATTTGGTAGTAGAGTAACCCAAGAAAGTTAACAGTCCCCCAGTTTAAACTATGCACCACCAAATTATCAATAAAAATAAGTCATCTTGTATTTTATTCTAGTATCTCAACACTGATTGTGGTAAAATGGGTGTAAATGACATGTTCTGACAAACAAGGCTGCTAGTGACTAACAAAGGCCACTTCTGATTCTCTCCAAACCCAGAGAAGAGCACTCTAGTGTCGCCTGTCACACTGGAGACATCCCTGGTTACCTCTTGTCTTCCTGTCCTGGTTGCTTTTTATACTTAAATGTCACCACCAAGCACCTACTTTTGAAGGAGATGTCTCTCGTCCCTAAGCTGTCCAGGTTCCCAGCTGACTGAGTTTCAGGCTTGCTCTCTGCCTTGTGATCCCACTTCTTCCCCAGTTCTGGTTGGTGCATTCTGCGTGTGCCCTTCTGTGGCATCCTGGACTTCTACAAAACTATTCAGTGGACACGAAGCTATTTCAGCTTTAAAAGCTTGGAAGAAAGTTACATGAAAGAACTATGTGATGAAAAGAATTACAGAGATGTAGACCCAAAAAGTGCTCATCTTATCCACCTTACCCATATATTGATACCAAGCCCTCTTGGGGGTGGGGGGGTAACAATTGAGTTTCATGAAATATGAATGCTGGCTGATCAGCCATGTCATTGATTGAATAAATATGCATATATTTACCAACCACATTTTACTTAGGAAAGTAAAATTGGGGCTCCCATGTCTCTCCCCACTCTGCTGGTGTGAGTTGCCCCCAACAAGCTTTCTACACCCAGAAATGCAACTAAGCTGTCCTTAGATCATGGCGCCACCTAGTGGTCTGGTTACTAATCTGTGAGCCACCAGGTCTCCACGGCTTCGGTAGTTCTCTTTACAAAGACAACTCCCTCCTCTCCAAATTCTCCTCTTCAAATAACGCCCTGGTCTCAGCATGGCAAATCAGCACAAAGCTATGAAGCACACACCTGTATATAAGGAAAGGCAAGCCGCGGGATGGGCCAACAACTCACCCCACCCCCACCCCGGCTCCCTGCCTCATCATTCCCTAGGTCACTGGGTTTATTTTACCCAAGGACCAATATGTAAAACAACCTCTCACCGAGTATTTGGAGGCAGGAGAGTGTCTCAAATGAGTAGACCATATGTGGAGAGCTGTGTATTTTGGAGCTTAACTGCCATTTTGCACGTTGCTCCTACAAGGACTGGATTCTGACTTCAGTTCCCTTTGCATGAGAGCTCTTGAACACATACTTCCCAGTGAGTTCAGTGGGTCTGTCCTGAGTCAATCCAAATTGCTTCCAAAGATCTAAACAAGTACGGCTTGGAGACAAGACTAAGGTTGAGAGGAACACGGTTCGTCAGGAAGGGCTGCAGAAAGTATTTCCAGTAGCTAATATTGTGCTCTGCTCACTCTATCTTCGAGCACCGCAGAGTGCTGACGAGCAGGCCAAGGAGCTGTGTGCCGTCAGCGTTTGCCTTAGACAGTCTGAGCGGACACAGCAAAAAGGCCTTTTTATCCATGACGATTAGCTTTGAAGCACAAACCGAAACTATCTCCCCATTTCTAGATTCATTTTCTCTTAAGCAATTGAAGAAAGCATCCTCTTACTCACTATAATAAATGAGTATTGGTCTTCCTGCGAAGCTGTCTGTATGTCTGAACAAATGCGTGCTAACTTATGCAGTCACCCCATAGGTTTACACGTACAGTATGTAGCTTTGTACATAGTTATATACATAGCTATAACACACACACACACACATGCATAACACACACACACACATGCATGCACACATATGCATATAGTCTAGGAAAGTGTTTACAGATTGAATTCCCAAAAAAACCCAATAGACACATAAAGCAATTAGACACATAAAGATTTTGATCACAATATATTACAAAGTATTACAGAATTTTTAATCATTGTCCCTGTAGGTGACAATCTTGAGAGAGAGACAGAGAAGCAAAGGGCCAGGAAGAAGCTGCTAACAAAGTGACCAGCAGCCCCTGTCACCCCAGAGGATGAGGGTCATCCTCTCTGCATTCGTCACCCAACAGGCTGAGGACTCAGTCCCTGGACTGCTAGCTTTGTGTGTCCTCAGCACCCAGCTGCCTCACATCCAAGGACACTCAGTGCCCCTTGAGCTGGAGCTGAAGATGAATCTGTCTAGAATGGCCTCCAATGCTGAGGTGCCACTGCCAGGGCAAAGGCCAAACCTCACGCTCTCCTATTAGGAAAGGAAATGCTCCTGAGAACTGTTGACTCCTCCTCACTCCTTAGCGGATGCTCACACACACCCTACAACAACGATTGTGAGAGTTCACACAAAATGTAAAAATGTGGACTCACCTTGCCTACAGGTCATGGAGAACCTCCCCCAACCCCCATGAACACTTCCCACTGGAAAACACACTGAGTCCCTGGGGTTCTAGCATTCCATCACCCCCCTTATCTGCTAAAAGCTTCCTCCCACTTGCCGGAGGCTCTTTCCAGCTGTGACTTCTCCTGGTTCCAGGAGGTGGTAGCTGTCCAGGAGCTCAACATGGACCACCCAGTTCTCCCTTCCTGTTAGGCTACATCACTAGGAAACAATTCTCTTCACTGTGTATCTTAGTTAGGGTTACTAATGCTATGAAGAAACACATGACCAAAAGCAATTGGGGATGGGAAGAGTTTTTTTGACTTACACTTCCACACTGCAGTCCGTCAGGGAAGGAACTCAAGCAGGGCAGGAACCTGGAGGCAGGAACTGATGCAGAGGCCATGGAGGGGTGCTGCTTACTGGCTTGCTCTCCATGGCTTGCTCAGCCTGCTTTCTTATAACGTCCCGTACTACCAGCCCAGGGATGGCCCCACCCACTTTGGACTGGGCTCTCCCCCATCAATGAATAATTAAGAAAATACCCCCAGGCTTGCCTGCAGCCTGATTTTATGGAAGCATTTCCTCAATTGAGGTTCCCTTCTCTAGGATGACTATAGCTTGTCCCAAGTTAACATAAAACTAGCCAGTACACTCTAACATTCTAGTTAAGAAAATTCCTTCCCAGCCCCTACCCAAGCTGGCCCAGGATCTACTTTCACTCATGTACACAACCCCTCTGAATAGTCCACTACCATCCAGGCCAACTTCTTGGAAGACAATTTTGTACCATAAGCCCCAAAGGTAACACACACAAGCAAATAGTCAAAGGCTAGGGGTGTGAGGAAGGGAGCCTTGAACCAAATTAAGAGAGAATGACCGGAAAAAGTTATTTCGAAGGTGGTTCAAGAGGAAGAAATCCTCCATGGAGTGCAGTGAGTGGGAGAGTGGTCCAGGAATCCCCAGAGAGAGGTGGGCTGGGTCTGCCTGCCGTCATCAAGACCATAGTCTCCACTGAACCTGCTAAACAGGCAGACAACTGGCCACAGGAGACTCCAGGATGTCTCTCAGGTATGCACAAAGACAAAACCAGAAAAGCAGAGGGGTTTTTGGGAGTGCTTGTTAGTTTTGTTTGGCAGTACTGGAGACAAGCGCAGGTCCTGCACGTGACAATCATGTTCTGAGATGCATCCCCAGTCCACTCCAAACAGAAATGGTAAGGACCACAAAAACCATGATTTCTGTGTTGACAAAGGGCCTGTCCTAGAGAGGACAAACTACTGAGACCAGTGGGCCCTTTCTTTCTCCCACGTGGCTGCGCATTACTGACCATCCCTTCTCCCTGGCCTATCAGGCAAGAAGTGACTGGCAGAGAACAGGCTGCTTCTGCCAGAGACCACTGGGATGAATACTTTTGAGTCTACTATTGTAAACTCTGTCAAGAATGCCGACCAAGAAAAGCAGGAACTAAATATTGGGCTCATGGGTCCAAAGATTGAAGGGAGCAACTTAGATCTGAAAGATTCAGGACAGGTCTCAAAAGCTATATCCCTGGCTGTTCTGTCACATCTGTCAACAGTCCCTGGCTAACACCCACAGGGGGCCTATCACAATGAAGTCCGTCAGTTTAAGTGTTTCCGGGGACTTTTGCTCTAAGTTGGGTTTATACCATGAGAAGAAGAAGAAGAAGAAGAAGAAGAAGAAGAAGAAGAAGAAGAAGAAGAAGAAGAAGAAGAAGAAGAAGAAGAAGAAGAAGAAAGGAAGTAGAAGGAATTTGCACTTGCTAGTTTTGACCCTGACCAAGACAGAAGCCCATGAGGACTTATGTGTCTTGTTCAGGGGGATGTTTTGTGCATACTGCAGAAAGTATACTTTCCATTTACCACATTTTCAGGAAAATTGGTATCAGAGGTTAAAAAAATTAGTCACAGAGATATCATTGCTGCATCATGTGTGGGCCCACCTAAAAATGAACTATGTAAGAAATCTTAGAAGAAAACCTGGGAGCCAGAGAGACAATTCTGCAAGGTAGGGCACTTGCTGCCAAGCCTGATGACTTAAGCTCAATCCTCAGGACCCACATAGTGGAGGGAGAAAAGAAATTCCTTCAAGTTGTCCTCTGACCCACACAAACACATGCGTGCACACGCACGTGCACGCGCACGCGCACACGCACACGCACACACACACACACACACACACACACACACTAAATAAATGCAGCAGGATGTACACATGCAGAACAGCTCAGGTATTCCCCCACCAGCTCCTCGTCCCCTCTCACTTTCTCTTAATAAATCTATGTTTACTCCACTACAAGATAAGATAGAACTTTTCAATATCTACATGCATGGAGAATAGGAAGAGATATCCAAAAGTAAGCTGCTAGCCAGATATTTATTTTTAAAATAATGAATTCATTGAGAAAAAGAAAATGGACAAGAAGAAGCAGATGTGCACAAATTACATGCAGATTTGCTCAGAAAACACATCCTATTGTTTTACAACAGTAAGCAATTACGATCATGCATGGGCACAGACAGTCTTCAAAATATGTTCTATAAATGGATTCTTCAAAGGACATAGTAAACCTGCTTGGGTTTTCACATCATCTGGCACTTCCAAATCAATGTCCTCCTTACCCCAGTTACACACATCAGCCCACATCAGTTCATTGTGGACTAAACAGAAACTAGTGAGAGATGGGTATTTGTGCACCCCTGTGGGGGTGTCTTGATTGCATTACCTGATGTAGGAAGCCTGATCTTAACTGTGGGCAGAACCACTCTCCAGGCCGAAAACCTAGATTGTATAAATGGAGAGCAGCAGCTAAGCAGGAGAGCAGGCATGCATCTTTTGTTGTTTGTTTTATTACCCGCAGGTACAATGCAACCAGCTGCTACCAGCTCCTGCAACTCTGACGTGCCCTGCAATGAAGGACTGATTGTACCTTGAACTACGAGATGAAATGAGCCTTTCTCTGACAAGTCACTTGATTAAAGATTTACTTTTATTTTAAATTGTATGTAGGTGCATGTGTCAGCATGTGGGTGTGAATACAAGTACAGGCACCCACAGAAGCCAGAAGCATTGGATCCCTGGAGGTGGATTGTCAGCTGATCAGTGTGGGTGCTGGGAGCCAAATGCTGGTCCTCTGGAAGAGAAACCAACACTCCTGATTACTGAGCCATCCTTCCAGCTCTTAAGCGGCTTTGTGGTTAGAGTGTTTTATACAGGAGCAGGACAGAAACTAGGGGCACTAGTCCCTGCAAATCTCCACATCTGGAGGGCACCAGAGTCACCTCACAGCGTTAGCACAAGCCACCAAGCACCATGCCGGGATGTGGGGCAGCAGGTCTATGGTGGAGATCAAGACTTCCACATTTTAGGGTGGTGTCCAACTGGTAGAGCACTCACATGGCATGTGTCAAGTCCTGAGTCGATTCCCCGGCACCACACTAACCGAAAGGACGGTGGTGCTCACCTGGTCTCAACACTCAGCAGGCTGGGCCAGAGGACAGGAAGCACAAGGTCCTCAGCTACCGTGGGGGATTCAGGACCAGGAAAGCATAAACAAAAAAGATTTTCACCTGTAGGAAACTTCCAGCTGCCGGGCCAGGAACCCACGCTTCGGAAACCACTGTCCTGGAAGAGTCACTTTCCACACACAGCTATGTTCACACACACACACACACACACCCAGGCCCACTAAGCCATCCTCAGGCCCACTAAGCCATCCTCAGGCCCACATGTTTGGTTCTGTGGATATCAGGTCACAGGCAAGAAAAAGGTCAAAACCAGCTTATTCACTTATTCTTTAGGTAAAACATCTTCTGAAAGTGTCTTTTGCTGAAATAAATTCTTCAAAGGAGTTAATTTCTGTCTCATAAAGAGCATATTTGAATTGAGACAGATGTCTTCCAACACTGATGCATTATCTAACATTTTGAGATCTTTGAAATGCATATTCTGTGTCCTTTTGAAGTCCTGTAATTTTAATACAGCTAACAATTTCGCCCTAATGGCTCAGAGGGGACATTATTGTGGAATATTGTCTACTCTAGACAGATCAAGCTGGCCTTGACTTCTCCATGGACAACTTTGTACAATATGTCAGTTTCTTCAAATATAAGTATCAGCTAGACTACAGATATTCACTCTTCAAAGCAAGGTAAGCAGCAGCAGGAGGTACGTTATAGACAGCCAGAATAAAACTTGTGCTTTATAGAAACGTGGAGATACTCATGAGGTTAATACCTTCGATGGTAAAATGCTATTTTAAACAGTTAGCACTTAACAGTGAAGGTTCTTGGTGCCTTCTGAAGAATTCAACACATATGGAGGCAAAAAGAACAGGATCTGCCCTTCAGCTGATGGGAGGTCTCTCCTAAGGCGCCATCTCATCTTCTAGAAACACCTAGTATAGTTACTTTGCTGTTCCTTTGTTCTTCCAAATCCTTCACAGCTTTTCAGGCCCTAGAATCCCATGGGGTAATGATTCTCATATTACCATGAATATTAATTGTTCTGACCTGAATGTTGATGTCTGCTAAAATCCATGTGTTGGAACTTAATATCCAACACAATAATATTAGAGAGTGGAGCCTTTAGGGGGTTAGCAGTCATGACGGGATTAATGGCTGTCTCAGTGACTGTTCTATTGCTGTGAAGAGACGCCATGACCAATGCATCTTATAAAAGAAAGCATTTAAATGGAGGATTGTTTGCAGCTTCAGAGGGCTAGTCCATGATCATCATGGCAGGGAGCATGGCAGCAGGCAGGCAGGCATGGCACGCAAGCAGTAACTGAGAACTCACATCTGAGCTGTAAGCTGCAGGCAGAGAGTGAGACTGGAACTGATTAGGGCTTTTGAAAACTCAAAGCCCAACCCCAGTGACACACCTTCTCCAACAAGGCCATGCCTCCTAATCCTCCTCTAAACAGTTCCACTAAGTGGGAACCAAACATTCAAATACACGAGCCTATGGGGGCCATTCTCTGTGAGAAGACAGCACCATCTTTGAACAAACCTTGAATCTGCTGGTTTGATCCCTTCAGAGCTCTCAACTTCTAGAAGCAATGAAGTTTTGTTCAAATATGGCCCAACAGTCCCACTGCTAAACAGCTAAGGTAAAGAAATGAAGTCAGCACACGTCAGAGACAACTATACTCCTGTGTTGGTCTCTATGCCATCCATGACAGCCAAGACTTGGACTCCACTTGGGTGTGTTGATGACAGGAAGCATTAATAAAATGTGGTATAAACCTACAATAGAATAGCATTCAGATATATATAAAAGAACAGAATTATGTAACATCTTGCAATGAGGACTAGCCTGAGAGCATTATATTAAGTGAAATAAGCCAGTTCTGGAAAGACAAATAAATACCATGTGTTCTCATTTATATGTGGAAGACTTAAGAAGTTGATCTCATAGAAGAATAGAAGAGAGGTAAATACATATTTCAGACCCAGAACTAAGAGGAATTGAGCTGGATCTAAACCGGAAGCCTCCTCCAAAGGAGCCATGCAAGTTGTCGAGGGAAAAGAGCAACTAAAGCCCACCCAGATGTGAAGCCTATGAACCAGAACAACGTCCAGCGCTGCAGGATACCCCAGAAGGTGCAACAGTGGCACTTTTCTCTTGAGGTAACCAACAGCTGTCTAACTAGACTAGGCCTGCTCCAGGAGGGAATTCACGCTTGGTATTGTAAACCTATCCAACTCCCTACGGCTTGTGAGAACCTAGAGGAGAATGTGCTGCTCCTAAACCAGCATAATTTCTAACCACATTCCAAATTCTTATTCTTCTATCTGCAGGTAAACGCAACTCTCACCCCTCGCCAAAGAAGCTTCTTTTTGCAGCAGATGGAGACTATTTCCAAGATCCACAACTGGTCAAAATGCAGAGAACAACTGACCACGGGGTGCCTGACCCCTGCTGATACATCAACAACGCAACCTACAACTCAGGGAACATCATAGAAGAGGAGCAGGAAGATGCAATAGCCAGAGAACCAGGAGGTCTGTCATAAGATGCCGCATTCTATATGACAGAGAAACCGCACCCATGAATCCCAGCAGCATGGTCACCTAAACAAGGCCTGAACCGTAACACCACCAGCTGTCATGCCAATTCAGGTCAGGGAAATCTCCTAAGGCTCCACCCGATGATGAGCTACAGGCAATTAATGGCTACAGAGAAAGAGAGAGCTTATCAGTCTTCTACAGGGACCAGCCCCTGATAGGTTGTACAATCCTGAGTGGTCAGCCCTAAACACATACACATATGCATAGGAGCAATGCCAAAGGAACTGAGCAGGTTCTTCTTATTCATATGTGTATGACTATGTGTAACGAAGAAAGAAAAAGAGGCCATGAATTTTTGAGGGGCTTGGGAGACATGGGAGAAGTTGTAGGGGGAAGAATGATGGGTGGAAATGTTATAAATATAATACTTGATATAAAATTCTCAAAAAAAATTAAATTACAAAAGAGTGGTAAGTCTGGGAAGAGTGGGGTGGGAAGAGCAGAGAGAGAGCGGCTAACAGGCGAAGAGGCATGGCTGGCAATGAGAACAAATCCTTCAGCTCTACAGTGCAGCAAGGTGACCATAACCGACAGTGATTAACTTGCACTTCACGGTAGGTCATGGGGGATCACTGATCCTCCCAGCATGAAGAGGCAATAAACACTTAATAGATAAATACGCCGTTTACTTTCAACCAATTATTACATGTGGCATGCATATGCAGAAACACCACACATGGTGGTGAACACCTTTAATCCCAGCACTTGGGAGGCAGAGGTGGACAGATCTCTGTTGAGTTCAGGGCCAACCTGGTCTACATAACTAGTTCCATACCAGCCAAGGCTACATAGTCAGAACCTGTCTCAGAAAAGAAGGGGGAAAAAGGAAAAGAAAAGAAAAAGGAAGAAATGAGAAAATCACATTGCTCCCCCAAAAATGTACAGTTATATCGATTAAACATAAAATGTGTATCGAAGGTAGATTAGTTCTTGATCTTTGTAAAGTATTTCATTATAGCATCCCACAGGCTGACCCCAGGTAACCTCAGGACACATCACTGCCCACTTCTCTAAGGCATCTGCTCGGCCACCTGAGTTACTACAGAAGGTTCAACCACAAAGGAAACATTTCTCCTAGAACTGACTCGGTCTCTGTGAAGAAGATACATACTATCTCTCTGTAAGAGTTGACCCCAGCAGTGTCTTTTTCCAGGACTGGGGTTTGAACCTGGAGCCTCGTGCACACTAGACAAGCATTTACCACTGAGCCATAAGCCCAGGCCTCTTTGGTTTTATTTTGAGACGGGGTCTTGCTAAGACCACCATGAGTTTGAGATGCAGGGGAGACATGGAAAAGGCTTGAGGGAAGAGATGGAAGGGTAATGGTGTAACTATATTTTTACTTTTAAAAATTTACAAAGAAAAAAAATTTTAAAGAAACAAATAAAAACAAACAAATAAGCCAAAAATAAATATAAATAAATAAATAAAATTATGTACAATCAACCCAATGGCAGCAGTGATTTACAACTCCAACATCTATATTAACATTAAAAGCTTACCTAAAGGGAAAAATTTTCAATCTTTAAATTATCTTTGTGATGAAATTGACCAGTAAGGTTTTAATCAATTGCTTATGGAAGCTATTTTAAATGTATCTGTTAATTTAGTCTATTGTACACACTTAACAAGCTTCAAATTTAATCAAGTATAACACTGGACAGTCCTACTATTTATCTAAAACATTTCCTTGGAGGCTTGGGAGATGGCTTAGTCAGGACAGCGTTTGCCATACAGGCATGAAGATCAGAATTCGGATCCACCACATTCATGTAAAAAGCCAGGTACAGCAGCACATATATATAATCCCAGTGCTGGGGAGGCAAGGACAGATGGATCCCTAGAGCTTGTTAATAGCAGCCTAGCCAATCAGATGAGCTCCAGTGAATGATACTGATGCTGTCTCAAAAAATAATGTGGAAAGAAAGGAATACATACTTGATGTTGCACATGTGTGTGCTTCCACGTGGTCTTACACACACCTATGCTTACATACACCACACACAATTAATTAATTATCCAGTGTCAAAGAAATCTGAACAGGAAATCAATTTACATGTACAAGATATAATCTCAAGATTTTTTTTAGTTATCTGTGAAATTATTATCTGTTTAAAACAATACCATAGGGCAGGTGAGATGGCTCCGGGGACAAAGGTACCTGCTACCAAGCCTGATGACCTCAGTCGATCCCTGAGACCCACAAGGTGGAAGGAGGGAAGCAACTCACGCCAGCTGTCCTTAGACCTCCAATGTGTGCCGTGGCACATGCATGCTGCTCCCCACACAAATAAAACCAAAACATAAAACAAAACCAGTGACGAAGTTACACCCCAGAAATTTGTGCTCCAATTGGTTTAGGGTAAGTGGAGTCTGTAATCGGACTCACCTGTCCAGAGAAATACATCCGCATTTATTTGTTGGTTAGTAAAAAACATCTCTTCCTTAAGTGCCAAAGTTAACTATTCTTTATTTTGCATAATTTCTACAACTGTATTAAATTAGCTTAGAGATAGGATGACCACATGACTAGTCTCATAGTCACTCTGAAGGAGCAATTGATCGGTACGCACAGCCCTTGAGTAAACCAGGGCACTTCTGGACCTAATGCAGAACCACATGGTCACTTGACCTACACAACACTTACCGATAGATTCTAAACTCTATCATTAGTATGTGAGGTTTGAAAACATTAGTGTCCAGTTGAAAATGCTGGGGGAGTTTAAGGCTTCTAATGACAGAAGACAGCTCAAATAATAACACTTGAAAGGTCAAGGCTTGGATTCTTGATCCACTGGATAAATGCCTATTTACTTAGGATCATGTGTAAAAAGAAGATTTCAGGTCTAAATTAAGATTTGCTAGGCGAGCAAACTAAAATGGTATAGATAATATTTTAAATATCATTATTTTCTGTGCCAACCCCATTTCAGAGGATAATTGTGTGCAATAATGCTGACTTTCAAAACGGTAGATTAAAATAATTCATTCCTATTTTTAATTAAAATTGAGAAAGTGGGAAGTAATAATGTAATGTGTGTCAGAACTGCATGTGTGCAGCGTACAAGATAAGAAGGGGATTGCCACACCGGCTTGCTCCTTGAGTTCCTTGAAATTCCCAAGGAAAGAGGAGAGCGTGGGAGCCGGTGGCTGCCCCACTGGCACATCTGACACGGGAGGCAGCTCCTTTGTTGGCTGAGTTCCCTGAAGCCATCGCCTAGGTCCTGATGACTCAAGGGCACAAGACGCACTGTCCCCACACACCCATCTGAGATACTTCCTCTGTGGGATGTGTGGATACAGTGAGACTGGATGTTTTGATGATGATGATGATGTGTAGATCCGATCTTGAGACCGTCTGGGCTTAGAGATGGGAAAGAACAGGAGAAAGGCCTGCTCTGCACATAGGCTTAAACAAAAGGATCGCAGGCATCTGAAAACATGAGGGGCCTGAATGAGCTAACTACGGCCGTCTCTCTGTCCTTACTGAATTACCAAAGTCTCCAGTTCTCAGTCAAGAGAGTCTTGTCTCTTTGCAAGAATGGATTACAGCAAATGTGACCTGTGAGGCTTAGTACCAAGTGCTTTGTATCCAGAGACTTGACCGATTGGGGCAGCAAGAGAATGAAGAAAAAAAGACAGACCGACAGACACAGGGACAGAAGGCTAAGATCAGGTGGTCTGGACTCTCGGTTGAGAAACCCAGCACCCCAGAAGCCCAGTGTCTCTGTTATTTTTGAATTACTGGAATAAGACACCATGACCAAAGCCAAGAGAGCATCTCACTTGGGGCTCACAGTTCCAGAGGGTTAGAGTCCATGACCATCATGGCGGGGAGCATGGTAGCAGGCAGGCAGGCACGGTGCTGGAGTAGTAGCTGAGAGCTTCCATCCTTATTCATAAGTAGGACAGAGAAAGAGAAAGATTCTGGAGTGGCATGGGCTTTTAAAACCACAAAGCCCACCCCCAGTGACACACCTCCTCCAACAAGGCAAACACTTATTAATCCTTCCCAAACAGTTCCACCAACTGGGGACCAAGCGTTCAAACATCTGAGCCTATGGAGTCATTCTCATTTAAGGCACCATACTAAGTATACTGAACAGAGATGCAGAGTTATTACATTCAGATAAACAAGGAAGCAGAGTTTATGGTGTACACCTGGCTAAAGGGGGTAGGTTTAGCTAATCTCAGTAGTCTGTAAGGAAGCATTCTTCAGGACATAAATATCTGGGGGGAGAAAGCTATGATGGGCATTTTCTACACACACCATCAACATCCACATGTGGACCAGAAGAAGGCTTCGCCATTTCCCTTAGCCCCTACACCAAAGGGAAGTCTTTGCCATCTTCCCATGGGTCTGAGGCTCTGCTGGGGTCCTTGCCCTGGCCATGTTGAAGTCAACAGCACACATTCACTTAGACTTCACTCACTCAGAGCTTTCTCTGCTCCCTACAGACATGTTCATCTGACAAAGGTTTTTCCATATTCAACAGAGCTGACAGTGGTTACCAGTCATGCCACACTGACACTGTGGCCAGGAACCTGTGTTCTGCAGACAGCCTGTCCATAAGTAGAAACAGGGACTTAAAAAAGAATCCCACACAGAACTACATAGCTCTAAAAGTCGTTTCCTAAATGTGTGTTTCATGTTCTTGGATGCTTGATATCACTGTAAACACCAACTATGCAATGAAATCAGATGTATATAAAAACATGCTAGACAAAAGGAAATGGATATGGCTTATATATCGGCTTATCTCATAGAAAACAGACACAGATCATATATTAGCTGACAATATCCTTATATATTAGCAAATCAGTCAACAAATGATGCAAAAGTCATTTTTAAAGGTAAAGAGGCATATTTTATAAACTAATGTTTCTATTCACCAACAAGATAAAATAGTGGAACACGGGCTGGTAGATGGCCCAGTGAATAAAGCTGATTGCCACATAAGTTGGATGACCTGAATCCAATCTCCGGGCCCTACATGGTAGAAGGCAAAAATTGACTCCAGCAAGTTGTCCTCCAATGCCCATGCCACACACACACACACACACATTCTTGTGCTTGCATGCACACACACAGACACAGACACACACACAGACACACACACACACACACACATTCTTGTGCTTGCATGCACACACAACACACACACACACACAGAGAGAGAGAGAGAGAGAGAGAGAGAGAGAGAGACTTTTAAAGCAGTTGCAATATTTATACAACCAAGTAACCAACTTCAATATAAAGAATGTAAACAGAAAAGTGGACAGATCTGCCAGCACAGCTCTTTTCTCACACACATCCACCAGTATGTGAGAGAATGAACATTAGAAAGACAGAGAAGATGTGTACAGAACTGATATTTTCATACTAACTTTAAAATAAATTTAAAATAGAAGAATTCACATTCATTTTAGCACATGGAATAAAAGAGCAAACAGAAATAGGAAATACATGTGCTCAAAATGAAGAAATAAGTTTCATACACAATAGTTATTTATGTGAGAAATGTAAAAGAGTCTATAGATAAGTTATTGGGACAAATAAAAAAGATAACTAGATACAGAGTGAATATGTAAAAACACTACTAGTGTTATATATATTGGCTGTAAGCAGCAATACATGAATTTTCTTAAAGATACTATTTCAGTAGGATCCAAAAAATTAAACTCTAACAATCAATTTAAAATGTATTTATGAGATCTATAAATGAAGCCCCTAAATTCTATAGACATTAGTGGTTTCTAAGTAAATTGATGGGTGTGTTCTATTTGATATTGGAAGACTCAACAGTGTTACAATATTTTCCCATATTCTACCACAGGATGACATAATCCCATTCAAAGTCCTGACAGTTTATTTGTGAATATTGACAAGGTCCTCTTAAAAGCATATGGAAATAAGCCACGTGTGGTGTCATACATCTGTAGTACCAGCATTTGGAAGTGAAAGCAGGAAGCTCATGAATTCAAAGCCAGCCTAGGCCACATAGTGATATCTTGTCTCAAAAAAAAAAAAATGTAGGACCAGGGAGATGGCCCAGTGGGTGCTTACTGCCAAACCTGATGACTGAGTCCCATCCCTGGAACCCACATAGGAGAAGGAGAGACCTGGCCCTACCACATTATCCCCTGACCACATGAGTGCATTATGACATGCATTGATACACACAGGCACAAGAGAAATAAATCAAGATATGTAATAAAATAAGAAATAAATTATGTGGAAATAAAAATGGCCAGAAAGAACTATAAAATTCTTGAGATGGGTAAAAGCTGGGGAAACTTATTCAATGAGGTGACATTTACAGCTTGTCATAGTGGTGTGCAAATTGTGATAGGATACAGTTAGCACAAACACACACGGGCTGAATAGAGAGATAGATGAACTCGCAGAAATGTAGGCATTGGGATAATATCAAATTTAACACTTAAAGCAATAGAATTGATGCATTTCTTTTCCAGAAATTTTAAGAATTGTTCATATATCCACCGAGGAAAAAATGGAGTTTGATAACTTCCTTACACTTGACATTAAAAATCTGGCTTTGGGTGGACATTAGCAAAATCTTATGGAAACTGTAAGACTCACAGGGGTGAAATGGGGCGTCCTTATGCTGTCAGGTAGGAAGGCAGCTCTGAGACAGATTGTTAAAACTAGCAAGAGGAAGCTGAAAAAATGATACAACGCATAAATAGAATTAAGAACAAAAAGTCACATGATCACCACAATAGCTGCTGCAAAAGGCCCTTGACAAAATTCAACACATTTTCATGATAAAAAACCGGAAGAAATGAGTTACAGACGGGGACTACTTCAATGTGATGAAGAACGTCTCTGGCCCATAGAAAGCCAACACCAGGCAGAAAGGGTGAAAATGGAAAACGTCACTCCTCAAGTAAGGAACTGGGAGAGGGGCAGCCACACACAGTTTGAAATCTTGAGCAAAAAGGCAGGAGAAGGAAGTCATGTTATTCCTGCTGAGAATCACATGATCCATACTTCACAGAGCCCACAGGGGACCTCAAAGTCTGATAAACAACTTCAGCAAAGTTGGGCTCTGATGTCGTGGTTCATGTAGCCTACTCGAAAATTATACATTATAATTAAACAATTTTATATAAAACTGCTCAGTGATAATAATTATTCCTAACCTATTTCCTAAAGTTTCAGTTTAATCTCTGCCTGTGGCTGTCAAGGGAGTCAACAAATAAAAAAGATCAAGATATAGGTAATGCTAAGAAATTAATAAATTACCACAATTCCATGTTCAGACAAAAGCCTGCAGTTGCTGTTACAGTGTTTATTCAATTGTGCTGCTGAAGAACAGGCACCTAAAGGCTACTATTAGTAGAACTACTCAGGGGTTAAGTAAGTACCTCTTTAGTTTTTCATTTTATTTTTGATTAACATGTATTAATTGTGCATATTAATGTGGTTCAGAATGATAATTCAATGCAGCATCTACAAATTAAACTCAGCCTCCCATGACCTACCCTCCCACTCACACACCTCTTACAACTATAATAATTGCTGTTCTATTTTTGGGTCAACTTTTTAATGGAGCAGCAGTTAAATCCTTTGAGAGAGATGCAGCAATTGAAATGTACAATTCATAGTTTTTGTTCCTCAACGTGGGAGAGAATGACTCTCTGAAGCCCTTCCTAGCATCAGGATGTTGGGCTCAGAACAAAGGAAAGAGGTTAGGACTCAGTGTGATGGGTAAAAAGTGATACACTGTCAACCTGTGGAGGAGAGGCTGAGAAGTTCCTGGACCTGAACTGCCAGTTCTCCAGACTTCCTGGTACTCAGCTGTTTGCTAAAACCTCTCTCTCTCTCTCTCTCTCTCTCTCTCTCTCTCTCTCTCTCTCTCTCTCTCTCTCTCTCTCTCTCTATCAGATAAGAATATAGAAAACGTGGAGTTGTAAGCCTTCTGTTGACTTGCTCCTCAGCTACTTTTATTTGGGGGTACTGAGGTTTGAACCCAGGTCCTCACAAATGCCAGACAAGCACTCACCACTATATCAGCCCCTTGATCTGCCCAGAGAAGCTCAGAGTTTTTATCATTTTGTCCCTGTGCTTCCACCTCAGAGCACAGAATCCGAGCTTTGCAAACACAGCAAACATTTGATTACTTAGGAATAAGTTCCCGCTTACCCAAGCTCTCTACCCAAGTCTCTAGAAGACAGTGTGGTGCAACTGTGAAGCTCATTAAGGCATTCTTACAGGACAGTATTTATCACTGGTATTTAGGGACAAGAAGTTTCCAAATGGTCTGAGGGAGCAGTGGGACAGTGAATGTTCTCTATGGAGGAAATCCATTCTCTTTTCCACATGTGTATTCCAACTATGTCAGGTCCCTAGTAACTATGGAAGTATGTATCTCGGGACACTGAAGGAAAACAAGTCTGAACACATATTTCAAACACATTGCTACAAATGATGTCTCTATCAATAACCATGATATTTACATTCTTAGATGTCTAATACGTTTTAAGTCATCAGTTTCTATTTATACATCCAATGAAAAGATTTCTTACAATTAGGTACCACGGGCCAAGCTGATCCTGAAGTCATGTATCAGTCACATGAGGCTAATCAGGAGCACCCAATGTATTCCTCTGAAGCATCTTTACCATTCCTCATACAAATAACACTTCTCATGTATATGTATCTATGGGAGATTCTCTAAAACACCGGCAGTGTAATGACGGGGTCACCTCCAGACAAAAGGCTCACAGACGGACTTACTTCATTCTCTGAAGTTTGAAACTTTACATCCTGTCTGCAAAAGAACTGAAAATTTTAAGGCACCATTTCTAACTTCGTTAAGATAATATAACTATCTGCATTTCCCCATCAGCCCCTCAACGGTGGATGCTTCCACAAACTGCAACATAAACAGAGCCTATGGTTTCCTGATCAGTAAACTTCAGCACATAGCTGAGTTCTTAAGTGTAGAAAGGACAGACTAACACCCACCTATTTCCACCCTTGCTCGCACACTGCCTCATTTTCAGCACTCAGAGCATAAAGGCTTAGGAAACACAGCTCCTTCCCTAGACCACAGGACTCTTCCTAAGCCTCCAATTCAAACCAGTTGACCTTGTGTCCTCCAAGAGACTCCAAGCCACTTGTATCAAATGGGAGGTGCCCTCATACTCTTTTAAGGGGCCCTGCCATTTGTAATATTAGGAGGAGAATTATGATGACACCATTTGTACACAGCCAGCTGCCAGATCAGAGACTATACCACATTCTCTACTCAGGGGAACTATTTAACCTTGGATGAAAGCAGGAAGGCTATGTCCTTCCCAGACATTGGCAAAGGTTACTGTCTGGAATGCTCCAAGCACGTGGTGTTCTGTAACTTGTCACCAACACCACTGCCGGCTTACTTTCTCCATGAGTATCTGCTGTCATAGTTTACAACTCGTTTTGTGTTGAGGTGGAAAAGAGGGACAGGACTTCTTAAGAGCTATGCAGAACTCCAAAAGGAACGCTATCATATTAAAAGTGTGTGCTGGTTATAAAATGCACTCTACTTCCAGAACTTTCAAAGGGTAAAGAGCAAGCGGTAAAGTGAGGCTCTAGCCCAGCCTGTCCCTAGTCACTCAACTGCCCATTCTGTCACTGCTCATTACCATACACAAACAGACCACTTGTGAAACCATGTCTGCAAATGAATACTCAAAAACCATACTTGCCTTACATGAGGGGAAATGATGGTGTATTCCAACCCCACCCAGAATCCTCACCATCTAAACCAAATGTCAGCAGAACATCCAGAAGTGACTGTGTGACAAGCTACCGAGGGTGTCTGCCTCACTGTCTACCCAGCAATGACTGAACCACTAAAGCCCAGAGATGCTGTCAGGAGGGTCCATTTGTAGGCAGTTTATACACAGACTTGTGCAGTGGAGACTGAAAGAATACTACCAAGAAAAGGAATGAGGAAACGCTGTGGCCTCCCCACTGGGAGGCCATCCCCAGAGAGTAATTCACCTGTGTGCATGGGGAGAAAATGCTGAAGGACTTCCTACTTCTCTTTACAGAGGAAAAAAAATACCTCTGTGAATATATAATCAAAATCAATCAGAATTATAAAGCACCACAAAATGGAAAATATACTGGTTAGAGCACAAAAGAAATTGTAGGGAAAATGAATGGTCTCCATTTCTTTGGAATGAGATTTCTAAAGAGTAGAACACTAATTGAAAAATCATCACGCTTAGTGGGCTGACTCCACTCATAAGATGTGCCCATTCATTGAGAGTGAGAGTGAGAGTGAGAGAGAGAGAGAGAGAGAGAGAGAGAGAGAGAGAGAGAGAGAGAGGTGAAGTAAACAGCACACAGCCAGGGATGGGGGTGGGGGACCCTCCTTCCGGCGTGAGGAGGTGAACCCAACATTGGACCTGGCCGTCTCTTGGCAGCCAGATGTCACTAGGGCTGGGAGGGCAGGACACTGAAACCAAGCGAAAGGGGCTTTGAGTGTGCGCATGAAGGAAGGTCCACTGGGAGCAAAGCGAGAAGACTGCTGGATGGGAGGGGCCCGAAGGGCGGGAGATGCAGCTGCCAAAGTATTTGACCAATCAAAAGAAGAGCTGTGTGTGGTCAGGGCTGATGGGAGATTCTTCCCAGGCCCGGAAGTATAACGACTATGCTGAGATGACTCCCACAGTCATACAGGAAATTAAGTGTACATTTGTGGCACTTTTTCTCGCTGGTAAAGAAAGGCTTCGATTAGGGGGTGAGGAAACACACATACGACAAGCCACACAAAGAGAAAGGCCCTCTGCTAGGCCAAGAGGGAATCTCCATGAGGGCTGGGGGCAGGGTGGTCCTTTGCAGTCACCGAGGGACAGTCTTCTCCTAAGTAGGGTTGGTCAGGTGGAAGACAGGATGCTGACTGGCCTACAACTGCTGGGTGAACATGCCCTGTCCACTCTGCCCTTGCTGAAGCCAGTCCATCAGCAGGGACTCTACTGGTGGGAGAAAAGGCCCACCAAGGCTTTGGCCTTTTTAACTGTCAGCATGATGGCCCGCATCAAGACTCCGGGAAAGACCTCATTACTGAAAGTTGTCCTCTGACTTCCACATGTAAGCCAGTACCTCTCTCTGTCTCTCTCTGTCTCTCTCTGTGTGTCTCTGTCTCTCTCCGTCTCTCTCTCTCTGTCTCTCTCTCTGTCTCTCTGTCTCTCTCTCTGTCTCTCTCTCTGTCTGTCTCTCTCTCTCTCTCTCTCTCTCTCTCTCTCTCTCTCTCTCTCTCTCTCTCTCTCTCTCTTTCACCTCTAGACTCAGTCCTAGTGGAATCTGGGCAGAGACGGGCCTGCCTGTGACTCCTGCCTTCCATCAGTAGACAAATCACAGCCCTCTGGGCACTGTTGGTTTCATATTCTAAGGCCATCCACCTCCCAAGAATAAAGCTGGTGTGCCCAGCTAAACCAATAGAGCAGCCAGGAGGCTGAGAGTACCTCAGGAGTAAGCTCCCAGTCCTGGGCAAACTGGGAAGATGAGGTCAGAACGGCCCATCCTCTTCCTTCTCTCTGTCCTCACAGGACTGAACTGAAGCATCTGAACGGCTGGACACACTCACTCTCCATGTCCACGCTCCCTGATCCAGCATCACTGCCCAACTGTGGTCACGTACTCCCTTCTTCTTCAAGCTCCACAGGAAGCTTTGCTGTTGCCTCAAGCTGAAACCCTGACTGCCTTTCTCCTCCCTTTGTGCAGTGGAGAATGGATCTGTGTCTTCCTACAAGAACCCTTTACATGCTTAGTACAGTTACCAAGCACACAACCAGACAACAGAGAACATGACCCATATCCTGCCTCACACTAAGCAAGCCAGAGCAGCTAGCAAAGCCACATTAGACTTGCAGTGTGCAATAACTATATAACATATAGGAATGAACAGGCAAGCATATCACACCCTTCAGGGTTCTTCTCAGCTTTCCTTATTGCTCCATGGCATTTGGTCCTCTGCTGGTTAAATACTATTTCAAGTCCGTCACCACTCTGGGTGGCAATCCCAGTCTTGAATTCCAGGACCTAGCAGTTCCAAGATTGTCAAAATTCCAAAGCACAGATTGCTGGGCTCCATCTTTCCTCTCCCTGTTCCACAGCCCCAGTGGCACATTAGAGTGATCCAGGACGGGCTTTTAAAAATCACCTCAGGTGCTGGGTAAAGATCAGTCCATACAGCGCTTACCTTGGATCCTGGTTTGCCTTCTGTTGCTGTACTAAAACTCTGGTCCAAACCAACTTGGGGGAAACAGCAGAGACCTGGTGGAGAAATGGGGAGCTTCTGATTTAGGAGGGGAGAGAGGGAGACAAGTACAGAAGATGGAGGGAAGGAGGCAAAATAAAGTAAGGAAGCATGAAAAAGTCAAAGGAATCATACAACTAAACATCTACCTAAAGATACCTATACCACATTAGAGCCAGTGTATAACTATACACACATAGTTGAAGCATAATTTCCCAGGTCAGCTAACAATGGCCCCTCCAAGAGCCAAAGACCATCTAACAAAAACCCCAACCTAAGCATGAAAAGCCCTCTCTTGAGTTGTTGGTCAGGGTTGTCCAAGGGACTCTTAGAACATTCCAGACTATTGCTCTTGGCCTACCCCAGAGGTAGAAGGTAAGTCTCTGTTGCTGAAGACACCATGAATGTCCGTGGTCCAGGGGCCACTGATCTGGACCTGACCTGAATGCTTCTTCCCCAAGGACCAGAAAGTGCCACACAAGCTTCCAAAGGAGGAAGGCAACCAACAGTCCTACTCAGGATGCCACCTATGAACCACATCAATGAATAGCACGGCCGATAGGCCTCAGGGTACAGCAGTGGCATGAATATGTGAATGGTAATCAACAGTGCTCTAATTGGATTGAAGACCCACTGATAAGAGGGAAGCCATTTCAGGAAGCCAAGGCGGTAACTTGAGGCAAGAAACGAAGCAGCGACCACAGATGAATGCTGCCTGATGGATTGCTCCCAGGACTTGCTCAGCTCTCTTCATACACACCCAGGACCATCTGCCCAGCAGAGGCACTGTCCACAGTAGGATGGGCCCTCCCAGATACATCATTAATAAAAAAAAATACCCTATAGACACACCCACAAGCCAATCTGAAGGTGGCGATTCTTCAATTACGGTTTCCTCTTCCCAGATGACTTTAGTCTGAATCAAAAACTATCCAGCATATCTTGTAAGCACCAGAACCTGAGCTCAGTCTCCAGAATATATTTAAAAGTCTCTATGTGGTGGCACCACTGGTAACCCTGGGACTCCCTGGCCAGCCAGCCTAGCCTACTTACTGAGTTCTGGACCAATAAGAAACTGTCTCAAAAAAAAAAAAAAAAAAAAAAAAGAAAGGAAAAGAAAAGAAAAAAAGAAAGAAAAGGAAAAGTAGAAAAGAAAAAGATGGGTGGTACCTGAGGAATGACACCCAAGATTGTTCTCTGGCCTTTACACATATGTGTACACATGTGCAAGATCACTTACACATGTGTGTACCTGCATACACATTCATACATAAACACACAAATGTGCACACACACAAATGCAAATCCAATTCTGGTACTTAGATATCACACCAGACTATCCAATTTCAAAAAATCAGAATTTCAGGGTTGAAGATATTAGTGTTTTCCATCACCCATATAACTCTCTATAACCCATACAATATAAATCAGGTTGAGAAGTACTGTCTGAGTCAGAGGTTCTCAAATACCATGGTGCCTAAGAGTGACTTATGAGCTGGAGCCCTAGAAAGTCCTAGGAACCTGGGAGGGAATCAAAGATCTATATCCTTTACACACCCTAGACGTTTCTGAACATAGCAGACTTTTGAAACATAACCTAGGAAACCCAGACTTCAAAGTGAGGTGACTGAGTGGTTGGTGTTAGGTGGGAACTGATTAGAAACATGACCTCCCTCAGATATATCCAGGTGGAATAATGAAGGAGCCTCAGCACCAGAATCTATGACCCCCTGGCCTCCCATGCCTCTTGAGAGACTCTCACTTACATGACTAAGTTTGCCTGGCTCCCTGGTCCCTTTAGCACACACAGGGCTCTGGAAATCCATCCAGAGATGGCAGTCTTTGGATACAACCTGAACATTTGTGAATTCCCACTAAGAGGTAGCTGTCATTCAAAACCTGTGGGGTTTGCCACTCAGGAATGCAGTGAAGTCTGGGGAGATGGTTCAGTGGGTAAGGGCTCTCACCGTCAAGCCTGATAACCTGAGTTCAATCCCCAGGACCTACATGGTAGAGGGAGAGAACCAATTCCTACAAGGTGAACTCTGACCTCTATGCATGTATATGTACGTGTGTGCACATGTGTGTATGCACACACACACAGAATTAACAGATAAATAAACAGCTTTATGGTTTTGTTAAGAGTGTTGTGAATCTTTGCAACTGTATGTTGCCTCTGTACTCATCTTAAACATAAGCTGGGCTTTCTCATCTGAGAGACAAACCCTGAAACTCTTGACACTATTTCTAGTTCCCTTCCCTGTTGGGAGTCATCAGTGTGGTCCTCCCAGCTTGGGAGTCATCAGTGTGGTCCTCCCAGACATCTTTCTCATGCCTCTGTCCCTGGATGACCACTTTCCCACAAGACACAAAAGCACAACCTGCCTCCCCACCTACCTGCCCTTGCAGCCCACAGAGCCACAGCCACAGCCATCCTTCTAAACTTACAGTGGTTCACTTAACCCACCAACTAAAACCCCCTGATGGGGTACTGTCAAGATGACAAGGACTTTAACCCCCAGCTTGCCTTCACTCACCCTTTCCAGGTAAAAAGTCTGCCAGAGACTCTAGGCCTGTAGGATGCCCCAACATTGCAGAAGAACTTTGGGTGACTGTCCAGGTAGCCAGATGTCTCTGTCATTTCTAGAACTTTGGAAGTTGCTTACAACACACTTCCTGTTTTCTTAGGTAATATTATATTCTTCTGGGGTCTTTGATGTATTGAAGACTAGATAGTTATATTTTTCCTTGGTTATGATAAAAGATAAATTAGATATGAAACTTTAGACTCACAAATAAAGGATAGATGATAGAATATTTTTTTTAATTTTGCCAAATACAAATAGACTAGATATCGTAACTGTAATTCTTACTTGATAACTGTTCTATGTAATTTTACTATGTTAAAGTTAAAACCTTCCTTTTTGATTAGACAGTAAAGGGGAAGTGCTGTGGGGCGTCTTTCTATATGCTGTGAATATGTGTTGCTCTGATTGGTTGATAAATAAAGTAGCATTGGCCTATGGCAGGGCAGGATAAGATTAGGTGGGACATTCGAACTGAAGACAAGATGAAGAAGAGTGGAGTTGGGGGAGATGCCAGCCCTCTGCCCAAGGAGCAACAAGATGCCCGCAGATGGGTAATGCCATGGCCATATGGCAACATATAGATTTATAGAAATGGGTTAATTTCAGATGAAAGAGCTAGTTAGCAAGAAGCTAAAGCCATAGGCTATACAGTTTGTAATTGATATAAGCCTCTGAGTGATTACTTTATAAATGGTTATAGGACTGTGGGTGGAAGAGATTCATCCCAACTGCGGAGCCAAGCAGGACCAGGGAAACTTCTGGCTACAATTCTTAAAAAAATGAAACTACAGAAACAACAAAAACACCAGACATTGCCAGGATAAGGAGGAGAGTGAGGAATATACAGGCCCAGAGTGTGTGAGTTGGGCTACACACAGGCACAGAGCAGAGGATTTCAGGGAGTGGAATGCATCTATGAACTGTAATACTGACTAGATCTCATTGTGGTTTTTAAAATTATTTTATATATGTGTTTTGCCTGCATGTATGTTTGTATATTATATGTATGCAGTGCTCACAGAGGCCAGAAGAAGATATCAGATCTTCTAGAACTGGAGTTACAAATGGGTGTGAGCCATCATGTGGGTACTAGGAATCGAACCTGGGTCCTCTGGAAGAGCAGCCTATGCTCTTAGCCGGTGAACCATCTCTCCAGACTATATCTCAGTGCACATTTGTATAAACCCACAGGATGTGGAATGCCTACAGTGAACTACGGTGTGAACTACACCATGTGGGTGACCGTGATGTACTGATGCAGGCTCATCAGTGGTATCAGGTGTACCAGCTAGCTGGGGTGTAGAGGGTATGCAACCATGGGCCTGGAGATGGGATGGGATGCAGGAAATCTCTGTTCTCTCGGCTTTCCTATGAAGCCAAATTCTTCTAGAACATTAAGTTGCAACAAAAAACAAATAAGCAAGCAAAATGAGTTATCGATACCCAACGAATAAGATGCGAGGCAGGATTAGCACCCAGGTTCCAGGGACCTGCCTCCACCACTGCCCAGGTGAATGTAGGCAGTGACTAAGAGAGTCCTGCAGTCAAGTCACAGATGCTTCCATCCTCAGACCCTTACTCCTGGAGATGAACCCTGAGAACCAAGCAGGAGACAAAGGCTCTAATGGCAGAAAACACGCCGAGGGCCGCAGCAAGGCAGCGCTCAGCCCATCCCTTCGTTTCCCCATACAGTCCTGTCAAGTAGGACTCTTGTTTGACACAACAGAGCCACGGCGTGGCAAACGTTTGCCCCCGAGCAATATTCAGCTGCCACATCCTTAGTTGATAGCATTTAGGGGCTGTCCACCCAAAAGCCAACTCCTCCCCACCATGGTGAAGCCCCCTGGAAATGAACCCACCCACAAGGGCTTTGCATTGGTCCTTCTACACAGATGAAAGGTGGGATTTTTTTTTTTTAAGTTTCAGTACACATTAAGGATCTTACAATTCTGGAGTGTTCTAAGTTGCATAGTCTTGTCAAAATATCAGACAACTCATGATACAGGATGAAGTTATTAAAATTTTAAAGTCATGTATGTAATAAACTCTTCTTAGCCTCAGCATAATTTCTTGCACAAGGATACAGCAGTGAATAACATCTCATCTCTGAAATCAAGATGTTCTTACTTTATCATGGTGGTTTGGAAGAAAATGACCCCCATAAGCTCATAGAGAGTGGCAATATTAGGAGGTATGGCTTTGTTAGAGTAGGTATGGCCTTTTTAGAGGAAGTGTGTCACTGTGGAGGTGGGCTTTGAGATCTTATGTATACTCAAGCCACACCCAGTGATTCAGACCACTTCCTGTTGCCTGTGGGTCAAGATATAAGAATTCTCAGCTCCCTCTCTAGCACCATGTCTGCCTGCACACTGCCTTGCTTCCCACCATGACGATAATGGACTAAACCTCTGAACTGTAAGCCAGCCACCACAATTAAATGTTTTCCTTTATGAGAGTCGCCGTGGTCATGGTGTATCTTCACAGCAACAGAACGCTGATGAAGACATCTAGATGCACACAGGACCAGGGAGCAAATGCCTTCTGTGCACATCTAGAGTGATGGAGTTCATAAAGGGTGTTGCTTCAGGTAAGATGAGCAAGGGAGACTGTGATTTAAGCTTGAGAAACAAGAGTGGTTCTAAAAATAAGACCAAAGAAATTTAGAACTTTTTATCTTAAGGATCAATTACAAAATTGTTAACTATTTAATAGACAAATTCACATAGACACGAATACAAATTATTAAACTAAGCCTTGAATCTAGAGTCTCTGTGAGGTACATCCCTGATAATGAAAATTGGTGACAGAGGATTTGTACATTTGAGGCCATAATCACACAATAAAAGAAAGAAAGTCACATACCAATATTTTTGATGAACATGGATGCAAAACTGTTCAATAAAGTCCCAGAAACCAAAGCCAGCAGTATATAAAAAGAGCAGTAGCTGCTCTTACAGAGAGTCTGGGTTTCGTTTCCAGCACCCACGCGTCATCTCACAACTGTTTGTAACTCCACTTCCGGGGAATCTGACTCCTTCTTCTGCCCCCTCTGGCACCAGGCATGTACACAAGTACACATACGTTCACGTAAACAAATAACTCATACATACAATTTTTCAAGGTTATTCACTC
The DNA here is from genome assembly GCF_004664715.2 of Peromyscus leucopus. NCBI lineage: Eukaryota > Metazoa > Chordata > Mammalia > Rodentia > Cricetidae > Peromyscus > Peromyscus leucopus. The sequence goes on along the minus strand of NC_051068.1, from coordinate 14,207,661 downwards.
TGAGGGCAACAGAAAGTCAGTTTTATTTTCGCATACCAGCAATGAGTAATGGAAACAGACTTTTAAGACAGATTTTACAATTGCTCAAGACATTTAGCTGCAGGCCTCCTTTAGTACTCTCGGGAGGCTGCTCCCAGGCCCCCGGGGAATACCCAAGTCCAGGGACATTCAGGTCACTATTTGTGGATCATAGTGTTTTCTGTGACTTGACTTGCATCTTCCTGTATGCTTTTAGTAGTCTTTGGGTGACTTACAATAGCCGGTGCTATATCAAATATATTAGTAAGTTATTCATCATGATCAAATGGTATCCAGCCCAGGAAGGCAGAAATGGCTCAGTGTGCAAAGATCAATGCATCATGCATTGGATCAATGGGATGAAGGGAAAAAACATACATTCATCTTAATTGCACAATAAAAAAAATCTAGAATAAACTAGACATAGCAGGAATGCATTTAAACGCAATAAAAGTCATTTATACTAAGCCAAAAGTTAAAATTGTGTTGAATGGGAATGGGAAAAGCTGAAAGATCTATCTTTGGAGGTCTAAAATAAGATAGGATGCCCATATTCCTACTTTTATCCTAAATAGTGTTGGAAGTCCAAGCCAGAGGAATTAATCTAGAAAAAGAAATAAAGAGGAATCAAATTGAAAGAGAAGTCCGTTGTCACTGTTATGTGAGGTTGTCATGATCTTCTAAATAAAAAACTCCTAAAACTCTGCCACAATTATTAGAACTAATAAATGAATTCAGTAAGAATATAAGATATAAAACAAACATACAAAGGCAAATATTATTAGTACAAACCAATAGAAAATTACCTGAAATAGAAATCAAGGAAGCAATCCCATTTACAATAGCTACCATGAAATTAAACACCTAGCAATGAATTTAACCAAACAGATGAAAGACCTCTGAAACAAATAATTTAAAACCCTGGGCAAAAGAAATTAGAAAAGAAAGATGTGGAAAGACATCTCACATTCTTGAACTGGAAAATCAATATTGTTAAAATAGCCACATGATTCAAGTGATTGACAATGAAAATGAAAATTCTGAAAATCTTATCAAAATACTCATGTAAATACTAATTCACAGAACTATATAAAACAACTGTAAGGTTTATATGAGACCACAAAAAGCCCCAATAAGCAAAGCCATTTTTTTTTTTTTTTTTTTTGGTTTTTTTTCGAGACAGGGTTTCTCTGTGTAGCTTTGTGCCTTTCCTGGAGCTCACTTGGTAGCCCAGGCTGGCCTCGAACTCACAGAGTTCCGCCTGGCTCTGCCTCCCGATTCATAGTGGAGGTTTCCCAGCAGGGGTGGGTTTGAGGTTTTAAAAGTTTCCCAGAGTGGCTCTGTCTCTCTGTCTCTGTCTCTGTCTCTGTCTCTCTCTCTCTCTCTCTCTCTCTCTCTCTCTCTCTCTCTCTCTCTCTCTCTTTCTTGTGGATCAGATGTGAGCTCTCAACAACTGCTCCAGTGCCGTGTCTCCCTGCATGGACTAATCCTCTGAAACTGTAAGCAAGATTCCAATTCAGTACTTTCTTTTATAGGTTGTCTTGGTCATGGTATCTCTCCATAGCAACAGAAAAGTAACAAAGGCATGATCTGACTTCAAAACATGTTATAAAGTTACATTAATAAAACAGCATGGCACTGGCCCACACACACAAAAGACACATGAGCCAATGTGACAGAATAGAAAACCTAGACATAAACCTACACACCGATAGCTAAGGTATTCTTTTTTTTTTTTTTTTTTTTTTTTATTGGTTTTTCGAGACAGGGTTTCTCTGTGTAGCTTTGCGCCTTTCCTGGAACTCGCTTTGGAGACCAGGCTGGCCTCGAACTCACAGAGATCCGCCTGGCTCTGCCTCCCGAGTGCTGGGATTAAAGGCGTGCGCCACCACCGCCCGGCTGCTAAGGTATTCTTTACAAATGTGCTAAGGACACACATTAGAGAAAGGCCAGTAAATGCCACTGGGAAAACTGAATGTCCTCAAGCAGGACATTGTAACTGGACTTCTTTCACCAGATACAAAGGCCAACTCTAAGCCTAAAACCATGAGAAGAAAACAGGCAAGATACTTCTAAAGATTGGTCGAGACAAGTATTTACTGAACAAAGCTAGAAAGTGAGATTAAAGACAAGCACGATTTCATGAAACTAAAAGCCTTCTGCACAGCAAAAGAAAACACTGAACAGAGTACAGAGAAAGCTATAGAATAGGAACAAATATTCACAGAGCATACATCTACCAACGGGTGATACCCAGAATATCTAGTAAGAACCCCAAAACTTCTATGGCAAATAAATGATTCAACTTAAAATGAGCAATGGGGTGGAGGAGTTAGGGGCTGAGGTGAGTTGAAAGCATTATATACACAAACATATACAAATATAGATTTGCATGAAGAAATGAGCAATGTTGCCAATCACCAGGGAAACCCATGTCAAAATCACTAAGTCATCATCCTACCCAAGCAAGAATGATTGGTAAGAAAAAGACAGAGAGTTCCAGGTAGAAGATGGAACATGGGAACCTGTACACTGTTGGAGGAAACCTCCACTACAGAAGCCAGCATGAAGGTTGTACAAAAACATGACTGGATTAGTCAGGGTTCTCTAGAGGAACAGAATTTGAGTTGGGCAGTGGCAGAGGCAGGAAGAGCGGCGGCCGAGACGCGGTTGTAATAAAGACCAGAAACTAAACTATTACCCGCTGAGGAGTTAGTGAAAACAAGGAGATTGAGAACTTGGAACAGGGACGCCTTTAATCCCAGCACCCGGGGAAGGAGCCATCTCTGTGAGACAGAACCAGACCAGACCCGAACACTCTGTCTGAGGCCAACCCAGGGCCCAGCTGCCAATCCTACAAAACCTAACAACTTGGAGATGTTGGTGAGATTACCCTACTGAACAACCTACTCAGCTGAGATCCATTCGGGAGAGGATTCAGAATCCTACAGTGTGCAGTCTGAGGAAACAAGATCAGCTGAGGAGTTGATGATGAGCAAAATGTGACCTAAGAACACAAAAGAAGGCGCCGACCAGCCACCAAACCAGATCACCAGAATCTACACTACACTGACTGGGAACAGGTAAGCCCCCATCTCCAGACTAGCAGATCAGGTCTCTAGGCCCTAGGCCCTACCCATTGGAATCCCAGGGACCAGACAGCTACCTTTCCCTGCTCCCCCACCAAAAAAAAAAAAAAAAAAAAAAAAACACCCAACCCCTACGAACCTAACAACCACTGAAACTATAAGCACACGCTGCACTGACTGGGAACAACTGCTTCCCTGAGACAGAGCCCACTAACACTGATTGGACTAAGCTGCTCCTGAAGAAACAGAGCCTAACAACATGGATTTAACCAAGAGAAACAGAACTTGCAGGACATAGAGAATGATCACTTCTTTCAAGATGTTCTGGGTCTGCAAACTGGCTCAAGTCTGATAATGGGTTCACTGGTTGAGATTCCCATTTGCCACAATCCAATGCAGCTTTCTTTCATTTTGTTTGAGAATTTCTCTGCTTATACAAATCAAACAAAATGCAATAGGCTTCTTATCTATTTCACGCCTAGAAACTCCATAATTGAGTAGCCGGACCAAAGGTCCGTATGAGTCATGCCACCGTAAAATTCACTTTGCCTGTGCTAAGATGCTAGGAGTAACCAAACAGCATCATTATTTTCCTTATTTTTCCACAAATGGTCAAAATTTTATATAGAGTCACCAAATCTTACCTCTCAAAATTGGTCAGTTAGGACAATTAAATTTGTAAAGTAGTTCACACCATAGGCTTTCAATACTCTCTGAGATCCTTGGAGAGGTTTCAATAACTGTAGGTGTTGGCAAATTGAAAAGCCTATTCCAGATACTTCAAAAATTCATCTTTATACTTCCATTGTTCTAGAACCACTTCTGGTACCAACATCTGTATCAGTCAGATTCTCCAGAGAAATAGAACCATAAATATCAATTTATAGAGAAAGGAGATTTATTATAATGGCCAACAATGGCTGCCTATGGATGGAAGGTCCAAGAAACCAATAGTTGTTCAGTCCATGAGGATGGATGTTTCAGCTGGTCTTCAGGATATATCCTGAAGAAGTAGGCTCTAATGCCAGTGAAGGAATGAACTTGCCAGAAAGAGGGAGAGCAAGCAGGCAGAGAGAACAAGCTTCCTTCTTCCATGTCCTTTATACAGGCTGCCAATAGAAAGTGTGGCCCACATTAAAGGTGGATCTTCCCACCTCAAAAATCCAGATTAAAAGTGGGTCTCCCCACTTCAAATGATTTAATTTAAAAAAAAAAAAATCCTTCACCAGTGTACCCAGCCACTTGCATTTTAGTTAATTCCAGATGTAGTCAAGTTGACAACCAAGAATAGCCATCACAGTGACCCAGCAAGTCCATTCCTGAATCCAAATCCAAAGGAAGTGAAATCAGAATGTCAAGGAGACACCTGTACTCATGGTCACTACAGTAAGATCCACAGCAGTCACACTGGAGTGCCACTGGCTGATAAAGAAGAGTGGCCACGCACACCTGGGCTACTATTAATAAGCAGAGCACAGTCCTGTCATTTCCAACAACATAAGAAAAGTCAATCTAGATGCAGAAAGACAAGTATTGAATGATCTCATCACAGAAATTCTGAAGGCTGAGCTCAGGAAAGCTGAGGGTAGAATAGGGGAAGAAGCAGGGAAAGGCTGAATGATAGGCACCAGTTACAGTCAGAGAGGGGCAGGAAGCTGTGGGTACCACCATGCAGAAGGGCCACTACAGACAGCAGCCACTTACTACCCTCTCAGAGGCAGCAGAGAGATTGATCCAACCAGCACCTGGTATATTAATATAATATAAAGTAATATAACATAATAATATAATAATTAATATAATAATAATACCAGAGTGAGGTAGATTTACCAGAACCTTCCTGCCTGCCTTTTCACTCAGCTTAATTAAGACAAACCTCAAAGAAACACCTGTTGTTTCTAAGCAATCAGGTAAAGTGAAGGAAGACTCTAAAACATATAAGCTTTCATAATAAAAAATCAAAACCATTATTGAGAACAAAAGAACTAGAGATAAAGAAAAATCTAGCCATTGAAAGTCACGGATCAGCTTAATTCACGTCAATAAACAGGAATAAAATGAAGTAATTCATGAGAGACTGTCAGAAGCACGTGTTCTGGGCCAGTGTGTCCACCATGGCAACACCCACACCTCTACAACCTGATCATACACACTCACATGGGCAGGAGCATTGGCGACCTAAAGCAACCACACTGAAAGGTCTGCACCCAGCAGGGGTGATGGCAACCCCAAGGATATGTAGAGGAAGTACCTCCCCTCACCCTTCCCCACCTGTATGCTCTAGCCTCTCCCTGAAGACCACATGCAGTTAGGACAGAATTGCACACAGCTGATTGGAAAGGGTGGCTGGGTACCCAAGGGAGGGTCCCATGATCCTCTCTGCCCACTCCTTCTATGAGGGAAGGTCAAGGATCAACAGGCTCAGCTGTGATGATCATTTGTGAACAAACCCAGCAGATCCTGAAGCTGGTGGCAATCGGGCTTGAGGGACAGTCCTGTACAGCCAGGATCAGGCAGAACAGCACAGCCTAACAGCTCTGTGTTAACATTTCTGCCGGTGGAGGCTGGCCTCTGGGCTGCTCATGCCCAGTCTGAAGAGCATCACATGGAAAGGTGACAAAGCTTTGATAGTTTTATGACTGTGTGAAGAAGAATGATCATACAATGTTGTTTTTTTTTTTAAATTTGAGGAAATGTTGGAATTACATCCAACCCACACCCACAATGATGGTAGTGTTGGCAACAGCATCATGAAGCAAAGAGTAGATTAAAACACTTCAGGAGAAACAAGGACTAAGTCTAGAAGACATGAGAATAACTGGTTTTGTTTCAAAGTCTTTTTTTTGGTTTTTTTTTTGTTTTTTTTTTTTTGTTTTTGGTTATTGGTTTTTGGAGACAGGGTTTTTCTGTGTAGCTTTGTGCCTTTCCTGGATCTCGCTCTGTAGACCAGGCTGTCCTCAAACTCACAAAGATCAGCCTGCCTCTGCCTCCCGAGTGCTGAGATTAAAGGCGTACGCCACTACCTGGCCTTAAGTATGTTTAAAATAGCCTTTCCATGTCCAGTGTTGCTCTGTAAACCCTTTGGGCAGGTGAAATGATTCGGAGGGTACAAACTGGTGTCAAGCCTGGTAACCCAAGTTCAATCCCAGAATCCACTGTTAAAGAGAGAACCAACACCCGAAACACATGCAGACTATTTTAAGAGTCCAATCCTTTAACTTCATTAAGATCTCTTCAAGTATCATCCCAAGAGTTTTCTTATTAAAAGGCATAACAACAGCAACAAAACAGAAGTTGGGGTGTGGCTCACTTTGTAGAGTGTTTGCCTATCATGCCCAAGGCCCAACAAGGTTTGATCCCAGCATCACATAAACACTTCCCTACAACCCAGCACCTGATTAAGAGAGGCCGAAGGATCAGTAGTCAAAATCATCCTCAGCTACACAAGTTCAAGGCCAGCTTGGAATGCATGAGTCTTGATTTTTTTTTCTTTTCTGATGCTGAATTATTTTTATTAGCATAGATAAGTTGTACAAAATAATTGGGTTTATTATGTGTTATGTGACAAGACTTCCTGAGGTAGATGCAACACATGTTTACTCACCCCAGATAGGGAGCCCAAAGCAAACCAAAGTCCAACTTGGTGAATCTATGAGTTTTTGGTGTTTTGTTTTGTTTTGTTTGCTTTTTCAAGACAGGGTTTTTCTCCTAAAACTCACTCTGTAGCCCATGCTGGCCTTAAACTCACAGAGATCCACCTGCCTCTGCCTCCCTAGTGCTGGGATTAAAGGCGTGCGCTACCACTGCTACCACTGCCCGGCTGAACCTCTGAGTTTTATTGAGGTTCCTTACAGGAATGTGGGTGAGGGGTTATTTACAGGAGCAGAAATGACTCAAGACAGCTGCCTCACCAAAGGCCACCCCAGCACAGGTGACAGCAAAGATGGGACCTGGAACATAGTGCACAGTCTGCAGGCAGCTCAGCAGGGTGGAGACCATCCTTCCCAATTGACTCAGTTGATCTAAGTTCCTTCAAAGTGCTTAGCTGGTTTCTATTTGGCCTCAGCAGCTGGTCTGGTCTCGGTCTTCTTTGCACCTTGATTTGTCTCAGATTCTCAGCAGGCTTTATTGTTTAAGCTTGAGAGAAAAGGATCTAGTGAATCTGGTCAGTCTCAAGGACTTCCTGAATCTCTTCTGAGTCATTTACCTTCTGGCTTTTGGAGCTTCTGTAGGATGGAAAGTTTCCATCTTGGAGGAAAGAGCTATGCATGCAACATTATAGTATTTTATCATGTATATAATGTAGTGAGATACATTTTTTAATTTATGTGTCTATATGAATGTATTCCACCTGTGTATGGGTGCCCATGGAGGCCAGAATAAGGGGCAGATCCCTTGGAGTTGAAGTTAATGTTGGTTGTAAGCTGTCCAACATGGATGCTGGGAACCAAACTTGGGTCCTCTGGAAAAGCAGGAAGCGTCTTAACCGCTAGACCATCTCTCCAGCCCTGGATCATATTTAGAAGCACTTTTCCATCAAGACCTCCTCCCTAAAAGGTGGAGAACACCCCTAGCCTCTCCACCACAGTAGCTTAGCAACGGGGAATGCTCGTCTCCTCTATGTGCCACCACCTGGAGCTGTGGCCACTGCCCAGCACAAGGTCCTATTGCACCACACATTACGAAGCCGGGCAAAGGTCAAAGCTCTAAATTTAGTATTATTTCTGATGAAGGCAAACTGTTTACACACCATCAAAAACTGAAACCCCCCAAGCAAGACATTGTAACTTGGGGTGACTCCACATGTTCCCAATGGCTGTTCTTCCACAGTTAGAATAGATCTTGTCACAGTGGTCCATCTCAAGAAAGGCGGCATGACAGCTAACGGAACAATACTCTTCCCCGCGAGAGAAACTCTGAATAAAGGTCAGATGCATCTGGAACAGGACTGGAAGGCACTCTGGAAAGTGGTGCAGCTCTCTTTCTTGCTGTGTAGATTTCCGTGTGTAGTTCCCATAAAGAAAGTTCTATGCTGACACTATTTTACCATTTGTACACATAGACACTTGACACATGCCATTTTAATTTGTGTAGCTTTTCCGGTGTTAATAACAAGTTTTTAGAACTGAGTTATAACATCTGCTCTTTGATTTTGTCACCAGTAAGATGCTAAAAAATGAAAATAGCACATCCACGCTGCGCTTCTCCAACATTTACCACTTCCTCAGGCTGCAAACATAAAAGCCACACCAGTCCGCCCAGCTCGGAAGGCCACCCTGCCAGAGGGCCACCGTCTGTTGTACCAGCATTTAAGTGTGTGTGAGTGATAAGTGTGATGGTTATGACTGATGTGCAAATGGGGAAACTCGGGGCACAGAGGGGACCGGAGCAGAGGCTCTCTGCAAATGAGAAGGAATTTTCAAACTATGGAGTACTCAAGTAATTCGAACTCATTTCAGATTCCTTCACAAGTGTTCTTCATTCTTAATAAATGTATGCTTGCCCTGACAAAAGGGAACACCGAACTATTTGATTCTTCTTAGAGCTGGTCCCTCTTTTCTGATTATTTAGGTATTTTTAACAATTCTCTACCACTGGCGAACCTATGACAGGAGACTTTCAAAGGCAGCGTGATAGACAGATGCTGATTTCAGGTGCCTGCTTTACGGGTAAAACAAGGAAATTGAAATGGGAGTGCAGTTTTCCAGGTCTTCACCTGTTCTCTTGCTCAGAGGAGTGACGACCCCTTAACTGTCGACTCTGGTGTTGTGACAGACTGGTGAACTTTACTGGATGACAAAAAATAAAAGACTACCAGGGATCTATTCTAAGCTGGGATTCTTTTGTATTAGTCTATTGATCTTGTATTTAAAGAAATGAAACATCAAAGCAGAGTTGCTCTCTTCCACAGAGCTTGCACACTGGCATTTTAAAACAGCGTGTTTTTAACCAACATGCAGAATATATGAACTGTGTTGTTCTCTCTGTGTGAAAGCACTCTGGGAAGACTCCCTGACAATACCCAAGTCATCAGAGCTCTTAAAACCCAGAAATTGATAGTTTTTTTGGCCCTTGCCTAAATCCCAAGTAGTTACAGACAGGGTATAAGAGACATGTTCGTCTCATTTACATTAAGTTGGCAGTTTCACACTCCTGGAAAGACAAAGGCAAACAAACAATTACTCTATATATTCCACGCCCTCCTGTTTTTCCTTAAATACCTAAATACTGAAAAATTACACAGAGAAATGTAAAAACACAGTTCTTGAGAGCCTCGGGGGCACCATTGACCTTTGAATGACTTCAGGTTCAAGGCCACACAGCGCCTATGCTCTTGATCAACTCCCCGATAGTAACCCTGCTGTTTTTTCAGGATACAGCCTTACTCTTTATCCTAAAAAGCATGCATTTTTTCCAGGCTGTCTCCAGGCTTTTGTTGGCCCACACAGGTTTTAAATATCAAGACATAGATCAAAATAAGTTAAAATTCACAGAAAAATCCAGTTCCACTAGAAAAGTCAGGTACTTTCGTAATTCTGGGCCTGTATGCATGCAGGAATAATCCAACTGAGGCAGGGGAAAGGCTGGGCCTTTCACAGGTTGATGTGATGATAACCTTGTTGGTAGTGACTGCCATTTGCCCATCAGATGATCCTGACGTGAACTCCAGGCTCTGTCGGATTAATAAAGTTGTCAGGAGAGCCTGCCAGGTATTCTGTGTCTGAACTGTTTCGCAACTGACATTTGACAATTTAATAGTTTCTAAGACAGCCCAGACATATTCCCGGCTACCTTTGTCTGCTTAGCAAGCTAAGCACTTCCTCATGCCTCACAAGCCAAGAACTCTGTCCCATGGCTGCCCATGAGTGCTGCTCTAATTCCCTGTGCAGGGTCCTGGCTTTCTCCTCCACTGCCCAACTTTGATGGGTATTTCTTTTACACTAGATTGTCCTAAAGTAACAGCGATGCGCCTTCAGCCAGCCATCACTCCTGCCAACCTGCTACCAATCTCTAGCTTGTCCTCAGCATTTCAATGTCTATTAAACCCAGTTAACTTTCCAAGTTCCCTGCCTGACTTCTTCAAACACTTGGGACTTCTGACAAAGCTCTTTCTATTTTATTTCATTAACATGGATGTTGGCTAGATTTACATCAACTTGATTTCATCTAGAGTCATTTTGGAAGAGGGAACCTCAATTGAGAAAATTGGCCCACCAGACTGGCCTATGGGCAAGCCTGTGGTACATTTTCTTGATTGATAACTGATGTGGGAGTGCCGAGCACATTGGTAGTGGTGTCACCTCTGGGCAGGTGGTCCTGGGTGCTCTGAGAAAGCAGGGTGAGCAAGCTATGGAAAGCAAGTCAGTACACAACACTTCTCCAAGGCCTCTGCATCAGTTCCTGTCTCCAGGTTCCTGCCTTGAGTTCTTGTCCTGACTTCCCCACAAGTGTAAGATGAAAATAAACCCTTTCCTCTTCAAGCTGCTTTTGGTGGTGGTATTTTATCACAGCAATAGAAACACCAAGGGAACGTGTATAGTCACTGAATTTGTATGAGGGAGAGAGAGAGAGCAAGATTGGGTCTCACTGTGTAGCCCTGTCTGGCATGGAACACACTATGATGCCAGAATAGTCTGGAACTCAAAGAAATCTGCTTGCTTCTGCCTTCTGAGATCAGCAATTAAAGGCACGGGCTCAGACACATTGAATTATGGAGGAATGCATACAGAAAGGTGAGTGCCTGACCCCAGAGCACTTCAGTGGGAGCAACAGAAACTGAAATACAAATGGTGATGATTCAAAGTGCTCAGAGCTGAGGCCCCTGTCCTGGATTAAAGTAGGGCTATCCAACAACATTCCAATAGTGTGACACATTGTGTGATTTTAAATTCTATGATAGTCTTGTTGAAAGGAGTTTTAATGTAAAATGAATCCCACAATATGAACTAGATACAGCAATATAACAAAATTAGTCCCTTCACCACAGAATCAATATTAAGAACCACTAGTAAGCTATTTGTAATCTGTACTGTCTTTAAACCAGTTTGTAACTCACACTGACAGAACACCTCAACTCGAGGGCCTGTAGTTCAAGAGTTCAAGGGCCACGTGACTGGAGGCTACGGGGAAGTAGAGATCTAGAAGATCCTCAAAGTCCCAGAGGCAATAGAAGTTAAATAAAGCTTGAAGGCTAAAGAACCATTGGGAATAAATAAATCATTTGTGGACCCCTGGAGCTGGGCTGGTTAGAAAGCCACAGACATACCTTGATGGTGCTTGGCCTTCTCTGATTTGGGAAGCTAAGCAGGACTAGGCTCGGTTTGTATCTGGATCGGCAAAAACAAAAAACAAGAAGACACAGTAGGAGGAGCAAAACAAAGTGCCATACGCATTTACAGGCTGGAACGGGAGACAGGTGGAGGTGAGCACAGGCTGAAGCAGTGTCCGAACAAACCTCCCTAGGATGCTGAAAGATCTTATCCTCTGGGTAGTGGGGAGCCAGTGAAAATTTCAATCAAGAAAGTGGTTTATCAGATCTATGCGTAAGACGGATAGTTTACAAGTCTGTAACTACAATGAAATTAGCCAGGTCTGAATTCATGCAAATAGAGTTAGAGTACAAAGACAGAGTCTCTAGAAGGTGGGTGTCAGCTCCGCACAAAGAATTACTTTTGTGAATTGTCAGTATAGCCCAAGGCACTGTGTGCTTGCTGGGAGGCTGGAAATCCAACTATGGGGGGGTGTAGACCCAGATGCCAGATAAGGACTGCCAGGAGTCAGGCGGAGGAGCGGAGCTCTTTTGTCCCCGAAATGCACTGATAGCACCCCATGCTCTGTTCCCTTTGAGCACGCTGTAACGAAGGCTTCCACTCCTATTCAGCAGCATATTGGAATGCAAGGGAGAGAGACAGGGCTATTATTACCAAGATAACCTTGAGCCTGTTCTAATTTATTTTTTAAAAGAAAATAAATCACTCTCAACCTCTGTTGCCTCATTACTAGGGGGGTTAGAAGAACACTTTTATTCCCCTAGCAGCCAGTATAAGAATTCTTTCTAATAAGAGAATTGCCTTTGCTGTGAAAATGCTGGAGTGCTCCAGCTTGGGGGTAGGTGAGCGCTTTGGGGCAGGAGTGTCACAGGAGACCAAGGATTCAAAAGACAGGCTGAAGCTGCAAGGCAGGCAGGAGGGAGAGGACTTGAGCAAGTCCTTGGGTGATGAAGCTGAAATTCTGGTTCCACGGGAGGGAAGGCTCTGGATTCTGCAGCCATGCTGACAGCAGAGAAAAGTCCTGCATAACAGTGCAAGAGGGGACACCAAAAAGACCAACCACACAGAGGAGCCACAGGAGCCCTGCAGAAGACAGCAAGTCAGACACACATCCCCTCAGCAGCAGCACGGGGTACTCTGTTATTCACAATAGAGTTCCCAGATACTGGGGCACACAGGGACGTGACCATGGCTAAAAGCAGTCACAAAGGACAGCCACGCTGGACTTCTTACCAGCTACTTTTCTCATCGCGTAACAAAATAATTGACAAATACAGCCTAAGGAAGGCCATGGCTTAAGAACATGGTAACAGGAAGACACAGCAGCCAGATGTGAGGTACCTGGTTACACTGCGTCTCACATCAGGAAACAGAGAGACAGATTAATCCTGCTGCTGCCCTCTGCGAAAGCTCTGCAGGGCCTTCCGCATACACAGACCCGGAGATGTGTCTCCTAAAGGTTCTAAATCCAGTTGAGTTGACTGAAGAAGAGCCGTTACAAGGTTGAGTTGGCACACGCTGCCTACCTTGGCAGGACCTCCCATCCCAACTTTGTTGGTATAACTGTTTCAAGTGATCATCGTTCGAGTGTTCTGAACCTTGTCAGTGTGTTTAACCAGAAGCTCTCTAAATGCAAGCTGATGAGGTGCTGAATCAACAAGTCCTTGGGGGCAGAAGGAAATAATGCCACACTCCTGTGAGGGCTTTTCACTGGATAGAACGTAATTGATACATTGCCATATTTAAATAGCTATAGGTTATTAGATGATTATCATTGTTGTTCACATGCATATGTGGGTGTGTGTGGAGGTCAGAGGACAACCGTGGCTGCCATTCTCTCAATGGCCTGGAGCTTGTGGATTTGGCTAGACTGACTGACTTTAGATCAGGCAACTTGAACTTGCTCATGGAAGATCCTCTGTGCCTGACAGTGAACACGTGCGCCTGCAGTCTGGTGCATAGCGCAGAATGGCCAGAGCTTGCCATTCCTCCGCGTCTCCAGGTTTTACAACAAACGTTTATTTTAATAATCTAACAAAAACTCTGATAACCTGAGTTGGAGAGAGCGCGATTGGTGAAGGGTTGGTGAGCCTTGCAAGCACAAGGAGCAGAGCTTTCTAAAGCTAACCCTGAAGGTCAGCTGCCACATCACACCTGTCCGCAAGCCATCTTGCATTCTGGGCCAGTTTCCAAACAGCCTTGGGGGCTCATCTGGTGAACAGCACAGATCACCTTCATTACCATTGCAACATGCCCTTTAAAGCCTCTCACAAATGCGGGCGTCCAGAGCTTTCTGGGATGCTAGACAAACATAAACATTACTGTGGTGTGCAACCTCAGGTTGGTGCTGTTCCGTGGCTATGGGATCAGTTCAGGAAAGCACCCATATGCCGCTTTCCCTGCTCTGGACAGTTTTGAGAAAAGTTAGCAGATGCTAGCTGTAACACCCTTACCCTAGGAACGTGTTCCATAAATAATGCCGGGCTTCTTTCTCTCCTTCTCCCCCTCCTCTCTCTCCTTCTCCCACCTTCTCTCTCTCTTCTCTCTTTTCTCTTTCCTCTCTAATAGCTTAGCAATACACATTTTCCTGCACACTGCAAATGGCTATGGACACACACATGAGCAAACCTCACACTAGACATGGGCGGTGGCACCAGCTAGCCTGTGGTGACCTGGAGGCAACCCCATCACACCGGAACAGTATAACGCAACACTTAGAAAACACTGATCTGATCATGGACTGCTCTCGCTCATCCTCTTAGGTTCAGCGTATTTTATCAACTATCCAGCACAAAATCACCCCGCTACAACTGACCACAGGAGAGGGACGATGCATAAGGAAGTGGAGGGAGGCAACAGGAAAGATGCCTGAGAAAGGTAGGGGGTGCAGAGGGCATCTCGGGAGGGTTTGAAGGAGGAATGGGGGAGGGGCGGACAGAGAAAAGAGAAAAAGAAAGGAAATGGAATGTGTATTTGTTACACACTCCAGCCCTGGTGTTCAAGGAACTTCAAAATACAAAAACTATTTTTGACCTTGATCATGTTTCCCAAGCTCCAGGTTCAAGAGCAACTCCACAGGCAAACCAGCTCCAGGCAGAGTTGGATGGCACGGGCCCCACCCCGCCTGGAGGCTGAGCATCCTTCAGAACCTTCAGCTTTCCTCTTCAGGATTCCCTCCGCCTCACCCTGTTTGCTGGGAAGGACTCAGCTCAGAGACACCCTCTCTGGAAAGCCTGTCTGGCCCTTGCCACTGTGAAGGGACGCCCTACTCTGAGATCCTCTTGTCACACATTGTCGTCCTGTCCTGCAATCAGCACTTACCGCGGTAAGTCCCCCATCACATTTTGAACTTTTGGGTAAATTAATAACCAGGAACTAAGTTGAAAGTCCATCAAATTGCAAGCCACAGAGTTTGAAGGAGTGCCACATCCGCCTTCTGAGCAGACTCTGTAACCCATCTCCAGCTGAGGCTGTTGACAAATGAACAGTCAATCTTAGACAACACAGGTACCACTTGGCACATGTCTGCTGTCTCAACACTCAGGAGGCGGAGGCCAGAAGACGGCAAGCTCAAGGTCAACCCAGCTTACACAGTAAGTTCTAGACCAGCCTAGACTATATAGTGAGACCCTGTCTCAATAAAACCAAAAAAGAGATGGGAAGGGAAGGAAAGGGGTAGGGGGAAAGTGGAGGGGGGAGGGGGGGGCAGAGGGACAGAGGGAGGGATGGATGGACAGATGGAAAGAGACAAGAAGAGAAGAAAGGGAGGGGGAAGAGAAAGAATAAGAGGAAAGGTAAGGCAGGCAGAGGGGAGGGAGTGGAGGGAGGGGAGGGAGTGGAGGGGGCGGGGGAGCAGCTTCTGTTAGTACTGGCTTAAAGCTCAGATGTGCTTCACCTCTGTTTACAAATGTTGAGCCACCCGATCCCAACTCCACCTCCAGGAAATCTTCACAGGCGCAGAGTCCTTTTGCTAGTATGAAGGGCATCTGAAAGCTTGCTCAGCACAGCATGAGGCTGTGAGGAGGTGGATAAGTGCAGATGTGCACATCTGCACACATCAAGAAGACAGATGCTGGGCATGTGTTGCACACCTTTCATCCCAAATTTCCAGAGACAGAAGCAGGCAGAACTCTGTGAGTTTGAACCATCCTAGTCTGCATAGCCAGTTCCAGGCCAGCAAGGGATACAAAGTTCCAGATCAGCCAGGGATACAGCACAGCGCGCGCGCGCGCGCGCACACACACACACACACACACACACACACACACACACGAAAATGGGTGCCTATGTGCACAAAGTCACAGGCATTGGGCTAGAAAATGGCTCATGGTAAAGGTGCTGACCACCAAGCCTGAGGCCCTGCATCGGATTCCCCAGACCCCCTGTGGTAAGAGGGCTGCTTCCCCCAGGCTGTCCTCTGACCCCCTACACACCATGATGTAGCACATGTGCACACATACAAATACATAAATGTAATTTATGTATTTTTAAAGTTATGACTTTTTAAAGTCATGGATTTTTATGTCCTCTCTGTCCTGCTTTGGAGCAATTTTTAATTCTTAAAAATAAATAACAAGGGAACTGGAGAAGTGACTCAATGCTTAAGAACACTGGCTGCTCTACCAGAGGTCCTGGGTTCGATTCCCAGCATCCACATGGTGGCTCACAACCATCTGTAATGGAATCTGATTCCCTCTGGTGTGCATGAAGATAGGTCACTCATATATATAAAATAAATAAGTATTTAAAAAATAATAAAATAAAATAAATAACAATCCGGGTGGTAGTGGCACACTCCTTTAATTCTAACACTTGGGAGGCAGAGGCAGGCAGATCTCTGAGGTCAAGGCCAGCCTCATCTACAGAGCAAGTTCCAGGACAGCCAGAGGTACACAGAAAACCCTGTCTCAAAAAACCAAAAATAATGAATAAATAAACAAGGTAAAACTTGCAGTGCTGACTTTTTTTTTAAGATTTATTTTGCTGTGTGTGTGATTTGTGCACATGGATGCAGGTGCCCATAGGGTCCAGAAGAGGGTGCTCAGTCACCCAAATCCAGAGCTACTGATGGTTGTGAGTTGCCTGGTGTGGGACCTCTGCTGGAGCAGAACACATTTGTAACTGTTGAACCATCTCCCCAGCCTCAGTGTTGAGATTTTTAAGTGTTCGACTAGCATTGCTGATTACAGTCCTATTATTACACAACCTTCAACACTATCTATTTTCTTCACCATTTCACGTTCTTAGAGAAGATTGTGCCCTTTGAACAGGGGGCCTCAGGCTCCCTGGGCAGCCGCTGGCAGCCATTATTCCCCTCCTTTCCCCGTGAACAGCATACATGTTTTCCTTAACACTTTATACAATTGTGTTGTTTTGAGACGGGGGCTCATTGTGTAGCCTGCCTGAGCTGGAACTTGCTATGCAGATGAGGCTGGTTTTGAACTTGAGGCGATCTTCCTGCCTCTGCCTCCCAAGTGCTGGAAGTACAGGCACGTGTCACCACACCCAGCTTGTACTTCATGTAATTATTCTCATAAGCATTTGTTCTTTTGTCCCGCTTACTACACTTAGTATGCTTTCATGGGTCACTCATGTTGGAATATGTTCACATCTGCTTCCTGTTTAGGGCTGAGTAATATACTAATGTATTCGCACATCAAATGTTGTCAACCCATTCTTCGGTTGATAATCAAGCTATTCATAATGCTACTGTGAGCGCCGGCAAACACGTCATAAGGCCCCAGAATCCTCGACTACACACTTTCAGTTATAGTTATATATCTACAAATGGACTTGCTGGGTGACACAGTAACTGTGTTTGAGGCTCAAGGAATCACCAGTTTTCCACAGTGGCTGCAACATTCTGACTAGCCCTGCATGAATGTGCTGACATTTTTAAAGAAGAGCTAAGATTGGAAGCAACCTAAGCATCTAGGGGCAACTGTTTCCATGGTTTGTAGAGCATCCCCAGTGAACTACACAAAGCAAACAAAAATACATAAACACAGAACAGTGGATCCTCTTATTATTTACCAATTCCTATGATTAAGAAGAGCTGAATGTGTTACCTGAATAAGAGTAGATATGTGAGGCTGTCGTTTATACAAAGGAGAAGAAAAAGATTTTTATATAGGGCTTGGGGAGACGGCCTGGTCAGTAAAGTGCCTACCCCGCAAACATGAGTTCAGATCGCAGCACCCACAAAAGAGCCAAATGTGGTGGTGTGTGCCTGTAACTCCAGCTTACAGGGGAGGGGCAGGAAACAGGTGGGTCCTTGAAGCTCATTGACCAGCTGGCCTAGCAGAATCTGAGCACCAGGTTCAATGAGAGACTCTGTCTCAAAAACAGGATGGAGACTGATTGAGGAGGACACATGATGTCGACCTCTGGCCTCGAGGCACACATGTGCACATGCACATTTAAAAGTACATACACTACATACAACACACACTTACCACACAAGGTTAAAAGTATATCGATACATATAAATGTACTTGGAAACATATAGCCCATCACAAGAGTTCAGTTACTGTTTCTCTAATGTCCCCAGCACTTTGAGGGAAAGACAAAGTGTTTTATAATTTGAACAATATAACCTACTTGATGGTTAAACTTAAAATGAAATAAAATGCACTCGATTTCTGAGCATCGTACATCTGAGCCTTCTCCAGCATGGGGTGTGACTACGGGGTGGTCACACCCCACCTTCAGAGATGTAGAGAATTTTGCCTCTGTACCTCAGGTACCTCCTGAAAAGCCATCTCCTCTTTTACTCATCCACACATATTCCCTTTCTTCCTGTTTTCCAAAACAAATACCAGAGACCTCTCTTTCCCTCCCCAAAGTGAGGCATGACCTCAAAAAGTCCAAACCCCCCTCCAAGCCTCCAGGCATAACATCCCCCAAAAGTGATGATAGGCGCTAAAAGCATGAGTCAAGCACACTGAGAATAAACACCCTCCCAATGCTGTAAAATCCCGTGGAAATGGAAGCCCAGGAAACATGAAGTCAACCCTCCACGCTTCCCTAACACACCTTGCCGGCTGTGTGTATTTGTAGCCCTGGCCCTGCGGCACTGAGATTGGGAACGGAGAATAATACTTTGTTCATTAGCTTTGGGCAAACACCGAAAAGCACGGTAGCTCATCTGTGTAGGAAAGGCCACAACGATATCGAGCAACAAATGACAAACGCTTGCCTTCTTATTATCTGCCTAGACCAATGGGTTCCTCAGACACAAACTTGAAATGATTGTTTCCCTCAGTTCTATCGAGTCCTGAGTGAACCCCTGACCCGTGCTCCTTGTCGCTGCGGGTCCTGAGGGATGTGCACTTCTGGCCAGTCTCTGTGCTACTTTTCCTGAGAATCCACAGTTGATCATCACAAGATTCAAGAGGAGGCAAAATATTATCAGTATTTTTAAGCACCATTTGAATAAAAACATTGCTTAGGGACACACACACTGGTGAGTCACAGACCTCCGAGGTTATTCTGAGCTTCTCTGCCCACAGCAACACCGCCACATCTGGTTCCTTGTCAAGATAGTAACTCATTAGAGGCACTCAGGACTAGCTTCCGAAGCCATCGCATAAATGTGGGAGTAGTCCAAGCCTCCAGCTCCTCTGCCGGAGCCCTCAGAAGCAGAGGAGAAAGAAAGCAGCCGCGCACTGTGGAGAATGTGTGTTCTCAGCACCCAAAGCAAGGTCCTGGATATTTACTTCTTTAAGAATTAAATCCGTAGGAAATGTTACGCAGCTTTTTTAAATCTATGAATTTCAATTCTGTTTTGATGTGATGGCTCCAAGTTTTCAAGGTGAGGGAAGGTGGCGACAGCAGAGGAAGAGGAGGGAATGGAACAGTTTCTAAATCAAGAAATGTACAGTAAGGGTTTACAGTGGGTGCGGAGTACCGCCTTCTCTGCAGACGTGTTCAGCTGGTGTTCAGCGGGAATTCGCCCAGCACAGCCCGAGGAGTGCTTGGCAACAGAAAATACTCCCATTTCTCCCCAGCATCTCCCTAGTACTCACACCCCGGAGTCCCAACAGTGGGAAGAGGCTATCCCTAATAAAAATCACTTTAGCCATACCACACCAATGAGTAAATGGCAACATGCTCTGTGTTTTGATTCAGCCCAGGTTTCCTGTCCTCAGTCCCATAATTTTAATCCTGAATTGTTCTTCATGTAATCAAACCTTGTTTTTAAATACAATTTAAATCATGATTTTAAATTGGTCATAAGAATAAATGTAAATGAACATGAACTGTCATTTATAATTAATTTGGCTCCCGTACTGCAAATGTTCAAAATTAAATCCCATGAATTACAATATTTTTTAAAATTAAGCCAAATATTATAATGTTTTTCTTTTTCTTTTCTTTCTTTCTTTTTTTTTCTTTTTTCTTTTTTTTAAATAAGGATAGAATCAGAGGCACTGGCAGCAGAAGCGCTGGTGAGGAAATGGGGGGAAGCGTGTTCTGTCTGTGGCTTTACTCTGTTATTAGAGGACCCTCTCAGCCCATCACACTGAGTCGGTAGCTGGAACTCACTGACACAACCCTGATGTCTGATGAGAGAAGTCTCTAGGCATTTTGAAATAATCAATATTTAACTTGGGTTTTAAGCATAAATATTGTAGATCACTGGCTTGCTTTAAAGGAAATGGTAAATAAAGCCAAAGGCATTGGAGCTTCATTTTGCTTTCAGAACTGCTAAAAAATAACATATTCACAGATAAGGTGACAGGTCATCTTTTGTTTTTGGTGAACTAAATGTAAAATCGTGAAAGGGGAGCATGACGAACATGTGCCTGCAAAGCAGAGTCATTTTCAATTTGCATACCCGAGTCCCCTTGCCTCACGAGAGGCGAACTACTTCAGAAATAACTCAACAGTTTACTTGTCCCCTCACCAGAGCATAAATACATGCTCCTTCAAAGGAACAGAGACATGCCAATTGCATGCTAAATTACTTACAATATACATATATATCAAAGACAACAGCACATTTGAGATGCAGAAAAAAAAGATAAAGTCAAGGATGAAATCCTAGCAATTGTCAGTGGGGTTGGAAGATTCATATCTCATCATTTTAAAGGTAGCTGTTGGTACTTTATACTTTTTGTTTGCTTGCTATTATTATTTATTTCTGGCCAGAGAAACAGTACTTGATCACTATAGTATCTCTCACCTGGGGTGTGGGGGAAGCCTTTTAGTAAAATGATCTTTTCCCCAGAGAATACCAGCATGCTTAATCCTACTGGAAAAACAACCGGCGCGCTTATATCAGAAGGGTAGCATGTAATATAAGACATGCATCACATTTTACATAGACATACAAGACAGATGCGTGTTATACATTTACATCTATACTATATGCTTGATCCCAGGTGTAAAAATCCACCTTAAACACACAAAGCCTCAGTGACGATCTTAGCCCACTTAGAAAAGACAAATTGGTATGAAGATTACTACCTTTGATGGAATATGTCTTTATAAACCAGCCTGTCACATTTTAATTTTTTAATCATCAAATATATTTCTGTCATTTAAAAATTCCTAATTTCTAATGTGACTTGATGTTTTATGTATGAAGTTTAACAATATAGTATTGGCAACCAAAGACATTTCCCTGTTTCCTGTCAGAAGGCTAAGTTTGAACCCTGGCTTAAACAGTCCTTGTTAAACACTGCATTGAGCACACTCCTTCTACTAATGAGAGGAAAGGTAAATAGCACATTAAGACTTACTGAGACTGTGCCTCCCTTCAGTGGAGCCTGCTACTTGAAAATTTTGCTTATTAAAAGAGGGGAACCTTACAAGGTGGAAAATTTTTAAGCTTTATTCCTAACATTCAATTATTGCCCCAACGAGTTTTTTTTTTTTTTTTGAGTAGTACAAACTATTAATTTACAAATACGGAGCCTTTCTCAGTGGCACGCTTCCAAAAGCCACCAGGTGTCTGATTGTATTCAAAACCGCAACCCAGGGAACACTTACAGCACATACACAAAGGAAAAGCCAACTGAGTTCCGATGTTGTTTCAAGCCTATCTGCCATCAATTATTTTCACAACCGAGCATACATTTCACCTACAAACGGGAAAGGTACTATGTGCCTATAAGACGCGCAACAGGCAACGAGCGTCCTCAGAGTAATCCAGTCCTCCCCGTAATGTCAGGACCTGGAATGGAAAGGCAAAGTTACGGGGTAGAGATTTCAGTTCTTATTATTTTCCAGTTTTTCTGTGTAAGCAGCAGACCCTAAGAGGATCAGCCGTATTCCATGTCATCAGCATTTTCTGAGTGCCATGTTTAAGTAGTTCTCTGAAGATGCCCTGAGTGTATGTGAAGATGAAAGGCTTATGAATATCAATAAACCCGAGTCCAACTGCAAACCTTATCGTTTTCTAAAATGCATTTTGTTAGAGACAGCTAAAGGATACTGGAATTTTGCTTTCTGGGTTCATACTCTTATGGTACAAATACCAAAATATGCATTAAAGACTTTATCATGCGATAGACTAAAGAGGAAAATCAATAACTAGCCCCAATTCAAAATAACAAAAGGTCACTTCATGCTGCAGCCTAACGGGATGGCTTCAACCTTCCAAACAAAAGTCGTCGCTATTAACCTTGGTCTCTGACTAATAAGAGAGCTATGAACGTCGGGTTGGCAGACCAACAAGCAAGCCTAAACTTTCAAGACTGAGGTCTGACTGCCCTTGAGGGTTCACCTTTATCTCCCCTGAAAAATGCCAATATAAAAATTCTAAAATACCTTCATAAGCCCCAAGGAAAGCCTGTGGACAGAGAGATGGTGTGATAGACTCCTTCCTTCCACTGCTCAGCCGCTTCTCCTCTGTGCGGCTGAAAGCAAATGCTGGAGAGTCAGCCGCATATTTAATTAGAAGCGAGCTGCTGCACTATCAGTGTGGGGATCTACCTCTCCAATCTCTTGTGAGTCAATCTTTCCCATCTCTGATTTTCTTTTATATTTATGCTAGAATATTTAATTGTAGACAAAAGGTTACTCTGGCTGTATTCACTGCACAGAGGCACAATAATCTGCTTTAAAAGGCTTGACATTTCAGGCTTTTCAAAAAGGCTGAAAAAATTATATCCCTGCTTTTGTTAATCAATGAAGTAGAACTCTCCTGAACAAAAGAATTAAATTGCTTGGTTGGTTTAATAAAACCAACAGAAATAGCTGCTTCCTCTGGGTTTTATTGTGTAGGCATGGCGCACGCACCCAGCACTGTAATTCCATATGATTCAGGGCAAAACTCTAATTTCTGCACACAGTTGGGTTTTTAAATCCTATTCAGACCCTACCCATTCTGGCTGGTTCTCTAAGGCCGTATTTATCATCAAACTTGACTCTTTTTCTGAAGTGTGGCAACCATATAGCAATTTTATTTTTGTTCCTGTGTCTGTAACCCTCCAAAAAATGTCCATTAAAAATGTATTAATCTAAATATCACCTTCTTGTTCTGTTTAGTCCAGAGCTAGTGGTTTTACACATCTTTTGGGATATTTAATTGTGGAAAAAGGACTTGGAGGGATTAAACAAGTGACAGGAACTTAGATGTGAACATATAAAATAGTACCTTAAACAAAAACACCCCAAGATCAAACCAGAAAATAACAATTTTGTTAAATTCATATTTGCAGCATAGGTTTGCAAGTCATTGTGGGTATATTGTGGCAAAAGACCCCAAAACTTCCAAGGTAACCAGGGTGATTGCAAAAGATGGCAGAGACATCCATTCCTTTATCTAATCATGAGGCAGGTCATAATTTTACTGAGAAGACACAGCAAGACCATCCATGGAGGTATCCCTTTCTCCGGTACATGCAAATGGATCCTTTTGTTTTGTTTGTGTCCAACACTGAGAAAGAGACATGTTCTCCCAAGGTTCTCTGTGGAAGCAGCTAAGAGTTCAGATGGTTCATGACATGCTTATGTTGCAGGTTTTGAGGATGGGGAAGGAAGAGTGGCAAAAGGAAGCATTGGTTGGACCAGCCATTGCCACCCAACCTCAAGCTTTACACGGTGGTCAGAGGAACAGAGAGCATTTTCCAAGATAATAATGGTGATAAGAGCCAACAGATGTATTTATGCCGGACAAATTGCCTAATGCTGCTTCTGACTTCACAGTTCTGGGGCTGAAGGTCATATAGAGGTCATTCAATCCCATGCCCTGTTGGTTTTGTCAGCCCCCCACAGAGCTAATGAACAGCTAGCACAAACACACCCTTAGTAAGTGCTCAATAAATGGAAACTACTGTTGTCTTTACAGCCCTTGTCTAATCCATTTCACATTGGCAGGGATCTGCAATAGCTGGCCCCACTACCAATCAGTAGAAATGCCACTAGCTCAGCTGGAGGCGCTGGTTTTCTCTAACGAATACACACATTGCTGCAAACATGGAGGGGAATTACCTGTCTCAGACTTACAAAAACTTCATCTCCTCACACGTTTCCAGTCTCCATCACAGCAAATGAAGGTTAGGCTATTTTCAGTTATCTCAAAGCACCAGCTTTCTTCATGAGAGGGAGTCTGCCTTCCTCTCTCGCTCTCCCTCTCCCAATCTCTCTCCCTCCTCTTCCCTCCCCCACCTCTCTCTCTCCATCTTTTCTTCCTTTCTCTTGTCTTTAAAGGAAGAGTGGTTCCTACAGTGATGAATGCCTATATCCCGGGAGGCTGAGGCAGGAGGCGGAGAACCAGGGACTGCCTGAGGCATGGTGCAGCTTTGGGAGGAGTGATGAGCGTGACATGGACCCTCAGCAACCCATAGTTTAACTCTCAACTTCTCATAAAATGAACTTATCTCAAAGCGCCTGGCACCCAACCAAGGACCAGCTGTTTGGTTCTAACTGGTCTCGGCACCGCGGCCAACTGTGGTGTGAAACCTGTGGCTGGCTTTGAAGAACACGCTGGAGATGGGGATCACAGCTCCAGCCTGGGAATGGGGCTCTTCTAGGGCTGTCAGATGTAGGTTCCAGTGACGAGCCTTCTGAACCCAGCTGTCCACCACAAAGGCTTTTCTACTCCTGGTTTATACCAACGCTGACTACAGACCTTACGGTGGTCAGAGCTATGTTGGAGCTGATAAAGGAGGGCAGAAGTGAAGCAAGGCCCCCCAAACAAGCATTCTGACTGACATTCAGCCGCTTCTGTGATTTCTTTGCTCTTCTAAACGAGTTCTGAGTTCTGAATGAGTTTAGGATTTGTCAGTGTAGACACTGCTCTACAGGAAAGTGGGTTTTTAGAGGTTTCTGGTGAACAGCTTGCCATTTCCTCAAAATGGTAAACACAGGGAGGGCTACCAAACAAATGAGAAAGTATAATTCCGTGTCATACAATAGAGAAACAAAAACCTAACCCATGCAGAAAAACATGTGCACAGTTGTTCACAGCAACAAAAAAAGCACCAGGTGGTGGTGGCGCATGCCTTTAATCCCAGCACTTGAGAGGCAGAGGCAGGTGGATCTCTGTGAGTTTGAGGCCAGCCTGGGCTACAGAGTGAGTTCCAGGAAAGGCTCCAAAGCTACATAGAGAAACCCTGTCTCAAACAAACAAACAAACAAAAAAGCTTGTGGCACATCCATACAGTAGATTATTACGCAACAATTAAGAGAAAGTGCTGTTATGATACTGATCCTTTTAAAATTATAATTTAGCATTCCCCATTTGGAGTGTATATAGTTTTTGATACAAAGGGGGGACAAAACATAGACACTTTTGAAATTTTACTTTGGCCTCCATCCTTGAACACATAAAAAAAAAAGAGACAAAATACATAAATATGCATGTAACAAGAGAAAAATCTATGATTACTTAAAGCTCTTTAAACGAAACTGAAAAGAGTTTAATTTATATCCATGTACTATTATGACTTAAAGGAGCTATTTTTTTCTTCTGCATGCAGTTTCATTTCTGTTCTGTTGTATTCAAGAGAAATCAAAAAATTACAGTAATAAAAAAAAAAAAAAAAAAAAAAAAAAAAAAGAGAAAGTTCTGACATGTGTTACAACATGGTGGTCCTTAGAAACACTACACTACAAAGCAAGTCGCTGAGGACCACACATTCATATGACTTCCTTCATCTGAAATGTCCAGCATATGCAAAGTAAATTAATGACTACCTAGGACTGGGGGAGATGGAGGGATTAAGTGAGTAGAGGCTAAGGGGTTTGTCAGTATTCTATTGCTGTAAGGAGGCACCGTGACCAAGACAACTCTTAGAAAAGAAAGCATTGAGTTGGGGGATGGCTTACAGTTCAGGGAGTGAGTCCAGGATTGTCATTCTAGGAAGCAGACAGGTATGGTGCTGGAGCAGAAGCTGAGAGCTTTACATACTGATCCATAGGTAGCAAGGAGAGAGAGCCAGATATTGATGTGACCTTTTGAAATCTCAAAGCCCACCCCCAGCAACACACCTCCAACATGGACACACATACTCCAACAAGGACACGCCTACTAATCCTTCCAAATAGCTCATCAACTGAGAACTAAGCATGCAAATATGAGCCCTTGTGTTTGTGTGTACGTTGGTGGGGAGGGGGGGCAGTGTATTCTCATTCAAACCACCACAGGGTGCATGACTTCCTTTGAGGTAGGGTGAGGACAATGTTCTGGCATGAGACTGGCAATGTTGAATTGATGGAAACTATTAAACTGAGCTCCTAAAGGGAGCTAATGTATGCTGGGTGAATTACATCTCATTAAAGCCCTCTTCCTCTGTGTGTGTGTGTGTGTGTGTGTGTGTGTGTGTGTGTGTGTGTGTCTAAGTCAGCCTTGTTGCCTTTGTCTGGGGATCTACATGCCTTTCCTTCTCGTTCAGAGCCCTTGCTGCAAAGACACCCAGAGAGTTCAGGTCAGGTTACTGCTTTTCCTTTAGAATAAAACCTAAACGTGTGGCTAATGGGAGACAAGGCAAGTCCTCTTGTCAGGCAAAGATCCACCACCTCTAGGGCAGAGTGAAAGGAACACTGGAAGAAATGATGGTGAAAATTATGCTGGAAAACACTAATGGAAGCCAGCCAGTATCTATCCTCCCCAAACCCTTCCCATGATGTCCAAGGGAGGGCCACAAAACACACACCACACACACACACACACACACACACACACACACACACACGGAGCAGTGGCCTGGCCTGTCTGCTCATACCTGGAACAGATCCATTTGCTAACTCAGTCAGCCTGGAAGAATTTGTTGAAATTCTAGCTCTTCTATATACTTTTCCTCAAATATATTTTTATTTTTAATCATGCATTTGCATGCCTGTCTGCTGGTCATTTGTGCATGTGAGTACAGAGCCCACAAAGGCCAGAAAAGAGTTTCAGATCCCCTGGAGCTGGCAATTGTGAGCCAACTGACATGGGGCTGGGAATCGAACCCAGGTCCTCTCTGAAAGCAGTACCTGCTCTTAACCACTGAGCCATCCCTTCAACCCCCAGCTGTTATGTTTGTACCAGCTGTAGGGGAGGGTGTGTGTGAGAGCATGCATGTAGAGCTCACAGGTTAATCTCACAAGTCATTTCTTGGGTACCCTGCTTCAGCCCCATTTTTGAGACAGAGACTGACTGGGTCCTAGAGTTTGTCAAGTAAACTAAGCTGATTGGCCAGTGAACCCCAGGAATCTGCTATCTCCACCTCCCGCTGCTGGGATTAAAGGCACAGGTCACCATGCCTAGCTTTTTACATAGGTTCTGGAGACAGAACTTAGGTCCTCGAGCTTATATGGCAACCACTTTACCAAATGAGCTAGCTCCTCAAGCTCCACCATGGGCAAAACATCTTGGTGACTGGTTTCATTTTCTTTCTTATTTCTTTTTAAATTAAAGGGTTTTTTTTTCCTCATACATATCGATTGATGGACAGATTGATTGATTGAATGTGAGGAATGTGAGTGCCACAGCATGTGTGTGGAAGTCAAAGACAACTTGAGGAGTCAGCTTCTCCCACCACGAGGTAGGTGCCTGGAACCGAACTCAGGTCTTCAGGCTTGGCAGCAAGAGCCCTTAGCCAGTGAGCCATCTCTCCAGCCCCGAGAAGAGCTTCCCTAGAATGAGGAAGTAAAGAATTCAACAGCTTCAGAAAAGTCTTAAAAATGAGCAGATTCACTGGGCCCCTCCTCCGTAGGCTTATATAAGCAGTGGGGACTGCTGAGAGACTCCCTCGGACAAGCGGAACTGCCTGGAGAAGCGAGAGCAGCCAAGGTGCCTAGAAGAGACTCAGCAACAGAGCTCCCTAGAAAGGATGCTCTCCAACAGGTCAAGGGGCCTGCAGATAATGCAATGCATTCCAGGTTTCCGACTTTCACGGGCTGTCACTAATTCTGGGGTGGCTTTGGAAACACAGCCATGGCTGTTTCTGCTCCTGTAATCCTGCAGCCACACTCCTTTAAGAAACCTAGGGGTTGGGGATCTAGCTCAGTGGTAGAGCGCTTGCCTAGCAAGCGCAAGGCTCTGGGTTCGGTCCTCAGCTCTGTTAAAAAAAAAAAAAAAAAAAAAAAAAAAAAAAAAAAGAGCCGGGCGGTGGTGGCGCACGCCTTTAATCCCAGCACTTGGAAGGCAGAGGCAGGCGGATCTCTGTGAGTTCGAGGCCAGCCTGGGCTACCAAGTGAGTTCCAGGAAAAGGCGCAAAGCTACACAGAGAAACCCTGTCTCGGAAAAAAAAAAAAAAGAAAGAAAGAAACCCAATAAAACTCAGTGCTTCACCAAGTTGGCCTTTGGTGGCATCCATACTTCGATCTGTCATCAACTCACTATCTGGAATATGTAGACAAATGTTCACTCCACAAATAGTGACATACAATATAAATGGTGCCTGAACATGGACCGACAGAATCAATGATGAGTTGGGGTAGCAACTCATGGAACTGAGGCTGAAGAGCCTTGGGGTGGGTCATC
This sequence comes from Peromyscus leucopus, assembly GCF_004664715.2. Classification (NCBI taxonomy): domain Eukaryota; kingdom Metazoa; phylum Chordata; class Mammalia; order Rodentia; family Cricetidae; genus Peromyscus; species Peromyscus leucopus. The sequence goes on along the minus strand of NC_051068.1, from coordinate 14,179,363 downwards.
CACAAAGTGGAATCTGCCTTGTCCCACATGTCTTGGTCCTAAAAACCTGACTGGGACAACCACAGAATGAAGAAAGCTCAGACACGTGTACAGAAAAGCTGAGATGAGGTGATCTGTGCTCCCTCGGATGGGGCCACACCAATTGTGAAACAACCCACAACCTAACCTCCCCCCCACACACACACACTATGTACTGCCCAGGGAGGAGGAGTTCACTGGTCTTGGTAGGAGGGTTCTCTAGGGGAACAAGCTCAAGCTGTAAATATCTGGGGGATGGAAACTGCAGTTGCTAATTTTTGCACATACGTACACCAGAAGGTTTAGCCTAGTTCCTGAACCTGACCAAAGGAAGGCTTTGCCAATTCCCAAAGGTCTGAGACATTGGTTTTTGTCAATAATACACATTCGCTCAGGACACCATCCACTCCAGTCTTCCTCAGTTCCCAACAGGAATCTTGAAATGGCTACTCCCCTTTCCTTTCTGGTATGAGATAGCATGCCTGCTTTCTATGTTAGCCATTGCATGGCTCCTACACGTGGGTGCTGAGATACTCTACCAAAGCTGAGTTTTCCATGCAAAAGAAAAATGTGGGTGGGGAGTCCATGGGGAAATCCCAGTGAGGCTGTCATCTTCTATGTGTTACAGGGTGGCATGTCTGTTTGATGAGTAGCATCCAATGTGTGACACCTGTGTCTAAGGACAAGATGGCTGCTCAAGGTGGCCACTGCTGTGTACAGTGAACATGTGGCTCAAGGCCAGGACGAGTCAAAGGCTCAGTGGGGATTTGCTCAGTAAGAAGATGAAACACAGATGATGTCATGCTGTTTGCTAGAGTTGGGATAATACAAGAGAAAGTAGCAGTTAATCTGTGCTAAAGAGCACTTCTTGGATCCAAAAACTTAGAACCCATGGAAAGAGTGATAGTAAAGAGAGAGAAAAAATAAGATAAAGATAATGATAAAAACTAAACATGAAAACATCAGTATTTGCTCAGCCCACAGTGTCAGAGATGACTTTGTTCATATAAGAGTTGATAAAGGAAGCCAGGCATAGCGGTGAACATACCTTTAATCCCAGCACTTGGGAGGCAGAGGCAAGCAGATCTCTGTGAGTTTGAGGCTAGTCTGGTCTACAGAGCAGCAAAGGCTACACAGAGAGAGACCATATCTCAAAAAAAATAGGGGGAAAAAAAGAGTTGATAAAGGGATGAATTTATCAGGGACCTTGTGACCAGAAAGGAACTTTAGTGGCTTTGGTGAGTCCCATGTTAGGACATGATCTTTGTAAAGTGAGGTGGGTTGCTGCAGACCAGAATTACTTGGGTCAAAATGCAAACAAGTTCTGCAAGGTGCTAAATCAAGTAAAAAAAAAAAGTCAAACATGTCACTTAGATACAATTGTGGGCAGATTTACACAAACCAGAGTCCCTAGGAAATAAGGATATAAAAGACCAAATTTGGCGTCAGTGAGTCTTTGGGAGAAACTTTGGGGCTCACTAACAGTTTGCCATAGTGGTAAAAAGCCAAAACCTGGGAAGGTTGCAGGTGATTCCTACTGCAACTCCCTATAGGGCAGTGGTTTTCAACCTTCCTAATGCTGTAATCTTTTAATACAGTTCCTCATGCTGTGGTGGCCCCCAACCATAAGACTATTTTGTTGCTACTTCATAACTGTAATTTTGCTACTGTTATGAATCGTAATGTAAATATCTGTCTTTTCCGATTGTCTTAGGTGACCCTGGTGAAAGGGTTGAGACCCATAAGCTGAGAACTGCTGCCATAGAGGAAGGAGGTCTCCACTGGAGGGAACATCCTCAGCCCCTTTCCTAACAGTGACCACGGGCAGGTGAGGGCCTTGAAGGGTAACCGAAAGGCCTGGGTTAGTTGTAGATATCTTGGTCTTCTGTTAATAGTAAGAAATATTTAGTGGCTGAAGAGACTGCTCAGTGGTTAAGAGCCCTTGCCTCCTCTTGCAGAGGACCTGGGGGTTCAGTTCCCAGCACCCACAAGGATAGCTCACAATCATCCATAACTCCAGTTCCAGGGAATTCAGTGCCTTCTCCTAAACTCCATGGCTATCACGCACCCACATTGTGCCCATACAAACATGAAAGCAAAACACTCAAACACATAACGTAAATAAGTATTTAAGGATTAAGAAATATTTTGTATTCAGTGAATGCTAGAAGCAGGCACGTCTCAGGTCCTGGACTCTCCACAGGTGTCAAACACATTAAGCACCAGTTACTAAACATCTGTGTCAAACAATGCAGGCAAAAGAGATTAAGCCTGATGAGGGAAGACAGCTGTTTCCTCCTAGTAAACTATGTATATTTCTCTTCTGGACACATAGACTGCTGACCCAGACAAGGATACAGGTGCAGGCATCTACAAAGAGAAAGGTGACTACTTCTCCATTGACCTAGGCTAGACTGAGCAGCCAGCGCCAGTTACATTAAGTTCATCAGGGTAAACGATAAACAGAGGTCTCACAAATACCCTGGAATAAAACAGACAGATAATTGAGACCATTAGATCTTGCTAACAGGTGAGCATCTTCTTAGTCGTGAATGTCTATGATCACCTGACTGTGGTGATATTTTTATTTGTGCTGAAATGTGGTGATATTTTATTTGTATGTTAATAAATAAAGTTTGCCCGGAGATCAGAGGAAATAGCAAGCCATTAACACAAAAGGCAGGCAGTGGTAGCACATGGCCCTTAATCCAATCACTTGGCAGGCAGGTGCTCTGTGTGTTCAAGGCCACACTAGGGAACAGCCAAGTGTGGTGACACACAGCATTAATCCCAGTACCAACCATAGAGACCTGGAAGTCTGTACAGACAGGCAGTGACAAGGAAGTGAGGTAACTGGACTAAGAGCCAATGAGAAGACAGAATAGCAAGGCAATAAAGGTGCCGGTAGACAGGAAGTAGCTCTCTTTGGAAGCTACGGCGGCGTGGTGAGTTAATGTTAGCTGGTGGCTCTAACTATTTCCCTGATCTCTGAGGCTTTCACTCCTATATTTGGCTCTGTGTTTTTTTTATTTAATAAGACCACTTAGAAATTTGGATACACCTGACACTTACTCAGAACAGATGACACCAAACTTTCAAAGTGCTTCACCAAAGTTATCTCCACAATCCCACTTACAGTTCCTTACAGGATGTTGGTTTAAGGCTTTGCATTATTGTCCTGTCTGCTATGTAAAAAGATTTCTATATTTTATACAGTTCAGGACCCCCTGCCTGGGGAATGGTGCTGCCAGGTGTTTCTGTGAGTCATCCCACATCAATTAACATAATCAAGATAATCCCCACAGGTATATCCAATGTCTTAGTTAGAATTTCTATGGCTATGATCAAACATCATGTCCAAAAGCAACTTGGGGAGGAATGGGTATATTTCATTTTACAACATATAGTCTATCATCCAGGGAAGTCAGGGCAGAAGCTCAAGACAGGAACCTGGAAGCAGGCACTGATGCAGAGGTCATGGAAGAATTCTGCTTACTGGCTTATTTTCGACAGCTTGCTCAGCCTGATTTCATGTAGTGGGCCCAGAAGTGGTATTGTCCACAAAGTGGTATGAGAGGTTGCCAGGGTTGCAGCTATCTTAGAGAAGGGTCAGATAGGAGGCAGCAGGCCCTTGGACAAGTTGTCCTAAAACAAACAAACAAACAAACAAGCAAACAAACAAAAAACCAGAAGGTGTGCTCTCCTTTGCCCCTAGACCCAAACAATTAGGAGCTGCACACAGATATTTCCTGCCATAACCTAAAGGATCTGATAGAACATAACTCATAATAAACAAAGCACCAGATATGTCCTGTGGGATGTTTTCTGCTGTTATAGATTGTATACCATAGCTGTCAGAGAGAATGAGTTTCCTGCAGATAAAAATGGGATGTCCAACTATCAGAGGAAATGGGTCTGCTGGCAAAATAGATACCATAACATAGATTGCTAGAGGTTTTTGGCACTTTTCTTTGCAGCTGCAACTTCCAATCAGTTCAAATCAACCATCTCTAACCTTAAGTGAGCACCAATCCTGAGCTTGTAACTATATAGAGTTGGAATTCCTCCAGACCTCCTACCCTAACCATTATAAAAACCCTGCTTGATTGCTACTCGGGGGAGTCTCTCCTGCTCTGCTGTTGCCTCAGATGGACAGAGAGATCCGAATTAACTCAAAACAATAAAAAGACTTCACTTTTGCACCAGATTTGGTCCCTTGGTAGTCTTTCAGGTGTGAGACCAAAATGAACCATCTTAGAAATAAGACCAAAATGCTTTCACCCTAAAATTAAGGCCTAAGATTTCTCCTTTTGGGAATAGGCCATTAGTTACTGAAACCAGTCAGTTCAGATTCCAGAAACCAGGAAGTGTAAAAGTACAGAGTCACAAGATAGTCACGAGGTAATGCCTGACGGACTATGGAATGTCCTCTCCCTGGTTTCCAGGGTAACTGACCACAGAAATGCCCCCACCTGAGGGCAGCCAATGAGAAATGGTGGCAGGCAACCACTCCCTTAGAAGTAATTTCTAGAAGTCCCTAGAAGCGAGCCAATCAGAATTGTACCCGTACTAGCACCCCTAAATGATGAAACCTTGTGACTTTTCCCTTTAAAAACTGAGCTTACAGACAGGGGGCACTTCCTCCAGCCTCCACTGCGTTGGATGTATTGGACGAAGTCCCTGCCTAGGCTTGTATTGCTTTTGGATATCCAGAATTAAACCTTGCTTTTGCATTCCGGCATGCTCGTCTTTGGTGGTCTCTCTGGGGGTCACGATCTGGGCACAACACAGGGACTCTGGGTACAACATTTTGGAGATTCCACAGAGATTCCAAACCCACTACAACCACCCTCCATTGAGTCTTACGGCACCTATTATCAGGTAACTTTCACATTTGCCCAGGCGAGTTTTTTTTTTTTTCTTCCAGTTTGTGATCATTTGTGGCCATGGGAGCACCCTCTGTGAAGCCCACATAAGATCTACGGTGGATGACCCAGCAGATCACAGGTTGGGGGTCCTGGGAGATGTCCCAGGGCTCCTCTGGTGGGTCAGGAGGCCCTTTGGGGGAGAACTGGATTCCCCTGGTTTCTCTGGAGAGGCTAAGAGGGTTGCAAAGGCAAACCAAGAGTCAGGTGACTCATTTTCAGATCTGTGCACTGCCAATAGATGAATGAGCACTCTTAGTCTCGGTCTCGGTCTGTGTTCTGACTGTCACTATGTTACTGTTGTGTTCCATGTGTTTAAGGGGACTGGGTCCCACTGACTGAACGGAGATAAGCAAGTAGCTCCTGCCAGTTCTCTCAGTGCTGATATACAGGTACTTGGTTGTCTATGTCATTGTTACTTGTTTCTGTCTGCTAACCTCCCTCATTTTTCTGAAAGAAAAGGCGAGAGAGGCATGGTGAGGACCACCTCCTCCGTAACTCTCTTGCTATCAGGCCTGCAGCACAGGTGGGCGGGGCTGGTCTTGGCCTGCAGGAGAGGCCCTCAGCAAGCTGTGTGGCTCTCACCAAGGGCGGGAGTGCTCACTCCATGCAGGCAGGCAGAGACCAGGGAGCCGCAGGCAGTAGGGAGTTTACTGCCTACAATTGACAAGCTGCACAGAACAGAGAACTATGATAAAGTCAACACCTCTCCTGGCCAGCAGTTTCCCACCTTGACCCTTCTCTGTCCTGATACTGCTTGGAAAAAATATTAAATTACCAGTCTGCATACTTTAAAAAGCTTTGACTTTGGAATAAGAGTCAAAGATACATTATGTTTGGGAAAAAATATGCTTTTGTTTTCACAGGGGTAGGGATGGGGGGACATGGATTTTGGTCATCTGCATTTGGATTCAATGGGTTACAAATACTTGTCATCACTTAAGAAAATTGATTACAAATTACTATTGATTAAAAATTTAAAAAACTGCTGCTAATATCAAATGTTTCACATTGATACAGGTTTTTATATATTAATACAAATATAAATGTTTTATTATAATATATTCATATATATTTCTATTTTTATTTTAAATATTGTACTTATGCAATGTTCTAAACTGCTGGGAAGAAACAACATAAAAGGACTTAGATGGAAATTTGCATGTTGTCTGAAAAGCAAGAGAAGGAAAAAAACTAGAATAATGAAAGGAAAGAAAAAAAATCTTTTGTTGATGTCTGGCTGTACCAGAATAGGGAAAGGCCTGACCTAAAGGTACATGAAAAATTACAAAAGACTAGATGGAATATAAACTATACTGAATATGAAGGAAAACTGTAAAATTTGTTGGGGATTTAACCATATTGGGTTAATTCTGGTTGGTTTTCTTCATTCAAAAAACTGATGATTTTTCACTGCAGTTTAACTACTCATACAATGTATATATACTTATAAGAGAATAAGTATTCTATTATAATATACTTATAAGAAAAAAAACAAACCTGAGAGGTCCATTTGACTACTATAGCTACAGGATAACAAATTGGCTTGGTTATTGTTACCAAACTTAGAGGTGTTTTCAAGATTAGGCCTAGATTTGTTTGGCTCAGATATATTTAATAGATAATGGTCCTCAAACTCATCAAAGATCTGATTAATATGGCATTTAAATTACTTAATAAAAAGCTTATTATAGCAAACAGAGACTCCCAGCTCCTAGCAATGACTCGCAAGGTCTCCAAAGCAGATATGGAACAATGACAGGAAGGTGTCACCAACCACTGGGCAAGATGCCCCAGCTCAACACCTGCTTCCAGGGATCCGGCCCAGACTGGACAAATGAGACACTGACAAAATAAGATCAGTCTTCTGCAAGTTCCTCCTCTACAGAGAGAAATTTCATGTTATGGACCTGGCAGCCGAGGATTGATGCTGTCCTGACTCCTGTCCTGCCAATGCTATGAAGACTACAGGAGCCTGGGATGATGGCAGTCTGGGTAATGGATAGTCTGTCATTTTTAAAAATAAAATTGGAAGCTGCTTGGTCTGCACTCAGAATTGATCCTTCTCAGATCTCTGATGGCACTGACAACTAGGCTAGCTATAGCTTTATCAGCTTAGTAACGTCAGAATATCAGAATTAAGTTAATTAAAGCTACTAGGTCTCTTTAAAAAACAAAAGGAAGACAGGTTTGCCTTACTTACAAGCTTCATATTAAGAGATAAACAGGTTTCAAAGCCTCAAACCACCCCCCAAACCTACCTGTCCTCCAGACCTCAGCTGCTTCCTGAGACATAGACTCAGCCAGCTCCAATTGGACCAAGAGCTCTGATTGGACCAAGAATGATTCCCTGAGACACAGACAACATTTGCACCAATTGGAGAATGAGATGGGTAGACACCAGTGCAAGAATACATTCAGCAACATAAAGAGCAATATAGCACCACCAGAACCTAGCAGTTTTACATCAACAAGACCTGAACATCCCAATGTAGAAGAAACAGAAGAAAACAACCTTAAAACTGACTTTAAAAAATGATAAAGGCCTTTAAAGAGGAAATGAAAAATTCTCTTGAAGAAATCAAGGAAAAGACAAACAAAAACTGGAAGAAATCAATAAATCCCTTAAAGAAGACCAAGAAAAAGCAATTAAACAGATGAAAGAAACAGTTCAAGATCTGAAAACTAAAATAGAGGCAATAAAGAAGACACAAACTGTAGATGTAATTCTAAACAGTCTTATTAAATCAGAAACACAGAGCCAATAAAGAGTTAAAAGCCCAGACTTCTGCTTAATGGCTTGCTGTTAGCTCTGATCCCCAGGCAACTTTATTAACATACAAATAAAATCACATTTCAGCACAAATAAAATATCACCATAACAAACAGAGAGAATGTTGGAAATGGAAAATCTGAGTAAACGAACAGGAACTACAGATGCAAGCATAACCAACAGAATGCAAGAGATGGAAGAGAGGATCTCTGGTGTTGAAGATACAATAGAGGAAATAGACTCATCACTCAAAGAAAACATTAAAGCCAACAAAGTCATAACACAAAATGTCCAGGATATCTGGAACACCATGAAAAGGCCAAACCTAAGAATAATAGGGATAGAAGGAGAAGAATATCAGCTCAAAGGCACAGAGAATATATTCAACAAAATCATAGAAGAAAACTTTCCCAACCTAAAGAGAGAAATGCCTATGAAGATATAAGGAACTTCCAGAACACTAAATATAATGGACCCGCCAAAAAAGTCCCCTCACCACATAATAATCAAACCATTAAACATACAGAATAAAGAAAAAATATTAAGAGCTGCAAAAGAAAAAGGCCAAGTAACATACAAAGGCAGACTCATCAGAATAACATCTGATTTCTCAATGGAGATATGAAAGCCAGAAGGTCCTGGATAGATGTTATGCAGACACTAAAAAACTATGGATGCCAGTCCAGACTATTATACCCAGCAAAAGTCTCAATTGACATAGACAGAGTAAACAAGATATTCCATGATAAAACCAGATTTAAACTTCAACTCCCCACTCTCACCAATGGACAGGTCTGCCAGACAGAAACTTAACAGAGAAATAAGGGAACTAACAGATATTATGACTCTAATGGAATTAATAGACATCTACAGAACATTCCATCCAAACACAAGTGAATATACCTTCTTCTCTGCACCCCATGGATCCTTCTCTAAAATTGACCACATACTTGATCACAAAGCAAATCTCAACAGATACAAAAAAATTGGAATAACCTCCTGTATTTTATCAGCCTTAAAGTTAGAATTCAACAGCAACACAAGTTACAGAAATCCTACAAACTCATGAAAACTGAACAATGCTCAAGTGAATCACCACTGGGTCAAGAAAGAAATAAAGAAAGAAATTAAAGGCTTCCAAGAATTCAATGAAAATGAATGTATAACACACCCAAACTTATGGGATACTATGAAAGGAGTACTAAGAGGAAAGTTCACAGTGCTAAATGCCTACATAAAGAAGTTGGAGAAATCTCACACTAGCAACTTAACAACACACCTGAAAGCTCTAGAAGAAAAAGAAGCAAACTCACCCAGGAGGAGTAGATGCCACGAAATAATAAAAAAAAAAAAAAACTGAGGGCTAAAATCAATAAAATACAAAGAGAACAGTACAAAGAATCAATGGAACAAAGAGTTGGTTCTTCGAGGAAATCAACAAGATAGATAAACCCTTATCCAAAGTAACAAAAGGCAGAGAGAGAATATCCAACAAAACTAGAAACAAAAAGGGAGACATAACAACTAACGAGGAAATAGAGAATCATCAGGTCATACTTCAAAAATCTGTACTCCACAAAAAATGGGAAATCTAAAATAAATGGACAATTGTCTGGATAGGTAGCATGTGCCCAAATTAAATCAAGACCAGACAGACAATTTAAATAGACATATAACTCCTATAGAAATAGAAGTAGTCATTAAAAGTACCCCCCCCCAAAAAAGGCCCAGGGCCAGATGGTTTCAGTGCAGAATTCTACCAGAATTTCAAAGAAGAGCTCATACCAATACTCTCAAAATTTTCCACACAATAGAAACAGAAGAATCATTGTCAAACTCTTTCTATGAGGCTATAGTTACCCTAATACCTAAACCACACAAAGGTGCACCAAAGAAAGGGAATTATAGACCAATCTCCCTCATGAACATTGGTGCAAAAATATTCAATAAAATACTGGCAAACCAAATTCAGGAACACATCAAAAAAAATCATCCTCCATGATCAAGTAGGCTTCATCCCAGAGATGCAGGGATGTTCAACAATGTAATCCATCATATAAACTGAAAGGAAAAAAAAACACATGATCATCTCATTAGATGCTAAAAAAGCCTTTTACAAAATCCAATACCCCTTCATTATAAAAATCCCGGAAAGATCAGGAATATAAAGAACATACCTAAACATAAAAAAGGCAATTTACAGCAAGCTGACAACCAACATCAAATTAAATGGAGAGAAACTGAAAGCGATTCCACTAAAATGAGGTACAAGACAATGCTGTCCACTCTCCTCATATCTATTCAATATAGTACTCAAAGTTCTAGCTACAGCAATAAAACAATGAAAAGAGATCAAGGGAATACAAATTGGAAAGGAAGAAGTCAAACTTTCACTATTTGCAGATGATATATGATAGTCTACATAAGTGACCCCAAAAATTTTACCAGGGAACTCCTACAACTGATAAATACCTTCACTAATGTGACAGGATACAAGACTAACTTAAAAAAAAAAAAAGTAGCCCTCCTATACACAAATGAAAAATGGGCTGAGAAAGAAATCAGAGAACATCACACTTTACAATAGCCACAAATAATATAAAATACCTTGGGGTAACTCTAACCAAAAAGTGAAAAACCTGTATGACAAGAACTTTAAGTCCTTGAAGAAAGAAATTGAAGAAGATATCAGAAAATGGAAAGATCTCTCATGCTCATGGATAGGTAGAATCAACATAATAAAAATGGCAATCTTACCAAAAGCAATCTACATATTCAATGCAATCCCATCAAAATCCCAACACAATTCTTCACAGACTTGGAAAGAAAAATACTCAACTTCATATGGAAAAACAAAAAACCCAGGATAGCCAAAACAATCCTTTAAAATAAAGCAACTTCTGGAGGCATTACCATCCCAGACTTCAAGCTCTACTATAGAATTATAGTAATAAAAACAGCTTGGTATTGACATAAAAACTGACATGTGAACCAATGGAATCAAATTGAGGATCCTGACATTAATCCACACACCTATGAACACCTGATTTTTGATAAAGAAGCCAAAACTGTACAATGGAAAAAAGAAAGCATCTTCAACAAATGGTGCTGGCATAACTGGATATCAACATGTAGAAGATTGCAAATAGATCCATACCTGTCACCGTGCACAAAACTTAAGTCCAAGTGGATCAAGGACCTCAACATAAATCCAGCTACACTGAATCTAATAGAGGAGAAAGTAGGAAATAGCCTAGAATGCATTGGCATAGAAGACCACTTGGTAAATATAATACCAGTAGCACAGACACTAAGAGCAACTATTAATAAATGGGACCTCCTGAAACTGAGAAGCTTCTGTAAGGCAACGGACACAGTAAATAAGACAAAGGACACCCTACAAAATGGGAAAAGATTTCACCAACCCCACATCTGACAGAGGGCTAATCTCCAAAATATATAAAGAATTCAAGAAACTAGACAGCAAAATACCAAATAATCCAATTTAAAAATGGGATACAAATCTAAACAGATTCTCAACAGAAGAATCCCAAATGACCGAAAGACATTAAAGGAAATGTCCAACATCCTTAGTCATCAGGGAAATGCAAATCAAAATGACTCTGAGATATCATCTTAAACCTGTCAGAATGGCTAAGATCAAAAACACTGATGATAGCTTCTGTTGGAGAGGGTAGGGAACAAGAGGGAACACTCCTCCACTGTTGGGAGTGTAAACTTGTACAGCTACTCTGGAAATCAGTATGGCAATTTCTCAGAAAATTGGGAATCAATTTACCTCAAGACCCAATGATACCACTCTTGGGTATATACCCAAGGGTTGCTAAATCATACCACAAGGACACTTGCTCAACTACGTTAATAACAGCATTATTTGTAATAGCCAGAACCTGGAAGCAACCTAGATGCCCCTTAGTTTGCTCGCCCCACCTGTACCTCCTGCCTGGCTACTGGCTAATCAGTGTTTTATTAAACCAATCTGGGTGACAAATCTCTACAAGAGGATTATTCCACAGCATCTAGCATTTAAAAAGTAAAAAACTGTCTCTACAAGCAATGCTTGGGACACTACTCACATGTGTGCAAAATGATGGACCCACTTGCCTAATGCTGAACAGAAAAGCAACTCATACTGGATCAAAGACAGAAATCCCTAAAAGTAAACCTAGGGCAAATCATTCATGACATTAGCTTTGGGTATCAAAGGCCCAGGTAACAACAAAGAACCAAAAAGCCAGAGAACTGAACTTTATAAAATTTTTAGACTGCTCTGCCTCAAAACACACTACCAGCAGAGTTAAATGGCATCATAGAGATGGGGAAATAATAGAAAATCATGTAACTGACAAGGGATTGACACCCAGAAAACATAGCGAACTCCTGAATCTTAACAACAAATAAAAATTACACTCAAAAAATGGGTGAAAGACTTGAATTTCTCCAAAAAGGTACGTGCATGTTTATCAAGCAAGCACACACACAAAAAAATCACTCCATATTACTGATCAGGAGAAACTCAATTCAAAAGTATAATGAGTTACCACCTCATACTTGTTAGCATGACTACTATTAAATAAAAAACAGAAAATACCAAATGTGTGCAAGGATGTGGATCAAAGCCCTCATCTACCAACTAACAGGAATGTAAAGTAGTTCAGCAACTATATTGGTTGCCTTTCCTTTGTTGTAGCAAAATGACTGACAGAATTAACTCACATTAGAAAAAAAACCTGTTTTGTTCACAGTCTTAGAGCTCACAATCCATGATTGTCTGGTTCCACTGTTTCTGGATATGTGGCGAAGTGGAACTTTAGGGTAGGGAACACAGAGTTTTACAGCAGAGATGAATGATGGCCAAGAAGCAGAGAGAGAAAAGGAGGAACTGGAGACAAGGACCTGCTCTACATAACTACGATTCAGCTAAGTCTCTATCACCTCCCAACAGTCCACCAATCCACGACCCATCACTGATTAATCCACTGAGCTTTCATGATCCAGACCCAACCTTCAACACACAAGCGCGCGCGCACACGCGCACGCACGCACACACACACACACACACACACACACACACACACACAAAACCATGAGCTTCTGAGAGGCAGTTCAGAGTCAAACCATTACAGCAACTAAAAATATCACAGGATACGTGGATTTCATTTCTGCCTACACAGCCAAGAGAACTGAAATCAAAATGTCAGACTAGTTTATGTGCATCCCACGCCCACAAAAACGACATTCACAATAGCTACATCACAGAAGCAACCCATGAGCAAATGCAAAGATAAGCAAAATATAATACATTCATATAATGGACCTCTGGCTAAAAAGGGGGAGGAGAGTTTAGGGAGGCCCAGCCAAAGACATGCCGTGATAAATGAAACGGAGAGTCGGTAAGGAGATTTCATTTGAAAAGACCAGTTACTTAAGCTACCTTAGTTTTCTAGTTTCCGCTGAGATTACACATGGCTTATATTTTCTCACAACCTAGAGCCTTCACGCAGAAGATACCTCCTTGTCACTTTCATTCTGGTCAAGAGCACTGCCGTTCTTGGGCCAACGAACCACATGCTCAGGGCAATGCAGATATAGTTCTTTTAATTAGAAAAGTAGTAACTCAGGCTACAACAGAGGAGAGAGAAAACAGTGAACAAATTCATGTAGCCTCAAGAAGACAACCAAGAAAGAGATGGAAAATTAACTTTCCATATAATTTTTGATCTACTTATAGACCTAAGTTCTAAGTCAGAAGAAAGATTTCTCTGCAGGCCATGAAGATCAGTCTCCTGGCTTCTTGATATCAAGAACAGGGTAGAAAAAAAAAAATGCAGAGACATGAGACGTGGAGAGAAAACAAAACAAAACAAAACAAAACAAAAATGTACTGAGAATATCCTCATCTGAAAAACAGCGCTACTTCCACAGTGTGGACGGAAAAACCTATATAAAGCGAAGTTAGGGCGATATGTTTTAGCTGGAAACTCATTTTAGGGCCGGGCATTAGTCTTCCAAATCTGAAGCCCAGGGCGGAGGGCACAGCAAGCACCGCCCCGTCAGACCTTTCAGTCAACCCGTTGCTTGGCCCTTTTGCAACAGCTTGCGCGACAGTTCCCGACGCGCTTTACGGCGCTCCTGCCGTGTTGCGCGGCGCTGCTGGACCTGGCGGCGGCGTTGGCTGGAGCGCAGCGGTCTGCACAGACGTTCTGTGGCGGGGGCTCGCGCTGGGATGACCGCGCGGTGCCCGGCCGCGGAGCGGAGTCATGGTGAGTGGCCGGCGCTGACGGGCTCCAACATGGCGCTGGCCGGCCCGGGCGGACGCGCAGACAGACTTTGCCCGGCCTCCCGCTGGCTCCAGCCCCGATCTCTGCTGCAGGAAAACGTTGGCGCCTCCTGCGAGGTCGGCCTGTTAAGGCCCCCCAACAAATCCTTTACAGTGGAAAAGCCTTGTGAGAATCTTGCAGGGAGCCTTTGCAAGCACTGTTTCCTAACCCAGCAGAAATCGTATTTCCACCGGTCTTGTTTAAACTTTAATGAGGTTCAAGGGCCTGTGGGTTAAAGTTCTCTTGGACGTCTGAAAAAAATTACCCTTACTGTGGATAAGCAGGTTGACTTAACCTTTTCTTCTTAGTGAAAATCCCACACCCGACAGTAAATTGTGTATGAAAATTGTAGTGGTTTTTAATTTTTTGAGACATGGTCTGTGTAACCCCGGGCTGTCCCAGAACTCAGAGATCCACCTGCCAGTGCCTCCCAAGGGCTGGGATTAAATGATATTAAAAAGCCACCATCGTGCACAGCGTCAAATTGCAGTGTTTTAAAGATTTCTTTTTTTATTTTTATTTTTATTTATTTATTTTTTTTGCCAACAACAGCAACAAAATGTTTCTTCCAGCAGGCTTGGTGCTGCACTCTATACACTTCCAGATACTTAGGAAACTGAGGCTGAAGGATCGTAAATTCATGGCTAGCAAGACTCCACCTCAGAATAAAAATGGAACTTTCACAAAGGCTGGAGATGTAGTCCCACCAGTATAGCGCTTTGCATGTGTGACACCCTAGGTCCCATCCCTAGTCCTGGCAAATAAAAGGGGTGGGGGAACCCACCTTTCACTGAAATGAAGGTTGTAAAGAGCTTGAATGCAGAAGAATAGGTGGCCATTAGATAAGTAAACATTTCCTCTTTTCCTCCCTTACCAGGCCAGTACAGTGGTAGCAGTTGGACTGACCATTGCTGCTGCAGGATTTGCAGGTTTGTCTATGGTTTGGGGGTGGAAGAGTAGACTGGTTATGGATTCATTTGCTTATTCTATTGATTTTGTTTTTAGGCCGTTATGTTTTACAAGCCATGAAGCATGTGGAGCCTCAAGTAAAACAAGTTTTTCAAAGCCTACCAAAATCTGTAAGACCTAATTTTTTTGCTAAATGTATTGCCTGTATTTGAAGCCTGGAGCTGCCCTGCAGCCTGAATCCCACAGGAATTTCAGTGAGGAGCTGCAAACCTTGCAGAGGTGCCACACTAGGAATCAGTTGTCACATGGGACAACTGAGGGTGGGTGACCTTCACAGGTCTTTCCTACTCACATACCTGCTCTGTCAGACGAGACACAGGTAGCATTGCAGTGCTGTTAGAACTACATTCAAGCATCACACCCTGTGTGATGAAGAACGAATCTGAACCGGATACAGCGCACACAGCTGCTGCTCTTCTGGACTTTTCAAAGTCGGAGTCATGGACAGCTTGGTGTGCATGATTTCTGCTAAGGTTAAGGTCCTGATGGCCTAATTCCCCTACACTATCATAAAGTCTTGTTTTAGTGGTTGCCTTGAACCAGGTATGAAACTGTTTTATGAGAATCAAGTTTTTATGAGGAATATGGGTGACAATGATCTGCATTCACTCCTGGTTTTGTTCTTGTCTTAAATCAACAGTTTGTTCCAGTTTGACTTGAAGAAATGGATGCGTAATACTTGTTACAATAGTTACTACTTAATCAAGCTAAAATACCTCGGGAAATACACTTGTAGTTCTCTGAAATGTACTGTTTTTCTTTATTGTCTTTATTGATTTAACCAACATTCCATTTACTTCATTAATCTTCCCTTCCAATTCAATATCCCTTTCAGGCCTTCAGTGGTGGGTACTATAGAGGTGGGTTTGAACCCAAAATGACAAAACGGGAGGCAGCATTAATACTAGGTGTAAGGTAAGCTTCTATTCACTCTTAATATGTGTAAGGTAGTTCCTGGGGATTTTGTCCCAAGAAGACATTGATTTTATGTTGGTTAACTCCTTCCATGAGAATCTTTAAGCCTAACATTCCTATAGAAGTATAGGGCTTTCACTGAAAGATACAACAGATTATGACAGTGCTCACTGCTGCCTGGAGTGATCTGTAGTGAAATTCTGCCCCCATTTGCAAATGAAGTGTTGAATAAGAATTGTCAGGTCAACTACACTTAGTTTTGTTTTTAAGCACTATAATTTGGTTCTGACTTAGAAAATGCATTTTACATCTGTGTGAGGCTTACAGTGTTAAATTTGGCCCTTCTGTAGTTTGTGTGTGTGTGTGATTTAAGCAAACTGAAGCAACAAATTACGTTTCCCTTTTCAAACTAGTCCTACTGCCAATAAAGGAAAGATCAGGGATGCTCATCGACGGATTATGCTCTTAAACCACCCAGACAAGGGTAAGTAACTATTCAGTTTTTATGAAACATGTTGGACTGCTATTAATGGGATAACTGATTCTTGGTAGTTATGTCTAAATGTACGTATGAGCAGTTTCCCAGGCATGGATCACATTGTAGTGTCTTAAATAATGAAATCCACTAGATACGGTGACATACTCCTGTAGTCCCAGCACTCAGAGAGGGGGGCTGAGGCAAGAGGATCAAGAGCCAACCTGGTTTGCAAGGGATACCTTCTCTCACCGAAACAAAGGTATAATCAGCAATATAAGAGTCATTGTGATTTGGCAGTAATAATAAACATTAATACTGCTTTTAGGTTGTGTTTGATAAAATATCTCCCAGTAATGGACATCACAAATACTAAATACTTTGGTTGGCTTGTTTTTAATACATCTTGCTATGTAAACTTTATGACCATTCTGCCTCAGCCCCAAATGCTGGGATTAAAAGCGTACACCCTAACTCTTGGCTCTGAGTTTAATTTACTTTTGCTATATTTTTGCTTAGATTCATAAATATTCATAAATAACCAAGTGCTAAGTTTTAATTAAGGAAAACTTTTTAAGGGACTTCCATTTATAGTGGACACTTAGAACAGGAAATTACCTATATGGAAACCTATGAGCTGAGCTGTTTGCTTTTGATGAACTTCTAAGTAGCCTTAACTGATAAAAGCAAGGAATTTCTTTGACTAACAGACCACACAAAAATCTATTGTCATGCACAAATCTTTTTGCTTATAGGAAAAGGGGTATTGATAAGTTTAAACAGGACAAATGTTTAGTATTTGACTTCACAGTGTAAGGAATTTAACATCTTCTAATGTTCAAGATGCTTAGGTAAAGAGTCCATACATATACATTCTACCAGCATTCTCTTGATGCTTTTTGATGGACTGATTAGCTGCTACATCAGGTTAGGAAAACAGCAAATCTAGATAATAGAAAGGGTCAGCTAATATCAAGAGAGGAAAATTGAAGCGGGGAAAGGATGTAAAACAAATAGGTCTTTCCAACATAAGCTCAGAAGCCCTGAGAACAGGTAACACATTGGATTATGTTCACAAGTGCTTAGTTTCAGGCACTTATGTGGGAAGTGCTAAATTGTATTTGTCAGATTTTAAGGTTTTTAAAGGTAAAATTGTGTGAAAACACCTCATTTCCCATTGGTCAGATATTTTACCCTGTAATTTGGTGACCTATTTATAGTTATCATAGTTGCTTTTTAGAGAATGAAGATAGTATTTCTGTTAAGGCCCGGGATCCTCGAAATGCAAGTAGCTTTTGACAGATTTAGAATCTGTGCTCTAAACTATGTCTCCCCCTCCCCTTTCTTCTATAGGAGGATCTCCTTATATAGCAGCCAAAATCAATGAAGCTAAAGACTTACTAGAAGGTCAAGCTAAGAAATAAATGTGATGAATTTTAAGCCCATTAGTCTATGTATGAGTATGTTTTTGCAATAAAATACCTCAGAGCTATAATTTGTGTAAATGGCTTGGCATAAGCTAAATCAATGTCTTGGTATATTTTGTTCAAATCTGAGGATTTCAAAATTAAGACCATAGTATTAGCAATTATGAGTACAGAGTCACACCATTTGAATATAAACACTGTTCATTACTTAGAGAAATTTTGGTACTTGTGTTACTCTTCAAGGCTAAGGCTTCGCTCTGAGAATGCCCCTGCCCCACTGCAGTCTACTCAGACAGACAACCTAACTATTGAAGCAGTGATTCTTTGGGAGGCAAAACTCAAGGTACAACTGGCCTAGGTAATTGAACACTGTAATTCAAAATTACTAATTTAGCTAGAACTTTCATCTAAGACATTTCTTAGGTAGTTCACTGGCAGTTAAATTTCAGTACATTAAAACTTTCTTTAAAAATAAGACTGAGTCTCTATTAAATTATGTAGCTCTGGCTTGTCGTGGAACTATGTAGACCAGTCTGGCCTTGAACTCAAGAGATCCACTGTCTCTGCCTTCCACGTGCAGTGATGAATGCTGTATGTCACTACACCCAGCTACATTAAAACTATAATTTCAGTGTATGGGCCCTGTTAATTTTTAAAATTCTTAGCTAATCCAAGTTGTACGTGCTTTGCTTTTTACATAATTCATTTAAAATGGTTATGACCAAGCTTATCTGTGAATATAAAATCCTCTCAATACTAAAATATTGAGAGCCAGTTGTAGAGCATGCTTTTAATCCCAGCATGTGAAAAGCAAGTGCTTTTGATTTTCAGCCACAACATTTTACATACTTTAAATCCAAGGGACATTTGAAGGCAGGTAACTTTGAGTCCAACATTCAAATATGTAAGGACTTAGGTCAGGAGGTACAATCCCTAGCTGGTGGTCCCTGTAGCATTTAATCCTGTCAGCACTTCACTGCCTCAACTTTCAGTTAATCAGAGCATGCAGAGGTTAACAACGTGCTGTCTGAATGTGGTCAAGGGCACTAAGGGGATTAATAGTAGACGATAACAGTAATTACTAGCAAATAGCTCTGGATTATTTTTGTACCCTTGCTCAAAGTCCTTATAAGTAAGCGCTAAAAGTCTGAGTGTGACAAGGTAAGTCTCCCAAACCTGGTCACATTAGGGAAGAGGCCAGGTCCTGATGAGGTACTTTGGGGGGGGGGGGGGCTTTGAGACTGGGTTTCTGTGTGTAGCTTTAGCACCTTTGTTAGAACTCACTCTGTAGCCCAGGCTGGCCTCAAACTCACAGAGATCCACCTGCCTCTGACTCCTGAGTGCTGGGATTAAAGGTGTGTACCACCACCACCCAGCTTCAATTCACTTTTTAAAAAAATTTCTTTGATTTGCATTGGTGTTTTGCCTGCACATATGTCTGTATGAGGGCATCGGCTCTCCTAGAACTGGAGTTACAGTTGTGAGCTACCATGTGGGTGCTGGGAATTGAACCTGGGTACTTTGGAAGAGCACCCAGTGCTCTTAAACCACTGAGCCATTTCTCCAGCCCACTACAGTTCATTCTTCACAGCAGTTATGTTTTGTGAAGTCACCATGACACTAAACTGGCAAATGCAGATTGTGTTCCTAGTGGAACAGGTTCTTGTGAGCTTCTAGGCACATGCCTCTCTTTGAACATGACTTTTTTTTTTTTTTTTTTTTTTTTTTTTTTTGTTTTTCGAGACAGGGTTTCTCTGTGTAGCTTTGCGCCTTTCCTGGAACTCACTTGGTAGCCCAGGCTGGCCTCGAACTCAGAGACCCACCTGGCTCTGCCTCCCGAGTGCTGGGATTAAAGGCGTGTGCCACCACCGCCCGGCAAACATGACTTATTTAATATATTTCTTGCTTCATTAATGTTAAAGTCAGAAGCACTACAGCTTAACTTTGGCATATACAGCCTTTTCTTGTTTTGAAGGACACAGCACTACACCACTACAGTTAAGAGGATTAGAGAAACGACCAATACAAAGCACTCATACCTGAAGGCATGGTATTAGAAATGATCAGCAATGCATGTTAAGTGATGTGGGTTTTATGTTAGCAAGCAGGTCAATGCACTTAAAGAATCCACAGATGAGGGTATCTAAAATATTGTTTATAATCCAAAGTATTAACCTTTTATCTGGCCATTTTAACTAATAATAAAAGAATGTTTCAGAGCTCTAAAGATGGCTCATTCACTAAGCCCTGTCTGCTCTTCTAGAGGACCCAGTTTGATTCCTAGAAGCCACATAGCAGTTCACAACCACCTATAACTCCAGTTCCAGGGGATCTGATAACATCTTCTGGCCTCCCTGGGCACAGCCTGCACACATGGTGCACAGACATACATGCAGGCAAGACACCCATATATACAAAATAAAAATGGTAAATGTTTCTATGGACAATAATAAAGCAGAGTTTGGTTAGATTTAAAAGCAGATTTTGGAAAACAAGTAGTATTACAACATGCCCCCGAGCAGTCGCCCATTAATTGCAAAGGACAGAACACTGTAGGCACAAGTACCTTTGAGTGTCAAATGCTGTGCATGCCTGTTAAAGACAGGCACCAGCTGGGCGGTGGTGGCGCACGCCTTTAATCCCAGCACTCGGGAGGCAGAGCCAGGCGGATCTCTGTGAGTTCGAGGCCAGCCTGGGCTACCAAGTGAGTCCCAGGAAAGGCGCAAAACTACACAGAGAAACCCTGTCTCGAAAAATCAAAAAAAAAAAAAAAAAAAAAAAAAAAGAAGACAGGCACCAAAGCATTGAAAGCCTTTCATATACTAAGGAGCACAACCATTCACTGATAGTAATGTTTATTTTCTCTAGGCTTACCTTTTTCAAGCTGAAGAATCTGTATTTCATTGAAAGCTCTAGGTGTAACGTTTAAATGTCATACATGTAAGGGCTCTTAGGTATAGGATCTGTAAAAGTGCCTTCTCCATGCTCTTTTTCTAAGTGCTTAAAGCCTCCTGTGTTGTGTTAAGCACTCTTAGTATATCTCAACTACTATGTGTTTAACACAAGGAAACCAAGGTTTAGTGAAGTAACATGTCCAAGGAGACAAGGCTGAGTGGGAAAACCTGTTTCTTTTCATATTTACACTTCCACGCCCCTAACTTCTGTAGTTAACCTTTCACAGTTCTAATCCAATCATTTAAGCATGTTTCTTGGTGATACTTGCTAAGCATCCAATTGTTTACACACACATATAAGGTGTCGAGGTTTGGACTGTTTTGCCATAAGCTAGGCAAGCACTTGCCAACATTCATTTATCAGGTACTATAAAGGGAGACAAAGGGTCAGGAGCAGATCAGTGGCAAAGCAATAGCCTAAACTTGGGGCCACAGGAATCAGACAATAAGGCTAAGATATCACCAGATATCACGCCTGAATGTTTTTGCTCAGGAGCCATCCAGCTTTGTTTCTGAGAGGGTTTCATTGGGACGACACCCCTGAACCCCAACAATCTGTCTCCACGTTCCCAGTGCTGGGATTATAAGCCTGTACTCCAACATCTGATTTTAATGTGGGGATCACACTTTCATGAAAGCACTTTACTGACAGCTGTGTCCCCAGACCCTAGGTAGCTTTGAGCAAGTCTATAGACAGGAGGATAAATGGAATAAAATTTTCTTCTATGAAGAGCAAAGCGATTAGCTAATGAAATGACTGAACCCTGGACTTGTCTTTCCCAGTTTATCATGTTCATTTATACTTTGATTTTCTGTCCACAGCTTGCCTTTGGTGTTGACATTGCTAGGACAGAAGCCCTAGCTCACTGTCTTTAGAAATTGTACTTCTTTGATAATGCCAAGTAGACCAAGTAGTCCTGAAAGTCAATCATCTTTGGCAACGGTGGATTTTTAGCAAATCTTGCCTTCGAGCATTCTCCAAATGACAAGAGTACTTAAGGAAGCATTGATACAAAAATGATACTGTCAAATTTTGTAAACTACTATTCCAGAAGTTAGTTATCTAAGACCCTTTACACCTGTATATTCTGAACCACTGAGAAGTACTAGGGGAAATTACAAGGTAAAACTTAGAGTCAGTAAATAGCTCAGTGGGTTAAGGCCACTTGCTGCAAGCCTGGCAAGCTCAGTTACTTCAGAGTTGATGGAATAAACATCCCCCGAGATATCCTGACCTCCAAGTGTCTCATGGCACAAGCATCCCACTTACAAAAAATGTATTGGGGAAAAAAAAAAAAAATCCAGGCAAAACCCTAAACCTGTTACTGCAATCCTGTAAACCTTTGAATATCTCCTACCTGAAACCTTACACACAAACGATTAAAATAAACAAGGCAATGTTTCACCTCAAATAAGTGTTAGTAAAAATTACTATCTAGACCACAGTACTCTCGTATATGTGAATTCATAACATCTTTTTCTGGTAATGACCTATATAAAGGTGAGTTTTCAATTCAGAAACCTGAAATTAAATGCCGTCACCCTTCTAAGTTATGAGGAATTTACATAACTCAAGTTCAAAGAACAGCACATAAATCACACGCTATGTTAAAATATATTTAATATACTCAATGGCTAAGAACACTAGAGCAAGTAACCCTGAGTACAGGAAACATCAATGCCCACAGTTCTACTGTGCTGAGGCAGAAATGGGATGTTGGTGCTTCTCTCAATCCCTGTGACCCAATGACAGGCAAGTCCTGTTATGGTATAATCTGGAACCTGTTAACACATGCTACCATAATAGTAGTCCTTGGTGGTGGGATTAAAAATAACTTTGCTTAAAAGCAACAAATCTAGGCAAGATGGCTCACTGGTTGAAGGTACTTGGGGCCAGCCTGGCAACCTGAATTTACTCCAGAACCCACATAGACATCCAAATTAATATAAGGTTCAGGCAATAAATATGAACTAGTTTATGCCTAGTAGAAAGCTTTTGTTTGCTAAAAATGGTTTCAAACTGCAAGATTAGTAAACAGAGTAATTTTAGAATTCATTAAGATACAACTACCAAAATACAGAGAAAGTTAAGAATCTACGAAGTGTAGCAGTGGAGTAAATGATATACATGCTACTTAGGGCTGCCAGGCTGTGTCAGAAGGAATTCTTTTTGAGTTGACTTAGGGCTGCCAGGCTGTGTCAGAAGGAATTCTTTTGAGTTGAGCCTAACTGGAATGTAAGGAATGGACATACCCAACACACACCACTGTAAGTATTTTCATACTCTCAAGGTTTTGGGACATACGGTTAAAATGTTACTCCTAACTCCTTACATACAGAACAGACACAATGGCTCCTAATGATATGCTTTTTATCTATAACATCTCAAATTTTAGAAGAATAAGACAGTGGTTTGTGGGAAATCACGGTCAGATCTGCCTGTACTCTCAAGTACTCAGAAGTGAAGGCCAAACCTGGTCAACGTTTAAATAAATCTGTACAGCCAGGTAGAAATGCTGGACCTAAGGCAGGAAGAAAAGCTAAGGATACAACTGTTTCAAAGTACTTCTTCTATAGGCTCCTGGGTTCAATTCCCAGTATCATCAAAAGTGGAATTTTTTAAAAAGGTATTACTTTATTACAGATTACATGTGCCTCTATCATCCAGCTTTAATGGACACCAACCTCTTACTAAATTTCTAGTGCTTTTTACTTAAAACATATAATTGGGTTAACAAAAAACTATCAGTAGTTGGTCATTTTTGACTCCCTAAGAGTAATAATTTACAATGAAATAACAACCCTAATCTACAGGTGTGTTTCAACCAGCAGTACATACTTTCAAGTTAATACCACTTGTTCAAAGATTAGGTGTATCCAACTGGAATTAATTCCAACAGATTAAACCCAAACTCTTACCATTTTAAAAAGGTTAGGAGCAATTATAACACCCCAATTAAAAATGTTAGGAGGTAATGAGTTGATATGGGAGAATCCAAGCCATAAAAAAGCAAATTAAGACGGAATAAGATTTAAAAAACATACCATCCTTTTCAAACTCTACAAAATTCTAGGTACAAATGTGATGTTCCTTTACTGACAAGACCCATGTCTTCACACATTATGGTCAGTTTCCCATTTGCTTTCCCTTAGCATACATATACCACAGACTTAGTCTTTAAGAATCCTAATTATTTGAGCCACAAGAAAACTGGAATGTCTGCAGAGGACAGACATATCAACTTCTCCAGAGTTTCCTCGGGTTAAAATGCCCAAGTCAAATCATAGTCAGCTACAGCAATCACTCTGGATTAACGGTGCTAGGACTCAAGAGTAAACCATTTACGGTTTCTCACTTCAGACTCAGTGCCTCACTATTGATTTCTTCAGCTTACCAAGTATTATCATCTGTACTTAAAAAAAAAACAAAAAAAACAAAACTAATTTCAGCAAAATCCCTTGCCTTTGTCTGACCAGCACCTCGGGTAATTTCCCAAGAACTCATTGGACTGACATGCTGCTCAGTTCCACATGAAAACTTTAGAACTAAGAATTTTTTTTCTTTTTCTTTTTCTTTTTTTTTTTTTGCATCCTTGCTTGCACTTTTGGTGGGTAGGGTGCACAAGTATCCCAGAATCCTTACTTTATCCCCCACCCCAATGAATCAGGAAACCAGATCATTTTTGCCCCTCACATAATCTCAACTCCTGCTTCACATTCAGTTCAAAATTATGTGTACCTCATGGGTCTCCATACTTCAGTGCTTTGAGCTGCCAAAACCTTTCAGAATATACTTTTGAGTTCACGTTTTGTAGTATGTGCTAGAGCACAGACTCCCGCTCATAATCTAACCAAGGTAGCAGCACCAAAGTACCAAAAGCAACCTGAATCAACCTGTTACCTCTGGGGAGGTGAATTTTCACTAACACTATATAAAACTCTGACCAAGCTATCTGCAATTAAAAAAAAAAAAAAAAAAAAAAAAAAACCTGACAGTTCTTTAGTGCCGGAGTCTTAAAGGGCAAGTCACTGGGTGGTTATTTTCAGGTAATGAAATCTCAGCTCTTATCCTAAAGAACTATTTCATCAATACTTGATTTTTAGCAGCTTGGGAATTAAAATTCTTTGTGGGCTAGGGATGTAGCATAGTGGTAAAACACCAATTCCCATCAGACACAAAATTCTTTGTCCAATACTTCAGAGTTAAATCTGTGACCCACGTACACAGAACTAAGTAATTAAGAAGCCAATTATTTAACTTGTTTTCAAAACTTTTTTCAAAATGAGGTTATGGTTATTTCATCTGGTATACAAAGTGCAAGAATTTCACTTAAAAGTTCTATTATCAGAACTACTAAAGAGTTAAAAAAAAAATCTACTATCAAGCTCAATTAGAATATATGTGATAGGCTATGGCTACACATACTGATGAGCAAACTGTCCATTTGTAACTATATGTGAATTATCCCTCAGTTCATTTATAAAACAAGCTCAAGATTTTTATGAACATAATTAACAAATTATGCACATAAAAAATTTCCAATGACAAAATTAAAGTACTTCCAGCAGTCTATGTAACACATGGAGCAAAATCCTAAGTCCACAAATAATTCATTTGATCAACAACCACAGAAATACACATTTATCGTTAAACTTCCATCTGAAAAAAATCTCTTCATAAAATTAAGTCTTCTGAATATTTTTAATTAATTACTGATTTTCAGTCACTGGTATGAGAACCTTCAAAATCATTTCCTTGTCAATCAAAAAGCACATTATTGGCCTATTACGTAAAAACTGCTTACCATATGTTAAAAAGTTTTTTAATAAAGAAATAAAGGCAAAAGTAAAATGCTATCTTCTGCCTCCCATATCTTCCACAACTTGCTTTTGATTAGGATTTAATATGAAGAGGTTTCTCCAACAGCAAAGACATGTATTTTCTAAACCATTTAACAGCCAAATTTTTAAGTGTTAAGACTTTAGAGGGTTCATGACAAAATGATTAAGCAATTAGCATTTTAATACTAGATCTGAGGCAGAATAAATGCTTTTGAAAAGCAATCCAATAACGCTCTCTATTCTAGGCCTGTGAAGTAGTCCTACTGCTTTAAAACAATTGGCATAAAAAGTAGAAAGTTAAAATCAGCAAATGGAAGATCAAAGTTTATTTACTACCTGCATACAAAAACATATTGCACATCAAACAACCAAAATCAAAAAAGAGGGGAAAAAAAGGGGAAAAAAGGAGGTGGGAAGAAAATGTGAAAGATACTCTACTGAAGACTAAACATGTAGTTTATACAGAATAAACCCTCTGGAAATTATCTTTTCAGTAGTTCAGGCTATGTCTGAATGGACATGACTAATCAGCTTAGTGTTTCAACTAAAGCTATGTTTGATTTCTTTAAATACTGTACACTTTAATAAATAAACCAAACAAAGCCTCAATGTAGAACAGTCACTGCCAATATCACCCAGTGTCCCTGCAGATGAGTTAACATATGTATTCCAGTGGTCTGCAGACTTGCCTCTACAAACAGCATTTAAAAAACACGTAACAGACCAGTTTCCAGACTAAACTAATGAAGAAAATTACAATTCAGTGCAAAATATTTTTAAACTGCTTCATTCTAGTTTTCCTCAGGTGAAGAAGTGGTTGCATATTATTAAAAATGTAACAAAAGCAGCTAATGCTTTCATAAAGAATATTACGTTTGGGACCCCACCCCACCCACCTCCCCCCATCTCTGCCATATTTTGAAAACAAAATAACATTTCCTATAGCCAGCAACTTTTTTTAATGTTACATATACTATTCTCAAGGCACATCTGATGATATATTTTTAACACAGTAGGTGTCAAAGTATGTTTAACATATGATTTCTTCAGGATCCCTCCCCTTTCTGAATTCCAAATGGAGGAACTGAAAGTGCGATGTAAGACTGGCGATCCATATTCTATCTTTGGCAAGCTTGTACAAGCACTATTGTAACTGTAATGTAAAAGAACTGTAAACTAGGAACTTCCTTCAGTTATGAAACACCATTCAGGACTGCTGCTTCTTGAGTGCTTTCTTCTTTTAAGTTCTTAGTCTTTTCTTCTCCTGGAGTACGCGGTAGTTTAGGAATTTCATCGCCAGAAGCGCTTGTTGGACCATTTATTGCCTTTTCTGAAGGACCGTGCTCTTCAATCACATCTTTTGCCTGTCAAAGGGAGACAACTTTTCAACATCTTTATAAAGAAATCTGTAGCTGAGGAAGAAAATAACTACATAAACATTACTTTAAAGAAAAAAAAAGATAACTTTCATATGTCATACAGAAAGCATTTTAAATTTAAAACAAATACCAATGCATCCCAGTTTCGGGGTTTTTAAACTACAACATCTCTAGTACCTATGAGTGCCCATATCACAAAAAGCACCTGCACTATTGAAAGAAACCTGTACTAGTATTATTTTAAACCAGTGGAGAGTTCACCATATAAATGGTGTAAGCAGTCAATACAATAGGGTAAACAACAATCACCCATTTTACTCACCTTTCTGAAACTCCCATTTATGTATTAATCACTGAAAACATTTAAAAGAATTGTAACTTAAAGGGTCTATTCCCACTACTGACAAGAGGTATATAGCAAATCAAGTAAATGATGACGTGCTATCTGGCAAGTGTCTCACGCTCAAGCATGCATATATATTTATCTTCATTCATCAGGGCCTGGGATAGAACCAAGGATCTTCTTTAAATATTATCTTTTAGGGGAAACAAGTGACCATACAGTAATAAATAAAAAATAAATAAATCTAAACAATACGGAAATAATAATTAAAAAAAAAACCCTACAGGTTAAATTCTCCTTACCATTTCTTTCTTGTTTTTAGCCAAAGTTTCCCTTGGGAGGTTTCTTTGTCTGCTCTGAGACTCAGCTCTAGAAATATAATCTGCAACTGTGACTGTTAAAGATGAGAAAAAAATTACAGGTGTTGAAAAATATTTCTAAATTTTATTATGGATAAAGAGTAATTTCACTATTAAAGTAAACTAATGGTGGGTCACCCAATTTCAAAAATTTACGCTGGGTACCCACCTCTGAACAAAAACATAGCTTGGAAAAATGTGCCTATGATTTTAAAATTTAGCTGGAACTTGAGGAAATCTAGATTGAAGTCCTTTTTCCCAAGAATCCAGCTATCTCTTGGTTGAGTCTAAGACTGGGACAAATTTGGTGTAGCAACCCACCACAAGTACTGCAGGGCAGTGTTCTAAGTACAGGGTGGTGTCTGCAACCATTAATGTATGTGTTGGGGGGGGGCAATGTTGGCACTAATCATGATGGGATGGTTAAAAGTTTTTATGTTTTATGTTTTTTGGTTGTTCTTCTGGCCCAAGAAAAACAGCACAATTAAGATGTTGAATTGTGGTGTTTTGTGGTTCCTTCCTACCATTTCATGCTAGACAGCATTTAATCTATCTGATGTTCAGATTTTAAGAAGTATAGGCAGACTAAGACAATAAATCACAATCCTAATGTGGTTAGACACTTGTCAAGGGTGGGAAAAGAACAGAGTAAATAAATACAGAGATGCTGTCTCATCAGCGTTGTTCTCTTGCTAGGTCTTAAACATAAGATAATCACATTAGGAACGAATTAGGAAACAGAGTAAACTATCATGCTAATAAATGACCTTTGTTTATTAGTATCATGCACTGGCCTCAGGACTTGAAACTCAAAATACTTAATTTTACATAATTATTTTCTATCACAGACTAGTTTTAAGAAAAACCCCAATTTGTAAAAATTAAAAACAAGTCAATTTTACATTATATAAAGCCACCATGTCTGGGGAGAAGACCATTATAAATCTAATTAGCCCATTAAATTAAATCACTTACTAAAAGGCTGAATTGTCTTTTACAATTCATTCATCTTAATAATTCATGTGCTAACATTAAGACTGAAGAACTCTCTAGTAATTCATTACCTTATAAGCATCTTGAATCAAGATTTATTAGAAAACTACAGACATTTCAAATCTAAAACTGCTTTCCTTCCAAATTATAAGGAATTCAGTATGCTCATTCTGAAGCCTTTAAATGGCTCCTCATTTTAAAATCTCTTTTAAGAAATTTATAAACATGTTTAGCAATACTCTGGGAGAGGAGTATAATCTACTCATTTTGTGTACTCTACAGGGCAACAGAACTGTCATGAGAATGACTGTAACCATGGGTAGGGGACACGCCAATGAGTATTTTGTTTTCATAGTGCAGACCTCAGTGACCTGAAGGAATGCATCTACTTCAAGAGGTTGCTGCAGATATTGCTCAATGGAAATGTGTGCAAACAGTTCTTAGAGCCTTTCACCTACCCCTACATAAAATGAAAATTTTGATGTAGCTGTGATTCCAAAGCTAAGCAGCACTTAATTCTGTTCCTTGCCCACAAACAAAAGGAGCCAGTTAAGTAACTTGTTTTATAGTTCTTATGGAATACAGCCCCTTAAATTTCAATAAAAATTGAAATTTCAAGGAAAAACTATAGACAATTTTGTGGCATAATCAGCACCCTGGAATTCAATTGACACCACTATAGTGTTTAAGCACAGGAAAGACCACTCAACGGATAATTTATATACAACTAAGAGCAGCTAGAAATTCTATGAAAAGGAAAAACACCTATCAACTTTGTGTGGGGGCTGTCTCCCTTGCTGGGGCACGAAGAAACTGTGAAATAAACTGGAAATAAAGGAATTTGGTAAGAGGAAACACAATGGTTCCAAAGAAGAGTGAAAACAGGATCAGATACAGTATGCAATAGCACATTACTGTCAAATGATCAAAACTCCAAATTAGTCATTTCAGTGAATTCCGTTCAAAATCATCTAACTTAGAAGAAATCCTGTTCTGATATTTTTATGTCTGCACACTTGACCATGATCACTGGGGGTTAAATTATGTTGAAATGTAGTCCAGGTTAATAAGCCCATATTGATAGCCTGGATTTTCTTATTTACAAAGTAGGGCTAGAAAATATTCACTGCTGTGCCACCTTCAAAACTGAAATTCATTGACCTCTTCAAGTTAAAACACAGTTCTAACATTAAGGGGAAGAAGAAATATAAAAGGAAAACAAATTCTTCAATAGTGTTTTATTATTTTTTATATGTTCATCTATCTTTAAAACATGAACTCTTCAGAATGGGAATTAATGCCCTTACCTAGACTTCCCTACTGTCTCTGTAACCTCTATACTCAAAAGATTTACAATTTACATTATTTGGGGGGAAACACATGAAAATACATGTTTTGGAAAGAATGCAAAAATTGATTGGTTTGAAAGGGGTTTATTTCTACTGCACACAATTTCTTCATGGTGAATATACAGTGATTCTCTGTACAATAAGAAATGAATTGTGTTCAAAATATAGACATAGCAAACATGATTCTTTCCAGTTACCAAAACTTGTGACAACATAAAATATTGAATGAAACTAAGTAAATACTATTTGAATGATTAGTATGTGTAAAGGAAAACACATCACACTACGATAACACAAAAACATTAACATGCATCCTCTTTTAAGAAAAAAAAAAAAGACACTTCTACATTTTGTTTTTAAATTTTGAGTATTGTAATTCCCACCACAATGAGGCGCCCAATCTAGATATAGTAAAAGCAGGCACCATGCAGAAACTGCCTAGTTTTGCCAATCAACCTCAAACACAATTCATACAACAGCCCCTGCAATGGCAGTCCCCACCTTAAGTTTGAGGAATACTGCCAAATGAATAAAGTCTTGGAAGTATTTCCATGTAAGAAATTAAGACACAACATTAGTTCACTTAGACTGGATACTAAACATTGATACTGTGAAGGAAGAATGCATTGTCTTAGCAGTGTCATTAGTTGAATAGCTTATGCAATGCAAATTCTGAATGTATATACACACATGTGAACATGTAACTATATTTAGAATGCAGACACATGACATTTTTTTCATGCTTGTGACCTGACACCAACAGGCCCACTCAAGTTACCTGGCTGTCTATCTTCTGCCTGACCCCTGAAACGACGCCTGCGGCTACGATTGCGTCGCTGGGGTTTTTTTTCACTATCATCTGTAATTGCAAAGTTTACCATCAACTATTCTGGCAAAAAAAATAACAAAACAAAAAAGAACAAACAAAAAACTTCTTTCCTTATATAAGAAAAGGAAAGAGAAACTTTTAATTAAACGTCAAAGGTAAAGCATACAATATCAACAAAGTATTATATACACTTTTGTAGCATAAAGCATTCCTCTCTGGAAATTAAGGGCATTAACTCATAATAAAGCAAACTGTCTTATGTAACTGAAACTACCATCATTCAGAAAAAGATTTCTCTCCAACATATTTTGAGTTTCAAAGTTAATGACATTTTATCCCCTTAATAATAAATGCTCACACTATGCATCTCCCCAAATGTACCATAATTATTAAAAGGGGGTGCTAGTTTTGTTTGTGGACAGTAAGATCAACTGAGTATTTGTACTGATTTAACAGTATAAAAGGGCACTTTAATTAATCCTCCCAGTTTCTGATAGTTTGACAAATAGGAAAACTAGACACCCAAGACAAGAAAGTTATCTCCCTCATTTAAAGACTGAAAAATCACTTGTGAATTGCATACTTAAAAAACAAAAAGCCTCGTCTATTACCAGTATAATACAATCACACACACACACACACACACCTTTTCCCTCAATGCTTACATACCTAGCCCATTCTCATTAACTGAGGCTGTATCAGATTCAGTCATTCCATCCATCAGAACAGCATCTTCATCAGTCCTTCGTCTACGAGACCGCCTACGACGGTTAGTACTGTGATGAGATTCGCTGGCGTCAGTGTCTGCAGTCTGATCTGATTCTGTATTATCAAGTAAGCTGTATGGATTGCTGTCTGGATCTTTGAGCACTATATTCATGTCAGAGGCAAGAAATAGTCATTTAAGAGGACTGCACTTAAAATGCTTGATCTACTGAACTACATCAACTAATTGTAAATAAACTTTAATACCCCCCAATAAAAATATAGGCCTGAAATAAAAAATGTTTTCTTGTTATTACTAATTTATCTGAAAATCAAGGTGATTAAATAAAATTTTAATGGGAATGAAAAATTGTAAATAAAGCAAAAGGTTATTTATTAGCTTGGTAATGTTTCCTTTGAATTGTTTTACAAATAGTTAGCCCTCTACATCCTCACATAAAACTATAGAAGGGGATGTATCTGTATTAAACACATAGTTTTTTTTCCTACATAATTTTTTTCTTACTACTGTCCCTCAAATAAATACAAATTACTTACATGGCATTTTCGGAGACACAGGTAATCTAGAGATGATATAGAACAGTGTGCACAGATGATGTGTTAATATTGTATCACCTTTCATTAAGGATTTAAAAAAAAATCTGTGGGGGTTACTGAGACCAATCCCCCATAGATACTGAAGGATAACTATATCAGAAAATATGGTACTATCTAATTCTGACATTCACACTCAAGATAATCCTACCCAGAGGATAGAAAAATAAAAATAAAAATGAAGAATAATGTTCAGCTACTATGTAGTGAATCTGAGAGCCTTTTGTTTCTCTTTACAACTTTAAGGTGACTGCTGCTACCCAATTATTTCCAAATAAAATTCAGCATCTGCACCCAAGACCAAAGAAAAATCAGCTAACTATAAACTGAAACAACCAAAACAATACTACAGAGGTGTCACAAGCTAAACCAGGCTGAACTAGTAACTGGTTATGAAAAGGACAATGAAACAGATGTTAACTTGTATTCTAACTCTAAAAACGAAGCAGAGTGGAGTTAAAAAGAATGGTTTCGAGATACAAATGAAAAGAAAAACACTTGTCTTCCTATGTGCATCTACTTCCAACATTCAAATTACAGAAGAAATTCACCTAATCACTATTACTCCTAAGTTTCCTTTGGTAACAGCTAGAATCTTTGCAAAAGATACTAAGTTTATCTATTAATTATAAACACTACGTAAAATACATTTATTTTGCAGTTCCACAAAATAAAATTGTATAATAGTAACAGCATGTAGTATACATTTTAATAAAAAAAATTACTTCCCTTAAAAGACTAAGCTAAACTTTCCTAAATAAAACTAAACTTAGGACCCAATAAAAATTGGGAAACAATTGGAGCTAAATACACTTCCCTTCATTTTATGCTGATTTGTTTCATTGTTTGTATGTTAACATATTTGGATTTTTCTGGGGTGAGGTGGGGGTGGAGGTTCGAGACAAAGTTTCTCTGTGTAGCCCTGGCTCTCCAAGAACTTGCTCTGTAAAACCAGGTTGGTCTTGAATTCACAGAGATCCACCTGTCTCTTCCTCCTGAGTGCTGGGATTAAAGGTGTGTGCCACAACGGCCTGGCTTTAATATGCAAAGACTAATATTTTAAAGGATTTAAATATTTTTAAAATATTTAAAATGAGATATTTAATCATTATAAAGTATGACCTTCTTAAAGGACATGTAAGTAATAACACTCATTTGCTCAGAAAGAACATTCTAGAAACAATACCACTCCATGGTAAAAAAAAAAAATCCAATTACCACAGCGAACAGATGCTTGCATATATGACTGCATCTCTACACTGTATTTATGAACATGTGGTGTGCCCAGAGGCCACAAGAGGGCATCAGATCCCACTGAGCTGGAGTTGCAGGGCTATGAGCAACCCACAGTGGGTGCTAGGAGCCTAGCTCCCTACTCTACAATAGCAATAACTGTTCCTAATTGCTGAGCCACCTTTCCAGTCCCTCTATATTCTTTACAGTTCAATTTCTCAATAAAACAGAATTGAATTTACATTTTCTGTCCTCAAACTGTAGCAAAGAATTCTTGGGAAACAAGAAAATATTACCTAATTACCAAAGACCCCAAATGGGAAGGGATAAATATGATTATCAAAGCAGAGGACAACAACCAACTGGAAGTTCTAACCTATATATTCCTATGGAAACCTTTACTCAGAACTGCTCTACACAACTTTGTCTCTATTAACTGCTACACAGTCTACTATTTTCTCTAAGACAGTAAGCAGAATCACAAATTCTGAGAAATGGGTGGCTCTGAGGGAGGAAGTAATTCTTATAGGGTTATACTGTTTACAAAGCATGAACGCAGACATAGTATGTAAAAGACTACCAGAACTGATGGAGGATTTGCCACCACGTGGTCCACCACGACCTCGACCCCCAGAAACACTTCTGCCTCTTCCTCCTGGGCGTCTCCTGCTGTCTCGCTGATGGCGACTCTCTCGATCATCTTCTCCTGCCAATGACCAATCACTCAGCTCATCCTTACGCTCAGACTCTGTTTCGGAGGGGTTAGACAGCTCAGAATTTGTACCTTGGGGAAAAAGAGAGAGAGACAGTATGTAAAATAATTAGGTCACATATATAGATGCTTAAAAATTTTCAAAACATTGCTGAGCATCATTTAAAATAAGTATAGTAACTGCTCTAAAGAGAGCAAAATTAAAAACTTTAAATTTAATATGCAATTATCAGATTCAACTAACAATTAGAGGAAGCGTACACTATAAAAATGCAATTAATGTCAAGGTTTCTGCTCATTTTAAATTGATAGTTAAATCATCAGTACACCAAATGTTATCTAATACCTAAAGATAAATTTAATCACATTCAGAAAAATTTAAGTTTTAATCAATAGTGTTAATCAATACTGACTCCAGTGTGTATTTTTTTCTCTCACATTTTAACATCTTTAAAATCAGAACAGTTCTTATAATTGCTAGTCTTTCTTAATAGCTGGGAGTTTACTTGTCAGTTAATATATATAAAATGTTTTATTTACTGCTATCGCAGATTAGTATAACATTAATGTTTCTGAGAAAACAGCTACTATCTAACAACTAATAGAACAGAGACAGGACCAATGAAATGAAGTCCACATGATTATCCCTTTCAGAAATTGATTTCTAAATTTATACAATTTAACTGAAAACATTACATTTTACTGAAAGTACTGTTTGTCTAGCATGTCACGTGTATTTTTCTCTATAGATCTACAATTGGTATATATGTCAAAAGGCAAAACTTAATCTCAGTGTCCCAAATGTGTCATAATGTGCAAAAATTCCCCCTTGATATATGAATTTGTTGCATGAAATACCTATTTAAACTCCATAAGTATTTACAAATAGTAGTAAAACACTAGTACTCCTTAGATAGTAAACAAGTAATGAGGTGCAGGAATAAAGTAAGAACTCTACAAATACAAATTACAGAGGAAAAGATAACAAAAGTTTAGAAAAAAAAATCCAGTTTATTTTTCACTCTCAGGTATTTGTTTGGAATGAAAACCTCATAGAAGGAATAAAGTACCCATTAACAATTATTTGTCCAAATGCCAAAAACATTAACTGTATCCTCTAACTGTCAAAATAATCATTTCATGAACAATGAAACAAATCTGTGTTAAGATGTAAAGGTGGATAAGCTTAGGAAACTATTTTATCTTACCCAAGGAGAAAAGCAAGGAAATGACTAACATAAATCCAGTATTTATTTTGTGAGACAAACATTACAAAAAGCCAAGAAGTTGTTGATAAACGGGCTAATACTTGGGTGTTTTATGATCACAAAAAGTCAAGTGTAAGGTTGCACCATGAGATGAGATTGTCCTAAAATATCCAGGTGGTCCTCAACTATTTATCTCATCGGCCTTTAAATCTTCCTCATGTTATAAAGATGACAGCATGAGAACTGTCAGTCACTGACATTTAAAAAAAAAATAGAGGTAGGTGGTCATAAGCGAGGAAACAAATGTGTTCCCTAGAATCTGGAAATGTCAAGCAATCAGGTTCTGTCAAACTTCCCAAAAAAAAAAAAACAAAACCTGCAGCCAGGTGACATGTATGAGGTGAGCCCAACAAGGCAATGGTCAGCTTTACAATGATAAAGCTGTACTACCCACACCTCTAAGTTGCTGTAGGTTATTCATTACTGCTCTGCTGATAACAATATAGTCATTTTAACCTCTCCATCTTGTAAAGTACAAGCAGGATACAAGCAAAGAAAACCCAGAAAAGCTTTTAAAGATGAGCCATGACACTCAGTCACAACTTCCTTTTAGTCAAAACCCTACAACTTCTAACTACCACTCTTACCAAGCCAAGACGGTTGCCATCATTTTAATCATCATGTGATAAAAGCTTACATTAAATATGTTTTATCATAACCAAGATGTGATAAGCTTCCAAGATTCAAACTAAATTTAGCACAACTTTATACATGTTCTACTAGTAAATGCTTGTTACAGTTACTACTGTAAGTCCTTTTGATAGGTACAAGAACAGCTGTAATTCAAATTCTCGTCTCTCAAGTTACTTCAAGAAACACGTTTCTTGTTCCACAAAGGTTCAGTCTGCCATCTACTGAAGGATCTGTACAGCGTTTTCCAACACAGAAGGTTCCTGTGCCATTTCCCCATACATCTATTATTTACTCCTCAGCCATTTACCAGAGTGACTCCGTCATCAATAATCAAAGGTCTCAGACACTAATCAAAGCTGTTCAATGGCTTTTCTCATTCTAGTCAATCAAAAGTCACATCTGATTATGTGTTAATTTAGAATTAAAAATGCAAATATACCTGATTTCTATTTAATTACTGGTATTAAACACACTTTTGAAAATATAGCATTAGCTTACAATTCTCCATCTTATACTTTTTTTAGAATTTTATTTAGAAACTTCAATACTGTATTTATGAAAATGCATCAAAGGTTACAATACTAAAGAGAAGAGATACTTAGCCTTCCATCTGTACAACAAACGAAAGCTAGGACAGGAGTACAACTCTAGCATCGTTAGCCTCCTCAGTTCAACAACAAGTCTGGATCTGAACCTGCATGGTGCAAATCTGCATTCATCTCTACCTTCTGGAAATGCTTCCTATTTTGGCCTACATTCAGAGTATTTCCTCAAAACAAGATGAACACAGGGAGACAAGAGTAACAGAACAGAGAAGGAAATGAGGAGGGATGGGCAGAAGGATCAGGTCACTGCTAAGATCCAGTCCAAATGGAGAAAGAGGAACAACTCCAGAGCTAAACAAGAATAAATAAGAATTTAAGATTAGAGAACTGTTAACTGCTACAGGATCCACTGATTTGTTCGTACCCAGGTTAGGCCCCAGCTTTAAAGTGAAAATATAGCTTATAAAGATGTTCATTATAAAATATTAACTGACTTTATAAGCCTTCATCTTTAGGTCGCTACACAAAATGTTACTACATAAAATAGTTGCACACAAGGTGAAAAAACTTGTGTTTTTTCTCAAACCTGCCAAATCAGCAAAGTCTATTTCAAAGCTACTGAAGATTTATTGTATGTAACACTGATCTAGTGATCAGTTTATTTTTCATTTGTGTTTTTCTTATAGGTAGCAGTACATACTAGGATTCTATAGGGAATGTATGAAACCACACTATATAGAACACAGGCTCTATACCACTCTTTATACATATTCTTTATGAACTACCAGCTTAAAATTATGCTTTATTATGTAACTGTTTGTAAGCTATCTATCTTTCCCTGTCACTAGTATGAAACAGCAATAATATACCTGAGAATTACCTTTACCCTCAAAAACAACTCAGAGCTAGTATGAAAATGTATGCAGCATCTAAACTAGAACCACTACTACACACTAGTACAGAAATACAATAATGTTCTTTTTACCATAACCGGAGGTGTAATTAGGGCCCCGACGACCTCTGCCTCTTCCACTATAAGACCTAGAACCTTGTACAGAAGAGACGGTACTTTCATCAGTGGCATATCCTTTCTCTTTTTCAGGCCCTCTGGTGGAAGAAGGTCTGAAACCCATACCAATCTGTCGCAGCTGTTCATCAATCTGAAGGCGTTCCATTCTTAGCTGTTCCACTTCCTACAAACAAAGCAAAGAATTGTTTTTGTTATTTGTGTACATGTACAGGTCAGACCACGTGAGACCTTCGGCAAATACCTTTATCCTACCTTCTGACCCAAGTTCTGTACAGGTTTTTTTTCTTGTGTGTATGTGTTAGCCTAGAGCTAGAATTTTACAATCTACCCAAGAAACAAACTGATGTTTGAAATCAACCCATAAAGCAGCATTGTATACACAATGCCACTTGCTAGTCAACTCAAGAAACACTGAATGCTTTGGAGTGTGTCCAACACATAGCTATATGCATACAGTATAAACACTTCTCTTTCAAGTGACTGTAACAGACTTATCAGTTAATTGCTAATCATATTACTAAATACTGTCCTTTTTTATGAATTCAAGAGGTTATGCATGCATACACACGTCAACGTGTGTGCTACCGTGTGCCTGTGAGATCTAACTACAATTTGAAGACCTCCTTCCACAATATGGGTTGTAAGGCTTAGCTGCACATACTTTTGGCCACTGAGCCAGCTCACTGGCCAGATACTGTCTCTGTAACAGGGAGTTAATAGTCTGTTTAAAGGCATTATTAATGAGCTACTTTACTATCAGATTAGCAACATTTTTAATTATTTAGGACCTAGATAGACAAGCAGACTTGTTCACTTAGAAATTGAAGTCCTGCAACATATAAAGGTAGCCCGTCTAAACAGAACTATTAGTTTGGAGGTACAATAGATAAGATAAGGCATTTGTTTACAAGGCCAGAAATGACAGAACTCAAAGAAACAGAATGACATAAAATACTAGTGTAACACTGATATCAGAGACTGGATGGAAAATATACTAGAAGTAGAGAACATTATAAGATATTTCTATGATGCTTACTAACTTACAGGCACTTCTATAACTCTTATGCATTATGTTTCAAATCTAACAAATGGCGGCTGAGGGTGTAGCTCAGAGGCCAATTCCTATTTTGTTTACTATGCACTTGGCTTTGGTCTGCATCTCCAGCAACTTACCCCCACCCTTAGAATTGCTGCAACAACATCTATTGGGAGCAAGGTAGCTGATTCAATACCAGAGATCTCAAAGATGCCCAATTTTACCTTGTGTGCAGATGGCTAAAGTGCGAAAATGGAAATAAACTATCCCTAATAAAGAGCACACAGCTATTGTAAACAATGACAAACTGTTCAAACCCAAAGAATGATCAATTTCTTTAAAAGAACCTTAAAAACTTACAGAGAAAAGCCCCCCACCCCAAAAAAAAGTATAAGGGCAAAGAACACTTTATTCTCTAAGTTTTCAACAAAAACCAGGCAAAAACTGAAGTCAATTAAAAATATTTAAATACCCAACCATCACCATAAACAAGCCTGTTCAGTATATAGGCAGCTTATTTACAGTAAGAACATTCACACAGTAAATGCAGCAGAGATGAAAAAAGAATACAATGTGAACTGTATACATACCTTTAAGTAAGCAATGTGATATTCTAGGAGAACTTGTACATTTCCAATACTTTCTTTAGTGCCAACAAATACAAATGGAACCATTCCCTATAAGAAAGCGCAATGTCTTCAATTTAACACACTAATTATATCATTTGGCAAATTTTTCTGCAATATACAGTAATTAATCTGAAAAGCAGATTTTCAATGCCTTATTCGTGCAAAATTATATTTGTTTGCTAAAAAAAAAAAATTAAAAATCAGTTCATGCTAGTTTTCTGATTTCTAATCAATCTCAGGAATTAACCAAATGGTCATGGTCTTTCAGACTAGAAAAACTATCACAGCAGGCACAGCTTTATAAGCCAAACACTTATTAGACAAGTTATCCCTATAGTAAGTGCTCAGGTAAGACCTCCTTGAAAAGGCATAGCGGTACATGCCCATAAATCTCAGCACTTGGAGGCTGAAGAAAGAGGAAAATTACTAGTTCAATATAAAATAGGGTGAGATCCTATTATCTAAATTTAAAAAACAAAACAACCAAAAAGCTAAGTATGTAGATGCTTCTGAGCACTAAAAGACATATTCTGCCAGGCAGTGGTGGTACATGCCTTTAATCCCAGCATTTGGGGAGCAGAGCCAGGTGGATATCTCTGTGAGTTTGAGGTCAGCCTGGTCTACACACACACACACACGAGAAAGACACTGAATACAGAGCATTACTATTTACACAATGTAAAATATAAGAAAATCACTGAAAAGCAGATACCAAGAAACAAAAATAAACATCAAACAACTATCCCAAATTGTTGTTTATTTGGTTAAATTTCAGAACAAGAAGGCTTTTAAAAAGTACAGCAAAAAGGGGATGGTATAAACAATGGCTTAGTTGTTAAAAAGTATTTGTTGAGCTTGAAGTAGGCCCAGGTCCAGTTCCATGTGCCCACATGGTGGCTTACAACCATATTTAACTCAAGTTTCAAGGGATCTGATGCCTTCATCTCCAAAAGCACCAGTCACATACAAGGTAAACATACATACATGCACACTAAGCAACCATACACACAAAATACATGTTTTTAAAAAACAAGAATAAAGAGAATCAAGATGGCTTAGTCAACATTTTCTGCCTTATGAACATACATCAACTTCCTACTATTTAACAAAAATCATAGTACAGCAATAATTCCCTGCAAGTTTGCATCTCTCCTCTCAAAAATACCTTTTAAATAGACTATCTAAATACCTTTTCATTCTCCTTATGAATATATTTTCAAAGCAATTTGTTAAAAATTCTAACAGGTAACTTACTTAGTATAGTTGCTTAAAAAGTAGATAATAAACCATGACAGTTGCTAAGGGCCCTGCACAGAAACCTGCACTGACCGTGAAGTAATTTTAACTATGAAGGTACAAACCAAGACGAAGCCCAAGAAGGAATACAGCGCGCGCGCGCGCGCGCGCGCGTGTGTGTGTGTGTGTGTGTGTGTGTGTGTGTGTGTGTGTGTGTGTCCCCGTCCTTGCCTGCCCACATGTGGAGGGGCAGGGTGTGTGTGTGTGTGTGTGTGTGTGTGTGTGTGTGTGTGTGTGTCCGTCCTTGCCTGCCCACATGTGGAGGGGCAGGGCAAATCTGTGGAACTGCTTTTCTCCTTCCACTTTAACATAGACTTCAAAGACGGAACTAGGGTTCGT
This sequence comes from Peromyscus leucopus, assembly GCF_004664715.2. Lineage (NCBI taxonomy): Eukaryota > Metazoa > Chordata > Mammalia > Rodentia > Cricetidae > Peromyscus > Peromyscus leucopus. The sequence continues at coordinate 14,138,431 of NC_051068.1, read as the reverse complement.
CATCAAGCTTCTTCCCTACACTTTGAACGTCACTTACCCAACCCCACAAAACATTTCAACGCATAAAACTTTACACTTTAGAGCAGCATATGAGGTAGGCAATTGCACGCAGCAACCAAAATGAACCCAAGCAGCTTGTGTTGAAAACAGCAGTCTCATTCCCACACATCCAACCTCCTTACTCGACTATTCAACCATGGGAGCCCTCTGCAATGTATTTATGTTTTGTTTCTCTTCTTTCTTCGGTTTGGTTTTGCTTTTTTGAAACGGGGTTTCTCTGTGTAGTTCTAGCTGTCCTAGAACTCACACTGTAGACCAGGCTGGCTGAGAACTCAGAGATTTACCTACCTGCCTCTGCCTCCTGAGTACTGGGATTAAAGGTATGTGCCACCATACCCGGGATGTATTTATGTTTCTTAACCCAGGCCCGGAAATAGCAATAACAATAGCCCAAGCTACTCAGAGAGGGTAGGTAGTACAGTAAGTTCTTTTTTATCAAGAACCCACCAAGAAAAAAAAAAAAAAAAAAAAAGAACCCACCAAGAATAAATTTGCACTGAAATGGAAATACTGAAAAGCAAGTGGGAACACGCCAAGGAAAAACTAGCTTTGACTATCAACTTCAAAAGTTGTATTTGCAGCCGGTAGCGGTGGTGCACACCTTTAATCTCAGCACTTGGGGGGCACCAGCATAGGCTCCAAAGCTACAGAGAGAAACCCTATCTTGAAAAACAAAACAGAAAACAAAAACAAAAGGTTGTAGTTGAGCTTGAGCTATTTAATGATTCAGACTATCATAGCCATCAGATCAGAATTGAGATTGCTGTTATATACTAGGTATATGAGAAAAGTGAAGATTAGTATGCTGGACACTATTTTTTAATCCTTATCTGTGAAAGACATCCTAAAATCATATGAAGCAAGCAGAAGTTATGTGACACACACATTTTAAAAGTGTGAATGAAATTACTGAGAAAAATGTTCTGACCCTTGTGAAATCAATGTACAATACTTAAGTATATTTATTTTTAAGTGTATTTCAACTCCATATTCTAATACAAATAAATAAAGAAGTGCTACCTTCAGTAGCCATCTTGGGACACCCAATACTTGGTATCAAGACAATGATCTCATTTATTTTAAAAGACTGATTCTTTCTGAGAGTTAGCCAGTTCTCTGAACAGTACCCTACTGTGCAAAACTGAAGAAACTGTAGTGTCCTGAATTCTGGCTGATTATTTTAGGGACAACATTTGGCTTATTTTCAGGCCTTAAAGCCCCAAATCAGCTATACCATGTTGATCACTGAACCTACAAATGTGATTAAATAAACACCTTGATGTGTAAGCAGTTAATAACAGAATTGTAAGCAAAATAGTAACATGAGAAGAGACCGAGAAATGGCCAAGGAGTGATCAAGAATTACTTTTGGCAGAGTGCTTCATTGAGTAGCATCAAATTCACAGCTTTATACTCAAGAGTAAAAAGGTTCTAAAATGGAACTGGAGTGATACAGCTTAGCAGTTAAGAGCATTTGTTTTTGCAAAGGACCTAGGTTTGGTTCCTAGCACCCATGAGACAGTTCACAGCCCTTCCTAATTCTAGTACCAATGGATCCAATGCCTTATGACCTCCACAAGCACCAGGCATGCACATGGTTCACATATCTACATGTAGGCAACACTCAAACCAAAAATAAAAGATTAACAAACTGAAACTTTTACAAAAACTGGCTTAAGTACTGACAAACCAACAAAGAAGCCACAGTCCACATAACTGAAAGATGATTTAGCTCAGTGGTAGAGCACTTGCCTAGCAAGCACAAGGCCCTGGGTTCGATCCTCAGCTCAAAAAAAAAATTTATTAAAAAATTGATTTTTCTAAGTATGTGAAATAATAATCCAAAGAAATAGAATTTTCAAAACCAATATCCACAGTATTGCAAACTAAGAAGCTAACATAAAAAAGGCAAACAAATAGCATTAGATACTTACATCTTCTCTAGGTAGTTTATTTTCGTTGTCGCCTTCAATTCTTACTCGAACCACACCAGATTTATCCACTATTTCTTGAATAACTTTGCCATTTTTTCCAATAACTTTTCCTTTAGTAAAAGAAAACAAATGTAAGTTAAAAACTGATTTGTTATCCATGCAGTACCAATCTAGATTATTTATGACATTCCTATCAAATGATAAATACCAAGCAAAGATGATTCTTTTCACTTTTAATAACCTCACCTAAAGACTGCTAAACTCCGTCTGAAGTATGACTTAGGCAACTGCCTGCAATAGTCCAATGCAGTTCATATGCAAGACCATTTCCAAGCCTAAACATTTTTAAACGTTGGAGCCATTTAAAATACTTTAAAATATCAACTCATCCATTTCAAAACCCTGCCCATTGAACATAAGAGAAAGCAATTTTAATTGGCATTAACCATGTCAATTTGTTCATTTCATTCATATGAAGACACACATCCACACACATGTATATTCTTACAAACTAAAAAATTACATTGTACACCAAGTGTTTTTAAGTACTTCATACTTTTACATAAGAGCATATATCATGTATATTCTGCTGTCTTGCTAACAATGACAAACTATAAAATGAGAGAAAACTCATACCTTCTTCATACTGGACCTGTCACTCAAACAGCAGTTACTGAGTATATTAATACTTAAAAGAAAAACTCCAAAGGGAACACGGAGGTGCTCTTTCCCTATTATAAAGATTAACCTGAAGAGTCAATGTGTAACTGAAGTATCTGGTATATTCTTGGGATATAAGTAATAGAAATATGCCTTATACAAGTTATCAAGTTCACAATTATTTTTTAATTAGGTCATTTTTCATAAAAGCTTAAATTTTAGTTGAAATGAGATAAAGTAAGTCTGTCATGCTGTGTGCTTGAAAGAACAGTTTCCATTACATAAGGAACAATGTCAACAGTAAACTGGGTAAAAAAAAAAGAAATGCACAAACACTTTTTCTAGGTTTTTTTTTTCCAAATCTTATTCCTAATCTCAAACCCCCTTCCCCATCAGTAAGCCTCAATTTAAAGAGCAGTAATTGAAGAGGTTAATTAAAACAGACATCAGAGGTCACATGACTGTTTCTTCTCGGAGAAGCCCTAGCAGCAGCCCATCACAAGCAACCTTCACAGATTACACAAAGAAGCTTAAGCAGCAGTTTCATCCTCCATCCTGCTAAAAATAAGCAAATGTCTTTTCAGAAAACAAAAATGAAGTTGATGGCACATGAGCCCTTCCCCCAGAATCTTGTTCACTTGCTTCTTTGGAACTACACCTTGGTGAGTTAACATCCATCACCCTTCTGGGTCCTTGGCAGGGACCTACCTTCAAGTCTTACTTAGTCCCACCAGAGACCTTCAATATTTTATAATGATCATTTCCACAGTTTAAATTCCAGAGCATATTGACAAACTGAAGCAGACCTGTAGTATAAATTGAGCATTGAGTATCAACGTTGAGGGGACAAAGTAAAGAACTGATTAAAGGCAGCTTCTAAAAGGTGAATGGTTTTGATCCATTTTCAAATTAGTGTTCAAGAAATACTTTTTTCTTTGATTTTGGACAGGTGGGAATGATCAACTAGAATGCCTCAAACATGTAAAGCAATTCATCCTCTCTGGAACTTACCCACCAAGAGGTCCTTATTCCCTTTTATTCCTCAGTTTTCCTTTCATTTGGATTAAGAACCTATTTTTCAAAGGACTTCTTAACCCATGAAACATTTGAGGGAAATAGTGTATTACTATACACAAGCAACAGAATGTCTAGTTTCACCACTGTGAAGTTTTTCCTGCTAATGTATGCTTTCTAAACAGCACATAAGCAATTCAAATCACAAAGGCCAACCAAGTCAGGATAGTGGACAAAAGATACATAGCATAGATTTCCATCACTGCACTGATAAGGAGATAGATAGAGAACCAGAACTAGATACATCCAGTTTTCTTACTTCTGAAATACCATGACTAATACTACAAACCCTGGAAGACCAAGTAGTATCTCTGTAAAATTAAGCTGGACAAAACTTGATTTCCTTTTCATAAAAGCACCATCAAAACCTTTTTGTAAGTGAGGAAGCCTTAGTTGAGTTAAATAATGCTCTTAGAATAGCTACTTCATCCATGTAAATAAATGTCTTAAAGAATACAACCATTATTTCAAAAGCAGCCCTTGTGCCTGGAGTATGGTTGGTTCAGTGGTAGAAGACCTACCTAGCATGGACAAGGCTCTGGGGTTCAAACCCTAGTTCTGGAAGGAAGAGAAAGGAAAAAAAATAAAGAAAAAAAAAAAAAAAAAGCAGGACAGTAAACTTTACGGCAGAGCAGCAAGTTATCTCAGCAGGTAAGGACACATTCCACACAAGCCAAGCCTGACAACCTGAATTTGATCTCCCACTATGGAGGTACTGGGAGAGAATTGACTCTACACAACAATTCTCTGACCTCTACCTACAGAAAGACAGCATGACTATGTTCAAGCATACATATACATCAATTTTTAAAAATCCAAAAGTAGCTCATTCTTCCAACAATAATTTTATTTTAAAAAGTTTTGCATTTTCATGTTTACTAAAATTATATAGTAGTCTTCAATTTTATTATCTCAACTCGCCTCTCTAGTAATTATGTAGTGAACAACGGCACATCAAAAACTATAGAGTTGCCATTAACTGGCAATGTATCCTACCTATTTAAGAGCCCTGGAAATCCTACATAACTTCTAGTAGTTGCATTACAAGAAACAAGCTTTTCTGCTATAAACCATTTTTCCTATGTGTGCACTCACCCACGTGGAAGTCAAAAGTCAATTTTTGGGTGTTTTCATGATTCTGTCTCTTTTGAGTTGAGACAGGGTCTCACACTTAACCTGGAATCCACTTTTTTCCAGCTTTACTAACTAGCCATCAAATCCCCAGGATCTGCCTCCATCACACCAGGGTAACCCAACAGGCTTTTATAGAGGTGCAAAAGGACCTGAACTCAGGCTGGACTGCAAGCACTTTCCTCAGTGAGCCCTATCCCCTTCAGTAAGGGCTAAATCAACTAACTTTAAGAAGGGAAGTGGTTTTTCCCAATTTTACTTTACAGGATATGACAAATGGCACATGCCAAGAGAGTAAATTACCTTCTAATGGAACCCAAAGGTGTGGAAACAATTCCTTAGGGTCAAAAACAAGTAGACAAAGGAAAGCAAAACTGCATGACTTGCTAGTAAAGTCCACCATAGTGTTAGCATTAATTTTACACTTACTATTTTGGAGTTCACTAAGTACTTACTATATACCCAAAGCCTTCCTATCTGTATCAAGTAGCAACCAAAATGACATCAGAGGCACGGGATAGTTCAGTAGTATAGCACTTGCTACCACAGGAGGCCCTGGTTATGGTATGGTCCTCAGCTTCTCAAAGGCACAGGAACAAAGAGCACATCAACATCACCACCATTAATTAATATACCTAAGTGTAAGTTAATCACAGCAAACTCAAAAAATGTCATCAGATAACTTGTAACTCATCGATACAGTAATATTCACAGATGGTGATAAACAAGAGTGTAAGCTCTCCTCATATCATCATCCTTTCTCCTGCCCAAGACTTCTTTCTTACCTTATGCTATGCTACTGCCACAACCAATTATTTATTCAGGACCTCTATGTACAAAGATAGTATTCTATCATTAGCATAGATTTACTTTAATTTGCACTCTAAACCAATGAAAAATATCACAGATAGCTTAAGACCTTCATTATCACAATTTTGGTGGACATATAAATGAAAAAAACATTAAACAGGAAATAGCCAAAGGATGAGAAGACTTAAGAAAAACTTTAACAAATTGTTACACAAATTATGGGTCTTATTAATAGCACAGAACAAATATTTCTAGGATGAAAATATTAAAGGTACAAGACATATAAAATGCAATCACACACACACACACACACACACACACACGAACAAAGCACAGCATTTGCTGTCTATAAACAGCTCAGATTACATGTACACTGGTAAGCAAATTACAAAACTAACATCCAATTAAATTAATTTACATTAATTATATTCACATTTAACTTTTATACAAGTACCTACCAACAAGATTCCTGGGAACTTGAATAAAATCCTCCACAAATTCCAAGAAACCCCTAGCTTTTTTTACAGCCTCAGCACTCTAGACAGAGGAAAGACAAATATAAACCCGTTAACATCCTGAAACAACTCCATACCCAAAATACATATAAAAGGGGGAGAGGGGGACTCCTAACGGTTTTGCTATGCCACTAGATTCAGCTCAGTCTACCGGAATTCATTTGTTCAATAGCTCAGTGGCAAGCACTTGCCTGCCCTGTACAAAAGCCCTGGGTTCTATTCCCAGTACCACAAAACAAAGGAAAAAAAAAAAAAAAAAGATAAAAAAGCTGCAAGCTGGGCATGGTAGTGCAAACCTGTACTCTGAGCTCAAGAGGGAAAGAATCACTGCTGGCAAATGAGGCTAGCCTGTTCTACACAGCAAGACCACGTCTGCATAAAACAAGGCTGCTTTGCTTGTCCACAGACATATTTTTAAAGATGACCTACTGATAAGACCATTTAGGTTTTAAATTCTAATAGGTATAGCTTTTTAAGATTAGAATGATTCTGTGGATGATTACTTTCTTTTATTGCTTTTTCCTTAACCATAACCATTAACCATTGCTTGTTCCTTCATGAACTGTAAACATAATCATGTTACAACAGAAAAGTTTAGTAAATTTCCAAGCCCACTCTCTAGACACAGGACTCTACTCTAGGCAGTATGGCTCAAAGTCTGTCCTCATAATGATGTTACACTGGCCACTTCTGAAGATTTCGAAAATAAAAATTATCTTATATTATGATACTTAGGCTGATTTTATGTGAATTCTTACCTCAAAGGTATTTTACTGAAAAATGAAATTACAGAAAAAAAATGATAAAACAGACTATTACGTCCAACTAAGTGAGCAAAGGCAGGAAGCAGATAACTTACCTCTCCATAGATCCTAAACGTTCCAGTATCTTCATCTAACTCAATGGCGGTTACTCCAGGAACCTTCCTAGCTTGCTGTATGTTACTACCATGGGTTCCTATTGCCAGGCCCATTAAATCTTCTCTCACAACAAATTCTTCATGAAAAGCTGCTGCAAGCTGTTTTGTGCACTATTTAAAAGAGGGAAGTCAGGAATTTTCTTTTATAACTCTATTTTTTGTTTATTTTTTAAAAATACTGATGTTCATACATCACTCAAAATAACCATGAGGTGGCGGGGGTGGGGTGGGGTTGTCAACCAACTAATAAATGGGTGAACAAAATGTGGGTCATTCACACAATGAAGCAGCAAACTTTAAAGAGGAAAGTAACACATGGATGAACCCCAAGAACATTAGCAATGCTACCGTAAAAACATTGCACTTACATATACAAAGTTATCCAAGTTCTTAAAAAAAAGATCTGTTGAAACCTTGCCTAGCATAGGCAAGGCACTGGGATGTATCTCATTACTTGGGGAAAATTCTATTTCAATTAAAGTGTAAAAATTTTAACTGGACATACTGACAGGATTATCATAAATTGGATGCCAGTCTCAAAAAAAATATTTTGAGTATTTTGCATTTATTTTTAAATTCAAGACAAAACAAAAAACTAAATTTAACAAGGTCAACAATGAGTGTCTTACAAAGTTAAGAAAGTTCATCATAAAATGGAAAGAAATCAAAATATTTCAGTCTTTAATTCCAGTCACAGAAAACAGTTAACTCTAAAATGACTTTCAACAGTAAAATGCCAGCAATTCCGCCGGGCGGTGGTGGCACACGCCTTTAATCCCAGCACTTGGGAGGCAGAGTCAGGCGGATCTCTGTCCTGGGCTACCAAGTGAGTTTCAGGAAAGGTGCAAAGCTACACAGAGAAACCCTGTCTCGAAAAACAAAACCAAAACAAAACCAAAAAAAAAAAAAAAAATGCCAGCAATTCTTCAACTCAGAGAGCTGTTTCAAAATGCATTCGCACCTTCTGTTTAGAAGACATCTGAGGAATAAAATGCCTCCCTTTCTCTAGGACATACATATTCAGATGGCAGCAGTATGTGCAGAGCCAGCACCCTCAGTGTTGGCAGTAGACAGTAGAAGACAGAGAGCCCCAGGAGACAAAGCAGCAGCATATTGTAAAGCATGCTCTACCTGCCTATCTGTAACCCTCCTTTGGGCTTACGGAGAACTAAGGTCACATCTGACAGGTGATAGGGCAGTAAAATTCAGATTAAAGGCAGAGTAAAGAAAAGCAAGTTTTTCTGGGTATGCCTAATTACTAATTTCTGAAGCCCTTTGGCACCTATTTTCTAAGCCCGAACAAGAGGCACTTAGCAAAACTAATGTAACATTTAATAAAAGTAAAACAGAAATTTTACTTAATTTTCCTAAGGACTCTGGGTATTAGCTGTAAATATCTAGGTCTTAGATGGTTTTCGGTTACCAGTCATGCAGTTTGAGACACGGGAAAGTTCATGTGACACAAAAGCAAACCTACTTACTTCTAAATGCTTAGTGGCTTCTTCATTTCTGGACATAAGCATTAACTTCGTCCGAATACTTCGCAAATGCATATCACTTAAGATATTTACTCTCTTCACAGTTGCTTCACTGGCCGACTACAAACAAACATGTTAATCACTCACAAATTGAATCATTTTTCCAAGCAAACTCAAATAGAATCTTCTAAATGAAGCCATCCTTGGTTCTTCTTACCTGCTACTTATTTCTTTTCATCCTAAGCTCTCCCTCTCTAATGTAATCTTACTTTCTTTTCTGAACTCCGGAACTTAGTTACATCTACTGCTCAGATGTGTGTTAGGGGAAAAAGATCCAAGACTTTTTACACATTAAGAATCTCAAGATGGCACTAGCCATGATGGTATGTGCCTTTAATTCCAGCACTCAGGAGACAAAGGCAGGAGGCTCTCTTGTGAGTTCCAGCCTGGTCTACAAAGTGAGTTCCAGGACAGCTGGGGCTGTTACAGAGAAACCCTGTGGGGTAGGAGTGGGGGGTGGATGATCTCAAGATGTTATGAATGTCATTAAGAGTCCAACTTTAATTGCAACACCTGGCAGGCTGAGACCAGATGGCTGCTACAAGTCAGAGCCAGCTTGGGACTGCATAGCAAGACCCTTTATCAAAAAGTCAACCAACAACAAACAAAAAAATAGACCAAAACATCTGCTCCTTCCTACTAAAGGAGAGAAAATTTAACATAGCTGCAAAAAAACATGATACATTATTAGTAAATTCATTATACAAAAGCTTAATAAGCCACTGAAATATCTAACAAGGAATCTGGTCATTAACTTAAAATATGGTCTTATCTTACCAGTATCATTAGCTGGGTAGTTTCAGGATGGTAGAAAATTCTGCACGCTCCTACTGCTTTCTTAAAATCCTTATGGGCATTTTCATTCGCACACCTAAAGAGAAAGGAACGTGGATGCAACACTTCAGTAATGGATTAAATCTAGGAAGAGCATAATATAGTCTCAGTATTTCATTTTGATCTCTCCCATTAGAATTTAAAAGCTCTTTTCTAAAGATTATTTTATTATTTCTAATTATGTGTGTTCTGTGATGGTTTTGTGCACACGAGTGCCAGTGTCAACCAGAGGGACCAGATGCACTGGAGCTTGAGTTACCCATGAATAGGAACACTGGGAATTGAACACTTGTCCTCTGTGTGTGCTTTTATCTGTTAAGCATCTTTCCAGTTCCTTAAAGATTATTTCTATAAGGTGTTGGTTGGTTGGTTGTAGAATGATACTGTTTTGTAGACTTTAAGATTAGCTCATAAAGAAGTTAAATAAAATTACTTACGCCTCTCTCAAATCCTCAGGAACATCCACTGTGCACTTAAAGAAGGTGTTTTTTTTGACAGTTTTATTTTGATTGACAGGCCGAAGTCGTTCAAATGTGACTATTTCATTGTAAGTGGCATCACAAGCAGCATATTCAATGACATAAAACTAAAAGACAAAGTTCTTTTAAAAGCTCATGTGAACAAAAATACTAACCTTTAGATGATGTTCTAGATCCTCCCACTTACATACAGACACTAAGTATACCTTTATACTATCAATATCATTTACCTAAGCCAGATTATAAATGTTTACAAGTATGAACCTTGGTGGTCATACAGTCTTGAAGCATACCTATAGAAAGAATCCTTGGTATTTGGCAACAAAAAAACTAATTTCAATCTATAGTACAATGAAATGAATTTTTCAAATAACTAATCAACTATACCTGAGGTGGGAATTTAAAAAGAAAACAAAGGGTGATAGTCACAGCAACCCAAAGTTAAGGTGTTTCCTTGGAAAACAGTCACTTACCTCTCCTTTCATCATCCGAACTTTAGCTAACCACCATCCACATGGCTCTTGGTCATTTGCTCTCGAATATACCTAAAGAGCAAAAACATTCCTTTATCTATTCATCCCAAAAGATCCTGACATAGATGTAAATGTAAAATCTCTTTAAACTAAACCAAATTGTTATTGCTGCAACTAGCAAGCTAAATGCACTTTAAGTGTCGATAGATATTATTACTTAAAAAATAAGGCTTAAAGCTTAGTAACTTAGCTTCTTGGAAATCTATCTTATCTTACCAAACACCTCTTGAAGTAATTTTAAATAAATTTAAAGAAATGCTTCTTACAAGATGACTGTAGGAAATATATGTAACACATACCAACACTAGTCATCAAAATTAAGAACTGTTTTGAGGACTTAAAAATCCAATTTTAAAAATAAGAAGGCTTAAGACAACCAACTGTGTTAAAAACATGGCATCCAATATATTACAACTGTTTATCTGAAAAGTAAAATATGAGACACATTAAGTTCATCCAGCATAGTAAACTTACAAAAACAAAAAAAAAATGAATTTTATATTATATAATTTTGTCACTGTTGTTTGCTTTGTCTTCAGACAGAGTTCCTAAGGATTCAGGCTGGCCTTGAACTCCACATACCAGTCACAAAGGTGACCTAGAATTCCCGATCCTGTCTCCATCTCCCCAAGCCTTGCCTAGCATTGAGTGAAATCTATAAACTATCAGTACTAAAACAGAAAACACCACAATTCTGGTAGTATTTTTGGTTTATTTTTTGTTCTTTGTTTTAATTTACACTGGTATGGTAGTATATGCCTACAATCACAGCACTCAGGAAGCTGAGCCAGGAACATAGTACAAAGGCTAGCCTAGGTTACCCAGCAAGACACTGAATAATAAATAGACAAACTGGTTATGCCTACAGGGTTGACAAACTCAAGTCTATCTTTCATATAAGGACTTCACAGATTTAAATAATATTCAAAAGAAATGTGCCTTTCCCATAAACAATTGAATACAACTACCTACAGAGCATTCGTGTGTTCAATATAAGTGAAGTAGAAATGAATCAAAGCATACAGGAGATTGAGTTATATGCACATATCATTTTTATATATATAAAACGGTGTTTTGTAGTCTCAAATTTCATAGCGAAGCGGGTCCTGGAACCAACAGAAGTATTCAGAGTTTAAAAGGAAAAATTACTTATTTACCTGAAATACTCAGCCTAAGAAGTACATCAGTAGAGCTGCTGTACTGGGAAGTACACTGAAGTGCTGGTAGTACGATGTACCACAAAAGATACGTAAGTTCTGATTGCTGGGTTCTTATCTCCCAACCTTGTCTCTATATTCCTTCCACTTGTCTATCCATGATCACTTACAATTAACCAGTAAATCAACAAGCCTTATCTACTCTAGAAGGGTCTTTGAAGAACATCAGCTAACCTCTGCTAACCTGCAAAATTCCAAGACTTAAAAGAACATTCATGAACCGGGCGGTGGTGGCACACGCCTTTAATCCCAGCACTCAGGAGGCAGAGCCAGGCGGATCGGATCTCTGTGAGTTCGAGGCCAGCCTGGGCTACAGAGTGAGTTCCAGGAAAGGTGCAAAGCTACAGAGAAAACCCTGTCTCGAAAAACAAAAAACAAACAAACAAAAAGAACATTCATAGAGAAAACCCTGCCTCAAAAATCGCCCCCCCCAAAAAAAAAAATACCATACAGGAAAAAAATGTATTCATAAGACCATCAAATAAGGACTGAACATATCACTCAGGGGTAGAATACACCTCACATGAGATCCTCTGTTCAATTACAGAAACAGACACACAAATTAAACTACAACCAAACAAAACTTCTCAAGCTATACAGCAGTTTGGGGGTCAAGTGCTAGCCTCACATGAACAAAGAAAGATGTATGTTCCAATCTCTGATATTGCAAAACTGTAAAATCTGTTATCTACACCAATGTACTTTTTTTTAAGTATTCTGCTTTCAAACAGTATTTTGGTTGATGACTGATAAGGACAAGATACAAAACACAACAAATATATAAAGACATGGTAATGGAAGTAAGTAAAATAAAAGCCATATGCTAACAAACATTTGTAATCCAAGCACCCAGGAAGCAGAGGAAAGAAGATGAAGAGTTTACAGAGGGCCACCAATGAGACCGTTTAAACAGAACAAAAACCCCATCTTTAGGGGCTGAAGTGTACAGCCCATGGTAGAAGACTTGCCTAGCATTGAGTGAAATCTTAGGTTAGATTTGTCTGTAGCACAAAACATTACATATATTTAAAAAAAAAAAAAAAAAGACAAGTCACACGACACAAGATCAACAGTAACCAAACTTAATTTTAAAGGTATTCAGAATCACTAGCAATCAAAAAAAAATCAATAGAAATTAGTTCAGCTCCAACTTCTAAGACTTTACTAATTCAAACATTTTTGGACACTAAAAAGAATGGTAATTTTGGTAGTATCAAAATCTTAAATACACATGCATTTTGTTTTCACAAGCTACCTTTAAAAAAAAAAGGCTTTTCTAATTCTTCTGTGAGTTTGTTGCTGTGATATGTGTGCCAAGTATTCTTTTCTATTACTCTGTATTATTAGTCGGATGCAGGATCTCTACTGAACCTAGAACTTCTGTTTTCTTCAGGCAGGCTGGAGGCAAGTAAGTACCCATCTCCTCTCCCCAGCAAACAGTGATGAGTTGGGGCTACAAGCACAGCTGAGAAAGACTATGCCTGGCTCATTACCTGAGTGCTGGGATCTTCACTTGTGCAACAAAGTGCTTTTAGCACTAGGCCAACTCTCCCTAACAAGTGACCCTCTTAAAACAAAAAGCATGTCCTTATGCCAAATCTTAACAGTAGTACTTCTGATCTCAATTTTGGATACATCCACAACAAGGAACTGTATATTTGTATATTTTTTTTATTAAAAATAAAAAAATAAGTTTATATGAGCAAACATGAAAACATCTTATGATGCTCTAATTATTAATACAAAAGTCACAACGTAATATAGTCAGTTGTTACAACTTAAAATTCTTATATATGCAAAGGAAGAATCTACAGAGGCACTCAACTCTAGCTGACACAATCTGGAACAACTGGACATCACATCTATGCTAAAAAAGGGTGGTTTCATTTCTACTTTATAGTTTTGTCTAATTTCACTTATTTTTAAAACTTAAACTTCAGGAGATGGAGAGATTGCTCAGCAGTTACAAATACTTGTTGCTCTTCCAGAGAACCCAGGTTTGATTCCCAACACCCTCATGGTAGCTCACAACTGTCTGTATGTAACTCCATTCCCAGGAGATCCATGCCCTCTTTTGGCATCTCAAGCACTAGGCACATACATTTAACAGACATCCATGAAGCCAAAACATCTAAACACTAAATATTTTTAAAATTTCAATCCATGATGAGAGGCTTCACAAGAAGGGAGGATTGGTCAATCTACAGGAGGCAAAATTAAACTTTTTCCCTAATATTTCAAAAATGAACAAAGTTTGATTATATCTTCATTTGTGATGTTTTACAAAACTGTAGAGCAAATTTTTACGAGGACTGAATTATGAAATGGAAAATGAAATGATAACCTAGGAACAATGGTTTCTCAATCTCTGACATGAATGTTTTCATCCCAATTGGAGAAACAGGCTGCAGAGGGTGCAGAGGAAGGCTGCTGAGCTTACCTCAACACAGATTTGTAAAGACTCACATAAAACATCCTCAGCATCTCGCTGAGCTGTGGTTGCTGATTTAGGTTGGGCTCCCTAACCCCTCACTCTACCCTCAACCTCATCTTAAATCAGAGATCTGTTGTCGAATAATCTTTTTGTACACTGGAGAGGTCATCTTTGTCAAGGTGCCTTCTGATTGGTTTAATAAATAGCTGATTGGCCAATAGCTAGGCAAGAAGAGGTTAGGGGGGACTTCCAGGCAGAGAGAGAGGGAAAAGAGATGAATTGAGGCATGGGAGAGAAGCCAGAGGACACAGTGAGGAAAGAGGCGGTACAAGATGGGAGATAAAAAAGCCGAGGCAAAATATGTATTAATATGAATGGGTTAATTTAAGTTCTAAGAGCTAGTAGGATAAGCCTAAGCTATAGGCCAAGCTTTCCTAATTAATAAGTTCCCTTGTCATTTTTTTTGGTGAGCCAGCAGCACAAAGGAAAAGTCCAACCACAGAGATTTACAATAGTTATCTTAACAGCAAAAAAATTATAGAAACCAGGACATGGTAATATAAAGCCTGTAATTCCAACACTAAGAAAACGGAAGCAAGAAGCTCTCAAATTCTAGGCCATCTAAGAAAAAATATGTATATATATATTAAAAAAGACAAATTACCATGGAAACCTGCAGCATCGCTGCCTTAACTATTTCCTAACCACCTCCCCTCACAGTTGCTGTCTGCATGGAAGTCACTAGGTACTATTTTCTCAGGTTCCCCCATGCCTCAAGAACACTACTATAGTATACTGTATTAGTTACTTTCCTATTACCATGACCAAGGCAACTTAAAAAGTTTTTATTTCCTCACAGCTCCAGAAGGTTTGAGTCTATGACCATCGTGTCAGGGAGCATGGTACTGGAGCAAGATCTTAGACCTTTCATGTATGTTGAAACAGCAACCACAAATCAGAGAGAAATGGGAAAGACAAGGCTTTTGAAACTTCAAAGCTGACCACCAGTGACACACCTTCTTCAACAAGGCCACACCTCCTAATCCACCTCAAACAAGTCTACCACCTTCGGAACAAACATTCAAATTTTATGGGCCTATGAGGCCCATTCTCATTCAAGTGACCACATACATCTAGATTACAGCTGTGGCTCTCCTTACAAAGTTAGTTATTGGTGCTAATTTTCATGGAAATTAACTCTAAGAAAGGAGTAACTACATTGCTTAAGGATTGGGCTTATAGCACTGACACAAAACTGTAACAGAGTTTTGCCCTAGCAAAAGCAAAATAGTGGACCCACTTGTTTTACTCTTTGTGATGGTTACTACTGTCAACTTGACAGGATCGAGAATCACTAAGGGGAACAGACCCCTAGCTATGTTTACGATGGAGATTTCAGAATGGATTGACTGAGCTGTGGAGACTGACCCTACAGTACTATCTCATAGCCCGGGATCCTGGACCAAGTATAACGGTGAATGTGAGCTGAGCACCAGCATTCTCCTCTTCTGATTGTGGACACAACATGAGCAGCAGCCTCAAATTTCAGCTACCATGCCTTCCCTACCAATATAAACTGTACTCTCAAAGGCCAAAATAAGCTCATCTTTAAGTTGCTTGTTAGATATTACAGTGAGAAATGGTTAATATACTATCTAGCCCTATAAACCAGGCACAAAAGAGACTTTTAAAAAAATCTCTTCAGTAATACCACACCAGCTTCCTGTGACAAATACGTTAAGTGTCTGGGAATTCATAATGTTACTAATTTCTTAAAAATTTAAAATTTGCTATTGTAGCCTTCCAGCATATCTTCTGCAGATCAATGCATTTCTCAAATGCTGCTGTTTACAGTAGATGGTGATCATCAGAGACCCCAAGTGGGCAAAGTGCAAAGACTACAAGATTGCAGACTATTCATCCCTAAACAGAACACTTATACTGAAGCCACTCCTCCCAAGGCTAAGGGGTCACTGTGGCAGAGAGGCAGAAAGAATCTAAGTATCCGAGGCAGTGGATGACTACAATCCAACAGTATCTTCTGGACATACAGAGCAGCTGTACATACGAACTCCTGCAGTTGTGACAGTATTCACAAAACCTATGCAAGCCCTAGCCAGACATGCCAGCATGGAGAAGGGAGTTCACCAAGCGACCCATCCCCTTGTCATAGATCTATTATGTTAGGTGCTAGGAGAGGGAGAGATATTTTTCAGACTATAACCATCTCCAGTGCAATCTAAGAGTATCTGGGCAGCACAAACTGGTCTTAAAGATGTGTTGTTTAACGGGTGTGTGGGCTGTTGGTAGGGTAGGTAGGGAAAACAAATATGATCAGCAAATATTGTACAAACTCTCAAGAACTAAAAAACCTTAAATAAATAAAATAGGTATTTTTTTAACTCACCATTATTTATTGTGATAATAATTTTCAATTTTTTTTTCCCCTGAAGGGTGGGTATTCAAAGGACAGGATTTCATATATGGCTCAAGATAGTCTCAAAGGAGTGCTAGGATTATATACATTCCAGACATTCCTACACTAGTCCATAAAGCAGTTCATAAACATATACATACAGAACTGTAGTGGTCTGAATGAAAATGACCCCCATATACCCAAAGAGAGTGTGGCCTTGTTAGAGAAGTGTCACTAGGGATGGGCTTTGAGGTCTCAGATGCTCAAGTCAAGCCCACTGTCTTACTCTTCCTGCTGCCTGCCAACACAGATGCAGAACTCTCAACAACTCTCCAGCACCATGTCTGCCTGCATGCCTCCATGCTTCCTGCCATGACGACAATGGACTAAATAAACCTCTGAACTGTAAGCCACCCCATTAAATGTTTTCCTTTATAAGAGTTGCCGTGGTCGTGATGTCTCTTCACAGCAATAACCAAAGACAGTGAAGGACAAACCACTAAAACTAGCTTTAGAAAGTTACTAACACTGTATGGTTCTGTGCTAGATTTCTCTAAAAATTAATGCATCATCATTCTTAATGTTTTAAGAAACTTTCATTTTGAAAAACTTTATCAAGTCCACCAAAGCTAAAATTAGTAGCACTGACATATGAATCCATTTCTCACTTAACACCACGTCTCCAGTAACACTACGTTACTGTCACTGCCAATAAAGAACAGGAAAAGGAGAATGATTATTCATCAGCTACAGATTTTCCCAAGGATATTTATTTATAACAAAAAAATAGGCACCATAAAGAAAACTTAAAAACACATACCTCTACTTCATCTCCTTCACTAATTTCTTTTTTTATATCAGGTGGTGGTGGTAATCGAACTTCATTAAACGGAACCTGGCGTTCTGGTTGCCAACTAAAGATTAAAAAAAAAAATTTAGCTTTAGTCTAGCACACCCTAATATGGAAAAGTTATAGTCTCTGCCTAATGTTTTAAATACATTTTTAAGTTAGTTCTATCATTCAGAATGTCTCAATGGAAAAAAAAAAAGAATCTTAGTTCTTTAATTTTTTCAATATGTTGAGGTGGAACAGAACTTTGCATGATTCTTTATAAACTTTATAATTAATACTGATAGTATTACACTCCAAATTACTTATCCTAAGAATGGCAAATACATCACAACCCTGCAAACAAAATAGGCTATTAATAATGACTAAGGTTCAAAATAATATTCATAGCTATCAGATTATTGTGTCAAAAAACCCCACAATTTTATTAATTACAAAACAATAAAAACTAAGTAACTTTAGTGTACATGTTCACAAAAGTAATACAAATATTAGTAGTTTAGGGGCTGAAGAGAGAGCTCAGTGGCTAAGAGCACTTGCTACTTTTCCAGAAGACTCAGCACACACATGGTAGCTCCCAATGCCTTTAACTCCAGTTCTAGGGGATACCCTCTTCTGGCCTCTGAGACAACCAGACACGCATTTGATGCAGATATGCATGCATGAAAAACAACCATATACATACATTTTAAAGGATATTTTGAAAGTTTACAGTTCAAACTCAGTTTATGCCCAGATGAGAACTTCTTTGTACTTAGCATGTTCACAGCATCATGGTTCAATTTCAGCACAAACATCCCCTCTAAAAGTTTCTTAATTGATCTAGAAAATATTAGAATCTAGAAAAGGCTTAATCTGCCGGGCAGTTGTGGCGCACGCCTTTAATCCCAGCACTCGGGAGGCAGAGGCAGGCCGATCTCTGTGAGTTCGAGGCCAGCCTGGTCTCCAAAGCAAGTTCCAGGAAAGGCGCAAAGCTACACAGAGAAACCCTGTCTCGAAAAACCAAAAAAAAATAAAAATAAAAAAAGCCGGGCGGTGGTGGCGCACGCCTTTAATCCCAGCACTTGGGAGGCAGAGGCAGGCGGATCTCTGTGAGTTCGAGGCCAGCCTGGTCTCCAAAGCGAGTTCCAGGAAAGGTGCAAAGCTACACAGAGAAACCCTGTCTCGAAAAAAACAAAAAAAAACAAAAAAAAACACAAAAAAAAAAGAAAAAGAAAAAGAAAAGGCTTAATCTTTGTAGCAATATGAACTAATTTAGCTGTTGTTACCTGGCTCTCAAGTTTCCACTTCAAGCCTAGGAGGCATATCCCACCTGAAATGTTACTAAGGAGAATGCTGAGCAAGTAGACAACTCAAAGTCTAGGGTTTCAAGGGCCTTTCTTTTTACATTACTGTTTGCATGGCAGCTCTCAAAGAGAAGCCAGCTGAATATCTGTCTCTTCATGAAGTAGCTGTTAGACACTCAGGCAGTCACAGTTCAATATTCAAGTTAACAGATCCTTTTATAATCCTTCCCAACCAAGCTTAGTATACTTGTCTTCCTCACTTTTAGCCTGCCTGGATTTTGGGATACCAAGAGAATTACTACCTATTCTTATCAGTATCAAGCAATTAAGGATAGCCTCAAACTCACTACTGGTAACTACTTGGAAGGCCGTTTGTAACCACTTCAAAATGGTGGGCCTTTACCATCATGCTATTTGTGCCATCTACTTCTATAAACAGCTGAGTGAATCATATTCATGCATATTTTGACAAAGAACAACATGAAAATAGGTAAATTGTAGATACAGAAACAAGTGAAGGGTTATCAAAACTGGACGAGAACTCTTGAGGATCAAAACCCTCCAAGCATTCCCACTCCATAGCAGAATAATTTTCCTACTGGCATCATTAGGAACAATCAATATTAACAATCTTAAAAATTAAAATCTGTCAATAACTTACTTATTTTCAAAAACAACTGTGAGGGAGTCTTCATGGACATCTTTGATAAATCCCTGCATAAAACAAAAAGTTTTATCAGTATTAATGTTATTACCTAACTCTAAAAACCTGTAATAGATATAAAAACTGTAGAATGATTAAAGAACACAGATCAAGGAAGACCAGTGCGCTAAGGCAGAAGGATTGCTGTGCCAGGCCAGCCTGGCCACACAGTGAAAACCAGACAAGGCAGGGCTACATAAGACCCTGTCTTTGGAAGGGGAGAAATAAAACACCCAGGGTTAGAAATACAGCTCAGTTTGTGGAATACTTGCCTAGCATATTCAAAGCCCTCCATAATTTAAGAGTGTGATAACAAACTCCAAGAGGATCACAAATTCAAGGTCATTTTTGGGGGGCTATACAGGAAGTTGAAAGCCAGCCTAGGATGGGGTAAGAAATTGGGGGGAGGACTGAAAAGGAGAGGGGTAGATGTGGGAAGAAGGGAAGGTAGGAGGGAGGGAGACAAACACATACATACATACATACATACATACACACACACACTCACTCACTCACTCACCCTAACAAACCAACCAACCCACCACACTCCCCAACAACCACAGGGACTGAAAAGATTGTGAGATGTGAATTTGGTTTTCAATTCTATCATTTGTGTAAAAAGCTGTTCTTTAGTCCTCTTGAACTCTGGTTATAACACAGTTATCATCTACCTCAAAATAAGCAAAAGAAACACAGCACATACTCATCCTTGGAACACAGGCATTAATTGGATGAAGTAATACTAAGGTGACTGAGGGGTCAGTAATTTAGTACTTTAAGAGTTAATGACCTCAAACTCTTCTTGCCAGGTAACATCTTAACTCTGTAACTTACATAATTTTAATCTAATGTACTTAATTAGGTCTCATTATATCAGAAATTAAATAATATTCAACAAAGTACCTAACAAAGTTAAGAACTCAATTCCACTATAACTATTAAATTACAGCCCAACTCTAGTAAAACATGACATTTTGAAAACTAGCATTATCTTAGACATGTTTTTCCCACCTACTTTTCTTTCCCTTAAAAAAGTCAGAGAAGAGTACCCACCATGCAAATCTGACAACCTGAGTCTGATCCTGGGAACCCACAGTGGAAGAGAGAGCTGACTCCAAAAGTTGTTACTTGTACATGCATGCTGTAGTATACCAATGCCTGCACTCACACACACAATAATTGTCTTTGTCAAATTTGGCAGTAGTTAATATACTGCCTCAAAACCATCACAGCTTATCAATCAACATAAAAGCAATCATCGGGGTTGGGGATTTAGCTCAGTGGTAGAGCGCTTGCCTAGCAAGTGCAAGGCCCTGGGTTCAATCCTCAGCTCCAAAAAAAAAGTTTAACATTACTGCCAAACAGAACTGCAAATCCTTCAACCCTAGTCCAGTACTTCCATATATAATTTAACCCACTGGCCAATTAGTTAACACTCTTCAACACATATACAACTCCAAAACGTGCACTGAAGACTATCCACACAGACACATGCACTTAGTACTTGGACAAAGCACAATATAAAGGAATACTTCTGTTTATGCTCCCTTAAAAATCTATTTAACATGGGGTTGGGGATTTAGCTCAGTAGTAGAGCGCTTGCCTGGCAAGCACAAAGCCCTGGGTTCAGTTCTCAGCTCAAGGAAAAAAAAAAAAAAAAAAAAAACAAGAAAAACAAACAAAAAAATCTATTTAACACTAAAGTTCATGCCAAGATAACTCACGAAAGACAAAGATAAAAATTGCAACTGCTTGTTAAGTAACAAAGCAGTTTAAAAGAGCGATATTTAAATGTCTACTATCAATTAACAAACTAAAGACTACAAAACATAAACCAGCACAAGGAAAACTAAACAGCAAGCTTAGTACAACCCTAGAAAAAAGTCTTTGCAACTGAACAGTCAGTCTCAGAGAAAGTAGCAGATGGGACTATTTATTACTCACTAGAACACAGTATGACAAGCTGTAAGACTATTAAGTGACTTACCAATCAGTAGCTTCCTCCTGCTCACTCTCCCAAGGTCTGTATGTATACTTAGCTATGGCTAATTCTATTTCTATAAGCTATTTCTAATCTCCAGATCTCTATAAAATTTAGTTCAATACAGGACCAGTAATTTTTGTTATTGTTTTCAAGTAGTCTTGCTAAGTAACTGCTGCTGGCCTGATAATGGCCACTGAGCCCTAGAAGCCTCAAACTTGTGGCAATTCACCTTAATTAAGAATTTATGGGAAAAAAATTAGTAAGTCAGTGTGTCTGCAAGTTAATCAACAACCAATGTAGTTTGTAATATGTAAACAATGAGCGGCTGGAAAAGAAAAGGAACAAAAGGCTTTCACTAACAACAGCAATAGAAGATCTGTTGGGGAAAAAAATACTAAGTGAAGTCTTCTCTCAAAAAAAAAAGCACTTTTTAATTGTGGAGAGGGAGCCCATAGGTAACAAGAATATACTAAGTAAATAATAATGCCTACTTTAAAACTCAATAATCATGATTTTAAAGTATAGAACACAGACTACAAAAATGCTTCTCTAACAAGTCAGTTATTTAGAAGGGCGGGAGGGTGGCATGTAGTCCCAGCTATCCTGGAACCTCAAGTTCACAGAGATCTGCCCACTTCTGTCTACCAAGTACTGGTTATTTAAAGGCATGTGCTACAATGTGTGGCTTTATAGAACTTTAAAATGAGAAAAGAATGGATTGTTTTTAAGTGGTATTGGAATGTTTGGTTATTTCTTATGGAAAAATAAAGCTGGGTGTGGTGGCACAAGGGCTGTAATACCAGCATTTATGAGGCAGAGCAGGTTCAAAGCCAACCAAGACTACAAAGATCTAGTTTTCAAAATAACCCAGGGATGAAAACTCTAACTCAATGGTAGAGTGCTTGTTTAGTTGTGTTAAGTCCCTGTACTTGATTTTCAGCACCACGAAGAATTTGTCGTCACAAAATAAATGGCTAAAAGACTTAAAAATTCTGCCAGGAGTTACAGTACGTATCTATATTCCCAATGTTCAAGATGCTGAGGCAACAGAGTAATGAGTTTAAGGACAGTCTAGACTACATAGTGAGCTTGAAGCCAGAGTGAACCAAACCTCAAAAAAAAGGGGTGGAGAAAATAAAGCTAAATATCTGGGGAAAAACATGAGTGACTGTGAGTGAACTAATTACTCATAGTCCAGTGTAAGGAGTCCTTTCTAATAAAAAAAATTTAAAAGACACGCACGCATGTGCGTGCGTGCACTCACATACATACACCCCTACTTAAAAATGAGCCATGATAATCACAAAGAAAAGAACAGGAGGGTGGTTTCAACTGTGAATTGAGCATTATTCTCCAGTCAGTAAGAACATCAGTGAGAGGGAACAGTTCATTTAGAGGGGGGAAATAAAGGTTTAATATACAGAACTTCTAAGATGTTACGTGTGTTACAATTTATTCTACCTTTGCTTTTTTCCCTCCTGCTCCCCCATTTCGTGAATACACAACTTTTCTTCAGTTTTCAAATCATCTGCCTAAGGTACTTGGCAATTTTGAGGTGGAAGCATAATGACTTAAAGAGAGAACCCAGTACAACCCAGAATATACACTCAACATATCGTTTTGAAATTACAGAATATAAACAGAAGAGTTTTTCAACTTGATCCCATCAGTTCATAAAGAAGGATTCCACACCCAGGAGCCAGGAGTCATGGTAAATTTTCCAAGTTTAAATGTCTGATGTTAAGCAGAACAAATGATTTGTAAACCTTGGTTCCAAAAAAGTTAATTAATCTATGAACCTTCCAGACCTCTCATTTTAGAGAAAGACACAACTGCAGCAAAACATATCAACACAAACCCAAAGTTTCACTCCCTGGGAGGTTATAGTTTAAAAAAAAAAAAAATCTCATTCTTTTAAGAGCTCTTTTCATAATGGAGCAAAATGAGGACTAAATCTGATACCTATACTACCAGTAGAAATGGTTAAGACTTTCATAATTACTGAACAAATTGCCAAAACCCAATTCATAACAAGAAAGCACAATTAAGTTCCCAACACAAATCTGAGTTAAAATATAATAAACTTTAATGTTTAAAATACTGATCAACATAGTTGAGGTTTTGCTACAGCTACTATGCACGAAAAAAAATCTATAAATCTTAGAGACAGGGGGATCAGGTATCAGATGCTCAAGTTCATCTTTGGTTAGTTAAGGGAGTTCCTTAGCAACCAACCCCCTCACCAAAACAAAAAAAAAGGCTGTAGAGATGCACCGTTTGATACACTGCCACTAAACTTGAGGCAGAAGAGGACAGGGAAATTAAGGAGACATAAAAAAGGGAAGGAGCCATCAGCTTGATCAATTTCTGGCCAGCTAAGAGTAAAGAATTCCAGCCCAATTAACATTTGCTAAGAAGGTTGCCTGCATACAGCAAAGAATCATGCTTAATGCCTGAATATATGTATGACCAATATAGCTATCCTCTTTTTTCAGCTGTAACAAGCAATTCTGGAAGTGTCTCACAAAAATTCCACTTTACAGAGGATAAGTCTACACTCTCTTATGAGAACCTTAGGATGTATGATTTTTACCTTACCAGGCTATAATCCCATCCAAAGTACCTCCAGAGACACTCTATAACCTCATTTTCTGAAAGAGACTAGGAATGAGGGAAAGGATCTTGGCATCCCTTTAATAGATACATCTTAGCATCAAGGTAACTTGAGAGCTACCAAAATTATGTATCTTGCTCCTGCTGAAACTCTCTCAAGAAGCCCGCACCCTCACTTTGGTGCATCTCATAGTTTCCTTGAGCAGCTTTGTATTAAGAGCCAGTGTTAACATCTCTTCCTAACAATCTCTTAACTCAGTCAGGTCTCTTAAAAGAACTCTCAGGCTGCAGCAGATGGCAGTATGCAGCAGTGTCTCCAGCTCCCAGGCCCCGCCGCCACTGCCAAATCCATTTGGAGCATTACAGGACCTACAAAAGTTCATGACTGTAAAGTAACTGACTTCATGCTCATCTATTAAACTTTTGGTTGTTTAAGAACCCAATGCCTTCCACTTATGCAACCCACTACAAACTAATTTACACTCCTTACAAAAGGGGAAACAGAAAATAAAACACCAAAGCTCTCTGCAAACAAACCACCAACTATATATAATCAGGAACTAAACAGCTTCAATCTTCAAAATGGGGCTTAGAATAGTAGCCTTGATCAAAAAATACTAGACTTACATTCTAGAGAAACTCAAAATTTAAAGTTTTTTGTTATATCTAAGTTTTCTACTGCAAAACAAACTACTAGCAGCAAAGGAAAGAACAAAAACAAATACAACTTCCTAAAGAGGAAACCAGGCCTTGGCCTAATCCTTAATTTAAATAAATAAATAAATAAATAAATAAATAAATAAATAAATAAATAAATAAAAGAATAAGTGATTTGTGTATTATGTTATATAGTTGCTTATTTTTTGTGTGTATGTGTGAGAGTCTGAATGAATATGTGTGCCTCATGTGCATGCAGAAGCCCACAGAGGCCACTGGGTCTGCTGAAACTAGAGTTACAAGTGGTTGTGAACTGCCACATGGGTTCTGAGAACCAAATCCAGGCCCTCTGCAAGACTAGTAAGCAATCTTGACTGCTTAGCCATCTCCAGCTTCCTATAGTGGTTATCCTATGGTGGTTCTGATCTTTAAATTTCAATCTACTCAAAATCCTCGTTGGCTGAGCAGGCAAATGACTCAATGGGTAAAGAAAGGCACTTGCTGCCAAGCCTGCCCACCAGAGTTCTATCTTAGGAAGCCACCCCCAACTCCCAGGAGAAGAAAACTAACTTCTGAAAAGTCCTCTGGCCTGG
The DNA here is from genome assembly GCF_004664715.2 of Peromyscus leucopus. NCBI lineage: Eukaryota > Metazoa > Chordata > Mammalia > Rodentia > Cricetidae > Peromyscus > Peromyscus leucopus. Next base: position 14,113,191 of record NC_051068.1, on the reverse strand, counting down.
GCGCATGCACAAATGTAATTTTAAAATTTAGGAGCAGTTCCAATGGGATCCAACGCCTCTGGCCTCCCCAGGAACCTACACTCACATACACATTCCCACATATACGCACACATACATAATTAAAAATAGAAACAAGCCATGTATAGTGGCACGTGCCTTTAATCCCCAGGCCAGCCCAGTCTAAACAGCAAGTTCTAGGACAGGTAAAGCTACAGATACCCTATCTCAAAAACAAAAAATTATACATCAATCAATTAATTAAAAATAAAAACTAGTCAGGTGTAATGACATACACTTTCAATCTCAACATTCAGGAGACAGAGAAGTAGGAAGATCTCTGCGCGTTCAGGCCAGCCTCAACTACATAGCAAGCTCTAGGCTATCCAGGTCTACACAGTGAGATGTTTCTTAAAATAACAATTGTTAATAGTAATTTTAAAAGCAAAAATATATCATTCAAAAAAATGTTAAGTCGAGTTCGAGGCCAGCCTGGGCTACCAAGTGAGTTCCAGGAAAGGCGCAAAGCTACACAGAGAAACCCTGTCTCGAAAAACCAAAAAAAAAAAAAAAAAAAAAAAAAAAAAAAAAAAAGTTAAGTCATCATGGCTAAACATGGAACCTGTCACAAATCTAGTCTTCGGTTCACATTTTCAGACTGACACTACTATTACCTTCAAACAATGAAATAGGTTTAGTAATTGGCTTTTTTGTCATGTTTGTTACTGGCATGAAATTTTAACTTTTTCTAGATTTGGTACAACAGAAATAATTTTATGTATTTGACTTCTTATTAAAGGTAATTAAAAACACTTCATTCAAGGCTCAGTTCCTGACTTAAAGCAAACTTGTGGTGAAGTAATAGTTCTAAAACCAAATTAACTTCTCTACTAAAAGCACTAGGCTCAGTGTCAGAAGCTACTGTAGTCTTTCCCTTTCATCCTATCGGTTCAAGACCACTGCTGGCATAGTTTACACAAGACTAGCTTCTGTTCTCAATTGACGGAACTGCTTTGGATTATGACTTGCAAGGCTTTGGGCAATTAATGGTCTGTTCAAAGGTTCATTTTTCCAGCTCCTATGTAACTTCTAGACTCAATTCTGACAATCCATCGTCTCTGAAACCAGGATGCTTCTTAAAAATGAGGGCATCTTAGAATAGCTGACAACCACATGTCACCACTTAAGGCATGCTCAGACTTGGTTTGCTTGGAATTTTTCTGTATCACTTGAGTCAGTAAACCAATGAAGTACCATTTCTAAGGAAGGACTGAGGCTTCTTAGTAGAAAGTTGTTGATATATGATAAAAATCAAGAAAGTACCAGCATCAATACTTGCAGAGAGAGTGAAAATTCATTCAAGAGATCATGGCAACAATAAGAGCACTTTTTTAAAATATTTTTCCAACAATGATCTTCAAAACACTGAAGAGGACATGTTGAAAACAAACTTTTTGTTTGTTTGTTTTTTGTTTTTTCAAGACAGGGTTTCTCTGTATAGCTTTGTGCCTTTTCCTGAAACTCACTCTGTAGCCCAGGCTGGCCTCGAACTCACAGAGATCCGCCTGGCTCTGCCTCCCAAGTGCTGAGATTAAAGGCGTGTGCCACCACCGCCCGGCTGAAAACAAACTGTTTAATGGTGCTTCAAGCAACTTATTTAGTCTGCATTTCCTATTTTAGGTATCTAAATTAAAGACTGTTTCCTGTAAGTACTAACTAAAAGATAACCAATCCACAGAGTAGTTTTCTCTTACGGATGGTATCATTTTAAGGTATAATAAAATGGCATGGATCCCTCACAAAACATCCAAACTTGTATGCGGAAACAACCTATTTCTCTGGGTTAGTTGTTGCTTTTTAAGATCTCATTCTGCAATCTCAGGCTGGATTTGAACTTGCAGAAATTTCTCCACCTCAGCTCTTCAAGAGCTAAGCTTCCAGGCTTGAGTTACCACACCTAAATGACTCCCTCAACTCTAAACCTAGCTCAACTATTTTAATCTCTTGACCATGGCTTACATTTCAGATCAAGATGCACACAGTTGCCAGCAGTGGTGGCGCACGACTTTAATCCCAGCACTCGGGAGGCAGAGGCAGGCGGATCTTTGTGAGTTCAAGACCAGCATGGTCTACAAGAGAGGAGATCCAGGAAAGGCGCAAAGCTACAGAGAAACCCTGTCTCAAAAAACAAAACAAAGATGCACACCGTTAGACTATCATGTTGTAGTTTCCTACCCTACATGTACACATGTATTGAATTTTCTGAAAGGAAAAACAGCTATCTTTTATAATCAGAGTTCCAATAAAGCCCAATGCAGGCAGGCATCCAAACCACTGTGTGTAATGAATTAACACCTTTCTCGTACTTCTAGAATAATACTATCTAAATGTTCTCACACAAGAACCTCAACTGAAACTGTCTTATGCCTTCCCAGACCTGGACAAAACTTTATGTAAAAAGGAAACAAAACAAAGAAACAACTTGCAAAAGACTGGAGCTTCTTTACACTGAGGTACCATGCCCTAATACTAAATGTTATGCCACGGAGCACTTCACGCTACTACTCTTGTACTTCCAAAATACTGCAGTAAACCTCCCTTTAATCTTCAGTGTCTACTAATTTATGACTCAAAACACTACATTTCTGGACTGTCTATATAGTTAGAGATACAGGAGGGAAAAAATCCCTTATCAAGACAAGGAAAAAAAGAATTTCACTGAATAGTGACACTACAATACAGAAGTTTCACCATTAAAACTGTCTCTAATCCACTATGCAGCATGTGATAAATAAACCAGAGAACCCAAGAAAGTAAGATTCCTTGGCTAGTTTTATTTTACAACAAGCAAATCATAATTCTCCCAATTCTAAACCTTTTGTGAGTCTTCCTAGGGCACCCAAGGTTTTGTGAAACAATTCAAGGGGTGAATTCAGCCATCCTGGATGGCAGATGACACTCATTCCAAGCCTGGAAGTAGAAAGCCATGAACAGGTGCTTATTTCCTCTGTGTGCAAATAAACTCAAACTATTAAGCTACTGCTTATTATTTAAATAGCTGGTGCTTACACAGGTGCCTATCTTTATGGGAATGCACTTTTACATTAAGTCAAGAGTTAATATCCACAAATATACAGATTTCAACAAGTGAAAAAAGACATCCCAATAGAAAAATGGACAAGAGGCCAGCCAAACTGTAGAACAAATCCAAAAGGCAAGTCAACATTTTTCTGGCTGGGACATAAAGAGGAAGAGCTATCAACTGGTGAAAAAAATATAGTTGTCTTTAAGAAGAAAAAGTACTTAATATTAGAGGCTTATTTTGTTTTCTGCAGTTAAGTTCCATTCTAAAATACACTATTATTTTTTGTGTGTATGTTGTATGCATGCATGCATGCATGCGAGTGGGCAATGCCCATGAAGACCAGAAGTTGACATAAGGTTATCTTCCTTTAATCATTCTCTACCTTATTCACTGAGCCAAGGTCTCTGACTTGAACCTAGAGCTCATCAATTCAGCTACTCTGGACAGCCAGCTTACCCTCTAGGATTCCCCAGACTGTGTCTTCTGAGTACTGGGATTACAGGCAGACTGCCACACCCATTCAGCATTTATATAGGTGCTGAATTTCTGGACTATGGTTCTTTATTTCCGAGGCAAGCACTTTATCCACTGAGCCACCTCCCTAGTCCCTAAACTACCACTTTCTTTGAAATCTATCCAATAGAAACACAGATACTGGGAAGTGATTACTGACGAATGTCTGAATTTTACTCTTACAATTATGTAATCACTACAAATTATACTGTATGCAAAAGGTTAAGTACGTGATTCCAGTTTTTTATAGGCATACTGAAAACCCCTACATTTGCTTCTGAATGTGCATCCATACATAATGCTGAGCATAGAACTGGAGTCACATTTATCTGGCTATAAGCAAGGTTACCTGAAATGAAGGAAACAAAAAACATCAACCACTGTGGTGGTATTGTTCCCCAAAATGTTGTGCACCCTAATAAACTTATCTGGGGTCAAAGAACAGAACCGCCACTAGATACGGAGGCTAGAAAATGGTGGCACACACACCTTTCATCCTAGCATTCCAGAGGCAGAAATCCCTCTGGATCTCTGTGAGTTCAAGGCCACATTGGAGACAGCCAGACATGGTGACACACACCTTTAATCCCAGGGAGTGGTGGCAGAAAGATATATATAAGGCGTGAAGACCAGAAACTAGAAGCTTTTTGCCTGGTTAAGCTTTCAGGCTTTTGAGCAACAGTTCAGCTGAGATCCATTTGGATGAGGACTCACGAGGTTTCCAGTCTGAGGAAACAGGCTCAGCTGAGGAACTGGTAAGGTGAGAAAGCTGTGGCCTGTTCTACTTCTCTGATCTTCCAGCATTCACCCCAATACCTGGCTTCAGGTTTATTTTATTAATAAGACCCTTTTAAGATTCGTGCTACAAACCACCACCAGGAGGAATAAAGAAGGAAAACATTTCGACTGAATCCAATTTGTACATCACACCAATAATAAATTACACATGTCAAGATTGTATGTGAACACTGATATACACAGGTGTCTTATCTTTTAAAACATGTGTTGTTGGGCATGTAATCCCAGCAATTTGGAAAGATGAGATAGGAGGATTATGAGTTAAGGGGCCAGCCTGGACTACATAATGAAACCCTAATTTTTTTGTTTGTTTGTTTGTTTTTCGAGACAGGGTTTCTCTGCTTTGCGCCTTTCCTGGAACTCTCTTGGTAGCCCAGGCTGGCCTCGAACTCACAGAGATCCACCTGGCTCTGCCTCCCAAGTGCTGGGATTAAAGGCATGAGCCACCACCGCCCGGCTTGAAACCCTAATTTTTAACAACAAAATTTTTTGTCTTTAGCCAAACACAGCAGCCTATATCCCCAGCAGTTAGGGAAGTGGAGGAGCTTAGAAGATATCATGTGGGTCCAGGAGTTTGAGACCAGCCTGGGCAACATAGTGAACCTCTTTTTTCAAAAGAAATTCTTATTTTAAACAATTTATTTTGAAAGAGCTACGTAACAAATCTAAGTAAAAATTACTTAAAATCAACGGATACATACTCTATAAATAAAGTCTGCAAACATTACTACAGCATTACATCATTACTGAACAAATTCTAGTAAAGAAAAAAACTTTCTAAAGCAACCCTTCATGAGCTGGCTGTGTGGCTCAGTGACAGACTGCTTGCTAGTTGCATGAGGTCCTGGTTTGGATCCTGAGAACAAGCAAGCAAACAAAAATCATAACAACAGCCTGTGCATCAGCACTAAGCACTTAACTGTTCTAGATACAAGGCCATGAGGACAAGACCATATGGACATCTACCACTGCTTGAAAAGCTCTTGAAACAAAATGACTTAATGCTTCCACATGGCTACCCAAAACTCCCCTAACTTTCCTGTTGCAAAGCACCGAAGTTCCAGTTACCCCTGTATGCACCATGAAGTTGTGGCAATATGAGAATTTGTGACCAGATCAATAGATAACCACTAAAAAAAAGCCATTTAAAATGTTCAATTTGGACCAAATCAAAAAGATGTAACTTACAGAGAACTACTAAGATGACACAACAAATTACCTGTGCCCAAAAACCAAGACCAATTTTTTTTATTTATTCAAATATATACTGTAGCTACTACTGCAAACTTGATCATTATTACCAAGAACTCTCCAGTCCCAAAACAAATGTGCAAACATAGTAAGGGTGAAGCAAAAAGGAATAGTTTTTTTTTAATCTGATACCATAAGTAATTGTGTTTGCAGCAAACAAATGAACAGATATTCACTATTAATACAATGTGAGAATTAACGATAGTTCAATTTTACCATAGCTTTCAATCTAATAGAAAGACAAATGAATTATAAAACAATATACACACATGCATAGATGTTCAGATTAGCAAAGCAATGCTCTGCTTTCATTGCTTAATTTTGTTATATTCCAGCTAGTATTTTGAAAATCTAGTCCTAGAAAAGCTGCCTCAGCAATTTGTTCCTCTTGATTAGCTAAGCACCCGCCCCCCAAAAGCTCTTTTAAAGTCTTAATATTCAAAAATACTAAGTGCAAAATCACTGAGATGCTGATCATAAGAACATTACTTGAGGGCTGGAGATAAAGCCTAGTATGGGCAAGACTTAGAGTTCCATTTCTAGCATGGTCAGAAAAAACTCTGAACAAGCAGTTCATTTAAACAAATATGTGCATTTAAGTATTTCAAAGTAATTTACATACTCAGTTACACAAAGGTGACAACCGTGGAAGATGTAACCATCCCACAAATAAAATATGAATCGTGTACGTAACTTAATAGAGCCATATTAAATGAAAACAGGTGCTATTTTAACATACTTAAAACCCAATATGCCCAAAATATTATTTCAATATGTAATTAGTATTTTTAAAACTGTTAATGTTTTGTATTTTTTCAAACTACCTCAATTCTGACTACAGTATTTCAGTTCAGTGGCTGCTAACTACCATTTTGGAAAAGGAGCACATTCTTAGAAAGCAAAAGTGATAGAAATCAGCTTCAGTCTTTTTTGCAGCAATCATCCCAATTCAGTCCTCCACATTCCTAGCTTATTAATAATTTACAACTAGTAATAATTTTGAGAACTACCTTTTTGTGCTTAAGAAAATCACACCATACAGCTGGGCATCTTAGCTCAAACCTATAATCCCAACATTTAGGAAGCAGAAGCAGAAAGATTAGAAATGCAAAACCATTTTCGTCCACATACCAAGTTTAAGTGTGGGGGGTAGGGGAGAAACTACTAAATAACAGTTAAATAAGCTCCAGGGAGGCAAAAACAGACTAGGAATTATGAATCAACCTGATTTATGGAGCTGCAACAGGGCTTCTGATTTCCCCAAATGTTTACTATTTGTGGCTGAAACTAAGTTAGAAATGCATGTATGTGTACAACCTCTAAGAAGCATCTAAGAAGCAATCTGAATTCAAAGTACTGGCTGTTGTTAGAGCTAAACAGGCTCTAGGAAACTCACAAAACTTCTCAATGTTCATCAACTTTTACAAATGTCAGAAAAATACAATTATCTCATACTGCAGATGAACAAACTAAAACCTCACAACTACCCACTACAAAACTAAGAATCATTCTTAATAGTGTGATAGAAAACACAACCACTAAGTCATAATCTAGTTAAATTCAGGCTCACAAGATGGCTCAGCAGGTAAAGGCACTTGCCACACAAGCTTAGTGACCCGAAGAAGTGACTCCACAAAGTTGGCTTTTGGGCCTCCACACTGGTGCCTGTGGCACTTACCCACATTCAAACACATACAAAGACAAAGTCCATTGCTCAAAACTATCCTTTCAAGAAGTTTAAGAAAGTATTATAAACTAAGCAATTGGAAGTGAAAAACAGAGCTAAATACCACTTAAGGTACAGCATAATCTTGGACAAACTACATCATCATTTCCTTGAATATAAAATGAGTAAGTGGATACCTCATGGACCAAGTATGGCAGGATACATCTTTATATCCCATCATTCCAGAGGAAGGGGCAAGTGGATCTGTGATTACCAGATTAACACATCTATAATGAGTTCCAGGCCAGCCAGTGCTACACAGTGAGACCCTGTCTCAAAAATAAAAAAACCCACACAAAACCATACCTCATGAAATCCCTGAGTATGCAGGAAATACATGTGGAAGCTTAAAAGAACATCTAATAACAGGCTGTCAAGCTATTCTCTTACAAAAGACACACAAACATGATATATAAATATATAGGTACATAAAGAAAAACAGTCGAGCCTTATCTATTTCTAGACAGTTCTTATAGCTTTTGTCTTCAGATGCTTTACTATGTATTTCTCCTATAAATAAAAAAATGAGGCCGGGCGGTGGTGGCGCACGCCTTTAATCCCAGCACTCGGGAGGCAGAGGCAGGCGGATCTCTGTGAGTTCGAGGCCAGCCTGGGCTACCAAGTGAGTCCCAGGAAAGAAACCCTGTCTCGAAAAAAATCAAAAAAAAAAAAAAAAAAAATGAAACCACGGGTATTTATGTGTTTTTAAAAAATGAATCCAATAGTCAGGTACAGTGGTGCATGCCTATAATTCCAGCACTGGAGAATCAGAGACAGGAAAATCATTAATTCAAGGGTAGTCTGAGCTAAACATATAGCAAGTTCCAAGCCATCTTGAAATATTCCAGACCCTGTCCCAAAATAACAAGCCTTCAGTTTCTTTCCCCCTTTTAAACAGCCACATTTGGCCACTATTGCTGAACAAAATAAAAATTGTAAATTGGGTTATGGTTGTACAGGCCTATAATCCCAACCAATATTCAGTAGGTAAGGCAGGATTGCAAATTCGAAGCCAAAGTTATATACAACTCTATCTCAAAACCCTCAAGTTATTGAGACCATTCATTTCCACTTAAATTTTAACATTTATAGAAGCCATATTTTAAATACTTACAACTCAAAGCCATCTTATTATATCTGAATCTATATCTTTTAACAAAGAGCTCTATCTAATACAAAGGTAGCTACCATTTCTCCCTCAAATACTAAATCTAGAGTTGGTGAGGGAGTTGGTTGACATGGATGTATAAGCTCACTAGTTTAGCCTACATTGGCCTGAAATTTTAAAAAAAAAAGTATTGTTTATTTGTGTGTGCATCCCAGCACTCTCCAGAGGCAGAGGCAGGAGGATCTGTGGGATTGAGGCCAGCCTGGTCCAAGGTTAGAGGAGAACTTGAGGGAGTCTATTCTCTTTCCTTCATGTGGACTGCCTGGGTTAAACTCATAGATTGTCAGGCTTGGCAGCAAGTAAGCACCTTAACCCGCTGATTCATCTCTCTAGCTACTGTTCTTTTTCTGACCTAGAATGCTGATGTTCCTGCCTCTGCCTCTCAAGTGCTGGAATTTCAGGCATGTGCCACCAGGCCTGGCTTTCAACTAAGATTTTGTACTCACTGAAAAGTCATTTATGTCCTTAGCACACTACTTCTTCACTGCTAATTTAGTGTCCGTCGTTAGTGATAAAATACCTACTTCACAACTTCATTATTGACCTCAATTTTTACTTTTAATGGTAAGTTAAATATGGGATTAATTATGGATCTATTACAATACTTGGAGATGTGTCAATTATATAGTTAAAGCAGAGAGCTCTAAATGTAATTAATTCCATCTACTTACTATAGAGAAGGCCCCAAATTTCATTTCACCTGTACAGACAGAAAAATTCCTCCACAAGAGCCAAAAACTGAGTGGTTTGCTCAACGTCTACTTAAAATTGTTATTTAATGTGGCAGTATACACCACAGACATAAAGCATTAAAGCTGCAAGTGCAACTACCTACCATAAAACCATTGTATGTTCAGCCCAAAACTATACAATGCAGTGACATTACAAAATTTCATGTCACTGGGTTGGGCATGACACTTGCAAAGTTATTCCAGCGACTAAGACAAAAGAATCACAGGAGTCCAAAGGCTCTTTTCAAACCAGAAACCTCAAAGGTTTAGTGTCATATACATCAGCTAAAAAGCATGTTAATGATGAAAATGGGTGCAAGGTTTATTTTGGGGTAATGGAGTATGTGACAGTTGGTTTTAGTTTATCAATTTTAGACAATATAGAAATTACCCAGGAACAGTCTCAATGAAACACTGTCTAGATAAGTAAGGTCTACGGGTATGTCTGTGAGGGACTATTTTGAGGAGCTGGAAAACTCACCTACTGTGGGTGACCAGAGAGGAGTAGAGAAAGGAGCTGAGCACAGACGAACATGCATTAATTCACTGTTCTCTGCTCCTCACTAGATGTGGTAGGATGAGATGAAGCAAGTTCCTGCTGCCTTGACTTTCCTCAATGATGGACCATAACCTTGAATTGTGAGCCTAATAAACCCCTTTCTCCCTTAAGTCGCTTCTTCAGGGTATTTTATCACTGGAACAGGAAACAAAACTAAGCATGTTTATCGCAAACGGGACTGTTAAAACAGATGCACAACTTTTAAGTATCCTTCTTAGCAAGCCATTCTGTTTGAATAAACTTTACAGAATATACATTCTTGTCTCTTTTTGGCCTTTTAGCTAGGCATGTATACATTCTACCTGAGTTTTCTAAAAAAGCACTTTGCTTTAGGTAGAAATGGATAGAAGCAGGTATTTTATACCAAATTACAAACTGCCACCAAATGTTTTACATCATCTTCCCACTCTTTCCCATTCCTAGATTTAGAGAGCTGCAAAGAGACAGCTCTAATTATAAACACACTGTTAACAGCAAAGCAACGCTTAGCATATTGTTTAGCATGTTTACCATGCTACCATGATATATTTTTTTTTTTAAGAAAAGGCATTGGGTACTATCTTCAAAATTCAGCTCTTCACTAACTCTAAACTTATGAAGTTTTAAGTCCATTTAATCAATGTTTAAGAGCAGTGCCTCAAGGCAATATATTGACCACAAAGCTCAAAGCACCATGCTGCCTCTCAAACTCTCAAATGATAATTCCCAGGGTCAAAGGCCTGGTGTGTCCTCGCATTTCCAGAAGTAGTGTGTGTTAACAGTTGGTGAATTCAGAATTTCATAATCACCCATACACCGAAAACCACCACTAAAAAGAAAAAGGACAACAAATAAAAATGTTAACAGCTCCTGACTCTCTGAACAACTTCTACTTCTAGTTTTTTCCATTTCCCAAATTCCTTCACTATTATCTTCTACACTGGAAAAAATTAAATTCCTCTATGCTTGGTTGAAGCCAAGCTCAAACACTGCATACTTGTAGTGGGTCTGTTCCAGCTTTGACCTGGAAGTACTACCCCCATTGAGGCTTCGGTAACTGTCACGCCTTAGGCGGGGCTGGGACAGGACCCCTGAAGACCGGATGGGCCGGCTCTCTTGGTTCCTGGATCCTGGACGCTGGAGGTAGATGGAGCAGAGTTCTCCAGAGAACACTGCTGGACTGCCCTTCACCTTTTCCAGACCCTGTAACCACTTGCAAGTTACCCCACAAAATAAACCTCCCTTTTAACTACGTGGAGTTGCCTAAATATTTCTACCAATACATACTGTTTTGCTTACTTCTATACATACAAAATTCTAGATGAGACAGAACTATGAAGACAGGAAACACTAGAGGCTGAAAGAACAACAGGGAAATATAAAAGACGATCCAACTAGTCTCTGCTTTCATCCCGCAGGGGTTGTGGCTGCACACAAGTGTCCGCATGTATCCAAACATTTAGAGAGTTTGTTTAGGAAAAAGGAAACAAAAGCTGTTTTGCAGTATGCAAATTAACCTCACTTTAAAAACTGAAGTGACAGAAGATGATGAGCTTTTGTGTGAAGAACTTTTTCAGCCAGGTATGATGGTGATACATGCCTGTCATCTCAGTTATTAGTTAAGAAAAAGGCATTCCTCCCCTTGGGAGACCTTTCCACCCTGGGGATTCTTCTTCATTTTTCCTTAATAAACCTACATTCGGGGAAAGCAAGGGAGGACAGACACAACCCAAATGGATAATTTTACTGTATAAAAATATTTCAGACCAGTGGACTTCATATCCCTGATTTGACATCCATTACATGATAACGAAGTACGAATCTAGAATTTCCTTTTGTTTATTCTAGTTAGGGTTTTTCCCCTTTACCATTTTGATATTCCAGGGTCCTGAAAACTATCTTCTACAAAGTACACACACAATCGATTATGGAAGGAAAAATTGCAAACGTTCAAATACAAAAAAAAAAAAAAAAAAAAAAAAAAAAGTGGCTTAATGTCCTTCCCAACCTCGTCAAATCCCCATCTTATTCTGAATAAAAATGGGCGTAGTCCAGTCTAAGGAGAACCAGATTGTAGAGTATGAAAGGGGATCAATAAACTGGGCCCCTATAGTACAGACCTGTAATTTCAGCTACTCAAGGGGCTGGAGCAGGAGGATTACAAGTTCAAGGCCAGCAAGAACTACAAGAGTTGAGTTCAGGGCCAGTCTGAACGACTTACTGAGACCATCTCTCAAAGAAAAAAAAAAAAAAAAAAAAAACAAGGGTCAAAACTGAGCTTGATGGTAAAAAGCACTTGCTTAGTATGTGCAAAGTTCTATGTTGAATCCTCAATACAACCATTATCAATTACTAATATTTCAGAGTTCTAGCACGGATACTCACTGTGAACTGACTGGAAAAAAAAAAAGACACCAAAAGATTGCAAAGAAACTTGACAAAAAGTCAAACTGTATTGTACTTCAGATTGACACAAAATACAGTAAAAGTGGTTTTCTACTGTCTACACAATGCAAAATAACTTGTTAAAACACTTTCAATGTGCAAGGAAAAGAAATGCTTATCTGTATCACCTAAAAACTGTACTGATAATAGTAAAAACCGAAACTTTTCCATAGGTGAGAAAGATGATGTATGATAATGAACTTTATCTAGGCAGGAAGAATTTTTTAAGTCCGTTCCTTGTGGTTCAGCTAACCATATCTGCAATTTTTCAGAGAAGATTTCGGTAAGAACAAAGTAAGTATCTACTCAAATATTGCTTGGATCATTAGTTGACATCGAGTTTTAAACCTGGGACACTGACGAAGCCAGTTACATGCTAATAGGTCATATTAAAGATTCCAACAATCACTGTAACTCCTTTGTTGTCCACCTGAGGAAATGCACAATCACGAAATTAAAAACTATATATTAGAGCTTTCCACCTTTGTCAACAAGCAGCTGCCTATGTTATTACCAGGTGACAAATCAAATCCACAGAGCTAATCAGCAAGCTAAAAGGGGGAAAACACAACATTGCAAATTAGGAAATCCTTAAGACCAAATCAAATCCTCTGGAATGAAGGATGCACTGAAATGAAAGCCTGCGCGAAACCATTCTACGTACATACAATACTCATGCACTAGGAGAAGGAAGGCCTTCATAAAAATAGCCAAGACTCTCAAACATCTGAGATGCTGGCTCAGAGAATGACTGACAGACAACAGCTGGGGAGGTTTTGTATTGATTTGTTGAGATCCTCGCACACTTAGGAAAAAGGGAGTAAGGCGAAGGAAGGGGCCGTTCCTATGGGAAAAAGAAACTATTCGGGCTTGGTGATCAACTTGGTGGGCCCCCACCCTTTTGCACTGGAAGTCCCTTACAAATTCCTCCACTCCACTCTTTCCGTCTCCCGGCCCAGACTCCACAGCAATGCACGGCCTCCTCTCACAGGGAACAAAAAGAACCCCCGGGAAAGAGGATGAAAAAAATGACTCAAAACAAAAGCCACCTTCCCCGAGGGCTGTGCAGAAACGCGTCCCTCCCACCTGCCGCCCGGCCTCGCTTCACCTTTGAACCCTTCCTCCTCTACAACTCGCTCTTCTCCCCGGCGGAGGGGCCGCCCGCTCCCCAGGCCGCAAGCACCGGGGCCCGCCGCCGCCGCCGCCGCCTGTCCGCTTTCCCCGCGGACGCCAAGGGTTCGCGGGGCCCCGGGGCAGCACGACCCCGGGGAGGCCGGGGAGGCCGGCAGGGTGCCGCGGGCGAGCCGGGGAGGAGAGCAGCCCGGCAGGCCCGGCCGCCCCGGGGTCACAGTGAGCTGCCCGCCGCCGTCGGCGCCCCCCGCCCGGCCAGGCCTCGCCGGCGCGCCCGCACCCCGGCCCGCGGCCCCGGCCCGCCCGCCTCCCGGAGACCTCGCCCCGGGGCGCTCCCGGGCAGGAGGCAGGCCGGCGCCCGCCGCCTTGTTTCCAAACATAACGGAGCCCGGGCCCCGAGACCGTTAAACCGCGCCGAGGGCAGACGCCAGCAGCACGGACCGGCTGTCCCCCGCCGCCGCCCGCCGCCGCGCCTCGGCCCCCGGGGGGTCCCCGGCGTCCCCGACCCCGCTCCCCGTGCCCGGCTCCCGCCCCCGGCCGCCCCGCGGCCCGCACCTTGTAGAAAGCCCCGTTGGAGCCGCGAACCTCCACCGTCAGCTCCGCCATGTTGGAACCGCAAAGGCCGCCGGGAAGAGATTCTAGAAACTTTCCAACGCGAGGGGAGGAGGGGGGAGGGGCGAGCGCCGCGGGGGAGGGGCGGGCAGGAGGGCGGGACGCTCCCCGGCCCGCTCCCGGGCTCTCGGCGTGCGGCGCCCGCTCTGCGCGGGTCCTCGGGCGGCTTCCCTCCCTGCGGCGGGCCGCGCCGCCCACGCCCACTCCCGCGCGTCCCGGCTCGCGCACAATGAGGGAGGCGGACCCGCCCGCCGCGCTCGCCTCAGGCCCTGACGCTCCCCACACGAGCCTCCCGGCCGAGCCGCGCAGCCGGGCGGACGCTCGCGCGGGCTCTCCCGGAACACGTGGCCGGCCGAAGCTCTCGGGAGAAGTCTCTCCTCAGGAGCCGGCCCCTCAGGAGCTCGTTGGGGAGCCTCGGGCCGGCGGCCTCGCCTCGGGCCGGCCCGGGGAGGAGCTGCTCCGCACGGCGAGCCCGGGAACGCCGCGCCGCGGCTCGCTGTGGGCCGCCGCTGTGCTCGCACGGGGCCCGGGCCTCGCCCCTCGCGAAGGCGGCTCACCACCACCTGTTCCTGACCGAGCCCGGTGACCTCAGGGCGTTCGGAAAGACTCGGGACCCTCGAGCCAATTTGGTGGGGGAGTTTGCTTTAGACGCGGTCTCTCCAGCCCGGGGTGGCCTTGAACCCACAGAGTCGCCCCCCCCATTCCCCGGCTCCGGCCATCTGAGTGCGGGGATTACTTTTCAAAGACTTTTTTTAAAACAAGGAGAAAGTGCGTTTTCCCCCTGATGCATAACACACGGGAAGTTTTGCAAACAGGATCCAAGAACCACGATGTGTGACTTTACCAGCTCTGACCCTACCCCAGCTCTGAAACCGTTAGTCTAGTACTTGGCTTATTGTGAGAAGTTAATACCAAACTTCCGAAAGCAAGGCTTTCGGAAATAGTACTTGAGGAATTCGTTTGTAAGTGCGTTCTTCTAGGACTGTTTTCAAAGGAAAGTCGATGTAGTTTGCTTTGCTTTATTTGGATTTCACTGTGTGACCCAGCTGACATCAAACTGACCACCCTGCCTCCTACCTCCAGGTGCTGGGTGGGATTATAGACTTGGCACTGCTCAGCTGCTCACAGTTATCTGTTGTTTGCTTGAGACTGAAGTCTCATTAAGCAGCCCAAGATGACCTCGAAGTTACCTACCAATTTCCAGCCTCAGCCTCCAGAGTGCTGGGTTTAGTAGTGGGAGCCCTACACCCAGCTCCTCCTTGGCTTTTTATTTTGTTTTATTTTATTTTATTTTATTTTATTTTATTTTGAGACAGGGTTTCTCTGTGTAGTTTTGGTGCCTGTCTTGGAGCTCTCGCTTTTAGACCAGGCTGGCCTCGAACTCCAGAGTTCTTGTCTCTGCCTCCCCTTGTGCTGGGATTAAAGGCGTGCGACACCACCGCCCGGCTAGACTTTTTTTTTAAGTACATTTTTTTTAAAAAATATATAAGATTAACCCATTTTAGAATACAAAGTTCAGCTATCACCATGACCAATTTAAAATATTCTCACTACAAACATAAAAACAGCACTGGTGCTTGCTGTTACTACTAGTTCGCCTGAACTCCCCGGACTCTGGAAACTGCCTATCTGTTTTCTATGTATAGATTTGCCTAGCCTATGTCTCACATCCGAATCATGTTTTTATGACTGGCTTCTTTCGTCTAGACTATTGTTTCCAAGGTTCATGTCGTAGCGGGTATTACTAGGAATCTTTTTGTCACAGTATTACCATTGTATAAGCACACCACATTATACTGTTATGGTTTTTTAGTGTGTTTAGGGGTCAGGGTGCTGAGAATTGAAACCAGGTGCACACCCTAACCATCCACTCTGCCACTGAGATATCCACATAACCATCCACTTAAGCCCTTTTATTTGTTCATCACTCATTTGACGGCCACGTGTCAAGCTAGTAATTCATTACTTCTCTAGAGAATGCAAGAGGATCAGGAATTCAAGGTTACCCTCAGCTATATTACCAGTTCCAAGCCAGTCTGGGCTACATGAGACTGTCTCAAAACAAAAAACCCCGTTGATAGTTGACTCATTTTCTCCTTCAGCTGTTAAAAGTAATGCTGCTGGGGTGGGTGTCCAGTGTGGTGGTGAACACCTTTAATTCCAGCACTCAGAAGGCAGAGGCAAGAGGATTTCTAAGTTCAAGGCCAGCCTGGTCTACATAGTGAGTTCCAGGATAGCCAGAGTTACATAGACCTTGCCAAAAAAAAAAAAAAAAAAAAAACAACCTGGAGCAGAAGAGATGGCTCAGCAGTTAAGAACTCTTGTTCTGCTGGGCTGCGGTGGTGCACCCCTTTAATTCCAGCACTCAGGAGGCAGAGCCAGGCAGATCTCTGTGAGTTCAAGGCCAGCCTGGTCTAGAGAGTGAGACCCAGGACAGGCACCAAAAATAACACAGAGAAACCCTGTCTTGAAAAAACAAAAACAAAAAGAACAAACACACACACACACACACACACACACACACACACACACACACACAAACAAAACCTCTTGTTCTTGCAGAAGACTGGGGTTTGATTGATAGCAGTTACATGGCAATCAGAAGCATATATACCTCCAGTTCCAGGGAACTCAACACCCTCCTCTGATCTCCAAGGCTACCAGACCCACATGTGGACACAGACATACATACTAACAAAACACTTAGAAGCATGAAGTGAATATAATTTTTTTTTTTTAATAAATGATGTTGCTATGTAGGGAGCAGAGGAAAATGTAAGTGAGTGAATGTGTATTGTTGCCATGGGCAGGGCAATGCCAAGGAATCCAAGGCCTCAGACCCATGGTACAACTTGGCAAAGCCATCATTACCCATATGAACCAGGCTCAAGAGGAATGGCAAGGTTTTCCTCTCTTGATCAGTGTGTGAAAAGACTAGGGACGTGGGCTTCCTCCTCCCAGAGGAGATTTAGCCTCCTGAGATGAGCTTCCCCTCCCCCTGGGCTGTGCCTAGTAAACATGCTGAGGTTCCGGGTGATGAACCCCCTCCCCGAACTCATATATTTGAATACTTGGTCCCCAATTAGAGAAACTACTTGGAAAGGATTAGGAGGCATGGCCTTGGAGGAGGTGTCCCACCGGGCGTCAGCCTTAAGGTTTCAAAAGCCCACACCATTCCAAGTTAGCTCTCTATGCCTCATGGTTGAATCTCAAGATGTGAGCTCTCAGCTACTGTTCCGGTGCCATGCCTGCCTGCCTGCTGCCATGCTCCCTACCATGATAGTAGTGGGCTCACCCTCTGAAACTGTAAACCCCAATAAACTCTTTCTTATACAAGTTGCCTTGGTCCTGGTGTCTTATCACAGCAGTAGAAAAGTAACTAAGATAGTATTTGGTACCAGGGAGTAGGCCATATTGCTCGGGTAGGCCTGACTGTGCTGTTTGAGAGAAGACTATGGAAGACTTTGGGACTTTGGACTAGGAAAATGGTTGAACATTGTAAGTGGGGTTCAACAGGCCATCCTAGAAGGAGCTTGGAAGACAGTATTGCTGAGAGCAATGGGGAGTATGGAGACCCAGCTCAGAAGGTTTCAGAGGGAAACAGTATCAGCAACTGGGCTAGGGACCATTCCTCTATTTTGGCAAAGGATGTGGCTATCTTTTGCCTATATCCTAAGACTACCTGAGGTAAATTGAAAAGTTTGGGACTAATTTAGGAGATTTCAACACAGCCTATAACATTGAATCTGTAACATGGTTATTAGTAATCACTCTTATCCAGGTCTACCATGAAAAAGACAAAACAGAGCAAAAAGAAATATAAAATGTACAGTGTCCTGGGAAATTTAATGTTGGAACCAAAACTTGTCCTGAAAGAAATGAGAGACCTCATGCAAAAATGAAATAAAGTGGTTGGTACCATCAGGACTAGATCTACCCAGGTAAGCTTCCCACTTGGGAAAAGAAAAGGCCTGGAAACTTGGGTCCCTAAAAAGCAACAGCGAGGAAAAGCTTATGCAGTGTGGTTCAAGGAGGGGCCAAGCTCCATCCCAAATGGCAGTCAAGTCTGGCAGTGCTGTTGGTGTGTTTGTGTGGTCTGGCTTTAGAGTCATGTAAGATTCAGGAATGGGGGGGTTCTGGAATCTTCCTCTAAGGTAGTGGTTTTTTTTTTTTTTTTTTTCCCCCGAGACAGGATTTCTCTGTGTAGCTTTGCACCTTTCCTGGAACTCACTCTGTAGCCCAGGCTGGCCTTTGAACTCACAGAGATCCGCCTGGCTCTGCCTCACGAGTGCTGGCATTAAAGGCATGTGCCACCACTGCCTGGCAGTAGTAGTTCTTAAGCTGGAAGTTGAAACCCCTTTGGAGATTCAACAAACCTTTCATGGAAGTCACCTAAGACCATCAGAAAACACAGATACTTATATTACAATTCATAGCAGTAGCAAAATTACAGTTATGAAGTAGTAATGAAAATAATTTTATGGTTGGAGGGTCACCACAACTTGAGGAACTGTGTCAAAAGGTTGCAGCATTAAGAAGATTGAAAACCACTGCTCTAATGTTCTAAATGAGGCCAGCCATATAGCAGGAGAGTCACTGTATGGAAGCCCTGAGGGTCTATTTCATGAAGCTATGAAAGTGAAACCTAGATTGTATGAAAGACCCCCAAGACATTGGAGATGCCAGAGCCATGAGACATCCGCCAAGAAGAGCTGCACCTGGGGTGGAGACAGTCCATGAGAGAGAAGTGTACTACAGTGACAAAGTCATTAGGGTAGAGCCATCTAAACCCTTTCACAGTGGACACAGGGCTACAAGAATGGATGTTTTTCTTGCTGGGGTTTGGTCTTGCTTTGGTCCAGTATGGTGATATTTTATTTGTACTGAAATGTAATTTTAATTTTATGTTAATAAAGTTGCCCTGGGGTCAGAGCTATTAGAGCCATAGCAAGAGCGTGGTGGTTAGAAGAGCTAGGTAGATTTCTGTGTGTTCAGGGATACAGCCAGTATTGGAGACATACGCCTTTAAGACCTGGAGGGCGGTACTTACAGGCAGTGACAAGGCAGTCATGTGGTTGGGTTTACAACCAATGAGAAGGCAGAACAGAAAGACTATTTAAAGACAGACAAACAGGAAGAAGCTCTCTCTCGGGGAAGTTAGGAGCTCTGCAGGAGGTAAGATTTTATCTCTGAGCTCTGACCTCTCGGCTTTCTCTTTTACATTGGCTCTGTGTTTCTTATTTTAATAAGACGATTGGTTACATCTACAGTCCAGTATTTCCCCACAATGCCTACTTTCCTCCCTTTGGGAATGGTAGTGTAAATTCGATGCCATTATATCTTGGGAGTATGTAATTTGCTTTTTGATTTTCAGAGATTACCTTGTGGCAATTAAGAGATTGCCTTGAAGCTGAAAAGAGACTTTGGACTTTTAAACAATGTTGAGACTGTGAAAGACTATCAGGCATTTTGAAGCTGGACTAACTGCACTTTGCATTATGATATGGCCAGAGAATGGAAAGTGGATGGAATGAAAATGGCCCCGATAGGCTCATATATTTGGTCCCAGATTAATAGAACTATTTGGAAAGGATTAGGAGGTGTGGCCTTGTGAAGAGACACCATGACCAAGGCAATTTATAAAAGAAAGCATTTAATTCGGAGTTCACAATTCCAGAGTGGTAGAGTGGTGGTGGTGGTCTCTGTGACCATCATGGTCACCAGAATAATGGTCTGTGGAAGGCAAGAAGGTAGTTCCATTCAACATGGCTCAGTAGCGGGTGTTGGTTCAAACTTTGGGAGCCTCTTCCCAAGTAATTTTAGACATGTTAAACCACAGCACAATTGGGTGAAAACTTTGATGACAATTTACTCAATCCCACGTGCACAGTAAAGCTTAAGACATGACTATGTTGGAACTCTTTGTAAAGTACATATGACATCTTCCCGAAAGATGGTTTCTATAGATTGACTACATGTGACACCTTCCATAAATACAGGTTACATATATTGACAAGCTCATGATAAGTCTTTTATAGTAGAGCCCATGGCCATCATGGCAGAAAGCATGGAAGCAGAAAGGTAGGAATGGCCCTGGAGCAGTAGCTGAGGGCTTCCATGTTGAGACAATAACTACAAAGCAGAGAAAGAGAGCTACCTGGGAATGTTGTGAGCTTTAAAACCTCAAACCCCACCCCCAGTGACACATCTCCAATACAGCCAGACACCCAAATACTTCTCAAACAGTTTCACCAACTTCAGATCATGCATTCCAATATATGAGCCTATGGGAGCCATTCTTAATCAAACCACTACATATGCCATTTCCCAGTGAGTTCTCTCTCTCTCTCTCTCTCTCTCTCTCTCTCTCTCTCTCTCTCTCTCTCTCTCTCATATTGTGGAATATTTGTTTAACTAGGCAAAGATGTGTTTTTTTCATGCTGGATTTGTTTAACTATGTAAAGATGTGTTGCTGTTTCACCCTGCCTGCCTAATTGGTCTAATAAAAAAATAAAAATATTAATAAAAGCTGAATGGCCAATAGCTAGGCAGTAGAGGGATATGTGGGACTGGTAGGCAGAGAGAATAAGTAGAAGGAAGAATCTAGACTCCAGGGAGATGGGGAGAAGAGAACAAGGGAGAAAGAGAGGGAGTCACCCGGGGCCACCAGCCAGACACAGAGGAAGCAGAAAAGTAGGACATGCAGAATAAAAGAAAGGTAAAAATCCTCAAGGCAAAATGTAGATGAAGAGAAACAGGTTAGTAGAAGTTATAAGAGCTAGTGAGACAACCTAAACTAAGGCCGAGCTTTCATAACTAATAACAAGTGTCTATGTCATAATTTGAGGGCTGGTGGTCCAAGAGCGCCTGCTACACTTTCCCTTCTCTCTGCTTTATGATGCATCTTAAGAGGTAAGCTCTCAGCTACTGCTCCAGCACCATGCCTGCCTGCCTGCTGCCAAACTCCCCACCGTGATGGTCATCGATTCATGCTCTGAACTGTAAGCCCCCAATAAACTGATTTATCGATAAGTTGCCTTGCTCATGCCTTCCCACAGCAACAAAACAGTAACCAAGATGGATATGTAGGTGGAGTCATGCATTTAAATTTTGGTGAATTTTATTTTACTTTTTTGACAGACCTAGCCAAGTTGGCCAGGCTGGTCTCAAAATGAAATTTCTTCAGCTTCCCTAGTTGCTTGAATCTCAGTCATATGCCCTGGACTAGTGACATTAGTCTGGTGGTTTTTTTTTTTTTTTTTTTTTGTCATCTGCAAAAGGTATTCATTATTAAAATGAAAGAAAACTACAAAACAACATACACATTTAAAGTGTGTGTGTGTGTGTGTGTGTGTGTATATGTGTGTGAGTGTGTGTGTGCATGTGTGTGTATAATTGGGCATTAATATTCCCAAATATTGACAGAATATGAACTATGGTTAATAAACATATCTTGAAATTTTGCTGTCTAAATTTTTGCATTGAACATATATGACTATCAAAAGATAAGAAAATTCATTCTCAAATGCTATACCATGAAAAAATCTACAACCACTAGAAATGAACTTACAGAAAACATTTTGTTGGATGGGGGTGTAACTCAGTTGATAGAGTATTTGCCTAGCATGCACAAAGCCCTGGGTTCAATCCCCAGCACCAAATAAACTAGGCAGAGTGTCTTATGACTCTAATTTCAGCAATCAGGAGATAGGGTCAGGCAGGGCTATCAGAAGTTCAAGATTATCTTGGTTACACAACAAGTTTGAAGACATTCTAGGCTCCACAAAACTGTCTCAAAAAATAGAGAAGGAAGAAGTAGTGATGAGGGGGGGGGTTAACGGATACAATAAAATGCCTATTACCTAACTATATAAAGCAGGCTGACAAATGCGATATATGGAGTCATTTTTTATAAAAATAATGTATACAATAGCTGAAAATGTGCTGTAACAACTTCTGCAGGGGTGAAGGTGTACCTTAGTGGTAAGGCACTCACCTCCCTTCACCAAGGGGCATGGGGGCTTTGACTCAAATGTTAACTGTGGTCTCTTACAGCACTGCCATTATGGTTGGTTTTTCTTTGTACTTTCTTGTGTTCTCCAAGTTTTCTACACTAAACAACAGTACTTCAAAAAGTAAAACATAAGTAAATAAAAATAAAAAGTTAGCACTGCTAATTTTTTTAAAGTTATACATTAAACTGATCTCATAGTGAGATTTTTGTTAGGTTAAAAGTGTAGGTGCCATTGCTTTGGACTAAACCGCTGTACTGGGCCCCAATAACTAGGCTGAAAATCAAAATGGAATTACCCACATTGAAATTCCATGTCCTTAAACCAAAGCTAAGTTGTTGACTGACTCACTGAGAAATTAAGAGGACACATTTTCCAGCAGCCCTGAGCCTGAAAGGGAGGTGCCCTCTGTTTCAATTTTGACCTTTAATCATTACGGAAAGAAGTCTGGAATAATCTGATGGTCATCTGTCCATTTGTTTGTTTGTTTAGTTGGCTGATTTTGTTTTAATCTCCATCTCCATCATAGAAGGAAAGTGACTGACTTGACCTATCTTCTTTTTGTGCTTTGTTTCTGCTGTCTCCAGGCTTCTCTGTCTATAAGACCAGTTCTTGTGCTCAGCTCATCAAATACATCATTTACTGTAATTTATAGAATGAAGTAATGGTACCCTGTAATGATATTTTATTTGTTCTGAAATGTGGTGATATTTTATTTGTATGTTAATAAAGTTTGCCTGGAGATCAGAGGTCATAGTCAGCCATACACAGAAGTCAGGTGGTGGTAGCACACGCCCTTAATCCGATCACGTGGCAGGCAGAGTCTCTGTGTGTTCAAGGACACAGACAAGTGAGGTGACACACGCCTTCAATCCCAGTACCAACCATAGAGACCTGGAGGTCTGTATGGACAGGCAGTGACGAGGAAGTGAGGGAAGTTCATCTACAGTACCCAGTTCTAAAATCAGCTGGAGAACATGGTCCCAGTGACCCAGTGCTTGCCATGCAGACGCAGGGCCTGAGTTCAGATCTCCAGCACTGGTGTAAAAGCTGAGCATGGCAATGGATGCCCAGTTCCAGCACAGGGGAGTAGGACACAAGAGGATCCCTGGAGCTTGCTGCTCTGTCAGCATAGCCCAACCAGTGACCTCCAGGTTCAGTGAGACAGTGTCTCAAAATCTAAAGTGAGACAGCAAGCTGGCTCAGGGAAAGCACTTGCTGCTAAAGCCTGGTGATCTGAGTGTGATCCCCTGACTTCTCAGCGGATGAACTGACTCCTGAAATTTGTCCTCTGACCTCCCCGTGTGTGCTGCCCACGCATACACCTCCACCACATATCATCCACACACAGTAATAAAAAAGAAGTAGGAAGCAATTAAGGAAGCCACCCGATGTCAACTCTGGCCTCCACACACAATGATGGTGGTGGTGGTGGTGGTGGTGGTGATAAAGAAGCCAAACAAGAGTTGTGAACTACTCTGTGGTCATTTTGTTCTCTCTTTGTGTGAACCAGGGTTACCATAGACAAGGAATTTTTTCCCTTTCTTAGGGTAGAGACACTGTGGAATCCTCAGCCCGACACACACAAAACCTTCATTTCCTGAGACAGGGTCTCTTTTACTGTATAGCCTAGACTGGCCTCCGGCTTCTGATGCTCCTGGCTCAGCCTCCCAAGTGCTATGATTACAGGGGTGCCACCATGATCAGATCATTTTCCTTTGATATCCTTACACACCCCTAAATAAAAACTCTAGATTTTAATCAATTTTATGACAGTATTTTAAGTACTTAATGAAATGTTGCAAAACATGGGGGAAATGTGTTCTTCACTTCTGCAAAAATAAAAATATACTACCTACTACCTTTATTTTAAATCTTCCAAGTGGTACACTTGGAAATTAAACTTGTCTAAATTAAAACTATGGTTTTCCTCCCTCAAGAAATCAAGAATTGGGATGCCTGAAATAACTTTTGAGTTTTAAAAAAATAGCTCCTAGAACAAATTGTGCCTAATTTTGTGAAGAACTAATCAAAGGCTAGAGAGGAATAATTTAAAATAGGTACTTCAACCAGATCAAACCACTGACCTCAGAATGGGAGGGGAAGGGCCTAGAGACAAATTGCATACACATTGTCAACCCTGTGATTTGGTGAGCTTCTGGGTTGGTGGCTTGTGAGTGACAAGTGTTGGAAGCATGGTGTACTCACTTAACAACCCACCGGTCATCTTTCTAGTTTGGACTATATGAAACTATTACTAGTGTTAATCCACGAAGACTTAGCTATTTAACACAGGAGTTAGAATTGGTTTAACAAGTTTACAGCCCTCCTCTATTACTTTCATCAAAGTCTATTCTGAAATCAGACATAGTTCTTCACAGTTTTAATCTCAGCAGAGGCTGTAGTTGTTGCTTTTTTACTCTTACTCTTTACTCTGTGGGGGCTGGCCACCCAGCTCCCAAATAATCACATGGAGTCTTATTCCTATTTATAAATGCTCAGCCTTAGTTTGGCTTGTTACTAGACAGCTTTTCTTAAATTATTCCATCTACCTTTTGTTTACCTTTCTCTATTTCTGTATATCTTTCCTTTCCTTCTTATTCCATGTCTGGCTGTGTGGATGGCCCCTTCTTTTCTCACTCCTCAATCTTCTTTTCCCAGATTTCTCCTCCTATTTATTCTCTCTGCCTGCCAGCCCCACCTATTCTTTCTCCTGCCTCACTATTGGCCATTCAGTGCTTTATTAGGCCAATCAGATGTTTTAGACAGGCAAAGAAACACAGCTTCACAGAGTTAAACAAATGCAAAATAAAAGAATGAGACATACCTTTGCATCATTAAACAAATATTCCACAGCATAAATGAATGTAACACATCTTAAAATAATATTCCACAGCAAGTGGCAGAGTGATCTCTGAGTTTGTGACTAGCCTAGTCTCTACAGCAAGTTCTAGGCCAACCAGGGATGCATAGTGAAACTCTGTCTCAAAATTTAAAGATTCAAAAACAAAAACAAAAAACAAAAAACTTTTCTAGCAGGAACAAAGATTTAAGAGAAAAAAAAAGTACCCATGACTACTGTCCAAGCAGATACAGGCCTGTAGCACACATGAGAGGCCTGAGTACAGCGTACTCAACAGCACATGAATCTGCAGGTACCCTAATACCTCACAGGAAATAAAAATGAGGTGTTTGCATGTAACCTATACACACTGTCCAGGACTACCATGTCTTCTCTGTCTGCTGTTCTTTGGCTGTCAATGAGTCTGAGCTGCACTCAAGGAGAATGGGAGAGAGAAGAGCAGCCACGTCCTACCTCCAGGACAGGCGCACACAGGGAGAATTTGAAAATGGTGTTCCTTCACTGCTGTTAGGAGCTGGCAAGCGAACCCCAGGCCTTTCTCTGTTGATTAATCCACTTCCTTTAGCTCACTAAAGACTCACCGTTACTTGTTCCATAATAAACTTTGTTACCAACTTACTCTCTTGAGATAGGAAATTCGTCTGTTGCTCTGACTGGCCTGGAACTCAAATCCCTTCTACCTAACCTGTTGAGTCTTGGACTGCAGGCTGGCACTGCCACACCCAACTCTGACACTTTGCTGCTGATTGTTAACAGTTTCCCAATTCGCATCACTTTCAGGTCTTTTTTCTTCTTTTGCACTACTGTAGATCAAACTCATGGCACTGTATGTGCCAGGCAACATCCTATGTCACTAAGCTGCATCCTCAGCCTGGGCTCTTGCATGTTCTGTTGTGCTCCTCATTTATTATGTCTTCATACTTTTGATTTCTGTTTTATTTTGTTTTGTTTTTTGAGACAGGGTTTCTTTGTGTGGCTTTGGAACCTGTTCTGGAACTTGCTCTATAGACCAGGCTGGCCTCACAGAGACCCACCTGCCTCTGCCTCCCAAGTGCTGGGATAAAAGGCGTGTGCCACCACCTCCTGGCACTGATTTCTGTTTTTATAAAATGCTCTTGGTTTGTTTTCTATATTTTTTGCCCTGACCCTAGAATAACTTATTTTACCGAGTTTTTGAGTCATAATTCAGTGAATGGGACCTCTTCAACTTGGCACATGAGCTCATCACCATTGCCCATCTTGATATCTGAGCGATATGTATCTTCGTGACATAGGATGTTTCAGACTCATTTTAGACTTTCCTTCCTGGGCTGTGGAATTACCCTTTTCTACTAGGAGACCTCACTCTGTTCACTGGGGAATTGAGGGGTCTAATGATGGGAACATATTTTCTTCTTTCAGAATACAGATTTTGGGGCGGGGGAAGGGGGGGAGATAGGTGATTAAGACAATTTCTCATTATGTAGTCCTGGCTGGCCTGAACGTACTATGTAGATGGGGGTTGCCTTGAACTCACTGATATCTACCTGCCTCTGCCTCCTGAGTGCTGGGATTACAGGCATGTGCCACCAGGCCTGGCTAGAGTATGAAAATTTTAACAAAGACCGTTTATGAACTAAACATATAAACTTCAGAATTGGATTCTTCAGCATTAAAAAAAATGAACTAGAATTCCAAGGAATACAAAAAGTACATTTGGAACATTGGTAGTTTTGAGAATTAGATGTCTTCTTGATGGAACATGGGCTTGGCCTTCAACTTTTATGAATATATAATTACTATTATAGTAAAGATTTTGAGGCAGGCATGGTTGTGTGTGCCTTTAATAAGCATTTGATGGGATTAAAGTTATGCACTGGACAGCCAGAGCTACACAGAGAAATCTGTCTTGTAAAACCAACTAATCAACCAGCCAACCAACCAACCAACCAAAACAAACAAACAAAAAACAGAGATCCTGTCTTAATCTAAAAGAAAAAAAAAGACTAGAAGCAATTTATACAACTATTTACAACATTTCTATATCTCTTTCTATAACTTTGCTTTTATCTAAAAAGAGAGAGCCATCACTACTTCCAAATAGCACCTAGGCCAATATTCATGGAACACTGAAATCAAGTACTTAGGGCAAAGTGCTTGGGTTTACTCATTGTTGTCTTCTTTCGGGTCTTAATCCAGTGAATTAATTTTATGATCCAATAATGACTCAGAATTCACAGTTTAAAAAAGTAGAAAATACTAATAAAGGAGTCTCATGCCTAATATGATTCTAGCAGCAAAGGCTTGCGAAGCTTAGTCATAATTAAGGGCTTGCGAAGAACACGGCAGCTATCTATATGGCTTCATCAAACCTCTCATTACCTCTTTTAGACAGACACTATTATGCTATATTTTGCAACTCAACAGAGGTATATAGCAAATAGAGTCAAGTTAGCATTCAACTCAATCCTTCCAATTCTAAAGTTCATGCTCCTAACTGTGACATGACAACATCTTAGTGTAATTACAGTTAATTAAGGGGGATTATGAATGAGAGTTGGATGGGAGGTGCTGCTTAGGAGGGAATGAAAGGGAAGTTAGCTGAAATGCAAAAATGGGCTTGAGGATGTGCCTTAGCAGGTGAAGTGCTTCCCTAGCAGTCAGGAAGCCCTGGGTCAGATCTTCTGTTCTTCAAAACACCAGGTCTGGTGATCGATGCCTGTTATTCCAGCATTAGGGAGGATCCCTGGGGTTTGTTGGTCAGCCAACATTGCCTGATCAGGGAGCCCAGGGCCCAGTGAGACACTTTGTCTCAAAAAATGAGGGTGGAGATCCACCTCAGCCCCTGGCACCCTGGCTGGCATCCCTATACCCAGAGTCTGGAATGTTCTGGTGGAAGATTAACCTCAACTCCTATCTCTTTCCCTAAACCCGTCCTTTCAAAGCCCACCAAACTCCCCCAGAGAGGCTCAAGACCACTTCCATAGGGGATATATAAGCTGCATCCCAGACGTGGTTCTTCCCATCTCTTGTCTCTGCCTCCTCTCTGAGGAGCCAGGGAATTACCCAGGAATGCTTTATCCATTAAACCAGGCCTTTTCCTAATTTGGTTTGATTTGGATTGCTGCATCGTCAGAGAGGCCTATCAGGGTGCAAAAACCTTATCAGGTGGTGCCTGAGGAATAACATCCAATGTTGACCTCTGACGTACACACACACACACACACACACACACACACACACGAGTGTGGATGTATAATTATGACTCTAAAGCCAGGAACTAAGCCTTGGGAGTGGAATTGAACTTTGTATTACTCCTCAGCCCTTAAGATACTACTGATTCAAGACTTCGTCTTGGGTAACACATCTCAGTCTAGATACTTTATAGAGAACATAGTATTCTTTCTTCTGGAAAAAAAAAATCCACCTCCCTCCTTTAGTTTTAATTTTGTAATAGAAAATTCTACCAACAAAAGAATCAATGGATTCTCCAGGCATTTTACAAAAGCTTGAAGCACCCGTCCCTTAGGCTAACCTGTTGCTTTGCCGTCTCTCATGTCTCTGAGTAATCAGTGCATATGTCTTGGAGGCTCAGCTCCCTTCTTCTTGCTGGTTCCCTTCTCACAGCCCCTTCCTCGGTGCCTGGTGCCCAGCCCCTCCCCCAGCTCACCACTGGCTTCCTTCAGTGTCCCCTGGGGAGTTCTGCCACATCAATATTTTATGCAATTCACTCTTTCTGAGCTGGGTTATTTCTCTACTTTAAAATGGTTTTTGCTTTCTTTTCTAAAAATTCCTTCAAGTTCTCTATTTAGCTTTTCTTCTTGTTATATTATTAATATCTAGAAGTCTTTAATTTTTATCTTTCATTTATTATTGTTGTGTTTGTATATGTGTGGTGTGTGTGTATGTGCGCATGCTGTGTGTTTGTGTGTGATATGTGTGTATGTGTGTGTGTGTGTGTGTAATGGGGGCACCCTTGTGCCATGGTGAGTGTGTGGTGATCAGAGACAGCAATCAGGAATTGGTTCTCTCCTTCCACCATGTGGGATCAAACCCAGACTTAGCTGCAAGCACCTTCATCTATTCATCCGCTAAGCCATCTTGCTGGTTATCTGCAAACTCCCACAAAAAAAAAAAAGTAACAAAAAGGTATTTTCAATTTTACCACATTTTTGTGGTAAAATTTTTTGGACATTAATCACCTTTACTAACTTTGATTTTATTGTCTCCATGAGACATTTTGAAAGGTAGCTGCAGATGATACAGACTTTAGACTTGCTTAAAGTATTTTGGGATAAAAAGTAAAATTACTTAGAAACACAGGTGAAATTTAATTGTAATTCCCCCCAATTTCCAATACAAGAGGGATATAAGAGGAATTTCAAAGCCAAAAAATAGAAAATAAATAACTTAAAAAACTTTTACTGACTAATGCTTTCACAAGTTAATAAGAGGATAGGGAATTGGTTTTCTAAAACACATTTTTAAAAGCTATATTTCATAATGATATGAAAGGTGCATCAAAGAAAATTATTCTAAAGCTCTATAAAGCATGGCAGAAGCATGGTCGATTATGATAAGAGAAATTGCCAGAGCCATTTAATCTGCATGTGAATTTGATTAAAATGTTTTGCTTTAAGTACACACTGGGTGACGTTGTGAGGAGGGTCCCTTGGGCTCAGGGAGATGCAGCTGGGCAGAGGTGGATGAAAACGCTGCTCCAATTGAGTTGCTCAGAGAGTCTTTTGATTTTTTTTTTTTTTGTTAAGATTTAGTGAAACATTTCATCTGGTTTAACTAGTTTGCTTGCTTTTATTTTGTGAGTTTTTCATTATATCTTCTGAAAACAAAACAAAAAGCAAGTTTAGAAATAGCAGTAATCAGGTTGGAGAGATGGCTCAGAGGTTAAAAGCACTGACTGCTCTTCCAGAGGACCTGAGTTCAATTCCCAGCAACCACATGGTGGCTCACAACCATCTGTAATTTGATCTAGTGCCCTCTTCTGGCATGTAGGCAGAACACTGTATACATAATAAATAAACCTTTAAAAAAAATAAAGAGGAGGAGAAATGTATACAACATAAACCGAAAGAAAGAGAGAGAGAGAGACAAAGACAGAGACAGAGAGAGAAAGAAAGAAAGAAAGAAAGAAAGAAAAGAGAGAGAAAGAAAGAAAGAAAGAAAGAAAGAAAGAAAGAGAGAAAGAAATAGCAGTAATGCACACCTGTAATGTCAACACTTGGGAATGAAAACAGGGTGATCAGGAGTTCAAGCTGGCCTGGGTTACATGAGACATTGTCACAAAAAACAAACAAGCAAGTGGATGGATAGATAGATAGATGGTAGATAGATAAATAGATGGTAGATAGATAGATAGATGATAGATAGATGATAGATAGATAGATAGATAGATAGATAGATAGATAGATAGATAGATAGATAGATAGATAGACAGACAGGTGCATGCAGCAAAGATAGCAGCTCACTGTTGAAGAAATCATGAGAACAGGACACAAATGAGGAATACTGGATGAAGTTCAGCATTTATCCATAAGTAAAATTGCTTCACCAGGTAGAGTGTAGTCTGTAACCCTCGCACTCTGGAGGCTGAGGCAGGAGAACTTGGAGTTCAAGACCAACATGAGCTACTGAATGATAGCTAGTCTCGAAAGAAAAATAAAGCCACACTATGTGTAAAATACTCTTTGTAATAGCCTCTGTTGTTTTCTAAAATGAGGATTTGCTTGTCATGAAAAAGACCCAGTAAAGCAACTTCTCTAGGAAAAAAGTGAAAGAAGTCGGTCATGACTGCATCCAAACAGGCCTGGTATTCCATCACAGTTGATTTTTTTTCTTTTTTTCTTTTTCTTTTTTTGGTTTTTTGAGACAGGGTTTCTCTGTGTTGCTTTTACACCTTTCCTGGAACTCACCTGTGTAGCTTTTACGCCTTTCCTAGAACTTACTCTGTAGTCCAGGCTGTCCTCAAACTCACAGAGATCCGCCTGCCTCTGCCTCTCCTGAGTGCTGGGTTTAAAGGCATGCGCCGCCGCCGCCGCCGCCGCCGCCACCACCACCACCACCCAGCATGGTTGGTTTTCTGGAAGTCCAATGACATTATGCCTTTGTTTTCTGCTCTTGCTTTATAAACAGTTTTCAAGGAAATTGAGGAAGAGAAATATTTTTTCTTATCTACTAAGAATTATCTTCTTAGGGAAAAGTGTGTACTTGGTAAATGGCATTTCTGGGAAACAACTTACCAATTTTGTCTTCTTGATCCTTCATCAAAGGTACTGGTTGGGGCCAAGTCCTGGGTTTGGTACCCAGCATTGTACAAACAACAACAAAAACCACAAAACACCCATGACCAGAAAGGCACCAGCTTTCTAGACAAAAATACTGTGGAGGTTGTTTTTGATTGCATTATTTTATTTCTGTTGTTATCAATGTAAAAATGTCCACATGAAGGACAGCGCCTGAGGGCCTGCATGGGTACTCCCCATTCCAATGGGCACTGGTTTCAGAATCCTAGGATTCGGTAATTCCCTTACGTTGGCCCAGAAAGTGGCAGAGGTTACCATGAGTACCACCATGCCTGGCTCTAAACGTGTCTTTAAGTGATAATGTTCAATAGTGAGAAATTCACAAAAATGTCCATATTTGGTTCTCCATACAAGAATTTGTCACACTTCTACTGTGTGATAAGCTGCATGTGTGGGATATATAGAGTCTCTCGTCTTTATAAGCTTGTGCATGACAGGTGAGCAAGCACAGATGACCATACAGTACCCTGAGGGAGCCTCCAGACAGAGAAGGGCTGGGCTCCATCGCAGCCTGGAGCAAGGCACGCTCACGTAGCCCTAGAGGAGGCCAGGCATTCTTTCCAAGAAGCAAACTTCACATTTTATTTTTTACTTAAAAAGAAGACAGTTAAAAAGGTCTAATATTTTAGCCGGGTGGTGGTGGCGCACGCCTTTAATCCCAGCACTCGGGAGGCAGAGCCAGGCGAATCTCTGTGAGTTCAAGGCCAGCCTGGGCTACCAAGTGAGCTCCAGGAAAGGCACAAAGCTACAACAGAGAAACCCTGTCTCGAAAAACCAAAAAAAAAAAAAAAAAAGGTTTAATATTCTAACTGGGAAATCTCAAAACACAGTGAGAAAAACGATGAAAAAGTGTAGATTCTTGTCACCTAAAATTAAGAGTAGACTTCTGAAACGAGAAATACAACAGACAAGTGTCGTTGATTTGGTTTGGTTTGGTTTAGCCAAGTAACCCTAGATTTCAAAACAGTTTCCTCTGGGGGCCGGTGAGACGGATCATGGGTAAAGGCACTTGTGCTAAGCCTGGTCATCCAAGTTCAATCCCAAGGGCCCACATGGTGAAGAACTAATTCTCGCAAGTTGTTCTCTGGTCTCCACATTCACATATACAACATGGTACATAGGTGAGCACGCGCGCACACACACACACACACACACACACACTGTAATTACTGTGATAAGAAACAACTTCTTTTCATTTCATTTTATTTATTACTATTAGTGTGTGTGTGTGAGAGAGAGAGCACTGGTCCATTTTCCAAAGTTCCTGTATCAACTTGAATGGAACCACAGATGAATGGGAAAACATCCTGCCGCTGCTGGCACTTGCTAGTATATACCCATACCCACTACTGGAAACTTAACAACCAAGCATGCCTAAGGACCTGCAGATATGACAAAGTCATGTACCTGAAAAGCTATAAAATAAACAGGATGAAACAGGTAGTGATGAGCCCAGCAGAGTTTCTGTTGAGAAACAGAAACACTAGACTGCTGGGAGGCAAAAGTGCCCATTAGTATTGCTAATTCTATCCTCTTATAAAAATGTCTCTTATAAATCACAAACTCTTAGGATCAAGGACTATGTGGTAGTTACATATCTATCTTAAGTGCAGAGCAAACGTGGTCAGTATATAGTATGAGATGAAGTTTTAAATTCAATTTACCAGCATTCAGCAGATGTAATGGGGTTTCTATAAATAGGGTAAACAGGAGAACAAGTCAAATGTTTCCTTTACAGACTTGTTTGGCTAGCATTACCTTCTTTCTTTAGTTGTAGAGATGTCAAGATGGTCAATAGTCATTGGGTTTTCAGTGAATTTTGTACCTCAAGCTTTCAATAACCTTACTCTCACTTTGTGGGTTTTTCATGTAAGTGGTAAGTGGAGTCACTTCAGATTGACATCTGATTGACATTAATGTTCTTGTCCTATGCAAAGGTCTTAGAGCATTTTCAAAGAAACAAATAAGTAAATGTGACCACTTTGAAGCCTTTGAAAATCTAAACCCAGAGTCAGAAGCACACTTTTCAAGGTGATCCAGCACATAGACGCATACACACACCAGTAAACACAGCTTCCTGGCATGCATAGCTCTTGGCTTACAAATGCATTCCTAGTTTTTATTCTTTTTTGATCCATTGTATCTTTTCTAATTTAAAAACAATAAAAAAAAAACTTCAGGGTTGGAGATTTAGTTCAGTGGTAGAGTGCTTGCCTAGCAAGTGCAAGGCCCTGGGTTCGGTCCTTAGCTTGGGGGGGGGGTGTTAAAAAAAATTCTGAAATCTGCTAACTAAACCTAGTTGATGACATAAATGGGTCAAGACTTGCTGTTTGGAAAGCATTGCCTTTACTAGATAACTAACAACTGCTGTGGGATGGGCTGTATGTCAAATATGTTGCTCTGATTGGTCAATAAATAAAACACTGATTGGCCAGTGGCCAGGAGGAAGTATAGGTGGGACAAGGAGGAGAAGAATTCTGGGAAGTGGAAGGCTGAGTCAGAGAAACTGCCAGCCGCCACCATGACAAGCCGCATGTGAAGACACCGATAAGCCACAAGCCACGTGGCAAGGTATAGATTTATGGAAATGGATTAATTTAAGCTATAAGAACAGTTAGCAAGAAGCCTGCCACGACCATACAGTTTGTAAGCAATATAAGTCTCTGTGTTTACTTGGTTGGGTCTGAGCGGCTGTGGGACTGGCGGGTAACAGAGATTTGTCCTGACTGTGGGCAAGGCAGGAAAACTCTAGCTACAAACAACAATCTTTTGCTTATCTGTGATAACAAACCCACACAATTTTACTTTGAATTCCTGAACATTACAGAAAATACAAAATAAAACAAAGAACACATCTGGGGATGTCACTCAACTGGTAGAGTGCTTTTCTAACATGCATGAAGTCCTGGGTTCTTCAGTCCCCACACTGAATGAACTGGTCACGTCTCTCTTCCATCAGCTATGTTAGTATTTTAGGATTGCTGTTGCCATTTTTGTTCTTGTTTGTAGTTGAAAGTTTCTCCAGTCCTGCCCGCCCCGAGGTCCAGATGAATCTCTCCCACCCATGGTCCTGCAGCTGCTTATAAGATAATTACTCAGTCTTATATTAATTATAAACTCTATGTATTATGGCTCAAGCTTCTTCCTACTAGCTCTTATAACTTAACTCAACCCATTTCTATTAATCTGTGTGTTGCCACATAGCTGTGGTGTTACAGGCCTGCTGACATCTTGTTGTTCCTTGGGTGGTACCCTTCTTCACTCTGTATCTCTGCTTAGATTTCCCACCTGGCTATAAGCTTCCTTGCCATTGGCTAAAACAGCTTCATTTATTACCCAATGGGAGCCACACATATTTACCGCATACAGAAAGACATCCTACAGCCCCTGTTCTTGGTTGCTTGTTTGAGACATGGTTTTTTCGATATAGCCCAAGCAGGACTTGAACTCATTCTGTTGCCTAGGCTCACTTCAAACTCACCAGACTCCTGCCCCATTTTCCCAGGGGCTGGTGTATGGTGATATTTTATTTGTGCTGAAATGTGGTGATATTTTATTTCTTGTTTAAAAAAGAAGAAAAGAAAAAAGAGGATATAGATAAGAGGTAGATTATTGGATCTACTCTGAAAAAAAGATATAGAAATGGTATAATAAAGGGTAGATTATTGAATCTACTCTGAAAAGAAAAAAGAGAGAATATAGATATAATACAGATAAAAGGTAGATTATTAAATCTACTTTTTAGAAAGCAACTACTGGTTTTAAATATTTTACATTGGATTAGATTTTTTATATTATATACAAGTTATGTATATTGATACCAATTTGAGATTGATATATTGTACTTATATTTCTAATCTTGTTCCAAATATTATACCTATACAGTTCATTTAACAATGTAATGCAATTTGCTAATCCTTGAATGTTATTATTACCAACTATTAGGATATAAAGAAATGAAAGTTAGTAGTTAGACATTATAATTGAACTTGTAGTTATATTAGGTGTGTTTTTAAGGTCAAGCAGAGATATATTTTAGATAGACAGGCCATCTTCAAACCTTTCAGAGATCTACAGAATATGACATTTAAAATGTTTTAATAACATAGATGTTTTTCTTTTTTTATGACTATGAAACAAGTCTGCTCCTGGCAGCACCAATCTACTTCAGAAAAGATATGGGCATTGAAGAAACTACATATGGAGTTAACTTTCACTGTGGCAAAAGTTATCCACTGGGCAACAAAGTGCCTTTGCTTTGACTGCTGACAGTATGCTGTCCAAAATGGACAAGCAGGACACAAACAAAGGACTACTGATCCTTGCCAAGACAAGTGTGGTTGCAGCTTTGGCAACAGGCATCTTCTGAGGCTATGACAATATGACATTGTTGCTAATGTGGCTTTGCAACCCAGAAAAGATACAGTGCCACTTCCTTCAAAGGCAGCTGAGCGGGCAGTGGGCCAATGGCTTCTGGTGTGCAGTGGAACAGTAGCTGAAACAGTTATTCTTGAAGGAGTAACTAGCCTGACAGAGTCTAACCTCTCAATGGTAAACTGGCATTTAATAAAGGAGATGAAGCCACCCATAAGCAAGATGAATGGGATCGAATTCCCAAAAACACTAGCAATTTCCAGAATTTAAAATCCTGAATTGTGACATGACTCTGGTGAAATTCAAGTTTATTTGGTACATGGAATACTCACACTGAATGTGGGATCGAGCTGCAGGCCTTGTGTACATCCGGCTTCACAAATGAGTCTGTCAGATATGCTAAGCCTGTAGGCCAAAGATGAAGCCCCGACATTGCCGAGAAACCTCGGGTGGACTGTCCAGGAAGCTGGCTGTTTCTGTCATAACTCACACTTTCCAAATTTCCAAGTAGTGACTTCTGCACTGTCATTTAAATGCTGTATGAGCTTGGGTGAGTTATTAGCCATCTCCATGCCTTAGATCATAAAAAGGAAATGTCCAAAGTTTGGAGGCAAATTTTGTCACACCTCCGTAATAGAAAGTGAGTAATAATTGCAACTTCAACCTCAGTGTCCCTGTACAGGAACCAAATGTTAACTTCTCCTGCAGCATGAACACCTGACAACCCATTCATCTTTGTGTGTATACATATGTAGTTTTTCTTTTTTATTATGAAATAATAAGAATTATTTTAAGTCCAGCACTCAGGGACAGAGACAGGAGGATCTCTGTGAGTTTGAAGTCAGCCTGGAATAGAAAGTGAAACCTTGTCTTGACAACAACACAATCTTTTTGTTTGTTTGTTGTTTTTTAAAGATAGTGTTTCTCTCTGTAACAGCCCTGACTGTCCTGGAACTCACTTTGTAGGCCAGGCTGGCCGCTGGCTCACAAAGATCTGCCTGCCTCTGCCTTCCGATTGCTGGGATTAAAGGCGTGCACCACCATGCCTGGCCTCAACACAATCATCTTAAGTAAACAATTTATAAAACTGAATAATGCTGAACCACTACTTCAGAACACAATCAGAATTTTTAAAGGCATTTATTCGTAAAACACAAGTATTGTAAAATATGGCAGGTGCCTAGATATATATTTTTTTAGAATAAACCAGAATTACAGTCAAAAATCTACTCTCGATTTACTAATATATTTTTAAAATTCTCTCTAATTTTGTATATGCATTTGGAAATCTAATTCAAACTTGGTTCTCATTCATTTTTTTTTATATACGTGTATTTTGAAGCATAGTTGGAGTTTATTAAGAAGTTTTAGTGTGGATTTTTAAGCATGAGGGCTAAGAGTAAAAAAGGCATTCTCAAAGAAAGAACCTGAGGACTGGGTTTGGTCTTCTCAAAGGCGAGTCCCTGTATTACATATTGTGTATCTATTTGGTGCAGGGGAATGAACCCAAGGCCCATGTCTACTCAGCATTCAACTCTACTTCTAGGCCACAGTGCAGGACAGTGTCTAACAGTGTCCCAAGAATGAGGGTTCTGATCTGAGTGTCAGTCTGAAAAACACAGAGCATAAAACTAAGTCCTTTAAAAATCATTTTGTTTATCTATCTATCTATCTATCTATCTATCTATCTGTCTGTCTGTCTGTCTGTCTGTCTGTCTATCTATCTATCTATTAATTATTGGTGTGTGTGTGTGTGTGTGTGTGTGTGTGTGTGTGTGTGTGTACCAATGCCACAACACACATGTGGAAGTCAGAGGACAATTATGTAGAACTTGGGTTGCCAATCTTGCAAGTGCCTTTACCCACTGAGACATTTCCCATCTGAACCATTTAAAAACAAACAAGCAAACAAAACATTTAACCAAGAGACTTGAGCTGTGTTTACACCCTTATAAGAAAACTATTTACAAAAATCCCTGAAAGTTTGATTTCTTTTACATGGTGAAATTAAGTTCAACCCTGTAGGAAATATTGTTCAACAAATTTCCTTGGACACAAACAGGGAATGTTATCTTCAGCTGCCCTCGCCTGACTCATTACCTGGCATTTGTGTTCATTGGCAGTGCATAAGGGTGTGCATTCCTCCAGGGCTAGCAGGCCAGACAGCAGAAGCCATTACAATCAGTGGCTTGGGAAGACCCAGGGCACAACAGGAAACAGGCAGGAACACTAACAGAAGCAAAGCTGAGGTGAATTCAAACATGTGCCTCTGGTTACAGAGGGGCCCTGTGGACCCCACCTCCCAGCCCACAGGTGCTTTTCACTATGAGCATTTCCCAAAGGGTTTTTTTTATGAGATTTGGAAAACTGATGACTGGATTTTAATATGCGAAACCCACACCTAAAAGGAATAGCTCATGACTCCACAGAAGTCTAAAAATACTCTCTGATACCTTTGGACCCTGGTTGTCTTACAGTTTTCTTCCACAGTTGCCAGGTGGAGAATTGTGGCTAAGGCTTGCTGCAGTGTCAGGGAGGCTTGGAGCGGGTGTTCCACGGTGACCCTGAACCTTACGTAAAACTGATCGTATTTCTGCTTCCTTTCTGCTGAATGAGAACGTCTATTTATAGACCATGTAACAGGCCAAGCATGGTAGGGTTTTCTTTCAGCCAATAAAAATGGAATGCAAGTCTTCTCTTGTAATGAAACACGGTGGCTTGGCTTAGTAACGAGTGCTGTTGCTTAAAAGAGAGCCACTGACCTTTGGGTCTTATATGGCTTGGAAATCCGCACCTCTTGGTGGCTGCCAAAACCTCTGCGGCATCCCCCAGATCTGCTGCAGAGGAACCTGGACTGGAGGGGTGTGTCCAGTCTGAACAACTGGGTACTGGTACACACAGGTGCCGGAGGGAAGGAGGGGGGAGGAGGAGGCAAAGGAGGAAGGACAAACTGCTCCCAGAGACAGTCTGCACTGCCCTGGATGGGCCACTGCAGGAGCTGGGCACTCCATTCTGAGCTGGTTTTTTAAGGATTGGGGGCGCTGTCTGTTCAGGAAGTGCTACGTTGGCTCAGATGGGGTGTGAGCAATCAAAGCTCTCCTTTAGGCAAGCCAATATATAGTACTATTAACAGAATATTTTGTTACCTTACCAATACACTCTGTATTTTTTTTTTTTTTTTTTTTTTTGGTTTTTCAAGACAGGGTTTCTCTGTGTAGCTTTGTGCCTTTCCTGGTACTCACTTGGTAGCCCAGGCTGGCCTCGAAATCACAGAGATCCGCCTGCCTCTGCCTCCCGAGTGCTGGGATTAAAGGCGTGTGCCACCACCGCCCAGCTGTATTTTTTTTAATTCTATGGAAATACATGGCTGCTGGGCATGGTGTTGCACACCCGTAAATCTAGCACATAGGAGCCTCCTGCAGGAGAATTGTGAGTCTGAAAACAGTTTAGCTAAACAGTGAGATGCTATCTCAAAAATGCCCTGACTAAAGGAGCATCTGTTTTTGTCGCACTGGTTCCTGTAAAGTCTGAAAAGTGGAAGGTGTAAAAGTGTTCATTAATAGCTGTGGATGAACACATTATATGTGGTCCACTACGGACTATTATGTAGTTGTTCAAATGAGCTCTGTTCATTGCCTTGGAAATTTCTTGGAACAAATCATTAGCTCAGAGCACAAGTCATAGAAAACTATGTTCACAATAAATTATTCCTGTAGAAATGTAATGTTGCGTAACTATGTGTGTGTGGACTTTGGAATTGTTAGAATATTCTATAATAGACTATATTAGTGAGTTATTTTATGAAATTAAAAAATCTGAAAATAGCAATTATTTTAGAGTTCATCTTGGCTCATTTTGTGTTTAGTTTGGCACACAGATTAGCCCCAAGTCATTGCTCTTTGTTCTAGAATATTTTTATTTCTCATTAGTTTTGAAAGCAGATAGATAACGTATACTTACTGCCTAAAGCACATGGTCATTCTATTTGGTTTCCAAAATAGAGTGAAAATAAATTTGCTGACTCAGGAAAAAATTAGGGCAGTTTAAAGAGAAAGGTCTTAGAATTTTGCCTTTGGTTGGATTTGGGTTAAGGCTCCCGATATTCATGAGTGTGCTCTGTGTGTTCAGGTGCATGTGGAAGAGGGAGGTTCTGTTAGGCCTCCTCCTCTGGTGTCACTCCTGCCTTATGTATTTATTTATCCATTTATTTATTTATTTTGGTTTTCAACACAAGGTTTCTCTGTGTAGTCCTGGGTGTCCTAGAACTAACTCTGTAGGCCAGGCTGGCCTCGAACTCACAGAGATCCTCCTACCTCAGGCTCCCTAGTACTGGGATTAAAGGTGTGGGCTCCCCCACCTGGCCCTCACCTTATTTTTTGAGGCAGGTTCTCTTGCTGAACTCAGAACTTGCAGTTTTGGCTGGACTGGCTGGCCTCGAGCTGCAAAGATCTTCTGGTCTCCATTTCCCAAGAGGACTGTGGTTACAGATATGTACTGCTGTGCCTGGCTTTGACATGGGAGCCACAGAGCTGTGGTGGCTTGGATGAAAATGGCCCCATAGTATGTATGTAAATACTTGGGCCTCGGTGGAACTACTTGGGAAGGATTAGGAGGTGCAGCCTTGTTGAAGGACGCGTGTTACTGGGGGTGGGTTTTGAAGTGTCAAAGCCCCTGTCATTCCCAGATCTCTCTCTCTCTGCCACTCTGTTATATGCTTGTAGATCAGATGTAAGCTCTCAACTACCGGAGCACCAATCCTGCACAGACTCACCTTTGAAACTGTAAGCAAGCTCCCAATTAATTCTCTCTCTTGTAAGCTGCCTTGGTCGTGGTGTTTCTTCATAGCAATAGAAAAGTAACTAAGATAGGATCCAAAACTTAGGTCCACCATGTTTATAAGTATGCCCACTGAACCATCTCCCCAACTCCAGCCCTCAATATTTCAACAAGTAATTCTTCATTATCTTTTGTGTTTGTTTGCTCTGAGATTGCATTGTGTAGTCTGGTCTCGCCTCAAACATGCTGTGTAGCCAACCTTGAACTTCTGATCCTCTGGCTTCCACCACCTTTCTGATGCTGGGATTTGTGGTGCTGAGGTGGAAGGAACCTGGGACCTCATGAGGCTAGGCAAGCATGCCAGCCCCATTGTTACACTTCTTATTCAGTATCATAAAGAGTCAGTAAGTTTCTTGTTATTCTTCTTCATGAGGCTATAGGAACACTAAGATTTAGCCACCAAGCCAGTACCACTGATACTCCCTAAAAGAAATAAAAATAACAACAACAACAAAAATTAGCACCTCTCCTCTCAAAAATAAAAGAAGAACACTAGGAAGAAAAAAATAGAGGGGAGTTACCAGGGAGAGTGCCTTTGTCTTGCAGATATGTTAAAACTGTGGTTAATTAATGTAATTGATAGGGAACTATATAATTAATGTCTTACACCAATACATTTTTCTAAGATTCTGAGGAATGGGTTCCTGTTTCTGGCAGCTGCAGGGATCTAGGAGCATCCGAGTGGCTGAGTTGAGGGAGAGCCGCAGCTGCAGATCTACAGGATGGTCTACAGAGAACCCAGGAGACCACCTTTAAGAAGGATTCACTCAGCTTTCGGCACTTGCCAATCAGAGCCTGCAACCATCCTAAAATAGCACCCAGCTGGCCGAGAACCTTCTGTTTTTCCTCCTGCCCTGTCCTGGTGCTCCAAGGATGAGGAGTCAGCAGAGCAGCTGAGAATGTGAGGAGTTAAATGGACAAGAAGCTGCCCAGGAAGCATGGGCGGGTGGTCTGATTGTCACACACCAATCCTGTAGAGCAGGAAGCAGGGGACTCTTGTTTTATTTAAATTTGCATTTCATATTTTAGTTTACTTCTTCAGTTGAATTTAGTTCCCTTTAGATAGGGTCTCCTGTGGCCCAGGATGGCCTTGGACTCACGATGTTGCTGAGGTCAGCTGTGAACTCTTGACCCTCCTGCTCCCACTTTCCTGGGTGGCTTTGATTACAGGCATGGTGCCACCATACCACACCTTTTTTGGGGGTGGTGCTGTTGAGACAGGGTCTCTCTATATATCTCTTGCTATCCTGGAACTCACTAGTAAACCAGGTTGGCCTTGGACTCACAGATATATCTGCCTGCCTCCCAAATGTTGGGATTAAAGGCATTCACCACCACACCAGCAAGAAATCTTATTTTTTATGAACGTTGTAGTGTTAACAACAACTTGGGCATTGACGTCTTACCTTATAGAGTATCATATGATTTACAGATGTGATTCAACTCTGCTACCTACATATTAAAAGGGAAAGTTAAAGAGCCTGGATTATAATCCAAGGGTCCAGGAAGAATAGCTTCTATATTGAATACATTTCTCTGAGGGGACATGGCATACGAAGATGGCCTGGGTCTATCACTGGGCTCCATTTCTTCTGTGTCTTCCTACTATGTTTACCTCCATGGTTATGCACTGAGGCATGTTCAATGACACTGTGTTCTTAAACGTCCTCCTCCTCCTTGGGCTGGAAATACAGCTCCAAGGGTAAAGATGCTTGCTGATAGGCCTGACAGTCTGAATTGGATCCTGAGTCCTACATGGTAGAAGAAAAGAACTGACCCAAACAAGTTGTTCTCTGACTCCACACGCAGGCCCTAGTGTGCACGCACACAGACCTATATATACATGCACATACAAAACAAATCAACGCAATAGTTTTTTTAAATTCTCCTCTCCACATACTATATTGGCCTATCCTCTCTGCTCCCACTTCTCTCTTTGTGCATTGCTATGGATGGAACCCAGGGCCCGGAGCATGCTGGGTACATGCTCTAACTATACATCACACGGTTAGTTCTTTCTGTCTCTAAAGTTCAAAAGTACAAGGGCCATTGGCTAGATGAGAGACTGTCTGTCCCAAGACCTGAATTTCAGACCTCGGAGGTGGGCACAGGAGTCTTATCCCACCAGTCATAGTGGTTGATCTCTATAAAAATAGTAGCAGTGTTTCCTTGAGATTAAGGTCAGAATCCAGGGACTGGAGCTTGGGGGCTCAGCGTGCCCTTGTGACACTGAGTACTGCTAACGTCAGCTACTGCAAACACCATGTTATCTGCTGCTATTTCAGCACTGTGAACTGTAGGTCGGGGCATTAGCATAGGCACATGCCTGCTTCTGAAAGACAGACTTATTGAGAAACATTCTATGTCATATAGCTCATGGGTTTACAGTTCATACTTCACACATCTTAGTATTTTCTATGATTATGCAGTCAACACCACAGGACATTTTAGTACTTTTTTAGGCACTGAAAGGCACTCCATGCCCATCAACACACACTTGCTGACCTACTTCCAGCCCCTCAGTATCGTTCATTTTTCTGTCATTGTGAATTTACCTATGTAGGTTTTCAAATTAACAAAATCATATTAAGTAGCCTTTCACTGTGGCTTCTTGTGTGTAATGCAGTGCTTTGAACATAGACCTGTGAGGGTGAAGCTCATCCCTTCTCACTGTTGAGAATGTTCTGGGTGAACTACTTTCTTTGGTTGATTGTGCTTTTAAGTGTTGGATCTAAGAAACCAAATAAACTAACAAATCATTAAAGAAAGTAATTTTTAAAAATTATTTTTAAATTTTTATTTTACATGCATTGGTGTTTTGTCTGCATGTATGTCTGTGTGAGGGTGTTGGATCCCCTGTAAGTGGAGTTACAGATACTTGTGAGCTGCCATGTGGGTGTTGGGAATTGAATCTGGGTTTTCTGGAAGAGTGGCCAGTGCTCTTAACTGCTGAGCCATCTCTCCATTCCCTACAAACCAACTATTAACCAAACCAATCTGAAATAAAAATTAATAAAATGTCTTATTCAAGACTTAGAGTTTATGGTGATATATTTTGTATGAAGCTTTTTCTATGATGTGAGATAGAGTTCTAAATCCTTCATTTTTAACCTATCATTTTAAAATTTTTTTGAGGCAGAGACTCATGTACCCTAGATAAGCCTCGAATTCACTGTGTAGCAGAGGATGACCTGACTTACTGCTTCCACCATCAGGTGCTGGGGTTCCATGCTTGGTGTACGTGCTGTTGGATCAGACTCAGGGCTTTGCACATGCTAGGCAAACACTCTACTGAGTTATAGTTCCAGTCCATAAACTCTTCATTCTCTTACATGTAGCTATGGAGTTACCCCAGGGACATTTGTAAATATTATATTATTTTGACCCATTGGGTGGTCTTGGCATTCTGTTAAGAAATCATCTGACTATGTCAGGGTTTATTTCTACCGTATTAGTTCTAGTCCACTGAACTGTATGCCTATCCTTGTTCCATCACCACACTGTCCTTATTACTTACTATTGCTTTGAAATGCCTTTCAAAATCAGTAGATAAACCCTTGCTGCTCTTCCGGTTGCTGCGACCTGACAAGGAGCAGCTTAAGGGAGGAAGGACTCACTCAGGGGTGGAGTTCAGATGGATGCAGCATCGCATGGGGGAAAACGAGGGTAGGAGACAACTGGTCACCTTGCATCCACAGACAGGAAGCAAAGATGGTGAATGCTGGTGCGCTGCTCACTGTCTCCTTTATTCACTCTAGGCCCCTCCCCCCAGGACGGTCCTGCCTGTATTCGGCATGAGTCTTCCCTCTTAGGTTAAACCTTTTGGGGAATTCCTTCCAACACCTACCCTGAGGTGTGATTCTTCATCCAGTCAGGCTGACAATGAAGGTCTACCCTCACAACCCTCCAGTTTTGTCCCTTCTTCTTCACAAGAGTCTTAGGTTATTCCAGCATCTCCAAATTTCCATGTTACCTTGAAGATCAGATCGTCAGTGTTTGCAAGAATTTCTACTGCGATTTTGAGAAGGATTGTGTTGGATCTGCCGTCTAATTACAGGAGCATTAACACTGTCATATATTGTCTTCCACACCATACACATGGAATATGTCTGCATTTGTTCAGATTTTCTTTAAGGTCAGTCAATGATATTTTATGACTTTAAGGAATTTGAGTTTTGGATTTTTCTGTTGTTAAAACTATTCCTTGGGTCTCTCTCTCTCTCTCTCTCTCTCTCTCTCTCTCTCTCTCTCTCTCCCATCACCTCTTCTCTCTAATAAAGCCCATTCTAACTCTGGTAAACAAACAAACAAAACAAAAAACCCTATTCCCTGGTAGTGTATTCTTTTCTGTGGTATTATTAGTA
This sequence comes from Peromyscus leucopus, assembly GCF_004664715.2. Taxonomy (NCBI): domain Eukaryota; kingdom Metazoa; phylum Chordata; class Mammalia; order Rodentia; family Cricetidae; genus Peromyscus; species Peromyscus leucopus. The sequence goes on along the minus strand of NC_051068.1, from coordinate 14,068,448 downwards.
AATTCTTTGATTAATTTTGTTTTCAGTTGTTTATTGCTAGCATATAGACAAACAATGGATTAAACAAAAACTTCAAACATTTACAATTAATTTGTAGGGGAGGCACAGCAGCGTGTCCTGGAGGTCAGAGGACACTTGAGAGAGTAGGTTGTTTTCTTCTACTGCGTGGGTTCAGAAGTTGAACTGAGGCGGCCGGGCTTGGTGACAGCATCTAAACCTGCTGAGCCATCTTACTTGTACCTGACTTTTTTCTTTCAGCCAATGCTGATGTAGTCCAAGCTGGCCTTGAACTCACTGTCCTAGTTGGCTTTCTGTTGCTGTTATACAGACCATGAGCAAAAGCAATTTGGAGAGGAAAGGCCTTATGTAGCTTGCAGGTTGCAGTCCCTCAGGGAAGCTAAGGCAGGAGCTGAGGCAGAGACCATGGAGGGTGCTGGAGGGGTGCTGTTTACTCTTTCTCTCCTCCTGGCTTGCTCAGCCTGCTTTCTTATAGAACCCAGGACCACCTGCCCAGGGCTGGCACCACCAGTGGACTGGGCCCTCCCACATCAATCACTAACCAGGACAATGCGCCACAGACTTTGCCGCCGTCTGGTGGAGGCACTTTCTCAGCTGAGGCTCTCTATTCCCAGATGATTCTAGCACAGGTTGAGTTGTCCAAAACTAGTCGGCACACTTGCTGTGTGGTCAAGATGGTCCTGACCTGTTTCTGCTTCCACCCTAGAGCTGGGATGCAACACCATGCCTGGCTTATGCAGTGGGAGGGACGGAGTGGAGGACTTCCTGCATGCTAAGTGAGAACTCTGTCCCCGACTCCTAGATACACAATGGATTTTCATATAAAGGAAGTCCCCAGCATACAGCGGTTTGAATGAGAAATGTCTCCTGTAGGCTTGGGACCTGGGTTCACAGTTGATTCCATTGTTTAGGGGGTTAGGAGGTGTGGCTTTGTTGAAGGAGGTGTGTCCCTGGAGGTGAGCTTTGGAAGTTCATAGCCTGGTTCTACTTCCAGTTCACTCTCTGTTTCATGCTTGCATTTGAGGATCAAAACACTCAGCTTCCTTTTCCTGCTGCTTGCTGCCGCACCTCAACCCTACCATCATGGGCTCTTACTCATCTGGAACTGTGAGAGAAAACAAACTCTCCCTCTCTCCCTTGAGTTTCCTCTGGCCATTGTTTTATCACAGCACCAGAGAAGTAACTAGTACAAGTGACAGTTTTGCAATTTATGATGGTGCAGGAGTCCTAGACATCCTGCATCACACTGTACTTCCAATGTTGATTTGTTTCATCTTTCCCCAGGCACACTCTTCAGCATTTCCTTGCTACCGTGGGTAACAGTGGGGAGCTGCAACTCTCAGTCAGCTGAGAGATGGGAGAGCATATGGTGAGCACCAAGAAGTCCACTGTGTGCTTAGCTGGGCTGTTTGGCAAATGAAGTCTAGAAACATATTTCTCACTGTCTATGAGTAAGTAAATGCATTTATACTTACAATGAATTAAAATTTTTTGAGTTTTATTTATTTTTATGTGTGTGAGTGTTTTGTCTACATGCATATCTGTGCACCACATACTTGTGCAGTGCCTCTGTAGGCCAGAAGAAGGCATTGGATCCCCTTGAGACTGAAGTTGCAGATAGTTATTAGCTGCCATGTAGGTGCTAAGAACTGAACCATGATCCTCTGCAAGAGCAACCAGTGCTCTTAACCACTGAGCCATCTCTCCAGCCCCTATGAACAAGGAATTTATTAAGACATCCCCATTGTATACTGAAGAAAATCTGTTATGATCTTGTGTTCCATTTTTTCCTTTTTCTCTTTTGAGACAGTCTCTTGTATCCCAGGCTGACCTGTATCCCTTGCTTGCTCTGTGTTGGAGGATGACATTGAACCCTTGATGTTCCCATCTGTGACCCCTGGGTGCTGGGGTTATAGGCATGCAGCTCTACACCCAGTTCATGCAGTGCTGGAGATGGAACCCAGGGTGACCGTTCTGTTTTTGTTTTGAGGTGGTGCTAACTGTGCTGCCCTGGCTGGCCTGGAACTTGCTTTGTAGACCAGGCTGGCCTCAAATTCCCAGAAATCTTACCTGCTTTTGTTTACAAGTGCTGAGACGAAAGGTGTGCCCTCCTGCTCAGCCTGGAATGGATAAGGATGCGTGTAGGCAAGTACTCTTCCAGCTGTGCCACACCCACCGGCCCTACAGCTTCTGCTCTGGCTGACCTTGTCTACTGGTACAGATTTAGCAGCTTTCTTAGAATTTTCTCTGTATGGGACCAGAGTATCTTCAGATCAATACATTTACTTCTTTCTGTTGAATCTGGGCACCCTGGCTGTAGCCTCTTGTACTCCAAGAAAAGCAGAAGCACTTTTGTTGATCTCAAGAAGAGTATCCAGCCAGCTCAGCTATGGGGTTCTGTGATTGCTCTTGACCTTGTTCAAAACTTCCATTCTGCACCCAGTCTTGTAACCAACAGCCATTGGTTTACGTCTTAGAGAGCACTGGTTGAAATAATCACAGCCAAGGCTGAAGGTGCAGCAGGTAAGAGGGGATCCAATGATGTGTGCTGTGAGATTCTGTCTCCTAGCAATGTCAAAAGCTATGCGCTTAAAGTCTCATCAACATGACCGCCCAAACGTGAATTGAACAAGAATGACAGTAGACATGCTAAAGTAGATGGGACAAGTCCGTGATGCCTCAACGCTAGACAAAGAACTACAGGTAACTAAAAAATGCTGAGAGTGGGAGAAACAGTCTTCCTTAAGGAAGAACGCACCAGTTAGTTTTCTAATACTAAATTGTCAGCCCTGAAAACATACCCACATAGACTGAGCAAGTTATATTAGAATATATATATATATATATATGTATATACATTTAGATATATGCATATAACAACAATTAGTGAAAAAAAAAAGGTCATACATTTGAAAGAAAGGAGGGGTATATTGGAGGGCTTGGAGGGAAGGGAGAGAATAGTGAAATGATTTAATTACATAGGAGAAATTTTTTTTTTTTTTTGTTTTTTGAGACGGGTTTCTCTGTGTAGCTTTGCGCCTTTCCTGGAACTCATTGGTAGCCCAGGCTGGCCTTGAACTCTCAGAGATCTGCCTGGCTCTGCTCCGAGTGCTGGGATTAAAGGTGTGCGCTACCACCGCCCGGCAAGGAGAAATAATTTTAAACAAAAATCCAATCATGGCAGTGTGTTGCAGCGCGGAATATTAGTTTAACTATGTAAAAATGTGTTGCATTTGTTTACCTTGCCTGCCTAAGGCACCTGACTGGTCTAATAAAAAGCTAAATGACCAATAGCTAGGCAGGAGTTACAGGTGGGACTTCCGAGCAGAGAGAATAAATAAGAGGAGGAATCTAGGCTTGAAAGAGACAGAGGAAGACAGAGGGAGACAGAAGAAAGAAAAAGAGATGCCAGGGAGATGTCAGGGTCCAGCCAGCCAGCCTGACATGGAGGAAGCAGGAAAGCATGATGGATAGTACATAGATGAGGTAAACGAGCATCAGGGCAGCACATAGATTAATAGAAATGGGTTAATTTAAGTTAAAAATTAAAAAAAAAAAACTTAGCTAGAAACAAGCCCAAGCTAAGGCCGAGGATTCACAATTAATAATAAGTCTCCATGTCATGATTTGGGGGCTGGCAGTCTAAGAAACCCTGCTACATATGGCAGCCAATGTGGGGCCCAAATTTCCACATAGGACCTGAGAAAGGTGAAAAACAAAACCAACAGAAACGGAATATGGCCCCTTTAAGAGGTGCTGCTCTTGGTTAAACACAGCTCCCAGTTAAACACAGTAGCTCTCTGCCAGGCTCATGGGCTTAAGGCTCCACTCTAATGGACCCAAAGAGTAGGCAGAGCCAACCACCAGAGGCACAAGGTGGAGGGCCTAGCTGCCCCTTAACAGTTTAAGGTTTAGTTCACTTGATCAGAGAACACTACAGGTGCACAGTAAAACAGGTCCAGACTTAAAAAAAAATTTAAACAGGTTACAGTATGCATAGGTACTTAAAAAAGAGAAGAAAATGGGTATAAATAGTTATAGGAAAAATAAATAGTTTACAAATAATTAAAGTCTTTAAAGAAAGAGTAAAGTAATATAAAAAGAATAAACCATGTATAGATGGTAAATACATCTGGATCCTGTGGTGACTTTGAAATTTTTAAATTCTGATAAGTGAATGGCAACTGTTGAGAAACATGGGATTGTAAAAGGAATTGCTGATTTAAACCAGCCTAGAAACTTTAGGGATGTCTTAACTTTAAAACTGAATTTAGAAAATGTATTGCATTGGGAAAGAGGTTATGCTTTTGTTGCCACAGGAAATGAAAGGCTGTGGATTCCTCCAAAATTAATAGAGACCAGATTTGATTGGGCGAGACCCCCTGAAAATCTTGGCAACAGACATAAAGAAATAAACCCAGAAAAACTACAAGACAGGTGATGCATATGCTGATCCCTTGACATGGGAACAGCTCTGAGACTGGATGAGACATGATACATCTTGTTGGTTACAGAGTCCTTGTGATTTATTACATGCCAACCTTTCATATGGCATGGATAGAGGTTTGGTTATAGAGTCCAAACAAACATATAAAGTTGACAGATGTCTTTTACCTGCTCAAACATAAAACAAAAAAACATCTTTAGCTGGCTTGTGTGCACTGCACAGCAGTCCATACTTGTGTTAATGCAAGATATGTATGTTACCTTTGAAATTTTGTGTATTTACAGAACAAGGGGACCAGATACCAATGAAAACGGGTGGCCCTGGTGACCCAGCCTCTCAGATGCCTCTGCTGCAGTTTCCTCAGAGTTCTGCATCCAGGATAATTTCAAGACTGCTAGATGAGATGGTCCAGCCTCACAGACTATTCAGGCCAGAACTTCAGATAAACCTTGCACTTTCCTATTACACAGAAACTGGACAATAAATGTTATAGCTAGTTTTCTTAGGACTTGACCATTATCTCAATTTTCTCAGGGGCCCCTGGGGATGCTGTCACCCCCAGACAATAAGAAGCAGTCTAGAGAGCACAATGCCCACATTCCCAAGAGGTGGGGTGGATAGTTTTGTGTCATTTGGTGGTTTATGAATATTTCTCATTGTTTATGGGGATGTAGGAATATAGGATAAAAAGACAACTATTAATCTCAAATATTTTACATTGGTATAGATTTTTGTATATTAATACAAACTTAATATTATTTTTGTTATACTGGATACATGTTTGTACTCCTGTTTAAGGTATGGTACCTATGTGGCTCATTTAAAAATGTAATATAAAGCTCTAGTCCTTGAAAGCTATTATTACAAACTATTTAGGATAATTTTAAAATGCAGGTTAAGTCATCTATAACAATCAAACTTGTAGTCATGTTAGGTATGTTTTCAAGGTTAAGCAGATATAGTTTAGATAGATAGGTGATCTTTAAATTCTTCAGGGACCTATAGAATATGGCATTTAAGATGTTTAATAACCTAAGGATTTTCATGACAGTGAGACATGTCTGCTTCTGGCAGCAACAATCTACAAATTCAATGATGGGCATTGAATAATGTACATATGGAATTTGCTTTCATTGTGTCAAAGCTAACCATTTTTTTCAAGAAACTATCTTTGCCTCGACTGCTGACAGTATGCTGTCCATACTGGACATACAGGACATGAAAGAAAGTGATTGCTGAACTTTGCCAAGAGAATGTGGGACAGTCCTTCAGAATTTCTGCTTCACAGGAAATGTCTGTCAGATATTCTAGGCCTGTAGGCTGAAGATGGATGTCCCAACATCGCAGAGGAAACTTCAGTGACTGTCCAGGCAGCCATATATCTCTGTCATTTCTATAGTTTTGGGAGTGGCTTGCACCGTACTTCCTATTTACTCAGGTAATACTATACCCTTTTGGGGTCTTTGGTGGAGTTGAAGACCAGATAGTTATAGTTATGGTTTTCCTTAGTTGTGATAGAAGGTAAATTAGGTACAAAACTTTGGACTTGTCAAGATAGGATAAAAATAGAGAATTTTCTCTGAATTTACCAAATGCAAATGGACTGGATATTGTAAATGTAATTCTTACTTGACACTTGTTCTTATTGTATATAGCTTTACTATGTTAAATTTAAAACCTTTCCTTTTAGTTACACATAAAGGAGGAAATGTTGTGGAATATTAGTTTAACTATGTAAAGATGTGTTACATTTGTTTACAGAATATTTGTTTACATAAAGATGTGTTGCATTTATTTATGTTGTAGAATATTAGTCAACTATGTGAAGATGTGTTACATTTGCTTACAGAATATTTGTTTAACTATGTAAAGATGTGTTGCATTTGTTTACCTTGCCTGCACCTGATTGGTCTAATAAAAAAAAAAACTGAGTGGCCAATAGCTAGTCAGGAGTTATAGGTAGGACTTCCAGGCAGAGAGAGTACATAGGAGGAGAAATCTAGGCTCAACAGAGATGGGGGAACAGAAGAAAGAAAAAGAGATGCCAGGGAGACATCAGGGGCCAGCTAGCCAGCTAGCCATGAGAGAAGCAGGAAAGCAGGACATACAGAATGAAGGAAAGGCAGAAAGCCCTGAGGCAAAACATAGATGAATAGAAACAGGTTAAGTTAAGTTATAAGAACGAGTGGAACAAGCAGAGGCTAAAGACCAAGCTCTCATAAGTAATAAATCTCTGTGTTTTTATTTGGGAGCTGTTTGGAGGCCCCTCAAAAATTCCAACTGCAGTGTGTGCCTGTAGTCCCAGGATTGGGGAGGTGGAGAGAGATGGAGTCCTGAATATCCTTAGCCAGCCATTCTAGCTGAAGTCTAGGTGAGTTCATGATTCAATGAAAATCTGTTTCAAAAAATAAGGTAGAGACCTCTGTCCTACACACACACACACACACACACACACACACACACACACACACACACACACACACTAATAATTGCTCCTTAAAGGGATTCAAAAAATGAGAGTGGTAACTGCATAATCTCTAGACCATGGCATCTCCTGCCCTCCTTTTCTCTGTGGTGATGGAGATTTCCATCTTGTGGCATCACCCTTCTGATGGAAATATTTCCTTTGACATTTTTATCGTGTAGTTCTGTTTCCTGGTGATGAGATCATTCCATTTCTGTATATATACAAAATCTGTGAAAAAATAGGTTACATTCCTCTTCATTTCTGACACACGTATTTTGAGTACAGAATTCTAGGTCACCCTTTATTCATTTCAGCATACTGCAGTTCTTATGCCAGTGTCTACCAACCTGTATGGATAGGGAACAGTTAAAAAAATCTGTAATCTTTCATATCTTTGTTCCTTTACATGCTGTGCAGCTCTTTTCTCTGCCTGACTTGAAGGCTTTTGTTGTTCTTAATAATTTTAGGCAGTCTGTGTATCATGTGTCTTCTCTATTCTGCTCCTGTCATGATTCAGTCAGATAATTGGACATAGAAGATTAGAATATGTATCAAATTTGAGGGAAATTTCAGATATTGTTTCTTTTAGCATTTTTCTATTCTCTCCTTTTTCCTCTTCCTTGGCTCAGACTGCGCCTCTGCCGCGGCCGGACGCTCTCCTGCAGGTGCAGATGTCCCGCTGTTCTGTCCCTTGTTTCTCCTTAGTCTGTGTTTTGTCCTTTACTCTCTCCTCCTTGGCTCCCTCATCCACAGTCCTTTCTTCTGCATATCCGTGCACTGTAATGTTTTGACTCCCGACTCTAATGATCAGGCATATTCATTAGTCTTATTGATCATATAAAATGCAATTATAGGATTTGAAGCACGTGTTTTAATATCTTTCTGTGTGAGTTCTTGTGACTGTCTGGTTAAGTTTCTATTATTTCTCCCTGGGGTCATTACTTCTTGCCTGCATTCTTGATTCGTTTCACTGGGTGCAGTAAAGTTTACCTTGCTGGGTGATACAGGTTATTTTATGATCCCCGTGAAAGTCCCCGAGCTCTGTCTGGGGACACAGATAAGTTACATGGAAACAACCTGATCCTTCTGGGTCAAGTGTTTCCAGGTGACACGGACATTTGAGCACGGTCCTGTTCTGTACTCTTTCTCTGGCAGGGTTCCTATGTGTGCCCTTCCTTGTGTGGGTTATGAGTGTGTGCTTGGGAGGCAGTGGGCATGAGAACGGACCTGTGTGAGATCTCAGGGTTATATCTCTAACCAACCCTAAGTGTGTTTTCTCGGCATCTCCTAGTTCCGGTGTGCATCCATCTAAAATAAGAAGTGCTCCAGGGCCCTGGCATGCTTCTAGAGCTCTCTGGTGAAGTATGCTCTCTATAGGAGTCTGCGTTGTGAATTCCAGTGTCTGGCGACCCTCACACTCACAGCCCCGCTACCTCCTTCTGGGAGGAGCTCTTTTCCTAGTTCATAGCTTGAAAGCTTTCTAAGTCAGTCGGTCAGTCAGCGCCACAACAGTAATGGAGTTCACCTTGTTTCCTGCGTCAGACCATTTACCCTCTTTGCCTGGCACTCAGAGTCTGTTTTTTTTTTTTTTTTGTCTATATTCATTGGATATGGTACTGGGGTTGGTTAAAAACATTTGCATATACAATGTACTCTGAGCATCTTCTCCCAGTACTGTCCCCTGCTGTGGGATGGTCTGTGTGTCAAATCTGTTGCTCTGATTGGTCAATAAATAAAACACTAAATGGCCAGTGGCCAGGCAGGAAGTAGGTGGGACAAGGAGAGAGGAGAATTCTGGGAAGCAGAAGGCTGACGTGGAGAGACACTGCCAGCTGCCGCCATGACCAGCAGCATGTGAAGACGCCGGTAAGCCACCAGCCACGTGGCAAGGTATAGATTTATGGAAATGGATTAATTTAAGCTATAAGAACAGTTAGCAAGAAACCTGCCACGGCCATACAGTTTGTGTGCAATATAAGTCTCTGTGTTTACTTGGTTGGGTCTGAGCGGCTGTGGGGCTGGAGGGTGACAAAGATTTGCTCTGACTGTGGGCAAAGCAGGAAAACTCTAGCTACAGTCCCCTCAAGAATCTGTATAGTAGCCAGGTGGTGGTGGTGCACACCTTTAATTCCAGCACTCAGGAGGCAGAGGCAGATGGATCTCTATGAGTTCAAGGCCAGCCTGGTCTACAGAGTGAGTTCCAGGAAAGGCGCAAAGCTACACAGAGAAACCCTGTCTCGAAAACAAACAAACAAACAAACAAAACCAAAAAACAAAAAAAGAATCTGTGTAGTACTCTGAGATCTCCCCCAGCACTGTCCCTCAGGACCTGTGTAGTACTCTGAGATCTCCCCCAGCACTGTCCCTCAGGACCTGTGTAGTACTCTGAGATCTCCCCCAGCACTGTCCCTCAGGACCTGTGTAGTACTCTGAGATCTCCCCCAGCACTGTCCCTCAGGACCTGTGTAGTACTCTGAGATCTCCCCCAGCACTGTCCCTCAGGACCTCTACAGTCCCCTGCGTTGTTGTTCTGGGCAGTTCAGCTTCTACTTCCCTGTCATATACACACAGACAGTTATGTGTCTATATAAAATATACCACCTATAAGTGAGACGAAGTTGTGCTCTTTCTTTGGGTTTGACCTACATCATTTAATGTGCTAATCTTCAGTTACGCACATTTTCCTGGAAAAATCAGGATTTTGTTTCTCTTTACCGCTGAGTGGAACTCCATTGTGCATGTACAGTGCATTTTTCATGCATTCCCTTTGTTCGGACATTGAGGTTGATTCCGTTTGCTGTTTGACTAGTTCTGCAGTGAACATTGATAAATATGAGTCTTTTAAAAACTAATTCATCTGCTTCAAAAGCACAAGATCTCCTTTCTTCGAATGGCTCTTGTCAAAAAGAGAAGCCAGGTGTGGTGGAGAGTGCCTGTAATCCCGGCATGTTGGAGGCTGAGGCAGGGGGATTACAGCAAGTTTGAGGCCAGTCTATGCTACATAACAAGTTCAGGCCAAAAAAAAAAAAAACAAACCAAAAAAACCCCAAAACAAACAAACAAACAAACAAACAAAAACTTCAAAAGATAACAAGTATTGGTGAGGACCAGGAGAGAGGGGAGTTCTTCAACATTGTGAGAATGTAAATTAGTACAGTCATTATGCAAAGTGCTATGGGGTTTCCTTGAAAATAAAAATAAAACTACGATAGGCTCCAACAGTCTCAGTACTGGGCACACATCCAAAAGAATGAAATCACGCATTGCAGAGACAGCCACGCTCCTTGTTTTACTGTAGCATTTACTGTGCACAAAGCCAAGAAGTAGAAACAGTCTAGATACAGGAAATGATGAATGGATTTAAGCACTGTGTGTGTAACGGTGGAATACTATTCAACCTTAAAAGGAAGGAAATCCTGACATTTTCAACAACACAAGTAATGGCCCTGGAGGATGTCCTGCTAAATGAAATAACTGAAACCCAGGAAGATAAGTTCTGTGACCCAGCTTAGTGCAGAATGTAAGCAGACCAGCAGTTGTCCGTATCGGGAAAATAGGAGTTGGAGAGTCTTTTGGGGGTAGGAATTTGAGATACTTTAGTCAAAGGGTATAAGGAGCAATACTTGCAAAAGGTCTATTTCCCGTACGTTACCGTGACTGTCGCTATGAGCATACACTGTCTGTTTTAAGACTGCTAATAAGCAGATTCTTTTGGCTGCAGAGATGGTTCAGTGGTTAAAAGTTCATTTCCCAGCACTCACATTGGGTAATTCACAACCACCTGTAACTCCGGGTCCAGGGCATCCAGTGCCCTCTTATGGCCTCCATGGGTACTGCATTTATGTGGAAAAAAAACCCCACACACTGATAGGCCTACACATAATTAAAAAGTGAAAGCTTTGTTTGAAGATTTTAAATGTTTTCATCACAAAAAATTAAAAACATATGGAGTAATAACTGTGTTAAATAGCTTGATTTGTCAAATTGGATTAGATAAATAAAACTCTAATGTATACAGGGAGTAAAATATTGTGTTATATTCATAAACACCTACGACTTTCATATTTAGTTGTTTTTTTTCTAAAAATAGGAGTTATTATGTAGTCTTTGCTGACATGGAACTCACTGTGTAACACAGGCTAGCCTTAAACTTGTGGCGATCCCCTTGCCTCTGCCTAAGTGCTAAGATTACAATTATGTGCAAGCATACCTGGCTATAGTTTTTACGTGTCAACAAAAAATAATTTTCTTAAAAATCCAATTAGCATACTTGTTTATCATTTGTAGGAAATATAAATTGGATGTAATATAAACAGGGCAGCTTTTTAGTTTGGGGTACATAACTTGGGAGAACAGTAAGATATGCTTAAGATTTGGGAACTGAGGGGTTGGAGAGATGGCTCAGCATTTAAGAGCACTGGCTGCTCTTCCAGAGGACCCAGGCTCAATTACCAGTACCCACACGTGGCTGTAACTCCAGTTCTAGGGGTCTAGCATCCTCACACAGACATACATGCAGACAAAACACACACACACACACACACACACACACACACACACACACACACACACACACAGATTTGGGGACTTGTAGCTCAGAGTAAGGGAAGTTGGATTCGAGGGCAGTACTTTAAAAGGCCGTCCATCCTCCGATTGGCAGGTTTACACTCTCATTGCTTTTACATTTTAGGCAATTAATTTGAAAAATTAGGCAAAATTTGAGAATCTTACGAAGGGATTGTCCCTGTTAGTGTATCTTGACAATGTTTCTGAAATTAAGGTTATCACTGACATTGTGGTATCTCACGTGGCTTCATTTTAAAAGCAGGAAGAAAAGGAGAAAGAGGCAATGATGTCTTTCAGGAGTAGTACACACTTAAAGACAAACACAGTGATTACTCTTTACACATCCCCGACACAGGGAACAATACGAGCATCTGAGGGCACAGACTTCAATCACACGTGCATGGGGTCCTCATCCTGATGCACCCACAGCAGGGCCTGGATTATCCCAGGTTTTGATCTCACTAATTTGCTATTGGGACAGAAGTTATTCATTTGGGGTGCAATAAAGAAATTCCAATTTGAGCGTCTGTACACCTTTTAATCGGAAATTTCCCCAGGTACAGAAGTGAAGGTGCAAACGTTGTCACGTTTCATTAGCCTCATTCTTCTGAATGTTTTCGCACCGAAAGCTCTGTGTGAAATTATTACAAGTTTTCAAATGGTTGAAAAAGAAGATGTATATATGGACACTCACTGAAAGGACATTATTTAAAAAAGAAAATCTCTGGTCACCCAGATCTCAGGGTAGCTGGGCCCATTCAAGGATAGAGAATTTGCCATCTTTATGATTATTTTTACATCTGAACTTTTTTTATACACCAGAGAGACTCAACACTTTCAGGGTCATTGGCCCAGCATGTAGTGGGATGCCCTATGCAATAGATTCCAATTAATATGGCCGTGTTCAAGGGTCTGCATCACCAGTAATGGGTAACTTCTTTCCCCTTGGCTCTATGTGGCCCTTCTTTATGGCAGCTGCAACCAGGTCTATCCGCCTTTGATAAAAATTTCAGTTCCCCCAGAGAGAAGCTTTCAACTTTATTAAGCATTGAAGTCTACACATTTGTTCCTTTGTGTAAGGGCAGATCAAAAGCGCTCTGTCTAGGAAAGTCATCTGACAAATTAGGGGAGAGCTCCTGTACTTTGCCAATAATGCTCTTCTGTAATTGAAACCTAAGAACTTGTATCAACGGACTAGACTATTATGAACTTTTTAGCATTTAACGAAAGTTTTTATCTTTTTTTTGAAAGTAAATAGAGTTCCTTGATTCTATTTAACTAGTTCTTTAGCATGCTGTGTCCTTTTGCCTGTGGTTAGGAAAACCTCCATGTCAGTTTAGTGAGAGGGAACTGACAAGCAAGGATGAAAGCCATCTGACCATCAAGTTGCTTGGAGAAAAGCCTGTGTTTCCAGTCCTCTCTGGCATTCACCACGCTGAAAACTTGAGCGAGACTCTTGATGTTTCTGGAGCACAGTTTCCTTGTCTCTGAGGAGGAAAGACTCCTGAGGTGGTGGGCGAGACTTCCGTGCAATCTGATGTTCTAATTAGAAATCATAGACAGGATGTGACTAGGTGTGCCCCACGGCCCTTACCTTTTTTTTTAGATAGGTTTCAGTTCCAGGTTGGTTTGGATAATGTGGTAGCTTCACATCACTTGATTGTACTGAGATATATCTGGAACCGTGAAAGCCAGAAAAATACTGCCTTTCAAAGGACACCAGAGAGTCTCACTTCTCCCCAAGTCCAAGGCTGTAAGAATTTGGAAAAGACACATCCTGAGAACTTCCCCATCTCTCTGTCCTCCGTCCCTCCCCTGATTTCTCTACAGCAAAAGGGACACATGTTGCCTCATATGTAGCTGAATCTGAGGGCTCCCTCTGTTACTTGTATTTCCAAAGATTTAGGTTTTCACCTTCAAATCGCAGTTTGTGAAATTTCAGTCCATTGGAGAAATATCCTGAGTTGAAATATACTCCGCCTTGTAGGGAGCAGAAGAAGCCGTTAGCAAGCGTGTGACTACACAGGCACGGGCATTGTGTCAAGGGCCCCAAAGCCTCAGATCCACGAGGAGATGGTCCTGTGTGGATGTTGATAGTGTGTACAGAAAGCTCTCCACAGGCTGTTCACAGCCTGAAGACTGTTTCACTGCAGAGGCTGCTCCTACAGAGATCAGCTAACCCTGTCTCCTTGATCCAGCTGTGTACCGTGAACGCTGCCCCCTTGTTCATCTGTTCATGATAACCCCATCTCCTTGTCCAGCTGTTTGTAATAACCCCGCCTCTCTGTTCACCTCTATATAACAAATACACTGAGTTTCTGGGTTGTCATGGTTTCCCCAGCAGACATCCTAGTCCCATCTGGTCCCAGCTCTTCTGTGGGTTTGCCGTGTCTGTCTTTCTTCATTCCCTTACCACCCAGTCAGGTTCAAGTCCCTGGAGGCTATGCATGGACTCAGTACTACATCTTGCCTATAGACCAGTTATAACTCTTTACAATGTTTTGCCAGTAACATTTCAGAATTAAAATTTGGTAGCTATTTTATCTATCAATTCTTTCTACATGTGTATGTGGTTTTGTTGAAATACTCTGGTCTGCCTTGAACACTGAATAGATCTTTCACTCTTACATGGCTTCATAGCAATAGTTATTGATTACTGGGAGTATTGATCCACTGACTTGTTTCGGTTTTCAGAATTAATTCTGATTAACTTCATTATGTAATTGCTAAGATTGCAACCAATCCCATTGTAAAAACTACCAAATTCATGGTTATAAATTCACATTTTCCAAAACTTAAATTTTGTCCTAGAGGATCAATTTTTTTATAAGATTTATTTTTATTTTATGTGTGTGTGTGTGTGTGTGTGTGTGTGTGTGTGTGTGTGTGCCTGCATGTCTGTGCATCCTGTTTGTGCCTGGTACCTGCAGAGGCTGGGAGAGAGTGTCAGATTCCCTAGAACTGGAGCTACAGGTGGTTGTGGGCTGCCATCTAGGTGCGGGGAAGTGAGCGCAGATCCTCCAGAAGAGCAACTGGTGCTCTATACCACCGAGCCATCTCTCCAGTCCCATAAAGTCTCAAATTTTCGTTACAAACAATAAATGCCATTTTTTGTTTTCCTTGAAGTACCAGAATTATATTTATTAGTAAAAATAAAAAGTCTTCATAGCTGTCAGCCTCACCAATTGTTTTTTCCTAAACAATTAACATTTCATGATCATAAACATTGGTGCCACCTGAACCTCCGCTGTGCACGTTTCTTCCCCTAGAGAGAACCATCCAGCTTCAGGAAGTGCCTGTGGGTACTTCCATTTTGTCACACAAGATGTTACCAAGACAAGTACATCTGACTTTTAATATCATTTATTCCATTTTTTTTCGGTGACAACTACTGAACCTTGCCCTGTACAGACTCTACAAATGCTCCACTACACCCCTAGACCCTTGGCCTCCATTTGTGCTGGGAGTTCATGGGGGTGGAGGATGTGATGACTGCCAGTGTAGCTGGGGACCAGCCTCTCAATTCCAGCTGAGGAACCCACCATTTCACACACCATTGCTTTTCACCAGTGACAATTGTTATTAGGGTGGGAGAGAAATTGCACTGTACTTACATCATAAAAATAACTTTAAGTTGGATGCAATGGCCAACTTCTGCACTCCTTGTGCTTAGGAGGATGTCAGAAGAGCATGATCGTGATTAAGGCTAGTCTAGGCTACCTACATAATGAATTCCAGACCAGTCTAGGTTCTATAGTTTCAAAAGAAACAACCAATAATTATGAAAAAGAAAAAAGAAATGAGTAACCAAACAAACAAATAGCTTTGACTTTTCTGACTTCTGCCAACCCAGGAATATGCAGATTTCATTTAGGAAATAATTGATTGAGAGTTTGGTGTTCTGATGATCTTGACTTATCCCTACACCAGATTTTTAATGCTCCCGTTCCCCAAAAGTCATGTCACAAGAAGTTAGGAATTACTGCCAGACTTGGACTTTGTAGATTCCCTGGGGAGCAGTCATCAGTACTTTTGCCTCTTTTCAGGGTGAGATAATAATAAAACAAGACTTTTCATAAATTCTGATGTAGGGTTATATCTGTTATTTTTGTCCTTGCTGAGACAAAACTCTTGAACTCTTGGCAATTCTGCATTAGCCTCCCAAGTACTAGGATTACAGCTGTGAGCTACTGTACCCAGATGTAGGCCAACATTTTATTGCATGCTTTATTTTTAATTTTTTCCACATATTTGAGATTAAACCCCAAGTCTCTGCTGGGATACACTCAGTGGGAAAATGCTTGCCTAACATTATTGTAAGCTTTGGTTCCATCTTCAGAGTGACAGAAATCAGCAAGAGCCAATTCCTTATGCATGCTAGGTAACTGCCCAGCCACCAAGTTACACCTGCATCCCAAAGCCAACACTATTGATTTATTATTAATAAGTCACAACCTTTATTTATTTCCACTATCAGTTTCAATAATGTATACTTTGCTATGCAAACATACGTACATATTCTGTGTGACGGCTAATTTCCATTGTTGACTTTACTGGATTAAGAAGTACCCAGGGCAGGGCTGATGGGGCCCTTGCCTGTGTGTGAGGTGTTAGTCCAGTTCCCTGTACCATCCAAACCAAGGTGCAAATGTGCCTTCCATTTCCTGATACCATAAAGGTATAGGTCATAAAAAAGAAACTCATAAAGGTATACAGTGAATTTAAAAATTCAACCCAAAACACTTGACTTAGTATATGGCTCTCTCATAAAAGTTAAACTATGGGCTAGTGTTACACTAATGATTACAAACAGACTCTTGGAGAGGAAAATCTCTAATTCCCCACAATGTATTTCATGCTTGTGTAGTTTTCAAGAACTGCACATACGCAGGTGAAATGAAGACCGTCACTATTATCCCTTTCAAAATGTATTTCCTGAGAATGTGGAGATTTTTTTTTTCTAGGAGACAAAGAACATAAAAGCTAGCAATTCACTCACTGAAAATCAAAATAAGTTTGGAAAATTTAAACCACATAATCTTTGAGTTGTAGGAGAAGCTAATCATTTTCTTTAGCAGCTCTTAAGCTTCATTCTCCCTGAAAGTTTAATGTTTTCATAGTCAGCCAGCACTAGAACACATGGAATACATAATACAGGTGTGCTGCAAATTTGTTTAGAATTCCAGGTCTGACAGATTCTGACAGATTAGAAAGTGGAATCATATTTTAAATGCATTAAGAAGGATTCTGGCCTAAGAGAATCCTGAAATGGATCCTACAACTCTGAAGGAATTCCATTATTAGCCACAGAAAATTCTCTCTAGTTATACTGTGGATGTCTGGATTTGTGCATTTCATGTATTTTCAGGCAAGATACGCCATTGTAGAGGCTGTTATAAAAGCATGTCTTTTAATTTACAAGTTAGGCTCACACCGTGTCATGTTATGGCGAAGTATCCAGGGGAGATAAGCTTTTGTGAGCTGTGGCTGAGTCCACTGCCAGCGACAGGAAAGCTGTAGCGGGCATCTTTCCACATCCGTTGCACAGCAGACACCATCAGCCGCTTCCTCTTTCGGGAATGTGTTAGGTTTTGGACTTCTATTGATCCTTGTCTTGATTCTTTGTTTCTGAATTGGCTGCTTTGTTTCAGAGTCCTCTTCCTTACCTCCTTTTTTTTTTTTTGGTTTTTCGAGACAGGGTCTGTCTGTGTAGCTTTGCGCCTTTCCTGGAACTCACTTGGTAGCCCAGGATGGCCTCGAACTCACAGAGATCCACCTGGCTCTGCCTCCCGAGTGCTGGGATTAGAGGCATGCGCCACCACCGCCCGGCTCCTTACCTTCTTTATACATCTTTCAACAGTGCTCCTTCATCGTCCACGGCTGTCCTGACTCACAGTTGTCAGTCTCAGAGGTCCACATCCTCATTACAGAGCAAGTACTTCCGGTAGGCAAAACTTCTGCCCTGTGTGCTTCTGCTTCCAAGTTCACACAAAGGACGGTAATATCCCAACTCCATCTAGGTATGGCAAGGGCTAAATAAGTACATGTACATAATTTAGAATATTACCTGGTGTGTAGGAGGTTCATTATGAATTTTTACATGTGTATGTGCGTGTTCAGGTGCACGCAGGTGAAGGCCAGAGGTCAACCTCCCTGTTATTCCTTGGTACCTTGTTTAGATGTGAGGTCTTCCCTGGGCCTGGAACTTTCTGGTGCTGGGCCAGTGAGCTTCAGGGATCCACCTGTCCCCCCCACCCCCCCCCCACACACTGGGATTACAAGCCCACCACACCTCACATGGCTTCTGGGCATTGACCTCAGGTCCTCAGGTTCTCATGACTGCATGCATGGCAAATATTGTATCAACTGAGCCATCTCTCTAGACCCTCAGTATGTTTTCAATCCGATATTTATCCAGGTGTGGTGTCTCATGCCTTTAATCTCAGTACTCGGAAGCTGAGATTGGAGTACCTCACAAATTCAAGGCTTGACAGGGTGGCATACGAGTTCAAGACCGGTCTGGGCCATAGAGTAAGATCCTGTGTCTGAACAAACAAAAAAACAGAAACAAACCTGAAGCAGCACTGGCTTTCCTTGAAGTGCATGAGTTCCTATGCACATGGTCCAGCCCGTCCTCACCGGACCCGTGTACTCAGCTCTGCAGTGTTGGTGCTTGGCTGTCTCGCACACACTGGAATGTCCCCATGTACTCAGCTCTGTAGTGTTGGTGCTTGGCTGTCTCGCACACACCGGTATTTCCAGCCCGTCCCTCACCGGACCCGTGTACTCAGCTCTGCAGTGTTGGTGCTTGGCTGTCTCGTACACACCGGTATTTCCAGCCCGTCCCTCACCGGACCCATGGACTCAGCTCTGCAGTGTTGGTGCTTGGCTGTCTTGCACACACTGGAATGTCCCCATGGACTCAGCTCTGTAGTGTTGGTGCTTGGCTGTCTCGCACACACCGGTATTTCCAGCCCGTCCCTCACCGGACCCGTGTACTCAGCTCTGCAGTGTTGGTGCTTGGCTGTCTTGCACACACTGGAATGTCCCCATGGACTCAGCTCTGCAGTGTTGGTACTCTCTTGTCACAGAAGTCTCCAGTTGTGCTCGGAATTGAAACTTAAGTTATAAAGATTGCTCTTTCTAGAACCCTTTCCTACTAGTAACTTATCTTCGAGATAGTACAGCCATCTCCACCCACCAGGGCTTAAGAAGAAAATGAGCACCCATTAAAAACCTTCCATACTTTGGACTATGAGAGATTCATAAAACATGGAAACAATTAGCATGTTCAAAAAACAATTAGCATGGCCAACCTTCACATTGCCACTGCTGGACTAGTTGTTTGGTAAGTGAAACTTCAGCCCTAAATAATCTTATGTGCGTTATTAGTGTACGCTTCTGTAACATGATTAAGGCCTTTAAAAAAAAAAGTCATAACATACCACAACTTGTCTCATATTTTTCTTTTTTCCCTTAATTTGATTCTTTCTAAAAGAATTGTCTTTAATTTTGTGTCTCTGTGTGGATATGTGCAGGTGAACGCTGAGGACCCGGGAAGCCAGAGGCATCAGAACTGCCTGGAGTCATAGTTACTGGCAGTTGTGAGCTGCCCAGTGGGCTGTGGGGAGCTGAACTGGGGTCCTGTGGAGGAACAGCACATGATGACTCATCATTTCTCCAGTCCGGCCTGGTAATCCAGACTGGCTTTGAGTTGGCATCAGCCTCTATTCCAGTGCTGGAACTTGAGAGGTGTGTTACCACACCCAGACTGTTCAATCTGAATTTCAACCAGAATATGCAAGTAGCTCCTTCTTCTCTTCTTTATTTTTATTTTTTATTTTTTGAGACAGTCTCCCTGTGCAGCCCAGTCCAGCCTCAAATTCATGATCTTCTGACTCCAGACTCCCACCTGCTGGGATCACAGGCTCATTAGTGGCAATTTTCTTCATTTTTAAATAATAATATAAATATATTATATAATATAAACAATAAATAATATTAATACATTACAATTATATTATTGTATATTATAATATGTAATGCTGTGTAATAATATAATAGTATAAAATAAAATAATATAATGTAAATAACATAAACAAATATATAACTGTATGAATATAAATAAATAATTATAATTATAATAATTATTATGTTTAAATTTTTTAACTTTTATTGATTCTTTTCAGATTTCACATCATGCATTCCAATCCCACCCATCTTCCCCCGCGACCTCTGCATCTGCCCTCTGCCCTTGCAACCTCCCCTGAAACAAAAAAAATGCAAAAGAAAAACCAAAAACCAAGCCAACCAACCAAAGAGAACCTTAAAAAAAAAAAAAAAAAAGGAGAAGAATCTTGTCATAGAAGCTGTGTTGTGTCCCCGAGAGTCACACAGTTCACCTCTTAAGAATCTCGTCGTGGCAGCTGTGGTGTGGCCCCGTGAGTCACACAGTTCACCTCTTAAGAATCTCATCGTGGCAGCTGTGGTGTGGCCCCGAGAGTCACACAGTTCACCTCTTAAGAATCTCGTCGTGGCAGCTGTGGTGTGGCCCCGTGAGTCACACAGTTCACCTCTTAAGAATCTCATCGTGGCAGCTGTGGTGTGGCCCCGTGAGTCACACAGTTCACCTCCTAAGAATCTCGTCGTGGCAGCTGTGGTGTGGCCCCGTGAGTCACACAGTTCACCCCTTAGTCCTTTCATCTCCGCCTGCAAGTGTTCATTGCCACGAGTCGTTGGTCAGCGCGAGGCCTCTGTCCATTTCTACACCACCGATGCTGGACTCTCACTGCGGCTGCTCTTGGATGTCCTGCTGTTATCCTGGGTCGTGGGGATCCCATGCTCCAACAGTTCACAGATGAGGTGGATGTTGGGTAGGTCAACTCATAACCCTGGTTCTGGCCTTGGTTGGTAGCTGGACTGGTCAGCTCGCCAGCTTTCCCCCACCCTCACCCCTAGGCAAGGTCTCCAGCACTGCCTGGGCTCGCTCACCCAATACAGCAGGCAGCGAGGAGCAGGGCCAGTTCTCTTGTTCTCAGGCCCTGCTCACCACACTCACACCACCAGGGCCAGCCCCACTGTCCTGCCCAGTCGAGGTGCAGGGCTCTCTCCCAAATGCTGTAGAGGAAAATGGGTGGGGGTGGGGGGGGTCAGCTCTCCTGCTCTCACACCCTCAGGGCCTGCTCACCTGTGCCCCCCATGACAGTATGCTGCCTGGGCGGGGTGTGTGTGTGTGTGTGTGTGTGTGTGTGTGTGTGTGTGTGTGTGCAGGGTCTGCTCTGTGTGCTGCCTCTGGGGAGGGCCAGGGCTAGTTTTCCAGCTCTCCTGGGTTGGTCCCCAGGCCAGTTCTCTCACTTGCCACAGGCAAGGAGTCGGGAGAGGGCATCTTTCCCTCCTTCTTGCCACCCCTGGTAGTCTAGCGGAGGGCGGGGTCAGCTCTGCTGCTCTCATACCCTCGGGGCCGGCTCACCTGCAACAGGGGCCCTCCAACAGGATTACTTCTAGTGTGTTGCACAGGTGAGGTGCAAGTCTGTGGGGGGAGGGGAGGCTATCTTTTCTGAGTGTGTGTGTGTGTGTGTGTGTGTGGTCTCCTACTGTAGTATCCAGCGAGGAGGGGCAGGGCCAGCTATCCCAAGGTCAGTGAGAAGAATGGCCAGCTCAACATGGCACTCGGATTTCAACACACGTGGTTCCTAAGACCTTTTATGGTAACATGGACATCAATACAGACCCCAGCTACAGCAGGACCACAGGACCTTCAGCAGCAGCTTGGGCCCAGAAGTCACCATGCCCCAAGTGGCAGCACATGCCACTCAGATGTCACAAGTCCTGGCATCAACATGGTCTCAGGTGTCTGACCAGACCTGGGGCATCTGCATGGCCCTTGATGGTAACAGGAGCCCTGGACATCAACTCAGTCCCTGGCTGCTACAGGACCATGGACCCAGACACAGCCCTTAGCAGCAACCCTGGTCCAGATAACACCATGGCCCCAGGTGACAGAATAGGCCATTCAGATCAGCATGGCCCTGGTGGCCCATGGCTCTTGGACAGGACACCCACATGGCCACAGGTTGTGGCCTAGACCCCTGGCATCTATGTGGCCTTTGGTGGCAACATGGGCAACAGGCATCAATGCAGACGCAACTGTGGTAGGACCCAGACATGGTCCTAGGAAGCAACTTGGGCTTGGATGTCACCATGATTCCACGGGAAGTTCAGGCCACTCGGATCGGCATGGCCTCTGTGGCAGCATTGCCCTTGGACACCAACATGGCCCCCCAGGTGGTGGCCCAGACTACAGGCCTCTGCTTGGCCCTCAGTGGTGCAAGGAATCACAGACATCAACTCAGGGCCCCTCAGCTGCTTCAGGGCCTCAGACCAAGACGAGGCTCTTGGCTATAACCCAGGCCTGGACATCACCTTGGACTCTGGTGACAAACAGGCCATTCATGTCAGCCTGTTCCTCAGCACCCTCACCTCTTCAGACTTGCCTCCGTCCATGAACCCCCCCTCTGTCTCTCCTCCACCCTCCCACCCTGTACTCACTCACCACGATGGTCCTTGTTGTCACAGAGCTGTTGCAGCTCTCTCTCAGCCCAGGGCTAGAGACCCTTGGTGGCGTTTGGTTGAGTAAGTCCTGATCACCCCAGCATGGCATGGTATGGAGCTGTTGCTGCTGTCCTCTTGTGGGCCTGAATTGTTATTATTATTACTATTATTATTATTATTATTATTATTATTATTATTATTTTGAGACAAGGGTTTACTATGTAGCCCTGGCTAGCCTGGAACTCTGTATAGACCAGGCTGGCCTTGAACTCACAGAGTTCCAATGGCATAGTTCCAAAGAAAACTCCCAAACAGCATCTCTAAAAGGTGCTTCCTGGCCACCCTCTCTTTGCATTTTCCTCTTTCTTACCAAATGCCATCACTAAAAAGCTTGGCTTTAGCCGGCGGTGGTGGCACACACCTTTAATCCCAGCACTCGGGAGGCAGAGGCAGGCGGATCTCTGTGAGTTCGAGGCCAGCCTGGGCTACCAAGTGAGTTTCAGGAAAGGCGCAAAGCTACACAGAGAAACCCTGTCTCAAAAAACAAAAAAACAAAAAACAAAACAACAACAAAAAAAAAGCTTGGCTTTAGTTTTCTGTTAAAGACAGGCTAAAGCATTTGTGCTGTGCCCCCTCCCTTTGAGGAAGGGTTGCGTGGGCTGCAGCCCTTGGCCTTGCCTGTTTCACTTGCCTGGAAGTCTTAGGATCACTTTTATAGCAGTGTAGAAAAGGAGGCACATTTCTTTCCTCAGGTGTGTAAAACATTTTATTTTTGTTAACTTTTTATTTAACATGCAAGATAATTTGTTTCATTACAACATCTTCACACACATGCTTGTTGCTGCTTGCTTAGTTCATCCAGTCGGAAAGCTTTCCGATGGATGACTACGTCGCTCCCAAACATTGAACAGCTCCCCCATTTGAAGTTTACCATTTTCTGTGTGGTGATTTCTCCACCTTCCCCCATGGCTGGTTTCAAGTTACAGACATCATGTCCCCAAGGGAGGGAAACAGAAGTGGGTCGTGACACACATCTCTAATGTTTAAAGACAATACACGAGAATAATCTTAAGGGCAGAGCTAACAACAAGAATCGGCATAACCAGGAACAAATACTGTAGCTAGAGTTTTCCTGCCTTGCCCACAGTCAGGACAAATCTCTGTCACCTGCCAGTCCCACAGCCGCTCAGACCCAACCAAGTAAACACAGAGACTTATATTGCTTACAAACTGTATGGCCGTGGCAGGCTTCTTGCTAACTGTTCTTATAGCTTAAATTAATCCATTTCCATACATCTATACCTTGCCACGTGGCTGGTGGCTTACCAGCGTCTTCCCAAGCTGCTGGTCATGGCGACGGCTGGCGGTGTCTCTCCGCCTCAGCCTTCTGCTTCCCAGAATTCTCCTCTCTCCTTGTCCCATCTACTTCTTGCCTGGCCACTGGCCAAAGAGTGTTTTATTTATTGACCAAACAGAGCAATTTGACATACAGACCATCCCACAGCAAAATACTTCCCACTTTGTCTTTAAAAATGTGAATGATTCCTAACTGGCCATATTTAACAAGTTTACACGGTTCCTCAAATGTAACAATTGGTTCTCGCAAGGGCCCAAGTCAGCCCTGGTACACCTGTCAGTTAACACTTATTTCTGTGACGTCACCTGTGTGTCTTTGGGATGGATTTGAGGACGTGAGCTGAGTCCCAGAACCACGCAAACGCTGTCCAGTCTCTTTGACGGGGCTGCCCTGCAGGTTGTTCCCACCAGGACTCAGGAGTTAGCTTCTCCAGCTTCTCGGTTCCTCATGCTGTCAAGAGTTTGAGTTTGGGGCTGGCCGTGTGGCTTAGTGGAAAAGCATGTGTTTAGGATGCTGAAGGTCATGAATTTGATCCCAATATTAAAAAAATAAAATGATTCTGGATGCTTTAATGTTCTAGTTAGGTTTTTATGGTTGTTGTTTCAGTCAACTTGACACAAGCTGGTGCACCTAAGGAGGCCATTTCCTCTTTATTGTTTGTTCATTTGTTTTTGTTTTTTGAGGAAGGATTTCTCTATGTAGTCCTGGCTCTTCTGTAACTCACTATGTAGAAAAGCTGCCCTTGAACTCACAGAGATCCTTCTGTCTCCCAATTTTTTTTTGAGTAATGATTGATGTGGGAGGGCCCAGCCCACTGTAGGCAACCACTTTGTTTTTGGAAATAATTAAGCTAGGCTGGCTGGCCAGCAAGCTCCTGGAATCCTCCTGTCTCTACTTTCCCAGCACTCACTATTTTAGAAACTCACGGCAAACACTTTACCAGCTGAGTCCTATCCCCAGTCCCTGATTATCTTTTTGTATCTGTTGGTCATTACCGATGTCTCCACCTGCCATTCCTCACATGTGACGGGTTCCCAGCACATTATTTACTTCTCAGTCTTGGTGGAAATCACCCCAGGCCGATCTCTCCACACTGTTATTAGGCTTCCTGCTTTTCCTTCCCGCACCCACTTTTCTCTTATCCATTCTCTACAAATCAGCCAGAGGTATAGTTCTAAGGTAAAAACTCTTATTCATCTGCCCCTGAGACACTGGTGGCTTCTTGATGTACTTTAGAATCCAGATCCCATCATCTGAGCTTGTGGAGAGCGACTTTTGCTATAAAGGCACATCTAATTGCAGAGGAAGCAGGAACAAAGGAGAATGAAGAAGGAAAGGACTTTCTACACCACTAAGATTAAAGATGTAGTTAAGTGGACACTGACTAGGGTTTGAGTTTATTTAGGCAGACATACCTGACCTGGTGGAGAGGAAGAATATGTGTAAAAAGCCAATAGCAAGGTTGAGCAAAGGTTACCTAGAATAGGAAGCAAATACAGAAGCTGAGAAAGTTCTAAACGATATCTAGTTTCTGAGGTTTTCAGAACATTAAAATAGAAATAAATTCCAACATATGTTGCAAAACATATAGGTATATTTCAAAGACACTTGCTTGCTACTTAACACTTAAAAAATAACAGCATAATTGAACCATTTACAAGGGCATGACAGAGCTCACAAAAGATGAACTTTTTTGTTTGTTTGTTTTGGTTTTTTGAGACAAGGTTTCTCTGTGAAGCAGTCCTGACACTCACTTTGTAGCCCAGGCTGGACTCAAACTCACAATCTGCCTGCCTCTGTCTTCTGAGTTCTGGGATTAAAGGCATGTGCCACCACTGCCCAACAAGACTAATTTTCAGTACATCTCAGGCCATCACCTGTGTGTATCTTTGGATTAGCAATAGGGCGCAAGGCTTTCTGGTTTTGTTTTGTGTTTTTTGCTTTTCTTTTAGAGACAAGGTCTTATGTGGCCCAGGCTGGCCTTGAACCTGCTATATGTGATGTTTCTCATTCTTTTCCTGCTGCCTATGGATTCGGATGTAGAACTCTCAGTTCCTTCTCCAGCACCATGTCTGCCAGCACACTGCCATGCTTCCCTGTTAGCACTCAGACCCACTTCTTGGAATCCTAGCCAATAAGCAGATAATACCCTGGCCGGCCCAGCGTCCTGACGGCATCCTAAGTTCCCATTTCCTTTAAAAAAAAAAAAAAAGACTCCTCCCTTTCTCTCTCTCCCCCTCCCCCTCCTCCTCTCCCTCTCTCCCTCTCTTCCCCTCCCTCTCCCCCACCCCTCGCCCTCCCCCTCCCTTCTCCTCACTACACACCTTCCCCTCCCTTCTCTCTCTTTTTCCCTATCTCTCCTTCCCTCTCTTTCCCTCTCCCCTCTCTTCTCCACACCAAATTAAACTCTCCATTGAGTGCTGTCTGCATGGCCTCTCTGTCTCTCACCCACTGTGGGTCACCTTGGCTCCATCCGCAAAGGCCTCCCACAAATGCCATTTCCTAACATTCCCACCATGATGATAATGGCCTAAATCTCTGAAACTGTAAGCCAGACCCAACTAAATGTTTTGTTTATAAATGTTGCTGTGGTAATGGTGTCTCTTCACAGAAACTGAAACCCCAACAAGACATAAGTTGGTACCAGGGACTGGGATATTGTGCTGATAGGCTTGACCACGATTTTGTTTGGAGGAATGTGGACTTTCAGACTTTTGAGCCCATCTTACATGCAGCAGATAAGAGTGAGTTTGCTTTAGAGTATTCATTAAAACTGGCTGTTGTTTTTTGTTTATGTGCCTCTATGGAAAAAAACATGCTTTTTGCCACGCATGGCTTGTCTACCATGAGGGGCTTATCCTTGTGACTGGACACTTTACTCATGTGACTCTTAACCCTGAGAGTATAAATTGTCTGATGCTCTGAATAAAGCTGGCTATTGCATGAGACTTCAGTTTGCCTCATTTTACACTCCATTCTCCCAAGTTCACACTGCCAGTTAGAGCAGTAAACAGTTATGAGCTGCTCTGTGGGTGTTGGGAATGGAACCCAGATCCTGGGGAAGAACAGCCTGTGCTTCTAACCCATGAGGCGTCTCTCCAGCCTTTTGTTTTTGTTTTTGTTTTGTTTTTAAATACAAGCTGGCCTTGACCTTGCAGTGATCCTGCTGCCTCTGCCTCCTGAATGAGTGATGGACAACAGGTGGGTGCCCTCTGCTGGGCTTTTCCTTCTGCCCCTTTGTTTCTTTCTTTAAAAAAAAAAAAGTGTGTGTGTGTGTGTGTGTGTGTGTGTGTGTGTGTGTGTGTGTTACTGTGGTTGATATATTGTGTACCCTAACAAACTTATCTGGGAATCAGAGGACAAAGCCAGCCACTGAATTGGACAGAGAGGCCAGACAGTGGTAGCACACACCCTTAATCCTCTCACTCAGGAGGCAGAGATCCATCTGGCTCTCTGTGAGTTCAAGGCCACACTGGAAACAGCCAAGGGTGGCGGCACATACCTTTAATCCCATCACTTGAGATCTCATACACACGCCTTTAATCGCAGGAAGTGATGGCAGGAAGCAGAAAGGTGGATAAGGCACGAGGACCAGGAACTAGAGGCTTTTTAGCAGCCATTCATCTGAGACACTTTGACTTCGAGGTTTTCAGTCTGAGTATGCAGGAACTCTCTTTGGCAGAGGATTTTGTAAAGGAAAGAAGGTGGTGTTTTCGGGGCCCTCTCTCCAGAGCCCCTTGGCCGGCAGCCACTCTCAAGGCACTGTGACCCCCCCACCCGGGGTGCAGCCCCAGGGACCATGGCGAAGAAGAGTCCCGAGAATGGTATCTATAGCATGTCTGGTGACAAAAAGAAGGGTCCTCTCATTGTGTCCAGGTCCGGCGGTGCCCCGGCCAAGGGCGATAGCCCCCCGGGGCCTTGGGGCGACCGGTGGCCGCCTTGTGGTGCCTCCTCGAGAGACCTGGACACGCCAGATGGACTTCATTATGTCCTGTTCGCCCTGGTTGGGGGAATCCCTATTTTCTTCCTGGAAATCTCACTGGGCCAATTCATGAAGGCCGGCAGCATCAACATCTGGAACATCTGTCCCCTATTCAAAGGCCTGGGCTATGCCTCCATGGTGATTGTCTTCTGCTGCAACATCTACTACATCATGGTGCTGGCCTGGGGCTTCTATTACCTGGTCAAGTCATTTACCACCACTTTGCCCTGGACCACGTGTGGCCACACCTGGTACACTCCCTACTGTGTGGAGATATTTCCCCGTGAAGACTGTGCCAAGGCCAGCCTGGCCAACCTCACATGTGACCAGCTTGCTGACCATCGGTCCCCTGTCATCGAGTTCTGGGAGAACAAAGTCCTGAGGCTCTCTGCAGGGCTGGAGGTGCCAGGGTCCCTGAACTGGGAGGTGACCCTATGCCTGCTGGCCTGCTGGGTGCTGGTCTACTTCTGTGTGTGGAAGGGGGTCAGGTCAACAGGAAAGATGGTGTACTTCACCGCTACATTCCCCTATGTGGTCCTCGTCGTGCTGCTGGTGTGAGGGGCGCTGCTGCCTGGAGCCCTGGATGGGATCGTCTACTATCTCAAGCCTGACTGGTCAAAGCTGGGGTCCCCTCAGGTATGGGTAGATGCCCAGATGCAGGTTTTCTTCTCCTACACCATCGGCCTGGGGGCCCTCACAGCCCTAGGCAGCTTCAACAACAACTGCTACAAGGATGCCATCATCCTGGCACTCATCAACAGTGGGACCAGCTTCTTTGCTGGCTTTGTGGTCTTCTTCATCCTGGGTTTTATGGCCACAGAGCAGGGTGTGCACATCTCCAAGGTGGCAGAATCAGGGCCTGGCCTGGCCTTCATTGCCTACCCATGGGCTGTCACACTAAAGCCTGTGGCCCCACTCTGGGCTGCCTTGTTCTTCTTCATGCTGCTGCTGCTCAGTCTGGACAGCCAGATTGTAGGTGTGAAGGGCTTCATCACTGGCCTCCTGCTATTTCCGTTCCCAAAGGGAGATCTCCGTGGTCCGCTACTGTGTCCTCGGCCTTGTCATCGATCTCCATGGTGACTGATGGCGGGATGTACGTCTTCCAGTTGTTTGACTACGACTCGGCTAGCAGCACTACCCTGCTTTGGCAAGCCTTTTGGGAGTATGTGGTGGTGGCTTGGGTTTATGGAGCTGTCCGCTTCATGGATGACATTGCCTGTGTGATTGTGTACTGACCTCGCCCCTGGATGAAATGGTGCTGGTCCTTCTTCACACCATTGGTCTGCATGGGCATCTTCATCTTCGACGTTGTATGCTACGAGCTGCTGGTTTACAACAATGCCTATGTGTACCCATGGTGGGGCGAAGCCACAGGCTGGGCCTTTGCACTGCCTTCCATGCTGGGTGTGTCCCTCCACCTCCTGGGTTGTCTCCTCAGGGCAAAAGGAACCATGGCAGAGCGCTGGCAGTACCTGACCCAGCCTGTCTGCGGCCTCCACCATTTGGAATACAGATCTCAGGATGCAGATGTCAGGGACCTGATCACCTGACTCCAGGGTCCAAGAGCAGCAAGGCTGTCGTGGTGGAGAGTGTCCTGTGACAGGCACCCCAAGCTCATATCACCAGCTCATCCTTTGGTAGCCATAGCAGCCCCTGATTTAGCCTCTACCCATCCCTCCAGGGGGCTTGCCTTCCTTGACAGTTTGGGGGTCTGCCTGGGGGGAGGAGAGGAAGCACCATGAGTGATAACAAAAATAACTTTTTCCATTTTTAATAAAATGCCAAAAATATCACAACCCAAAAAAAGTATCTTGGTGAAGAAGAATGGAACCTGTTGTATTTCAAACTTGGGAATGGCTGTGAGACATGATCCTGCCACATATACAATTGACATTACTCCAAACCACAGAGTAGACACACACACACACACAACACACACACACACACACACACACCCAAAAAACTTCTGCAGGAAACCATGACCACACCTAACAACAACTTTGAAGTCTCCAAAAAGATGATGGGATCCCACAACGATGATTCCATGTGGACTATGATAAAGCCATTAAGCTGATTAACACCACCCAAAGATTGGTTTTGAACTACAAACTGCTCAGAATAATTTCTAGATGGCTTTAGCTGATCCCCACAACAACGATTTCATCAGGATGATGATAACACCACTAAGATGACAAACAACACCCAAAGATCTGCTTCGGACTACAAACTGCTCAGGACAATATCGAGATGGCTAGCTGAGATGATTCAGCCTCACTCAAGCAAGGACTTGAGACAAGCCCTGCACGTTCAAATTATGCAGAGACTGATCCAGCTACTACTCCTAGGACTTGACAATTAACCCAAAATTTTTCTTTTCAGGATTCCCTAAAGATGCCTTCACCCCCAGACAGCAGGAAGTAATTTTAAGAACATGATGCCCACTTTCCCAAGATAAGATAAAAGGTAGATTATTGAATCTATTTTGAAAAAAAGATATATAATGATGGATAAAGGGTAGATTACTGAATGTATTCTGAAAAGAAAAAAAGAGAGAGATGGATATGATAAGATAAAAAGATAGATTATTGAATCTACTTTTAGAAGGCAACTACTAGTTTTAAATATTTTACATTGGATTGGATTTTGTATATTGTAAACTAATTATGTATATTGATACAAATTTGAGATTGATTTTGTTAGAAAATACTTATACATATATTTCTAATCTTATTCAAGGTATTGTACCTATACAGTTCATTTAACAATGCCATGCAATTTGCTAATCCTTGAAAGTTTTATTACCAACTAATTAGGATATAAAGAAATGTAAGTTGGTAATTAGTCATTATAATCGAACTTGTAGTCATATTAGGTATGTTTTCAAGGTCAAGCAGAGATATATTTTAGATAGACAGGTCATCTTCAAACACTTCAGAGATCTACAGAATATGGCATTTAAGATGTTTTAATAACAGATTTTTTTTTCTCTTTTTTTTAATGAGTATGAGACATGTCTGCTCCTGGCAGCACCAATCTACTTCAGAGAAGATGATGGGCATTGAAGAGATTCCATTTGGAGTTTACTTTCCTTGTGGCAAAAATTAGCCACTGGGCAAGAAAGTGCCCTTGCATCAACTGTTGACAGTATGCTGTCCAAAATGGACAAGCAGGACACAAAACAAAGGACTACTGATCCTTGCCAAGACAAGGTAGGAAAGCTCTTTAGAAAATCCTGCTTCACAGATGAGTCTGTCAGATATGCCAGGCCTGTAGGCTGAAAATGGAAGCCCCAACATTGCAGAGAAAGCACAGGTGACTGTCCAGGCAGCCAGCTGTTTCTGTCATAACTCACATTTTTTGGAAGTCACTTGTTTGCACTTCCTGCTTACTCAGTTAATATTATTTCCTTCTTGGGTCTCTGAGGGAGTTGAAGATTAGATAGTTATAGTTTTTCTTGTTAACAAGTTTGGAAAAGAAACTCACTACAGAGGTATAAAGTGTATAAGTTTGAAAGACATCAAGAGATAGTATTTGGTTGGTAACACAAGTTAGGGTAGAAGGTGAATTAGGCACAACATTTTGGACTCACCAAAATAGGATAAATAATGGAGTTTTTTATTTGAATTTGTCAAATGTCTTACTGTACTTGTTGTATATAGTTTGTTTATTATATTAGTTATAACCTTCTTTTATTATTTTAGACATAAAAGGGGAAATGTGGTTGATATATTGTGTACTCTAATAAACTTATCTGGGGGTCAGAGGACAAAGCCAGCCACTGAATTGGACATAGAGGCCAACAGTGGTGACACACACCCTTAATCCTCTCACTCAGGAGGCAAAGATCCATCCGGATTTCTGTGAGTTCAAGGCCACCCTGGAAACAGAGTCAGGTGTGGTGGCATACACCTTTAATTCCAGCACTTGAGATCTCATGCCTTTGCTTGGGAAGGACACACGCCTTTAATCACAGGAAGTGATGGCAGGAAGCAGAAAGGTATATAAGCCGTGAGGACCAGGAGCTAGAGGCTTTATTTTTAGCAGCAATTCAACTGAGACACTTTTGGGTGAGGACTGGGAGGCTTTCAGTCTGAGTAAACAGGAACTCACTCTCTTTGGCTGAGGATTTCTAGCGGTAAGAACATGGCTGGCTTCTTTCTGCTTCCCTGATCCCAATATCTGGCTCTGGGTTGTTTTTTTTATTATTATTATTATTATTATTATTATTATTATAATTAAGACTGTTTAGCAATTTGTCTTACATGTTACCAATTTTTTGTTTGTTTGTTTTGATTTTTGTTTTTCATCCTTTTTTATTGAAAGAGTGAAAGAGAGAAAGAAAATGAAGTTGGGTAGGTGTAGAGGTGGAGGGGGGGGCTGGGAAGAGGAGAGGGGAAGAATATAATCAAAGTCTAGTGTCTAAAAACTTTAATTTAGTTATCCTGTAACATTCATGCTGTTATCATGAGTGGATACATCTTACCTGGCATATCAGTATTACAGCATGCATGGTCCATCACTGGGTAAGACCACTAATACATTTTCTACCCCAGTAGTTTGCATAGCAACTTAGACACAATGAAAGCCAGGTTCCAAGGGAGAAGTTTCTGGGTCAATTCCAGCTGGATTTCTATGTCCTTCTGTGAGCTGTGTCCTCAGCAGTAAAGTATCATCATCCAGTTCTGGGGCAACCAAGAGCAGTGGAAACAGTAATTGTGTTCCTGGAAACTCCCTGGCCAAGAACCCCTATAGAGGTATCTCACCTGTGGCACTGAGATTTTCATTTAATAACCCATGTCTTCAGGGAAACCTTATTTTTTGAGACTGTATCTGTAACTGATCCCGGAGCTCACATTTCTATTACACTGGCCAGCTAGCAATCCCCAGCAATTTTCCCATCTTTGCTTGCCCAGGCTGGGATTACAGGTGTGTGCCTCCATGCCTGGCTTTTACATGGGTTCTAGAGGATTGAACTCAGTTCCTCACACTTGTGCCACAAGCGCTTTACCAAGCAAGCCATCTCCTAGCCCCTTCTTCCTTTTTCTTAATCCAGCAACACTACAGTATTGTGGATGTTACCAGAGAGCCTGATAATCAGATTGGTATGGCTATACCATACATTAATGAAAGTATGACATGGAAGATGAGATTCCAACCCCAGCTTTGCTGCTTTCTAGCTTATAGACCCAGTCAACCATTGGCTCTCAAGATCTCAAGGGGTCTTCTTCAGATTTCTATGCTTTCCCATGTAATTTGCAAGAAATCTGTATCATTCTGGTAACCAGACAAAAATTGATACGATTTTTAAAAGCTAAAATAAGACATTTACTTCATAGTCTGTTATGAAGATTAATGTGATGTTAAATATCAAATGGTTTGACAAAATGCATCAATATATGGAAGTAATATATTATTAATATATTAATATAGTATTAATAATACTCTCAAAACAAATTTTGCATTCAATATTGTGAAAGACTAATGCTCATCAAGGCTTTAGACCAGAAAATTACCTTAGTGTTTGTCATTTGTATGTGTATGTATGTGTTTATATTTTTAAGTTTAGGATTGCTGATTTACTGAATTTATTTTATTTTATTTTTTTTATTTTTTTATTTTTTTATTTTTTTTGGTTTTTTCGAGACAGGGTTTCTCTGTGTAGCTTTGCGCCTTTCCTGGAGCTCACTTGGTAGCCCAGGCTGGCCTCGAACTCACAGAGATCTGCCTGCCTCTGCCTCCCAAGTGCTGGGATTAAAGGCATGCGCCACCAACGCCCGGCAGATTTACTGAATTTAAACCATAATCTATAGGCAATATTAACAAGAAGTGTCCTTTCTAGCATAGTACTACAGAGAACTCCAGGTCTACTGAGAGTCCATGTCTTAGAAAATAAGGTGAAGAGTAACTGAGGAAGACATTAGAATTGACCTCTAGCCTCCACATGCACACACATGCCCATATGCCTGCACATACCATACACATGTACACATGCCTGCACATACCACACACACACCACACAATACACCACACACCACACACATACACCACACACATATATGCACACACACAAAAAACAATTCTGTAAGTAATTTGTAGAAAAATTTGACTTGAAATAATTTAAATTTATGTATGCCACTCAATGTGAATGAATATTCATATAATTCACTGCAAAGGAAGTGTAAGCTTCCTTCTCCTGATGGGGAATATTATTTTAAAGTGTGTTGCATTTTTTCTACTGCTTTTGTTAACAATTCAAAGATGTCTTTGATTAAATAAAATTAACCTTCGAGCAGGAGGCTGAGTCAGCAAGTAGCTGACAGGAAGTGTTAAGGAGGAACCACATGTAGCAAGGGTTTTTTAAGTGGAGACTGAGAGGATGCTGGGTTTTTTAAGAGGCTCCAGCAAAGGCAGAAGGTTAGCTACTTGGTACTTCGCCACTCTGAGCAAGCAGAATTCCACCTAAACTGTTGAATCATGAATTCTTTAGATTTGGATAAAGTTTCCCTTAGCAGCTTTGAAAGAGTCAGTGCCTGAGGGAACAAAATCCCCCCAGGCTGCAGCCCTTGCATCCAAACCTCTGCTGGTAGCAGCAGGAGTTGCAATCTCTGATTAGGACAGCTGTTTCTTAAGGGGCAGCCACTGTAGATAACAAAAAACAGTTAAAACGTTCTTCTATAATCATCTGAAGAAAATCAGGTCAGAAAAGCCAGGACAGGGCTAGAGAGATGGCTCAGGTGCTGTGGAATAATCCTTTTGTACATTGTGAAGATGTGTTGCTCTCATTGGTTTGATAAACAGCTAACTGGCCAATATCTAGGCAGAAAGAGGTTAGATGGAAGAGCCAGGCTGAGAGAACTAGGGAAGAAGGAGGGCGGAGTTGCCAGCCAGATGCAGAGGAAGCAGGAGATGAACATGCTGTGCTGAAAAAAGGTGCCACCACATGGTAGAGTGTAGGTGAGAAATATAGGTTAATTTAAGATGTGAGAACTAGTTAGTAACAAGCCTAAGCTATTGGCTGATCATTTATAGTTAATAATAAGTCTCTGTGTTAGTTATTTGGGAGTTAGCAGGCAGGACGGAAAAGTCCAACTACACTTGGGCTAAGAGCATTTGTTGCTTTTGCAGAGAACTTGGGTTCAGTTCCAAGTGCTCACATTGCTGCTCACAACTATCTTCAATTTCACCTCCAGGAGATCTAACACCCTCTTTTGGCCTCTGAGGACACTAAGCATGCACATGATACACACACATTCATGTAGGCAAAATATTCATATATTTAAGATTTAAAAATCTTAAAAAAAATAAAATAAATGAGACCCGCAAGCCTCACTTACTTGGGAGCTGAGGTCATGTGTGGTACAGATAACAAGGACAGGTGTAAATAACTGGACTATCATAGCTTCCAGGAAGGTGAAAACAATTTCACTGAATGACTCATTGTGTGCTGAAATTTAGCACAGTCCCTTTAACAGAAAGTACAGTTCCTAAAATGGACTCTAATTTTTCTTGAACAAAGGAACCAGCCCTGATTCTTCAAAACTTTTCTTTTATCAAAGTTGAGCCTTGAAATATCAAAGGCTCTAAGTACTGGATTGGACAACACCTTATCATCCCATGAATTGGCTTCACGATGTGTAGGATCATTGTCAGTCTTAAGAAATAAAGAATTGGATTTCCAGGAGTGCGGCCGAATTTAGAATAAGACTGAGATAGGGTCTCTGACCTTAATATTTGCTCAGCTGTCTTTCAAGGCTGCGGCTTGTTCTATTCCATTTGTCCAAGGCAGAGCTTTCTAACCCTTGGCACCTGCCTGCTCAGGTTTGCTTCGGGCCAGGTCGGGGCGCCCTGGAGTGAGGTTGTAAGTGCAGCCCTTGCTACCAATCTCCTGATTGGTTCATTGGTGTTTTGCTATTTTCTTTGGGGGAAAAAAAACCACCACATTTAAGCCTCATACTAGAAATGCAAGTGCCAGCCACTTATTTAAAAAAATCTGAAACATCTTGAATTGGCAGTCCCTCTTTGGAAAGGTCTTTTTACAATATTTAAGAAATGCCTATTTAAGCAATTTTTAATTACTTAAATAATATTATTAAATTAAGAAGTAGGAGAGGCCTGGGGAAATGACTCTGTCTCTGAAGTCCTCACCTTGCAAACACAAGGACCTGAGTTAAATCCCCAGAACCCACATTTTTTTAAAAAGGCCAAGTGTTACCACAACTTCATTAGATCTCATTGCTGAAGACATCCCACACCATGTTTACGAAGGACCAGCTGGGACTGTGCTAAAATCTTCTCCTCTCCTGGAGAGCCTCTGAAGTTCCAGATGGCACCAGCAGGCTTCTGGAAGGGAGAAGACATCAATGGTCAGGAGACTGTGAGCTACAATACCAGCCGCCAGGCTCACAACATTTGTCACTTCAGTTTAAGTGAATCTGACACCATCAACCTCTCTGTCCTCAGGCACCAGGCACACACCTGGTGCACAGACATACATGCAGGTGAAACATTCACACACATAAAATAAAATAATTCTTTAAAAAAAAGAAAAGCCGATGGCGTGAGAGCTCATAGGCCCTAGGGAGGACTTGCTACCATCGTTCAGCTAAACTGACACAGCACCAAACTCCTTCTAAACACCTATGTTTATACCACAGACAATGGTGCTTTCAGCCTTATTCAGACAGCCTCTCCTTCCTTACAGGAGACTCGTGGCTGTCCCAGACGCTCAGAGTAAGTGGCAGTATTCTTAGGCTTTCAGACCTGGTCTTTATCACAGCAACAGGAAAAGAAAACCAGGAGTAGACGAGGATGGAAAGGAGGTAAGAAAGTATGGGTGTGTGTGTGTGTGTGTGTGTGTGTGTGTGTGTGTGTGTGTGAACTGCATGAGAATTATGCACATGTATGAAGTTGTCAGAAGACACATTTAATGAATTAAAAAAACAGACACAATGTACAAGACCTATACAATAAAGTCACAGAGCTCAGTAAAAGTACTGCTTTTTACAATAGCAGCAAAGGTGGTTGTGGTGGCAGGTTGGTAATCCCGGAGCTGGGGGCCGAGACAGGTGAATCTTTGGGGCTCACTGGCCAGCCAGCCCAGCCTGCTTGGTGAGTTCCAGACCGCTGAGAGACCCAGTCTCAAAACAAACGCACCAAACCAAACCAGAACCCCAAAGTTGAACAGTGCCTGAGGAATAACACCACGTGTGCCCTCTTGCCTGCACATGCATACGTACATGTTTACATGAACACAGAATGCATATATGTGTGGTTTGAATACGAATGGCCCCATAGGCTCATATGGTTAATGCTTAGGGAATGGTGTTAGATGGCCTGGCCTTGTTGGGGGAGGAAGTGTGCCACTGGGGATGGGCTTTGGGGTTTCAAAAGCCCAGGTCGGTCCCAGGGTTTTCTCTCTCTCATCCTGTAGCCTGCCGATCCGGATGTAGAGCTCTCAGCTACCTCTCCAGCACCACGTCTGTCTGCATGCTGCCCAGCTTCCACCGTGATGATAATGGACTGAACCTCGGAACTGTACACCAGCCCCAATTCAATGTTTCCTTTATAGGAGTTGCAGTGGTTTTGGTGACTCTTCACAGCAATAGACATACGGTATTGCCGCTGGGAGATTCTCCAGAGTGTTTTCACTGAACAAACAGTCGTTTTTTAGAGAGTGGCTCAGCCGCCGGGACTGCAGAGAGTACTGGCCTCTGCCTTTCCACCTGTAGAATGGAAGCAGTAGATTATGCTGGGTGATAAACACAAACATTCTGTGGTTCCCCCACGTAAGAACTCAAGACATACCAAGTCTGCCATTGTTGGCGCCACGTGGGCCACGACGTCCCCATTTGATTTGCAGTTTCCCCATGGCGTGACCCCATTTCTGCCTCAGTGGCTGCCGCACAAGCCCTGCTGCTCCAACCACGTGATTATGGAACCCCATGCTTCTGAAGCCCCAGTGATCTCCTGTTTCACCTGTCTGAGTGGCCCCCGCAGCGTGACCATGACTCAGGCTCTCGCTCTCAGTCCCGAATTTGCTCTTTTCAGTCATCAGTTGACAAAGTTCTTCTTCAACATACTCATGAAGACTCATTTTACTTAAAAAATTCCTCCTTCACTCTCCATTCTAGAGCCAGAGCTGGCAAGCCTGCCTATTACCCCTTAGAACTCTACTCCAAAATCTTACCCAGGAGGCAGGGTAGAAACCAGGTTTGTAGACGTCTGGGAAACGGAGTATGAGATTTCAAGACACGGGTGAGCGTTTGGAGACTCACTCTCTGCACCCACTGATGCCAATTCATCCCACTTCCTACAACACAATGCACATCCAAAGTGAAACATAGCATCTGTATTTTTCTTGTTGACTACCTACTGTGTGCTCTGGACTTAAGTTTCATAAAGAAACATCAGGGTGAAAAGTGGCTGACGCTGTGACCTCAGCTTGTGGGAAGATGGAGACAGGAGGGTCACGAGGGGTTGCTGGCTGCCAGCCTAGGTCCAGCTTCAGTCCTCTGACCCTGACTCAGAGGACTCAACCAGAGAGTGATAGTGCAGGACACCCAAAGTCCCTCTCTGGCCTCCACATGTACCAGTGTGTACCCCCCCCCATGCACATATCACACACACACACACACACACACACACACACACACACCCCAAAGATATAATTCAGGCAGTTATATTCACCATAAACATTGTGACACTAAATCATGAAGCAGTTCCTTCATGCCAACAGATCTTACTGCTCCAGTAGCCCATGTCGCACATGCTAGCCCAGCCTGCCTGAATGAAGGTCTCTGGGCTGTTACCCCTTTGGTAAAAGCAACTGCTGATCACTTTCACTTATAATACAACAGATCACCCTCGGTGATCAATATTCTTTGTCTTTTGGGCTTCCTATCAATACCAAGACTTATCAAGGTGCCAGGGGAAATAGCTACTATCAAGTTGGGGGATTTGCTTCCCTTCGGTTAGAGTTAGTGACTTTCATAAAGGGGGATATCTATCTATCTACATATCTCTATCTACAATACAGTTTCATGGCTCTTTCTGAAAATGTAGACTTTTTCTATTTCCGGAAGATCATATCACTAGATTTTGAGCTGCTCCAGCCCACAGGATCTCCACTGTGGATTGGGAGGAGGAAGGCAGAGATCTGTTTGATCAGAAGGGACCGACTGGGCCCCAGTGCTTTGTCCTGAGTATTTGTTGTGAAAGCCGAGGTCGAGACCTTCCTTCTCCTCCAGTGAACAACCGCAGTGACTAGGAACGAAGAGAGCCAGGACTTGTCCACTGCAGGAAGATGCTTTGTCATGGAGCTCACCCAGGTGGAGAATTTGCACATACCGGAAGATCAGATCTTTGCAGAGTCAGAGCAACATGCATCCCTGACTTTAGCCAGACTCACTCATTTAAGAGAAGCCCTTGGCAATCCATACAGCTATTTTATTTGAACCTAATAATGACCATTTCCCATGTTGGAAGCCAACCCTACTATTCCAGGTCATTTATTCGGAGGTTTTGATTATTGATAACACAGGTACAGTCTGCCCTGGGGCCAGGGTGAGGACTGTGTCAGCCAAGTGCTGCACAAGCATGAGGACCTAATCCCAGCACCCACACGGAAGTCCGGAGGCAGTGCATGCCTGCAATCGCCGGGCTGGGGAGGGTCCCTGAGCTTCTGGCCTCCAGCCTAGCTCCAGGCTCAGTGAGAGACCCTGTCTCAAAGACCAAGGAAGAGAGTGGTAGGAGATGGCATCTGGTACGGACCACCGGCTTGAGAAGCACACACCTACACAACACCTGTACACACATGTGTACACACATATACCACACACCCCAAAATAAAAGTCAATTATACACCTGAAGACATAGCACAAATTCCTTTTGGTTGAAAGTAATTTTTATATTAATTTTTTTGTGTTGATCTCTTATGAGACAGGGTCACTCTATGTAACCCTGGCTGTCCTGGAACTCAATATGTAGATCAGGCTGGCCTTGAAGTCACAGAGATCTGCCTGCCTCTGTCTTCCAAGTGCTGAGATTAAAGGTGTGTACTCCTATGTCTGGCTAAATTCATTTTTTAAAATTAGCACAACTTTAAAAGCCACCATGTGATTGCTGGGAATTGAACTCATGACCTCTGGAAGAGCAGCCAGTGCTCTTAACCTCTGAGCCATCTTGCTGGCCCCTAAAAACTCATTCATCTATAAAGAGAGCCTTGTTCTGAGCCAATCACTGATGTTTATTAGAATTACCAATGTATTGCTGTTCACTGTACAAGTGAAGATCTCACTCTACATTTCCATATGTTGCTACGCTGTGGTTTAATCATGTCTTTCCCACCCACCCCCACTTCCCTTCCCTTCTGTAATGTCTCTCCTCCGCCTTCCCAACATGTCCATTTCCACTTGCCTTTCTGTGTCTTATTTGCTTCATCGGCATCCTCCAGCCCCACGTACTTTTCTGTAAAGGAGGAGATTTCATTCATCCCCTGCCACTGTGCTCTCCGTGTCTACAGACTGTGCTTTCTCTGTCCATCCATCACCTGTTGACAGATGTGGAGTCTATGGATGGCTAGCAGCTCCTATTCACAGAAGGCAGTTTTTGGTTATGGATCTTGGCTTGATTTTTTTCCTTTTTGTTGTTTGTTTTTGCTTTTTTGAGACAGGGTCTCATGGAGCTCAGTCATGCTGGCCTCAGTCACCTGATCACTACTTCCACCTTCTAAGTGCAAAGGCTGCTGGGATCACAGGCATATGCCTCCACACTAGCTCGGGTTTTGTTTGTGTGTGTATGTGTGAAAGAGAGAGGGGGGAGAGACAGAGACAGAGACAGACAGAAAGAGAGGGTCTGTGATGGTTTGAATAAAAATGTCCCCCATAAGCTCAGATGTTTGAACACCTGGTCCCTAGTTGGTGGCACTGTTTTGGAAAGTTTAGAAAGTGTGACCTTGTTGGAGCAAGTGTGTCATGAGGTAGGAGTGTGGGGGATGGCCTTGAGGTTTTATTTTTATTTATTTATTTTGGATTTTTGAGAAAGTGTCTCTTTATGTATCTCTGACTGGCCTAGAACTTGCTATGTAGACCAGGCTAGCCTCAATTCACAAAATTCTGGCTGCCTCTGTCTCCTGAGCGCTGAGATTAAGGGTGTAGCCCATACTCCAGATTTGAGGTTTTAGAAGCCTTGCACCATTCCCAGTGGGCTCTGCCTGCTGCCACACTTGCCTGCTATGGTGGAGACGGACTCATCCCTCTGGAACTGTTAGCCCAAATAAAGGTTCCTTTTATAAGTTGTCCTACTCATGATGTCTTATCACAGCAATAGAAAGGTTACTAGGAGTCCACACTCTAGTCCAGGCTGTCCTGAAACCCCCTGTGCATACCAAACGTATACCACCATTCTCTTCCTCAAGACTCCTGAGGGCTAGGATTGCAGGCATGCACCACCACACCTCAATTCTTACCCACTTTTGATTGATTTTGTTGATGAAAATGGGAACCAGCCTGGGGAGCCAACACACCTAAGGGGGAAAAACAGTGCTGGGAAAGCATTAATACCAGGATTTAGTTTATACTGCAGAGCCATAGTAACAGAAACAGTATGGCACAGCACAGACATAGTTATATGGATCAAAGGAATAGCGTAGAGTAACCAGTGAACTCACACAGCACGGCCACCTGATTAAAATTCTCAGTTACTTTATTTCCAGTGTGTGTGTGTGTGTGTGTGTGTGTTTATAGTTTGAAGGGAATGTTTACCTTTGGGCTCACACTGGCTTAGGAGAATGGTGTCTGTGTGTCTGTGTGTCTGTCATCACTGTGCACACGGAATAATCACACAGAAACGACAATGGAGTGCAGATCTTGGGTGTGCTGCTCACCCCTGTACTCCCAGCACTTGGGAGACTGAGGTGGGCGGGTGATGAATTGGAGGCCAGCCTGGGCCATATTGTGAGATCCAGTCTCAAAAATAAAATAAAAAGATTTATCAATATCTTTTATTCAGTGACATAAAAGTAAAATTATATCCTTAGACAATTATTTGGTGGCATAGTAAAATGTGCAGGAAATACAACATGAAACTAATACTTTTTATATGACCTATTCTGTCAAAAAGTATAATTTAGCCTATAGTACTAATTATAAAACATATATCATGCTTAAAGATAATAAATACAAATATTAATATTAGTTGGCAAGTTAATAATTTTGACAGAAATTATTTATTTATTTATTTATTTATTTATTTATTTATTTATTTATTTATTTTTGTGTGTGTGTCTCTGAATATGCACATGCATGTTGATGTCCAAGCAAGCCAGAAAAGGGAATCAGAGCCACCGGAGCTGGAATTATGGGTAGCTGAAAGCCACCTAATGTGGGTGCTGGGACTTAACTCAGGTGCTCTTAACCACTGAGCCATTTCTCTAGCTTCAAGACCTTATCTTCTCTTTATGCTCTCACCTTCTTCTTTATGCTCTTTTATATAAAAAAAAAATCACAAATGTTCAGTCAGTACTTTTATAAACAGAAAACAAACCAGAATTGAGATCATGGCCGCCCTGAGGATTTGGTTTCTCTCCTGAGGGGAGTGGCGCCCACAAGTGAGCCTGCTGTGCTGAGGACGGCTGCTTCCCTCCAGAAGACTTCCGTGGGCGGGTCAGAAGTCTTGCTACTGTGACACAGCACAGGTGTTGGGGGCAACCTCCATGTGAGTGTCACCCCCAAAGTGCTCATCTATTGAGGAGGACCTGGGCTCTGTAGTTAAGGTTGTCTCAAAGTTTCTCCCTCTGGTGTAAAGCACATGGCTGCTCTGACCTGATCACACAGCTTCCTCTGGTTGTGGCCCCTCACTATTTACTAGCTAGCACATCTGAAGTTAAAAAGCTTATCATTTGAAAGGCACAATAATTATACAAATCAAGTTAGTTTCATCATTTTTATCAGTGTTTTTTAAGTGCCCATGGTGTCACTTGGACTGAATAAACCGAGCTGAGGTAGTCTGTTCTCACATCAGCTTAGAGATGTCTGAGAGGGAGCGCACTAACAATGGCTGCCTTTGAGCCCACACCACTTCAAGAGAAATTGGTCTTTCTTGGCCATTAGAAGTATATTTTACAAGTAATTATTAAACTGTTGGAGGTGTCGTATATAATTATATAAACCATATGTATTGTAGTA
Source organism: Peromyscus leucopus (assembly GCF_004664715.2). Classification (NCBI taxonomy): domain Eukaryota; kingdom Metazoa; phylum Chordata; class Mammalia; order Rodentia; family Cricetidae; genus Peromyscus; species Peromyscus leucopus. The sequence goes on along the minus strand of NC_051068.1, from coordinate 14,025,878 downwards.
GAGTTATAATCAAAGAGATAAAACACACATACAAGCCGAGACTGGGAGAATGACTCGGTGTTAGTGCACACTCCTTGTAAGTACGTGGGGGTTTGATGCCTGGTGCCCATTAAAGATACCAGGTAGGGTGGGATACCCTTGTAATCTCAGCACTGGGGGCTCACTGGCCAGCCAGTCTAGACTAATTGTTGACCTCTAGGTCAATGAGAAACACTGTTTCAATAGGAGGTAGACAATATTCCTGAGGATGATATCAGCGGCCATGCTCTGATCTTCACATATGTATACACCCCACCCACACTCACTCCCACCCACAACACACGCCAAAAGAGAACATAGCCAGGATTAAGAGAGGGAATTAATTCTTATAATAGATTCTTTTTTGTCACTGTTTGTAGTGAGCATGTGTAAGATGATAGGTAAACAGAACACATGGTCTCAAGGGATGCAGATACAGCCAGTTAAAATCAAATCAACAAGTGCAACCAAGGTACCAAGTACTGTGACTGCACAGTACAGTCTTGCTACACACCAGCACTTTGGAGTCTGTTGTCCTGCAGAGTAGGACAGAGTGGAGCAGGAGTCCTTCATAACAGCTGACTGAACAGGTGGAAGACAGGTGTGTGTGGGCACCACTCTGATGTGCCCTAGTACATACACAGTGGGTATCAGAGACACAAAGAAGAACTGGACACACAGTTATATTGGAAGCTCTCAGCTTTTCCAAATCCAGAGACGCTGAAGGTCAAGGTTCAGAAATCAGCATCCTTCCAAGTGGCTACACTTACTAACTGTGCCACTAATGAGTTTTCATTTGTTAAAAGCTGACTTGAGGGACAGCCTATGCTTATAAAAGTATGACAGCTATAAAGAAAATTATTTCCTGTAATCAAAGACTCTGATAGAGTGTGTATGACTTCCCATAATGTATGAGAGACAGGTGTCTCTGGAACCTGCAAGAGACTGACAGAATTTGACAGATGAAATCAGTTACCAAAATCTCAGGGTCAGAATATTTAAAATTGTTTTCTAGATTAGGGAGGGTATGCTGTGGGATGGTCTGTATGTCAAATGTGTTGCTCTGATTGGTCAATAAATAAAACACTGATTGGCCAGTAGCCAGACAGGAAGTATAGGCGGGACTAACAGAGAAGAAAATTGAGAGAACAGGAAGGCAGAGAGAGACACTGCCAGCCGTCGCCATGACAAGCAACACGTGAAGATGCCGGTAAGCCACGAGCCATGTGGCAAAGTATAGATTTATAGAAATGGGTTAATTTAAGATGTAGGAACTAGATAGTTAGAAGCCTGAGCCATTAGGCCAAACCGTTTAAATAATACAAGCGTCTGTGTGTTTTTTTTTTTATAAGTGGGCTGTCGGACTGCCGGGGCTTGGCAGGATCCAGAGAGAAAACTCTCCAGCTACAAGGGTATAATGAGATGGATGGAAAGGAATGTCAATGACTAAAATAACTACATCATTATCATCATCATTCATTGTTATTGTGGGTGCATATGGTGTGTGTGTGTGTGTGTGTGTGTGTGTGTGTGTGTGTGTGTGTGTGTTCATATATGGGTAGGTGAAGCTTTAAAATTGTTTGTTTATTTGTTTATACAGGGTCTCATATCACAGGCTGGCATTGGTGAGGATGACCATGAAATACTTACCTTCCTGCCTTTAGCTCCTGAGTGCTGGGATTAAAGACATGTGCCAGCACACTCCAGCGTGGTGCTGGGATTGAGCCCAGGGCTTTGTGCTTGCTATGCAAGTGTTCCATTAGCTAAGCTTCACCCCACCCCACCCCCTTTACTATACCCCACTGTCACAGGAAGGACAGGTTCCCAAGCTCTCAGTCCACTGCTGGATGTCCAGCACCTCTCAGGGCATATGGCAAGTACTCACTCATGACTGGATCTGCTCTGTCGCCCACATGCATAGCTGTCTCCATTACACGTCACCTCCAGTCTGCTCACTCTTACCCTCACAGAATGAGGATCAGTTCTGTACATAACCTTTTCTACCTTTCTGATCTTTCCCTTCTCAGATGCTATGATTGAGCAAAGGAAAGGCAGAATATTGCAATTCCAGTTTTGTGTTGCTGAACTACTTCCAGTTCATGTTAACATTGGGGCCCAGGAGGGAAGATGGAGCAGCATGCCCAGCTGGGCACACCACAGCAGAGCCTTGCCGCCCATCTCTGTTTTCGGTGTCCTCTGTAAGGTCTAGCTAAGTCACTGACTGAACAATGGTAAGATGCAGACCCTGATGACTCAAGTCTCACTTACTGAGTCAGTAGGTCAGTTGGTAGAGCGCTTGCCTAGCATCTCAGGCCCTACATTCCCTCTCCAGCACCATATAAAATGGCACCATGTCTTTTTACAGAGCTTTGAAGGTAGAGGGAAGGTTCAGAGTTCAAGGTCAGCTTTGTCTACAAAGCAAGTTCAAGGCTAGCCTCTGCCATGTAAGTCCCTATCATAAAAAAGAAAAAGAAAGGGTCATTTTAGAAGGATTTTAAGTTAATAAAACAATTCCAGTGATTGCCACCTTGGATCCAAATGGCAGCTTTGAGAGACGTGGAGGTAGGTGACATATCTTAAACTCTTCTATGAATGCAGAGGTATGACTTCTTGAGACAGAACTATGACATAATAAGCCCTTGGAGAAACTTGGTGACCCAACTAGATATGTGTGATGATAAAATGTCCCTTTGGGTAAGTTATGGCCTCTGGAAGTTCGTTTCTGAAAACACCAACAGCTTTCAGCCTTCCTGTGGTGTGCTGGGTTCTTCCCAGCCTCCTGGAGCCTCATTTTCTGCTCATTCATGCGATTATTTGGCTCTTCATAGGAAAGGGTTCCTTTCATTTTCAAAGTATATTTCACATTCTGTGTCGCTATCTAAGCTTCCAGGTGTAAATCTGCAAGAAGAAGAAGCGGATCTCAGAGGTATTCTTGGTATAGTAGAAATTCCATATTAATGTCAATTATTGGTGGCCTGAGAAGCTGAATAATCTTGAAGACATCTGTACATTGATTTTTAACTATTGAAACACCACGGGAGTACCTCGGTGCCTAAAGAAAATAATTTAAAGACATATTGTTTCAAATAACACCCTGAGGTTCTTTTTGTGTAGCAGACGCGGACTGTTTCTATGGAAACAGGTTTTCTCTATTTCGTTCTGCTGCCGCCATCTAGAGGACAAGCGCAGTACAGCAGGGAGTGACACATCATGCCTCCCCTCATCCTCCCGGGCAGCCAGTCCGGTGAGTTAGAGCCGCCTAGATTCTCTCCCGCTGTCTTTTCCTTATCTCCTAGGTTTCTTGGCCAGAAGATGATTGATCTAGTCCAAAAGAGCACACGTGGATGCAGAGTGAGCCTGGGGCCTCTCAGTCTCTCTCGCACCTGTGGCCCCCTCTCTCACACGTGTGTGACACATGAAAAGTAGTTGGTGAACTTGCTGAGGGATTCTGAGCTCCTGCGGACGGATGCTGGTAGGTACTGTCTCAAGAGGGGTTAATACTTTCTCTTAATGAATTCCCTTGCAGGACTGCATGGGATCCCTCCGGAGCACGGTGACCTTGGTACCTCCCCCAGTCTCTCTGCAATACTTTTTCTTTTTTACCCCACTTAGCTGAACCACCAGGGGTTCTCACTAGAAGCTGGGCAGATGGCTGTGACATTCTCTTGACCTTTTTCCTGTCTCCAAATTTTTGAGCTAAAAGACTTCTTTTCTGCATCAAGTGTACCACTTCAGACATTCTGTTATAGAAATAGTAAGTCTTTAGATCTCATCTGTTTTTAGGTCTAGATTGGAATACGAGAAGACCAAGTAGCAATAAAATTATGCATATTTGAACTTATAGCTCAGTGGCTCCATATTTTGTGTTGCTCGACCTCAACTCTACCAGTGATGGTACCAAGGGTCCTTAGAGTCAGTACACAAGAGACCCCTCCTCAGGGCATCCACTGCTTCCAGAACTTGTCCTAACAGAACATCTGCCTCATGTTGCAGAAGTGATTTAATTTTTTGCCTGCCTCTCTAAGCCATTGGCCTTCATAAGGCAAAGTGCTATTTCTTGTAGCCCTTACACTGGATAGACATCCCATGGGTGTTGTTAAAGAATAAAATAACAAGTATTATATTTAAAAAAAACATGTGTGTTTTTCCTGTTCTCAGAGTAGTTTAATGTGGCATGTTACCTGTAATAGCATAATTCCAGGTCAGTAGGTTTCCGACGGGTTGTGTAGTTTCAACGCTGGAGCCTCTGACGGGTCATTAGCGTCTTTACATCATCTCTATCATTAATTAGATGGTGTGTTTGGACAAATTACAACAAGTTTCTTAAGTGCAGACAGGCCCCCAGCACTCCCAGTAATCCCGCTTTCCCCAGCATGGGGTGGGTAAGCACACCGCTAGCTGCGGCCTAGCCACACCCATTGTGAGCCCAGCAGTCGGTACAATGAGGAGAGTTAAGTCCAACAAGGCAGGTGTGGAAGTGATCCCCAGCCATAGGACTTGGGCAGCTGAGGCTGGAGGACTTTGAGTTTCAAGCCAGTGTGAGACCTTCTCTCAAATAACTAAAGCCAAACAAAAAAATAAAAAATAAAAACAAAACAGGAGGGAAGCTTTGGGTTATAGCTTAGGGCCAGGGCAGTGGTTTAGTATGTGTGAGGCTCAAGTTTGATGCCCAGCACTGCCCCACCCCTACTCAAAATAAAAGGCATCCTGGGTACTTATTACTGATAAATTACAATGTCAGATGTGGTGTTAGTGAATGGCCTGTGAATCAAACAGAACGTTCACGTAGCCAAAATTTCTTGTATTTCCCCCCACTTTGAAGACAGGTGAACTTGGGACTCACTGTGCTGCCCAGGCTGGCTCTGAATTCTTGATTCTCTTGTGCTGGGTGTGTACCACCACACACCTGACAAGCGCACACCTTTAATCCCAGCACTTGGGAGGCAGAGTCAGGTGGATTTCTGTGAGTTCGAGGCCAGCCTGGTCTACAGAGAGAGATCCAGGACAGGCACCAAAACTACACAGAGAAACCCTGTCTCAAAAAACAAACAAACAAACAAACAAACGAACAAACGAACGAACTTAGTACTAATAACAAATCCCCACTGTAGTGGCATTGCATCCAAATGATGTAATTGGGCTACATCATGACGTTAGAAAAATGTCCACTTGTTATAAATTCAATTATAGCTAAATCAAACGTTAAGCAATCTCCCCTGAGGGATTGCTAACAGCGCCAATCTAAGTGGATAACCATTGCAGCCCTTCTTCCCTTCCTCCCTCCCTCCCTCCCTCCCTCCCTCCCTCTCTTCCTTCTCTTTTTCTTCCTTCCACTAAGCTGTGAATGTGGTGTAAGCAGTCACCCCTCTACGAGACTGACTGTCAGGATCCCGTCATGCCCCTTAGCACGCACATGGTCTAGCTGTGGCCCTGCATCTTCCTCTCAGCCTCTTCCCCTTTAACCTAGTCCAGGAAAGATGTTTAATCTCGACTTTTTTTTTTTGTCTTTACCATCTTTTGTGCCTGTGTGCAGGCGTGTGTGTGTGTGTGTGTGTGTGTGTGTGTGTGTGTGTGTGCGCGCGTGCGTATATGAGGGTCAGAGGACAACCTTCAGTGCCTTCCTCGGGGCTGTCCACCAGTTTGTTGAGAAGGGTCTCTCACTGCTCTTGAACTCATCCCATAGGCTAGGCTGGCTGGCCAGGGAGCCTCAGGAATCTGCCTGTCTTCCTCTCCCCTTGCTAGGACTGCAAGCACATGCCACCACACCCGGCTTTTTTTTTTTTTTTTTTTTTTTTTAACATAGGTTCTAGATCAGCTCCTCATGCTTGGAAGGTGAGTAATCTCTCTAGCAATATCATCACTGTCACGTTTTTACATTTGTTCTTTTATTTATTGTGTGTGCCCACGTGCACATGCCACGGTGCTTGTGTGGCAGTCAGAGGACAACTTGGGAGGGTTGGCTCTCTTTTTTTCCACCCTGTGGATCCTAGGGGTACCCACACCTGCAGACCCACCTCCCCTTTCTTTCCAAAGGGAAACAATCGTAAGTATTGAGCAAGCACCTCTTACCTGTTCTCACTTGTTTTCCTTGACTTCTTGTCTGTGTTTGAAATATCATTATCATCTTTTGTGTGTGTAGTAAGGATCACCCAGTGCTGTGGATGATTGATTGATAAATAAAACACTGATTGGCCAATAGTCAGGCAGGAAGTATAGGCAGGACTAGCAGAGAGGAGAATAGGGAGAACAGGAAGGCGGAGTGGATATGGATATACTTATTGTCCAAGCAAATAACAACTCTTTGATAGAGAGACAAGTAAAAGACATTCCTTTGTTCAGTTAATTTCATCACTCTGATTACTAGTGAGATGGACACTGTTAGGATTCTGTGTTGAGCTGGTGTTTTATACCTCATTGTAATAAAAGGAATGGATCATAGTTTAGTCCTATATGGTCTGTATGTGTGATGGAAGTCATCTTTTTCTTATATGGATCTGTAAGAATTCTTTATGCATTCAAACATTATAGTTCTTTATAATGTGTCATACATACTTCCCACTTGTGATTTTTCTTTTTTCTAGAATCTTATGATACATTTAATCTGAATATAAAATGTCTTAAAGTTAAATTCTATTTTAATAATATTCCATGGCAAGCTATTAGACATCTTCCTTTTGTCTTATTTTCTGGGCATCACATGATGCTTTGGAGAGCCAGTCTGGGATGCAACAGGCTGGAAAACAGCCTGTTTTTCCTCATCCATATGTTTAGTGGCAGCGTACCCATATACACCTTTACACCGTCATTTATTTTCCTAGCTCCCTTCTGGGGACTTGTGGCTCCTTTTCAATAGTTTGCTTTTAGAAAAAAATGGTGTAATTAATGATCTTGCACAGCTGTCCTTCAGCACATTCATGGTTATGCTTCTAGGGCATTCTCATGAGATAAGGATGTACACTCCTTTGGACAAGGATGCCAGCTTGCTCCTGTTTGATTGTGTCAGGCTTGCCCGACTGTCCTCATAGCTTCAACAACAGGCAAATGGATCTCCCCCTTTCCCTGATATGAAGAAAACAAGCATCATTCTTACAGCAATAAAAGTTTTTGTTCAAGCCTGGGACCTGGGTTCTATCAATCACCAGAGCCCACATACTAAAAAAACAAGATAATAGACTCGTCCAGAAGCTTGTGAGCCAGCATCACGGAGAGGCAACGCAGCCAGCTGCGGAACAAGAAAGAGCCTGCTGGAGAAGGTGGGAGGAGAGGAACAAGCCTGCCGGTTGTCCCGGGAGCTCCATGAGCGCACCAGGCACAGGCACAACTTCACTCACACATGAGTGTGCATGCACACACCTATGCACACGCAAATGCTGAAAGCCTGTTGATGTTTCTCTTACATATTTCCCTGCATGTTTTTACTCCTTTTCTTATTGAGTTATGGATCCTGGATACATATTTTGAGATGTAACGTTTTCCTTGATATGAGTGACTCCCCCCCCCCATTTGCTGTTGATGGCAAATTTACTTTACCCGCGTTGTTTTTTCTGTGAATAACTTTAAAAAATTGACATTGCCCAGCTCATGAGTTTCTTTCGGTGACTTTGAGGTTTTGTAGATCCGAAGGCCACTGTTGTTCTGCAGCTATGAGGAAAACGCAGACGGGGCCTTATTTATTTCTACGCTGATGTCTTCCATTTAAGCCTCTGACTCTTGGGATTTCTTTCCAACTAAGAAGCAACGGATGAACTGATTTCTTCCCCACCTGCACGTGCAGCAGCGAGCTTGCTGCTCCAGCCCTAAGCTGCTGACTAAGGCGCCTCTGCTGTCAGATTCTAAACGTTTGGATGCTTTTGTTTCTGTTTCTGGGTTCCGCAAGCATTACCGCCCCTCCCAATATAAAATGCCAAGGTGGGGGCAGTCCCTGCTGCCATCTATCTCTATAATTTTTAGTGAGGGGCAGGACAGTGGTTGAGAGCTTACCCTGCACATGCAGAGCGTCAGGGGGTTGTTCCCAGCATCCATGTGGCAGCTCACCCCATTCTGTAATGAGGAGCTGACACCCTCTTCTGGCCTCCCAAGGCACAGGCATGCGGTGCACATAAATATATCTGTACAAAACACTCATATCATTATAAATAAATATTTTAAAGAAGTAATCTAAAATACTAAAATTTATAATAAAATATAAAGTAAAAAATTCATGATAAAATAAATTTTCTGTTTATTCCCTAGTCTGTGTTTTCTCTAATCAATTTCAGCTTAATCAGTTGACACAAAGGCTGTAGATCCATTTTGGGGTGTTATAGTTCATTAAAGGACTCATCTTGGGGAACAAGCAGCTTTGTTTTGTTTTTTGTTTGGTGTTGATAAGAACTTGGTGTGTTAACAGTTTTGTTCGTCCGGCCATCCCACCAAGATACTGTTAAGATTTGCTCAGCTCCAGTTTCTCTGCTATTTTCCTCCAGGTCACCATTTGCAATTTATCTTGTAGCTTTCTTCAGTCTGCCTTGCATTGTGCAGATTTCCATATTCATATAATCATGCTTATCAGCCTTTACCATTATTTTTCTTTATGATTTTGTAATTCATGTTCTGTTTCTTAAAAATTCCCTATATGTCTTATCAATGTGTTCCTTAAAATTTGGAGAAAGATTTATGTTGAGATATATTGTATACGTCAGTGACACTTTCCCCTTTGTACCCACAGGGTCATGTACTTTGAAGTACAGTCTATTCACTGACTTCCACACGCCTCCTTTTTTGAGGCAGAGTTTGACTCTGCAGCTCAGACTGTTTTTAATATGTGTAATAAATGAACTTTGTCTATATGATGTTCTAGATTTCAAATGTTTTGAGCTTTGGATGTGGCCACTGGTTTCTGTTTTGATAGTGAAAGGCTTTTTGGGAAGTTGTTACAGTAAACCATTGGTAAACCCCCAGGCTCATATCCTCACCTAACTTTCATCACCTTGACCCGGAATCGCTGAGACAAGCATATTAATATTTCCTCGTACATAGTACAAAGAGAAACAACACACATTTAAATACCACCATCGGCCTCTGTCTGCTCTTATCATGTCCTATACAGCCCTGAAAGTATTGTTTTCATTTTAGCTATCGATCTGAATTACACTTATCAAGGAAGTAGAATATGGACGTGTGGTTAAATTCTATTAGCAGTTAAATAAATGCCTTCATACCTGTGACTCAGCTCTAGGAGCAGAGGCCTTGCCAGCATCTCTGAAACTCCCACATCTCACACCTAATCCCTTCATCCTCCTTAGAGCCACACTTACGTGGGTTTCGTCTTTAGCTGTCTTTCTGATTTATGGCACACTTCTCTACAATAAAAAGTTGAGTTCCGTCTCTTTCTGAACTCGATGTGTCCAGCACAGCACTCTGCACTCCTCTGCCACACCCTCCTCAGACTGCTGAGCTTCTGCAACACCCATGCAGAGTTGTGATTAACTCAGTCACTGCTGACCAGTGTTGCAGATATTCATCTCCTTTGACACATGTCCAGCTTAGCTGCTGTCACACATTTGAATTCTTGTTGGTGTGTGACAATTTCTCCTGGACTGAAACCTGAGTGAGTGTTGCTAGCGTGCTTCTGGGACCCTTGGCTGGCTTGAACTTTCACTCTGGTATACACAGATACCCATTCTCTCATAGCTTCAGCAATACAGCATTGTCCAGTTTTTCCTTCCTCCCTTCCTCCCTCCCTCCCTCCCTCCCTCCCTTCCTTCCTTTCCTTCCTCTCTTCCTCCCTTCCTTCCTCTCTTCCTCCCTTCCTCCCTCCCTCCCTCCTTCCTTCCTTTCTTTGCTTCTTTCTTTTCCTCCTCCTCCTCCTCCTCTTCCTCCTCCTCCTCCGCCTCCTCCTCTTTTTTTTTCACTTTTGATACAGGGTCTCTTTACATAGCCCTGGCTGGGAACTCACTATGTCTATGTTGACAAAACTGGCCTCGAACTCACAGAGCTCTGCCTGCCTCTGCCTCCCGAGTGCTGGGATTAAAGGCGTGCGCTACCACTCCCTCCCTCCCTGTTTCTCTGATTTTCAGTATTTGCCATTATTATGGGTGTAAAGTCATTTTACTTTGCATTTCCAAGAGAAATGGCAGGAGGAGCCACACACTAACCATTACTGTGGTTACCTTTAAAAGCATTGTTGAGGGCTGCAGGGATAGCTCAGCACTTAAGAGTGCAGTGCATTCTCACAGAGGACCCAAGTTCCATTCTGAGCACCCATGTTGCGCAGCTCACAACTGCCTATAACTCCAGCTCCGGGAAATCTGACAGCCTATTCTGACCTCTTCATGCACCTGCACTTATGCACACACACATCCCCCAAAATGGGGAAGTAAAACTAGAAAAAAAATCTGAAAAAGAAAAACAGTTGGTTTACTGTGACCAACAAGACCCCTGCAAGTAACAGAAGCTCAATCACCAGACTATAAAATTTAACACAGGTGTGTGCTGTAACCCACAGTGTGTGCTCTGCAGCACAGGTGTGTGCTGTAACCCACAGTGTGTGCTCTGTAGCACAGGTGTGTGCTATAACCCACGGTGTGTGCTCTGTAGCACAGGTGTGTGCTGTAACCCACAGTCTGTGGTCTACAGGTGTGTGCTGTAACCCACAGTGTGTGCTCTGTAGCATAGGTGTGTGCTGTAACCCACAGTGTGTGCTCTGTAGCACAGGTGTGTGCTGTAACCCACAGTGTGTGCTCTGTAGCATAGGTGTGTGCTGTAACCCGAAGTCTGTGCTCTGTAGCACAGGTGTGTGCTGTAACCCACAGTGTGTGCTCTGTAGCACAGGTGTGTGCTGTAGCCCACAGTGTGTGCTCTGTAGCACAGGTGTGTGCTGTAACCCACAGTGTGTGCTCTGTAGCACAGGTCTGTGCTCTGTAGCACAGGTGTGTGCTCTGTAGCACAGGTGTGTGCTGTAACCCACAGTCTGGGTTCTACTGCTCTCCTTTGTCCCCATATTATCTTTTTAATATATTTTCTCCAGGACAGAAATCCATCCCAAGATCATATACTGTGTTTTGTCTTGTTCCTGAATTTGAAATGGATCCTCAACCCCCAACATTTTTTTTGTCATTAAACTTCCCTTCACCTGTTCCCCCTGTCTTCATTAATACTAACATATTTGAAGACTATGTATTCTTTTAAAAATTGTTTTATTGAAAATAGATTCTTTTCTCATACACTATATCTTGATTACAGTTCCCCTCCATTTATACCTCCTAGTCCCTTCCCACCTCCCCTCTGGATCCACTTCCTTCCTGTCTCTTATTAGAAAGGAACAGGCTTCTAAGAGATAACAACCAAACATGACAAATTAACATATAATAAGATAAGACAAAAACCATCACATGGAGGCCGCACAAGGCAGCCCAACAGAAGGCAGAGCCCCAAGGGCAGGCACAAGAGTCAGAGACTCACTCATTCTCACACTCAGTAGTCCTATAAATATGCTAAGCTGAAAGTTACAATATACACACAGAGGACCTGGTGCAGACCCAGGCAGGCCCTGTGCTTGCTGCTTCAGTCTCTGTGAGCTCATACATGCCTTGCTCAGTTGATTCAGAAGGTCGTGTTCTCCTGAGGTCCTTCATGCCCTCTGGATCTTACACTCTTACTGCCTCTTCTTCTATGGGGTTCCCTGAACTCTGAGAGGAGGGATTGATGGAGACATCCTGTGTAGAGTTGTCTGTTCTGAGGTGTGTATGTGTGTGTGTGTGTGTGTGTGTGTGTGTGTGTGGTGTGTGTAATGACTTGCTGTGGGTCCCTGTATTTGTTCCCATCTGCTTCAAGAGGAAGTTTCTCTGATGATGGCTGAATAAAGCATATTGTGTCTGATGTGTAATGTATGACTAGGAATAGGCCTGTTAGGATTTGAATTACTAAGCAGATGCCAAGTAGGGATCACTGATCTATGAGGATAGCAGAATAACATTTGAAGTCATTATACACACACACACACACACACACACACACACACACATGATCAATGGTATTCAGTTTCACCCTAGGTATCTGGCCTATCTAGTCTCTGGTTTTTGGTTACTCAAACAGTACCAGGTATGGATTCCACCTTGTGGAGCGGGCCTGAAGTCAAATCGGACTTTTGTTGCCTATTCCCACAAGTCCTGTGCCACCATTGTCCTAGCATGTCTTGCAAGCAGGACAGATTGTAGGTTAAAGGTTTTGCTGCTGGGCTGGTGTTTATGTTTCTCTTTTGGTAGCCCACAGAGTAACTTCTCACACCACAGACACTAGAATGTAGGGTAAAGTGGATAAGATAAGCCTAACTATGGGGCTATGAATGCAGAATCTTGGGGAAGAGTCAGAGAAAATATCTATTAAAGAAAAGCTTAACAGGCAGAGAAAATATTCCTTTTGGCTTGTGGGAATTGATTCGGGACAGTTTAGATCTAAGCCTGGAAAAGCAATGGGGAACTGTCCCTGAGGTGGACAAAACGCTCCACTCTGCCAGCAGTGCCTGAGAAAATGTTCACTCTGCTGACACTACCACTGTGTGGAAACATCATACCCTCGGAATTAGTTCCCTGTTCGCCACTGAAGCCAAAGTTTAGAGAGCAGAAGTCTTGGGGAAACTTGATGGTCTCTCTCTCTTGGGAAGAACTTTATCTCTCTCTAAAAAGCTAAAATGCTTTCTCAGTTTCTTTTTTTGTAAGGGCAAAATTAGTTTCACTTGGATGGGAAAGTCCCCTGAGGCAAGGGCCTGATGAGAAAGTGCAGGGCAGTTTGAGGAAGCTGCTAGCATGGAGAAGTCAGGGAAGCCAAGCTGTGGCTGCCTCTGCAGCTGGGCTACTGCATCAGAGACACTCTCTGGGGAAGGAGCCAGGCTGGGACAGGACAGGGCGCTATCCAGGAGAGAAGTTCTCTTTTCTAAAAGGGAAAGGACCTTCCTGAAACAAATACTTTCGGTTCCCCCCACTGACTTGCCTCTGGCAATAAGCACCAGTCTAAGCACTCAGACAAAACAGACCCCAAACTGCATGGTAACAGGGTCTGATGAAAGATCTAATTAGAGAAGTACACCTGTTAAGTGGCAGTGCAGGCATCCTAAATCAAGATTAGGGAAGAAAAATCTCCAGTTGCAAAAGTGAATCCTTGTTTAGGGAACCGGAAAGTTTGCTAGCATACTCAAAAGGCTATCTGGGAAATGTAGTACCAATGCAGGTTTGAAATGGTACCTTATATTGTTTAATAGCTGCTCAAAATTTTTTGCTAAGAGCTTTATGGTTCAATATGGTAATTTCACCCTCAGCGGGAAATGAAGCTTTTCGGTAGAACAAACTGAAAGTTCTGCTGTAACAGAAATGTTTGTCTGAATTGAAGCACTTAGGGGAGCTGTTATGAATTTGGGTAAAGGAACAGCTTCTAGTTAGAAACTGTTTGCTGCTGAGAGCTCATCTCTGCCAGTTCCAGAATGGCTGAGGGAGCTCAGTGGTGGAAAAGGTGACTTTGGGGTGTGGCTTTGTCCTGAGAATGTTATAGATCCCTAGCAACAAGTGTTACAACTCCATAGCAACAGAACTCACTAAATGCAAGTGTTAAAAGAGTCATTGCCAAATTAGAGTCTTGTTTCAAACTCTCAAGAACTTTTAGAATAATATCAAAGCTGACTATAAACTCTGAACTTTAGAAATGATTTGTGTACTCTGGTCTTGTTAATAGTTTAGCTAAAAAGTCTTTTCTAGGTGTTAAGAAATATATTATAGATGTGTGCTTTAGTGTTAAGTTAGTTCTGTTATATGTAAAGTGATAATAGTTAAGAGATCTCTTCTAGAGGTTAAGGTTTATAGAGTAGCTCTATAGAATGTAAGTTTATTATGTAGGCTTGAATAAGACTTGGGTAAGGTTTATAAAGTAGTCCTATAGAATAGATTTAAATAGGTCATAGATTTAGTCAGAAAAATGTAAGTTTAGAATATATAGACTTTAGGTCTAAGGATATTATGAAAGTTTAAATTTAGTTTGAGAAATACAGGTTTAGAATAGCATAAGCTTTAGGCATAAAGATATTGTGAAGGCTTATATAGGCTTTAGGTCTAAGGGTATGGTGAAGGATTGATAGAGGGATTAAGAGTAGGTTTTCCCAACCTGGGATGTGGAGAGCAGTGTCCATGGTGGACTGTGGACTTGGCAGTTCCAGAAACCACCTATAATGGCAAGAAGCAGCCCCAGAGACTGCTAGCTTCAGAAACTAGAAGCAGAAAGTCGTATCTACTGCTGATACCCATGAAGCATCATAGCTTCTCAAGCAGCAAATGCCAAGAGCCAACGAAAGTAGAGCCAGTGCGAGTGGCAAGGGTCTGCAGGCTTTCAGCCATGAAGAAGCCACAGTGAGAAGTGGACACATTAAGCCACAAGAAAGGCAAATGGCAAGCAGCAGTTTGGAAAGCCCAGCAGAGATGCTGCACTGCGAGAAAGGTGAACAGCAAGGTTCTGTAGCCTTTGAGACGTTACACCTCGAGAAAGGCAAATGGCAGACAGTGGCTTTCAGAGTCCAGTGGCTTCCAGAGCCCAGTGGCTTGCATCACCTTGGGAAAGATGAATGGTGAGCAATGGAGACTTCAGAGACCAGACTGCTTCTGGAGGCTGAGAGCAGAGTGGTGTCCGTGCTGGATGAGCAGCTAGGATGTATGGGGAGCAGGAAGCTGTGGAGGTGAGAACTGTACTCCAGGCTGAACAGGCAGCCTGAGGCTCTTTGAGAACTGCTGAGGCTGACTGCAGCCCAAGCTCCCAGCAGCAAGGCAGCCATGCAACAGGACAGCGTATGGAGGCTTCTGGGACCCAGTTTGCTGAGCACTTGGACCATCAATGAAGCAGGTAATGAGTTTTTCTCCCAAAGCTGGGATTGCTGTGGGAGAGCCACGGTTCAGCTCATGGCAGCTGAAGGAGCATTGAGCTTGTGTGGCTGTGAGGTGAAGCTCTGTAGCCTGGCCCAGGAATGACCCAGTTATGGAAGGCTACAGACTGCAAAATGCAGTAGCAGCTGAAAGTGAAAGTTTCAGAGAGACTTGCTTGAACTGAAAAGTTTTGGTTATGGGACCTCTCATATTTGGAGCTGTTTGCTTCAGAGTCATTATGACTCTGACAGCTATATACAGACTTAAGGGCAGCTGACAAGCCAAGTCCTGATTTTGAGCTCTTAGAGGAACTTTTAGGAATGGTATCAGAAATCTTTTTGAACTTTTGAACTTAAGAAATGAAATGGATAGTAATGATTTCATTACAATGGGACAGTTTGAATTTACTTATGCATATAGACTCTATCTATGGTGATGACTTATGACCTGCTTATGGAACTATTTATGTAAAAATGAAACTGCTTAAAAATGAAACTGTTTAAATAGAGAAATTTAGGTTTTCTAACTAGGTTTGAGATTTAATTTAAAATATAAAGAAAAGGGAGTGTTAACATTCCTCAGTCTATTTAATTTAAAAAATATTTTCATGTTACTTGAGTGAATTAATGTTATGTTTTATATAGTTCTATTAAGAAATTGTTTTTGAATGTAGGTTTGTAGGTTGAGAGTAGGTTTGTAGGAATTATAATTATGTAAGGTTGAGAGTAGGTTTGTAGGAATTATAATTGTGTATCCTATGTTTTGTTAGCAAAAATTCAAGTGGTTCTATTAAGAGTTTGCTTTAAGACATAAGATTGAGAGAATTGTAACTATGTATAGCAATATTTATGTTAGAATTATGTTAACCTGTTAATGTTAATGATAAAGCTAAGGGAGTCTTTTTTTTATGTGATTGCATCAAGAGTTGTTTTCTTTTAAAATATAAAGAAGAAGGACCTATTGTAGAAGCCCACTAGTTTTCCTGGTGGCTGTACCCAGCAGGACTGCATAAAAAGTTGATTGGACCACGGGCCTGAGTATCAGGTGTTTGTAAGGGTCTACATTTGATTGTAACTACAAAGGGGGAGGTCGTTTGCTCCATTCCTGGGCATTGTTATAAACAGACCTTTGGAATAAAGTTCAAGGCTGGTGGATAAGGATCCAGGCCCAATCAAGTCTATCCTGTGTTTTCTCTCCCCTCTTTATTTATAAATCAGTCTCTTATCCCTCATTCCTCAAGAGTCCCCGGGGGTAAACAAATGTGGGGGCTAGCCCGCCACACAACCCAGATTTGGTACTGGAAGACTTGTTTGGTGAAAAGAGATGGCCAGTTAGGACACCATTACCCACATTGCTAGAAGATCTCATTAGGAACATCATATATTTTAGGGAGGTTCCACTGTACTAGGTTTCCACACCATCCTCAAATATCCTTCAATTATAGGTGTCTCTCTTCACATTCCCTCCCTCAACCCTATCTCCCCCCTCTTTCCACTTGATCTTCTCATTTGCATCCCACCATGCCTCCACTCCACCCATAAAAATCTGTTCTATCCTCCTGCCCTGGGAGATCCATGTGTTTCTCTTAGTCCCTTCCTCTTTACCTAAACTCTCTGGGTCTATGGATTATAGCTTGGTTATCATTTATTTAATGGCTAATATCCACATATAAGTGAATATATACCATGTTTATCTTTCTGGGCCTGGGTTATCTTACTTAGGATGGTATTTTTCTAGTTGTGTCTATTTACCTGCAAATTTCATGTTATTTTTTAACAGCTGAATAGTACTTCATTGTGGAAATGTACCATATTTTTAAAAATCCATTCTTCTGTTGAGGGACATCTAGGATTTTTCCAGTTTCTGGCTATTATGAATAGAGCAGCAGTCAACACATCTGAGCAAGTGTCCATGTGGTTGGGTGAAGCATCATTTGGGCATGTGCCCCAGAGTGGTATAGCTGGGTCTTGGGGTAGATTGATTCTCAACTTTCTAAGGAACTGCTGTGTTTATTTCATAGTGTTTATACAAGTTTGCATTCCCACCAGCAATGGAGGAGTGTTCCTCTTATTCCACATCTTCACCAGCATGAGCTGTCATTTCTGTTATTGATCTTAGCCATTTTGACAGGTGTAAGATGGAATATCAAAATAGTTTTGATTTGCATTTCCCTGATGGCTTAGGATGTTGAACATTTCTATTTTTTCTTTCACTCTCTCTCTCTCTCTCTCTTTTTTTTTTTTTTTTTTGAGACAGAGTTTCTCTGTGTAGCTTTGGAGCCTGTCCTGGAACTCACTCTGTAGACCAGGCTGAGGTCAAACTCACAGAGATCTCCCTGCCTCTACCTCCTAAGTGCTGGGGTTAAAGGTGTGCACCACCATTGCCTGGCTCATGGATGTTGAATATTAGTGTGTTGCTAGAGTTTTCCGCCTTGCCCACAGTCAGGACAAATCTTTGTCACCCGCCAGTCCCACAGCCGCTCAGACCCAACCAAGTAAACACAGAGACTTATATTGCTTACAAACTGTATGGCCGTGACAGGCTTCTTGCTAACTGTGCTTATAGCTTAAATTAGTCCATTTCCATAAATCTATACCTTGCATCTGGCAGTCAGTCCTTCTGCCTTCCTGTCCTTTTATTTCTCCTCTCTGTTAGTCCCGCCTATCCTTCCTGCCTAGCCACAGCCGATCAGGTTTTATTTATTGATCAATCAGAACAACTCGACATACAGACCATGCCCCAGCACAGCCAAGTGCAGACCATCTCAGACACCTGCACTCAGGCCCATGGTCCTAATCATCCTCTATGCGGACCTGCTGGGTAACGCCACAAAGAACCCAAGAAGGGCTCCCACAGGACATACAGAACATCCCACAGCATTAGTGTTTCTCAGACATCTGAGTTTCCTCTATAGAGAATTCTCTGTTTAGATTTGTAGCCCATTTTTAATTGGATTATTTGGTTTTTTGATGTCTAGTTTCTTTTGTTCTTTATATATTTTGGATATTAGTCCTCTATCAGATATGGAGTTGATAAAAATCTTTTCCCATTCTGTAGGCTACCTCTTGTCCTATTTATGGTGTCCTTTGCCTTACAGAAGCTTTTCAGTTTCATGAGGTCCCATGTAATAATTGTTGATTTTAGTGCCTGTGCTATGAGTGCTTTGAGTGTTCTGTTCAGAAATTGTCTCCTGTGCGAATGTGTTCAAGGTTATTCCCTACTTTCTCTTCTATCAGCTTCAGTGTATCTGGTTTTATAGAGAGGTTTTTGATCCATTTGGACTTGAGTTTGTGCAGGGTGATAGATAGAGATCTATTTGCATTCTTTTACATGCAGACATCCATATGACCAGCACCATTTGTTGAAGATACTTTCTTTTTTCCAGTGTGTATTTCTGGCTTCTTCATCAAAAATCAGGTGTCCATAGGTATGTGGATTATAGTCTGGATCTTCAATTTTATTCCATTGATCAAGATGTCTGTTTTTATGCCAATATCATGTCATTTTTATTACTAAAATTAGTATTGTTATGTAGCTCTGTAGTACAACTCGAAATAGGCGTTGGTGATACTTCTAGCAGTTCTTTTATTGTTCAGGATTGTTTTAGCTATCCTGGTTTTGTTTTCGTTTTCCCTATGAAGCTAAGAATTGTTGTTTTAAGGTCTGTGAAAATTGTGTTGGATTTTTGATGGGGATTGCATTGAATCTATAGATTGCTTTTGGTACGATGGCCATTTTTGCTATGCTAATCCTAACTATCCACAAGCATAGGAGATCTTCCTATCTTTTTATATCTTCTTCAATTTCTTTTTCCAAAGGCTTAGAAGTTTTTTTTTTATCATACAAGTTTTTCACTTGCTGGGTTAGAGTTATTTCAAGGCATTTTGTATTATTTGAGGCCATTGTGAAAGGTGCTGTTTCCTTGCTTTCTTTCTCAGTCCATTTGTCATCTACATATAAGAGGGCTAATGATTTTGTGAGTTAACCTTGTACCCAGCTACTTTGCTGAAGGTGTATATAAACTGTAGGAATCTCCCTGATGACATTTAAGGTCACTTATGTATACTATCATATCATCTGCAAATAAAGATACTTTGACTTCTTTCTTTCCAATTTGCATTCTCCTGGTTTCCTTCAGTTATCTTATTGCTCTAGTTAAGACTTCAAGGACATATTGAATAAGTATATAGAGACTGGACAACCTTGTCTTATTCCTGATTTTAGTGTAATTGCTTTGATTTTCTCTCCATTTAAGTTGATGCTGACTACAGGCTTGCTGTAAATTGCATTTATTATGTTGAGGTATGTCCCTTGTATCCCTATTTTCTCCAGGACTTTTGTCATGAAGGAGCGTTGGATTTTTGTCAAAGGCCTTTCCTGGCTCTAATGAGATGATTATGCATTTTTTTTCAGGTTGTTTATATGGTGGGTTACATTTATTGATTTCCTTATATTAAACCATCTGTGTATCTCTGGGATGAAGCACACTTGACAATGGTAGATGATCTTTTTGATGTGCTCTTGGATTTGGTTTGCAAATATTTTAGTGAGTATTTTTGCATCTATGTTCATAAGGGAAATTGGTCTGTAATTATCTTTCTCTTTTGGGTCTTTATGTGGTTTAGGTATCAGGGTAACACTGGCCTCATAGAGTGAATTGGGCAAAGTTCCTTCTGTTTCTATTTTGTGGAATAATTTGAGGAGTATTGGAGCTAACTCTTCTTTGAAATTCTGGTAGAATTCTGTGCTAAAACCACATGGCCCTGGGCTTCTTTTGGTTGGGAAACTTTTAATGATTGCTTCTATTTCACTAGGGGTATGGGCATATTCAAATTGCTCATCTGATCCTGATTTAATTTTGGTAAATGGTACCTATTGAGAAAATTATCCATTTCTTTTGGGTTTTCCAATTTTGTGAAGTATAAATTCTTAAAAATGTCCTTATGATTCTCTGGTTTTCTGAGTGTCTGTTGTTATGCCCCCTTTTCATTTTTGATTTTGTTAATTTGGGGGTTCTCTCCATCTTTTAGTTTGTTTGGATAAGGGTTTGTCTATCTTGATTGTCTTGAATGACAAACTTTTAAATTTCATCACTGAGTTTGATCATTTCTTATCATCTACTTCTCTTTGGTGTAACTACTTCTTTTTGTTCCAGAGATTTCAGGTGTGCTCCTAAGTTGCTAGTATGAGAACCTTCCTTTTTTTTTTTTAATGTAGGTACTTAGTGCTATAAACTTTCCTCTTAGCACCACTTCCGTTCTGTCCCAAAAGTGGATATGTTGTGTATTCATTTTCATTGAATTCTAAAAAGTCTTTAATTTCTTTATTTCTATCTTGATTCATTTTTCATTCAGTAGTGATTTGTTCACTTTCTATGAGCTTGTAAGCTTTCTGTTGTTTCTGTTGTTGTTGATATCCAGCTTTAATCCAGGTGGTCTGATAGGATACAGAAGATTATTTAAATTTTCTTTTATCTATTGAGAATTTTGTTACATCTGCGTATGTGGCCAATTTTGGAGAAAGTTCCATAAGGTGCTGAAAACAAGGTATATTCTTTTGTGTTTGGGTGAAATGTTCTGTAAATATCTGTTAAGTCTGTTAGGTCCAACATTTTTTTTTCCTTTCTGGATAGTCCATTGGTGAGAGAGAGATATTGAAGTCTCCCCCTATTAATGTGTGAGAGTCAATATATGATTGAAGCTGTAGTAGTGTCTCTTTTACAAATGTTGGATGCCCTTGTGTTTGCGGAATAGATGTTCAGAATTGAAACGTCAACTTGGTGGATTTTTTCTTTGATAAGTAGTGTCCTTCCCATCTCTTTTGATTAATTTTGGTGTGAAGTCTAGATATTTTTAGATATTAAAATGGGTATGCCAGCTTGCTTCTTAGGTCCATTTGCTTGGAATGTCTTTCCCCTAACATGTACCCTGAGGTAATGTCTATTCTTGATGCTGAGGTGTGTTTCTTGGATGCTGCAAAAGGATGGGTCCTGTTTTTGCATTCATTCTGTTAGTCTGTGTCTTTTGATTGAGACCATTGATATTAAGAGAGAACAATGTCCAATAGTTTTGATTCCTGTTATTTTGTTGTTGTTATTGGTGGTAGTGTATATGTATGTGTGTGTGTTCCTTCTTTTGATTTTTCTGATTCCTTTCTTTTTTTGGGGGGGGAGCAGAGCAGAGAGAGAGGGTGGGGTCTGCGTCTGGATTTTTTGGGGGGGTATGGTGATATTTTATTTGTACTGAAATGTAATTTTAATTTTATGTTAATAAATAAAGTTGCCCTGGGGTCAGAGCTATTAGAGCCATAGCAAGAGTGTGGTGGTTAGAAGAGCAAGGTAGATTTCTGTGTGTTCAGGGATACAGCCAGTATTGGAGACATACGCCTTTAAGACCTGGAGGGCGGTACTTACAGGCAGTGATGAGGCAGTCATGTGGTTGGGTTTACAACCAATGAGAAGGCAGAACAGAAAGACTATTTAAACACAGACAAACAGGAAGTAGCTCTCTCGCAGGGAAGTTAGGAGCACTGCAGGAGGTAAGATTTTATCTCTGAGCTCTGACCTCTCGGCTTTCTCCTTTACATTGGCTCTGTGTTTCTTATTTTAATAAGACGATTGGTTACATCTACGGGGGGGGGTATTTGTCTTTTTTTTTTAAATATATTTTTATTTTATTTTTATGTGCATTTGTGTTTTTTGCCATGGGTGTCAGGGGCCCTTGAAACTGGAGTTACAGACAGGTGTGAGCTGCCATGTGGGTGCTGGGAATTAAACTCGGGTCCTCTGGAAGAAGAGTCAGCACTCTTAACCTCTGAGCCATCTCTCCAGCCCCTGATTCCTTTCTTTTGATTTTGCTAATTTGAGATTATTTATTCCCTGTGTTTTCATGAGTGCAGTTGACCACCTTTAGATGAAGTTTTCCTTCTAGCACCTTCCATAGGGCAGGAATTATAGATTGATATCATTTAAATATGGCTTTATTATGGAATATCTTATTTTCTCCATCTATGGTGATTGAAAGTTCTGGTGGTTATAGTAGTCTGGGCTAGACTTCTATGGTCTCTTAGAGTCTGCAGGACATCTGTCCATGACCTTTTGGCTTTTAGAGTCTCCATTGAGAAGTCAGGTGTAATTCTAATAGGTATGCCTTTATATGTTATTTTTTCTTTTTCCCTTGCAGCTTTTAATATTTTTCTTTGTTCTGCATATTTAATGTGTTAATTATTATGTAATGAGGGGACTTTCTTTTCTGGTCCAATCTACTTGGTGTTCTATATGCTTCTTGTACCTTTATAGGCATTTTCTTCTATGATTTTGTTGAAAACATTTTCTGGGCCTTTGGGCTGGGTTTCTTCTCCTTCCTCTATTCCTATTATTTTTAGATTTGGTCTGTTCATAGTGTCCCAGATTTCCTGAATTTTCATTCAGTATTTTTTGGGGGGGGATTTAACATTTTTGACTGATGTATTAATTTCTTCTATCATACTTCAATGCCTGAGATTCTCTCTTTCATCTCTTGTATTCTGTTGGTGAAGCTTGCCTCTGTAGTTCCTGTTCAAATTCCTAAATTTTTCATTTCCAGAATTCCCTCAGTTTGGGTTTTCTTTATTGATTCTATTTCCATTTTTAGGTCTCAAAAAGGTTTATTCATTTCCTTCTACTGTTTGTTTGTGTTTTCCTAGATTTCTTTAAGGGGTTTATCAATTTCTTAAGGACCTCAATCATCTTCAGACAGGCAGTTTTAATGCCTTTCTCTTGTGTTTCAGCTGAGTTGGAATATTCAGAGCTTGCTGTGGTAGGCTAGCTGGGCTCAAGTGGAGACATACTGTCCTGGCTGTTATTGTGTTTTCACCCCGACATCTAGGCATCTGGGATTGGGTTGATTAAAGTAGACCTTAAGTTGCTGAGTTCTGGGTTTGTCTTTCTTGTGTCGGTATTTTGTTCCTGGGTTTCTGTTTCCTCTCTGGATTTTTGGAGAATGTAATGGTTGTGTATTGCCTGGTAGGAAATTTTCTTTGGTCCTGATAGTTGTGGTCACTAGGGGTTCCAGGTAAAATGTGTTTCTGGGTATTGACACTTAGGAATAGGGACAGGCTAGGGGTTTGACAGGGTTCATAGAAGAGAGGAGAGCATAATGTTCAAGAAGGATATGAGTGTTTTGTCTCCTTGTAATGGGAGGAGACAGTGATGGTCACCAGTGAGAGTCTGCCATAGCACTGGGGATGAGGCTGGAGAGGAGTTGGATCTCGAGTAACAGAAGCAGGCAGATCTACAGAAGGCCTTCCTGCTTCCTGCAACATGTTGCAGGAACTTGCAGTTGCAAGTTACTGCAGACATGACACTATTCCTCAAGAAAGACATCTGGAGGTGTGTCCTCTGCCCTTAGTGATGTCAGTTTTGACCAGGCAATCACAGCAGTTTCTGCTTTTCCTGTCCACTGCATAGTGACTGCACTGCTCTTAAAAGCAGTCCTGGGTAACTCCTTTTGAGCATCCAGTTACTCTCTGGCTCAGGGTTTTGTAAACTGATTATTGTAACTTTGAAATACAATAGTTCAGTTGTTTTGTGTTGCAGCTATTTTAATAATCTGAAATCCCTTTACCTTCTCTGTTACCTAAAGGATGACCTCTTATAGTTATTGATTTAAAAGACTATTTTTTTGTTTTTTATTTTATTTTACAATACCATTCAGTTTTACATAACAGCCACAGATTCCCTTGTTCTCCCCCTTCCTGCCCCCTTCTCCTTCCCCCCAGCCCACCCCCCATTCCCACCTCCTCCAGGGCAAAGCCTCCCCTGAGGACTGAGATTGACCTGGTAGACTCAGTCCAGGCAGGTCCAGTCCCCTTCTCCCAGACTGAGCCAAGTGTCCCTGCATAAGTCCCAGGTTTCAAACAGCCAACTCATGCAATGAGCCCAGGACCTGGTACCACTGCCTAGATGCCTCCCAAACAGATCAAGCCAATCAACTGTCTCACCTATTCAGAGAGCCTGATCCAGTTGGGGGCCCCTTAGCCTTTGGTTCATAGTTCATGTGTTTCCATTCGTTTGGCTATTTGTCCCTGTGCTTTATCCAACCTTGGTTTCAACAATTCTCACTCATATAAACCCTCCTATCTCTCACTAATTAGACTCCCGGCGCTCCACCCAGGGTCTAGCTGTGGATGTCTGCATCCAGATTCTTCAGTCCTTGGATGGGGTTTCTGGCACAACTATTAGGGTGTTTGGCCATCCCATCACCAGAGTAGGTCAGTCCCGGCTGAAAAGACTGTTTTTTATCAGTACCCTTACAAGAACATGACAGAGAAAAATTTGACTTCACAGTGCCTACTTATAATTCTCAGCCTGTTAAGAGATATCAATGGAAGGTTCTCCCACAGAGAATGTTAAGCAGCCCAAACCTGTGCCAATATTTTGTATGACAGCCATTGGAAGTAATATACAAATAATTTCCTCAATCTATAGTTTACCATTACATGGATGACATTTTACTAGCTGATTCAAATGCAGATACTTTAGAATGAATGCTTGAAGAAGTAAAGAAAATTTTACCTTGTTGGGCATTACAAATTGCTCCTGAAAAGATACAAAGAGGAGATTCTATTAATTATTTAGGATACAAAATATGTCTACAAAAAATTAGACCCCAAAAGATGCAAATTAGGAGAGATCAGTTACGGACTCTTAATGACTTTCAAAGATTATTAGGAGACATTTCCAATCTATAGACCACTACTGGGGTAAAAAATGATGAACTGGGTAATTTGTTCAAAGCCTTAGAGAGTGACAAGGACTTAAATAGTCCAAGAGAATTATCATCTGAAGCTGAAAGAGAATTGACTTTGGTGGAAAAGAAAATACAGGATGCACATGTGGATCATTTGGATCCAAAGCTTGATTGTGATTTGGTTATTTTACCATCTAAGCATTCTCCTACAGGAGGGAAGATATTGTACTGGAATGGATATTTCTACCAAATAAACAGAGTAAAAAAATTAAAAACTTATGTTGAAAAGAACTCTGAGTTGATTTTAAAAGGAAAATCGAGACTTTGTCAACAAGCAGGAATAGACCCAGCAGAAATTGTAGTATCTTTAACTAATGATGAAATTGACAAATTATGGGCAGAAAATGAACCTTGGCAAAGAGCTTACAGTAAATTTTTTGGGAGAGATTAACAACAAATATCCCAAAAGCAATAGAATTAAACTTATAAAAGTAACTAATTGGATCCTGCCTCATATTATACAGGAAACACCAATATCTAGAGCCCCTACATTTTTTTTCACTTAGTCAAAGTACTTTATTCTCTTCTTGTATTTGCTTTATATCTCGCTTACAAAGCTATGAAGTTCACAGCTTTTATACCAAAATGTAAGAAGGCTGTTTAGAAATAATTTGGCAGTCAAATGTCACCTGACATTTCTTCTGATCCATATTCAGTATTGAAATACAGTAAGAAACCAAGGTGCTGGGCAGCTCTGGGCATCTACTCCCCCCACAGCCTTTCCTTCGCCACCCTCTGCCAGCACTGGGCTGCTTCTGGGCTGGCCTGTTTTTTTTTTTTTAAAGATTTATTTATTTGTTTATTTATTTATTTGTTTGTTTGTTTATTTATTTATTTATTATACAGTGTTCTGTCTGCATGTGTCCTTGCAGGCCAGAAGAGGGCACCAGATCTCATTACAGGTGGTTGTGAGCCACCATGTGGTTGCTGGGAATTGAACTCAGGACCTCTGTAAGAGCAGTTAGTGCTCTTAACCTCTGAGCCATCTCTCCAGCCCGAGCCCCTACATTTTATACTGATATAAAAGAAAAGGCAGGTTACAAATCATAAAATTTAAGTAAAGTGGTTCAAAGTCCTCTAAAAATCAGAATTATATGCCACTCTGATTGTATTAATGGATTTTTTGGAAACTCTCAACATAGTTACTGACTCTTAGTATGCAGAGAGAGTATTCTTACACATTGAAACTGCTGAACTTATTTCTGATGAGTCAGAATTAACTTCATTATTTATTCAGTTACAAGAAACTATAAAGAATAGGAATTATCCCTTATATATAATACACATCTGATACCATATGGGTCTGCCAGGCCCTCTAGCACAAGGTAATGACAAGATCAATTATTGATAGGAAATGTGCTGGAGACCTCAGAATTTTATAAAAAACAACATGTCAATAGTAAGGATTTAAAAAAGGATCTTTCTATAACCTGGCAACATGCCAAGGAAATTGTAACGAAATGTCCTACTTGTTCTTTATACAATCAAACTACCACTTTATACAACCACTACCAGCAGGATGTAACCCAAAGGGTACTCAGAGGAATGAAATATGGTAGATGGATGGATGTATTTCATTTTGCAGAATTTGGAAAATTAAAATATGTACACAACACCATTGATACCTATTCAGGATTTCAATGGGCAACTGCTCTGAGTTCTGAAAAGGCTGATTCTGTAATCATGTGTTTGCTAGAACTTATGGCCATCATGGGAATACCTGTACAAATTAAAA
Organism: Peromyscus leucopus; assembly: GCF_004664715.2. Classification (NCBI taxonomy): domain Eukaryota; kingdom Metazoa; phylum Chordata; class Mammalia; order Rodentia; family Cricetidae; genus Peromyscus; species Peromyscus leucopus. The sequence goes on along the minus strand of NC_051068.1, from coordinate 13,999,458 downwards.
CTGACAATGCTCTAGTATATGTCTCTTCCAAAATGAAACAGTTTTTTTTTTTTTTGCTTATTACAATATAAAGCATATTACAGGTATACCGCACAATTCTACAGGCATAGAAAGATCAAATCAAATTCTAAAGGATATGCTAAATAAACAGAAAGGGGTAATAAAGACCCCAGAAGTAGATTACATAATGCTTTATTAACTTTGAAGTTTTTCAGTGCTAATGAGAAAGCAACAACAGATGTGGATAGACATTAGATAATAGAAAAAAAACTACAGAATTAAATCAGCCTATATACTTTAGGGATGTGCTGGCCTCAGAATGGAAACCAGGTTATGTGTTACATTGGAGACAAAGTTTTGCTATTTTTTTCATGGGAGAAGAAAAGCTATGGATACCATCAAAATTGATACAAGTTCAATTTGAACAAGAAAGACTTCTTAATTAGAAGAGCTGATAGTTCATCAATCAGCATGACCACTCAATTTAAATTAGCTTATATGACTAACAAAAGCTTTTTGTTTGATCAGATATAACTTGCCAAAAGGAAACCTTCCCAAAGTTAGGGTTGGGGAAGGGTTTTGTTTTTGTCTTTCAGGAGAATGAAGGCTAAGAAATCTGGAGAAAACTGGACAAATGAGACATCAAAGAAAAAGGACAAATTATCCAGAAAACTTGTCCCAAGAAAAAGATTTTCTGCAGTGAACCATGACCATACCTAACAGCAACTTTGAAGTATCCAAAAAGATGATGGAACCCTAGAATGAACTCAATCAGGACAATGATAACATCATTAAGCTGAAAAAACACCACCCAAAGATTGGCTTTAGACTACAAACTGCTCAGGACAATATTGAGATGGCTAGCTAAGATGATACAGCCCCATAGACTACTCCAGTCAGGACTTGACCATAATCCTAAATTTTCTTTGTGTCCCCATAAGACTACCATTGCCCCCAATCAGCAGGAAGTAGCCTCAAAAACTATGCCCACATTCCCAAAAAATGGATTATGGATGTTTGTCTTTGTTTAGGGGTTGGTTAAAAATTGTTATTGGTCATAGTCAGTTTCTTTCTAAAAGAAGAAATGGGGATATGATATAGAAATGTATTATATAGAAATGATAGGATAAAAGGGTAGATTATTGAATCTACTCTGAAAAGAACAAAAGGAGAATATGGATATGATAATATAAAAAAGTAGATTGAATCTACCTTTAAAAACAACTACTAGTTTTAAATATTTACATGATTGGGTTTTTGCATATTGTATACAAATTGTGTATAGTGATACAAATTTGAGATTATTTTTGTTAAATCATACTGTATATATGTTTCTAATGTTGTTCAAGGTATTATACCTATACAGCTCATTTAACAATGTAATACAAATTGCTAGTCCTTGAAAGTTATTATTACAAACTATTTAGGATAATAAAGAAATGCAGGTTAGTTGTTAGTCATCTAGTACAATGGAACTTGTCAGGTTAGATATGTTTTCAAGGTCAAGCATATATTTTAAATAGACATGTCATCTTTGAACACTTCGGAGTTCTACAGAATATGGCATTTAAGATATTTTGATAACATAGATACTTTTTTTTTTAATGACAATGTGACATGTCTGCTCCTGGCAGCACCAATCTACTTCAGAAAAGATGATGGGCATCTAAGAAACTCCATGTGGAGTTTACTTTCTTTGTGGTAAGTTAGCCACTGGGCAAAAAAGTGCTCTTGCCTCGACTGCTGACAGTATGCTGTCCAAATGGGACAAGCAGGGCACAAAAGAAAGCAGTGATGAACTCTGCCAAGACAAGGTAGGAAGGCCTTTCAGAAAATTCTGATTCACAGATAAGTCTGTCAGATATGCTAGGCCTGTAGTCCAAGGCATGGAAGCCCCAACATTGCAGAGGAACCTTGGATAACTATCCAGGCAGCCGGCTATTTCTGTCATTTCTCACACTTTTTTTTTTGGAAGTCACTTATTTGCACTTCCTGCTTATTCAGTAAATATTATTTCCTTCTTGGGTCTCTGAGGGAGCTGAAGCTAGATAGTTATAGTTTTCCTTGTTACTCACTGAAGAGATGTAAAGTATATACGACTGAAAGACATCAAAAGACTTTTTTTTTGGTTGGTAATACAAGTTAGGATAGAATGTGAATTAGGTACAACACTTTGGACTCACAAAAATAGGATAAATAATAGAGGTTTTGTTGGAATTTGTCAAATATTAATGGACTAGACATTGTTAATGTGATTCTTGACTATATATATTATATATACTTATTGTACATCATTTTCTTATATTAGTTATAGCCTTCTTTTATTATTTTAGACAAAAAAGGGGAAATATGGTGATATATTGTGTACCCTAATAAAATTTGCCTGAAGATCAGAGAATAGAGCAAGCCACTAGATTAAACATAGAGGTCAGGCAGTGGTGGCACACACCTTTAATCCTAGCACTTGGGAGGCAGAGATCTGTCTCGATCTCTGTGAGTTCAAAGCCATACTGAGCTACATGAGATTGACTCAGTCTAGGAGAGAAACAGAACCAGGCAATAGTGGCACACACTTTTAATCCTAGTATTTGGAATTCACATGCCTTTAATCCCAGCATCAGGAAGGTTGAGACAGGAAGTGAAATGGTGGGCAGAGAAAGGTATATAAGGAGTGAGGAGACAGGAACTAAAGTGTTTTGGCTGGGGAAGGGTTTTTCAGGCTGAGAAGTTGATGGGGTAAGAGGTGGTGGCTGTGGCTTGTTCCTTTGTCTCTCTGATCTTTCAGCATTTATACCAATATCTGTCTCAGGGTTTTTTATTAAAAGACCTTTAGAAATTCATGTTATACCTGTGAGTTGTGTTTTTAGATATTTATGGTGGTGGAGCTTGATGAAGTTAAGCTATTTTTTTTTTTGGTCATATGCTTGAATGTGGTGAGTGCATATGTGTATGCATGTTCACATTTGTGATGTATGTGTGTGCATTTGGAGGTCAGAGGTTGATTGCCTTCTACCTTACTGACTGAGGCAAGATCACTCACTGAACTGAGCCTGTCATGTTGGTCAGTCTGTCTACCTGGCTTTCCCTGGAGTCTTTGTCTCCAACTCCCGAGCACTGCCTTTTGTGTGCATGTAGGGATCCCAACTCTGCTCTTCCCACTTGCACAGTATAGCTCTACCCACTGAGCTACAGTTTTTAGTGAACTTATGACAACTTGACAAGTGGCAGGGAAGACTTAGGCCTCATTGGCAATGGAATCCTCCCACACTCTGAACGAGTAAGCCACTGTCCTTCATTCTCAGAGCTGGAGTTCTTTCTTTGTGTGGCATGAGTTAAGGATAGAGTTTTATCTTTTCCCACTGCTACTCTGTGGCCCCATCACCATACCCACAATGACCTGGAGTGACAAGTGTCATGTGTGGAGTGTGTTTGCTGATCAACTGGTCTGCTCCTCTACCAACACTTATGTGGCTTTAATCATGACCCTCTTGTTTGTTTTGTTTTGTTTTTGTTTCTTTTTTTCTTTTTATTTATTTATATATTTTTTAAATTACACTCATCACTCATGATATTCATTACTTACACTCATGATATTAATCACATTTGTGGTATTCATAGATTACATTCACAGTATTCATTCAATTATATATATATATATAATTTTAAATGTCGAATGTTATTTCTTGAAGGGGGTAGGAGTCTTAATTACAGGCTTACAGCACAATGGGAGGATCCTGGAGGGCAGAAGTTTGCTACTGATGTTTTACAATCTTGCATCTAAGCTGTTAACGCCCATTATTCAGGATATACAGACAAGGAACTTCCTTTAAGCATTCAGGACGGTAGAACCTGGCAGGGAATTAGCATAGGGAGGATATCAAGGTCAAGATCCGCAAGCAAGGCAACAGTTACCCAAAACGGGGGGCCAGGGACCTGCAGGTCCCCCTTTTATTAAAAAATGAGCTTCTGACTTGGCTTGCGTGGGACGTCAGCAGGTCACTTTACCCGTCATGGAGAAGCCTGCCCAGGCCACACAGGTGCTCTGTCTTAGGTTGGTGAGTGCCCCCCAGGCATTACCTGTCTCTGAATACTCATTATCATACAGGCTCAATTGTGTGTGAGCTGCATAGTTAATTGCTGCCAAGGATCTCTAAGTGGCACTGGGCTTGCAATTTGTGTGTTCGATACAGAAAAGACCAACAGAGGTCCTATCTCACCCATAGCCAGTAGACTAAAGGCAACTGAGCCATTCTCTTCCTTAACGAGCCATACTGTACGTTCACAACCCTTTTTAATACCTTACTATTTCATAAAGTAAACCTACACTGTTCTTTTTGGAATTGTGATTGTTAATTTTGCCTTTACATATTTCTATGTTAAATTTAGATGCAGCCTGTTAAAATTCACAAAAAGTTGAGATTTTAGTTGTTTTCTATTAATGTATAAATTAACTGAAGAAAAATCACATCCCACTTGGTTATTCTACTCAGCTAATGTGGTGTGTCTCTATTTAGGCCTTCTTTATGCTGATTAATAAAGTTGTATAGTTTTCTCCACAGGAATCTCAAAACCTTAGGCTCTGGGTATATCTCATGCTATTTTAGCTACTTGTTGTAGACATAGGATTGATACAATGTTTCCTATAAACTCATTTCATTTCTCCTAGTTTTACAAACTGTTGATCTAGAATCACTGGTTGCTAATTTAGGATTTCTGTTTCATAGTTGTATTTCGTGTAAACAGCAACAGCTTTTTTCTTTTGGGGACAATTCATTCTCAATTCCTTCAAGTGCTTTGCTGTGAAGCCTGGGGTCTTACGCAGCACCAGACTGAATTGGGGACAGTAAGCCATATGGAAAGCTTTCAGGATCCTATGCTTGTACAGGTGGTGGTCCTCTGTAATCCCTGAACTCTGGAGGCAGAGACAGGCAGATTGTGAATTTGAGGCAGCCTGGGCTACATAGAGAGATCCTACCTCAACACCGAAACAAACTAAAATGAAAACCGAACACAAATGAAAAACAGAGCTGTGTTTTATTATCCTCAGCAGCTTATTTGTTGATTAATACTCTTTACTAGTTCAAAGAGGTCCTTCAGTTCTAGTCTGTGATACATAGCCAGATGTTGAATTTCAAGACTCTTCTACATTTGTATAGAAGGTGTCCTGGTACTTCCCTTAGCTCAAGTGCAGCTCAATTGCATTGCCACTCTGTGAGCACAATGCCCTACTTTCAATCCCAATACCAGAAAGCAATGCTGTTTCTCTCTCTCTCTTTTTCCATGGATGAGTGTTTTGCTGGCATGCATGTTTGTGTACCATATGTGTGCAGTACCACTGGTGTCCAGAAGAGGGCAATGGATCTCCTAGAACTAGAATTAAAGTCAGAGCCACATGTGGATACTGAGAATCCAACTTGGGTCCTATACAAGAGTATCCAGTCCTCTTAACCACTGAGTATCTCTTTAGACTCTATTTCCCAATCTGTAACATGGTGAATTATAATTGATTTTAAGGTGAAGTGATCTTACATTCTGGGGTGAATGTAGTTTGGACATGGCAAGTCATCCTTTAACAAATATCAATGGAGTTGGTTTGCTGATGTTTAGGTTAGGAATTTACATCTATCATGTTACAGAATACAGCATGACACTATTTATATGTCATTAGGAAAACAAAAATGCCACTAGCCAGGCACAGTGCTCTTCTCAGTTTTTCTGTTCTGCTGTTTGAAATAACTTTTTGGTTTAAATACACATTCTATTACTATGTGTGACTCTTTGACATAGGAAAAATATTATCCAAGAACATTGTTTAAATTACTTCTAGAATGCAATCAAGGAACACTAGAGACGATACTCCTGGAATGTTTTCACAGTACTTATACAACTGTAATATATTGAATTTGAAATAACATTTTAGTCATTGAATTGAAAGCTGCATCAATAGTTGGGGGAGAAGAAAATTCCCTACAAAGTGAATCAGTTTTTGCTATTTTGTGTTTGAAGGAATCTATCAGAGTCATTGTATCTAAGGTAAACATTAGAATGTAACAGTTGTTTCTCACTGTATCTAGGGTAACAGTAGAATGTATTAGTGTTTGATGGAGGTACTGAGACCTTGAAGAAAACATAGTAGAGAACAGTGATTGTATTCTATGATTTGTAGAGTCATTTTTTCTGATGGAGTTTTGCATCTGTTGCATGACTTTAGTCACAAAACTATCCCGGCACACCTGGAGCATCTTCCATTATTGGGTACCTCAAACAGTACACAATAAGGACTAAATTTGCAGGGGTGTGATTATTTCCTCCAGAGAACATGTAAAATAGATCAAAAGGCTTTAGTATGAGGAATTGGGTTTTACCCAAAAAACAACCTTTGTGTAACAATCAATAAATATGATTCTGAGCAGCTGTTAGAGGTTCAGTCCATCAGAGGCTGGATCTCCCTGCTGCTACAGAGCCTAGATTACATTCTGGGGTGACCCTCTTTCTTTGATCGTCCTGCCCAACACAGAACACTGACAAGGACCAGAAGGAGATTTCCTGGAATCCTTGATGTATGTATTTTTAGAATCAGTGAATACTGTGTGTTTGTTTTTCTGACTTTGATTTGCCTTCAGTTTGTGCATGGCAGAATGGAATAGTTCTAGATGAAGTGGCCAATCTTTGGCCTGCAGCCCTCCAGAGTAAAGAGAGTTAATGCTGGGTACTAATTGGGCTCACTAGACCAAGGTTTTCTACACTCAATGCTCCTCTTGTGGTTCTGATGCCACTGCTAAAGTTAGATAAACATGGGTGGGCTGTAGAATTCAGGAGGGTGCAGCAAGAGCAGTCAGGGAGACAGGAGGGGGCAGGGAGGAGGGAGGAGAAGAACTACACACACACACACACACACACACACACACACACACACACAGTGAGCCTCAGAAATATGAAGTAGGAATTCAGCTGACTATGACAAAGCTATTACCTGGAAGAATCAAGGAGTTTTTCCAGAAGAAGCCAAGGCTTAAGGAGTATTGGGGTTATTTGGCTTTTGAATATATCAGCTGTTTCCTGCAATTCTTTTTCCTAAGAACTTCTTGCAGTGTGTTTGATCATTCATTGGGCACAGTTTTTCCCATACAATTAAGGTATTTGGATACTTCCCCCAACTGTATTGACAACAGTCACACAGGCAAGACTTCCTTTTTCCAGGCCTTTGTCTTTCCTTTTTAGCATTAGACTCAGATATCTGCCTTCTGTAATTATGTTCATTAGCAAGTATCCAATGCCAGGGCTATCTCCCGACAAAAGCATTTTATCTGAGATATTTCTCAATTCCAAGGACAGACTGCAGTCAGATAAACATTCCAGACCACCTGCTAGTCTCCTGAAATAAAGTAAACATCCATACAGAGACAACTGCCAAGATCAGGCAGATATTAGGTACAAGGTTTTGTTTCTTGTGCAAATTAAGCTTAAACCCTCCTTTCTCCCATTAGCCCTAATGGTATCTCTAGACTTCCCCTTTAACAATTACTCAGAACAGAGAGGCTTTTACATCCCAGGTGCATCAAGCTGTGACACAGGCTGCCTAGCTACCTCTACTCTGCCAGAAAACTATGCAGCTGAGTTTTACAGGGACAGTCATGACTCCTAAAGAAAAATAGGCAGTTTTATTTTACTCATGATTTATATTAACATTGTAGACTCCTAACATTTTACCTAACCACTTCTAAAAATGTAGTTTGAGCATATAAATTCCCCTTTTCTGATATATTAACCGATTTTAGCTGTTAGTTGACCCCACCTACTTATCCACTCCCCTATTGGGTTGTAAAAGAAAGCCTGACAGTCACTGCCTGAGGTAAACTCTTACCTGCCTTTATGACCCTGTAAGAATTCAAGCCTGGGTGACCTTGCCTTGGCCAGAGAATTGCTGCTTTGTGTGGGTATATAACTGAAAGCCTCAGAGACTTGGGGGAGAACTAGTGGAATGAGATGGAGAATGGGGAAGAACTAGATGGAAAAGAACCAGATGGGAGAATTAAGATAGAATTTAGAAAGAACAGCAGAAAAGTGTAGAGCTATCAGGCAAGAAAGGAGCTAAGTATGAGAACAGAATTGAAGCTGTGTAGATAGATTTTGACTCAGAAGAATAAAGTGTATGGACTAGAGAGTATCGTGTACATAAATTCATTTGGTATCATTAAGACTAGATTCCTCAGCTGCTTGTAGATTCTTCCACGGATCCTGAGAAAAAGCTATTAAGGGGCTGGACCCCTATATTCTTTGAAAATATATTTATGTTTCAATCAAACAAGTACTTTGTATATTAACTTAGAAAACATAAAATCCCACCAAAGTAAATAAAATGAAAATAATTTTTAAAAGATTATCTTCAGAAAGGGCCCGAAAGAGAGCACAGCAGGTAAGGGTGCTTGCTGCCAGACCTGACAACCTGAGTTCAATCCTAAGAACCCTAGAATGGCAGGAGAGAACCACAGCATGCCAGTTGTACTCTGACTTCCACATGCAGAGTGGCATACATTTGGCCTCTGAAACAAACAAATAAACAAAGAATTGTAAAAACAAATGAGCAATCAAACCCATCTCTTCAGACATTGCTAGCTATCTGCTGGATTATTTGGGGCTGGGAACTACTTATCTCAAATTTTTAAATTGTGAGTAAACAGGCCCAAATGGAACATTTACATGATCTACACACTCCCTTCAAGGCCTAGGGAACAGAATAGGGGTAAACAGATTAGAAGAGCCAGAGGATGAAGAGGAGTGTTGTGAAGTCTTCTGAACATGCCTATTGCACCCCTGAAAATAGAGCAGCTGTGGCCACCTGCACAAGACCTACACACACACACACACACACACACACACACACACACACACACACACAACACAAGAGTGGTAGACTGTAGGAGTAAGGTAATCACTAATATCACCAGCTACAACAACTGTGAACTACAACAGTGACCTGCCTGCAGGATATGCTGGTGCAACAGGGGCACAAAGGTCGTGGGAGCAACCAGCCACTTAAAAACAGATTCAAGGCCCGCTCTATGGGATGGAGTCCATGCCTGCCACTGCTAAAGTGACAGGGAACCTGAGACTAGATTGGTCATGAGCTTGGGGGAAAACCTACTATTATTCTGCTAAGGAACATAGCAATGAAATGATTCCAAATGGCATAGGGCATACCCATAGATCAGTGTCTCACTCCACACACATCAGAGTACCTGCTTCTTGCAGTAGATGGGAATTAACACAGGGACCCACAACTGGACAATGTGCAGTGAGAGATTTTAGAGCACTCTGTCCTAAATGGAATGTCTTTATCAAACCCTTCCTCCTTCAAGGCTCAGGGATCTATGTGAAAGAGGATGCAGAAGATTGTAAGCACGAGAGATGGTGGAAGACTCCAAGGAAACAGCATTTTCTAGACACAACAATATGCACACATGAACTCAAAGCAACTGTGGCAGCATGCACAAGTCCTCAAAGGCTCAAACCAGACAAAATCCCAGCTCTGAAAAGGGGAAGTGCACACGAAGTCCTATCTCCAACCATGAAGCTAGTTGCAATTGATACCTACCTGCTGGGAAAGGGAAAACCAGTTTTCTCCAGTGGAGTGATGTTAGATAAGTCAACCGCACTCCAGGGCAGGGGCCATGCCCTGCACCAATTGGCCTACACAAAATGGATTCAATGTTTTTATGTGCTTTTTGGTTTGGTTCAGTATTTTTTGTCTTCTTGTTTTTTTGTTTGCTTTGATCCTGTTTTTCTTTTGAGAGAGAGAGAGAGAGAGAGAGAGAGAGAGAGAGAGAGAGAGAGAGAGAATGAAGTTGGATGGATAGGGAGGTAGGCTGGATGTGGGAGGAGTTGGGGGAGGAAAAGAATATAATAAGATAGGTTTTTAATTTTTTTTTTTTTTTTTTTTTTTGGTTTTTCGAGACAGGGTTTCTCTGTGTAGCTTTGCGCCTTTCCTGGAGCTCACTTGGTAGCCCAGGCTGGCCTCGAACTCACAGAGATCCACCTGGCTCTGCCTCCTGAGTGCTGGGATTAAAGGCGTGCGCCACCAACGCCCGGCCAGGTTTTTAAATTTTTAATAAAAATATTTAAATAAAGACAAAAAAGTAAGAGGGGATGAGTTGTGACGAGGAAGGAGTCACATGACAGGGAAGGAATGAGAGGGTAATGGAGGGTGAATATGTTCGCAATGTGTTATATACATATATAAACTTGTCAAAATGTAAAAAGTAGATGAAAAATTATGAATAATTATACAAAATTTCATTATCTTGAGGTAATAAATGATGACACCTGATAACCATGAGCCTGAAAGGCTAACACTGGCCTAACACTAAGAATGTTCTATGGTCCATTACATCTAGAAAACATTGTGTTAATAAGTTTATTCCCTCTCTTTCCTCAAGGACTACAGCTCACACTGCATTGTGAGCTTCAGTGGTGGGTGGGGGCTGCACTATTGTCAAAATTTATGTTACTGCAGGATTTTTGTTTCATGGAACTAATATTCTGTAGAATATTCTAGATATGAGAGTGTCTATGGCAGGTTTTCAATAAACTTAAAGCTGATCAATTAAAAAACAAAAGTAGAGCTGCTGTGGGATGGTCTGTATGTCAAATTGCTCTGATTGGTCAATAAATAAAACACTGATTGGCCAGTGGCCAGGCAGGAAGTAGGTGGGACAAGGAGAGAGGAGAATTCTGGGAAGTGGAAGGCTGAGGTGGAGAGACACTGCAGCCGCCGCCATGACCAGCAGCATGTGAAGACGCTGGTAAGCCACCAGCCACGTGGCAAGGTATAGATGTATGGAAATGGATTAATTTAAGCTATAAGAACAGTTAGCAAGAAGCCTGCCACGGCCATACAGTTTGTAAGCAATATAAGTCTCTGTGTTTACTTGGTTGGGTCTGAGCGGCTGTGGGACTGGCGGGTGACAAAGATTTGTCCTGACTGTGGGCAAGGCAGGAAAACTCTAGCTACATAGAGCCTGGGAGGTGATCAGACGGTAAAGTGTTAGCCACGAAAGTGTGGACATCTGAGTTACATCCTCAGAACCCATGTAAACGTTCCAGGCATGGAGGTGCACAGCTGGCTCACTGGACAGGCAGCCTGGCTGAATTTCTGAGTTCCAGGCCAGTGAGAGACAGTATGTGGTAGTTTGAATGAGAAACTATGTCCCCCATAGGCTTACATATTTGAACACATAGTCCCTGGTAGGCTGAGCTATTTAGGGAGGCTATGGGATCTTTAGGAGTTCCAGCCTTGATGGAGGAACTACATCACCTGAAGTGGGTTTTGAGAGTTTATAGTCCTGCCCCACTTCATGGTTGTTCTCTGTGGTTTCTGCATATGGTTGAAGGTGTAATCTCTCAGCTTCCTGCTCTGGCAGCCATGCCCTCAACTCTTACAGACTCTCCCTCTGGAACTGTAAGCCGGAATCAACTTCTACCCTGTCACTTTTTGATCATGGTGTATACCACAGCAACAGTGATTAATATGCCCATCTCAAAACAAAACAAAACAAAACAAAACAAAACAAAACAAAAGGTAGACAGTGCCTGAGGAACTGCCCAAAGTAGCCTTCCAGAACTCTCACCCCACGTATGCACTCAAGCATGCGTGTACCAACACACATGCACCCAAGCACATGAACATTCACATATTCTTAAAAACAGACAAGCAACAAGTCTCTTCCCTGAACCATTGTATACCCCATTTACCCCCTTCATCAGTCATCTCATTGAAAACCAGATGAAATTCCAGCATGGAACTACATTTGACAGTCTGGGGCCAATCACATACAGAATGTAAATGAGTCTCTCTAGTGATCCAGTCATTTTTGACACACTCCAGCAGCTGTCAGAGTACATAGTATAGTGACGTATTTCAGAAGAAACACACCTCTCACTGAGTCACCATGGTCCCACGGTTCTTCATGATCCCTGCTCAAGGATCAGCTTGATTCTGGCTCTGTCTGGTGGTCTTTCTTTGCACTAGGCAGATGAAGTTATTTTCTCCAGAATTACGCTGGCAAGTAGCATTTTGTTGTTCTTAAACTCTTTTGGGTTTTTAAATATTTAGTTGTATGTTATGATTGTACAACAAGAATTTTATTACAAGATAAATTCAAAAAATCTTTTATGTTTCCTTCTGCTCATGTGGTGAACATAGGGCGCTTTCTCTGCTGCCAAGATGCAGGCTGTACTCCAGAATGTTGCAAATAGGCACTACAGCTTCAAATGAACCTAGCCCAAAGTTAGTTGGCTAACACTCATCCCCCTACCCTTTTCTTTCTTCATGGATAAAATAAAAATATGAATGAAGATGAGAGCAAAAAGTACTCCCAGGCTAAAGGAAAAGGATATACATAGTTAAATCATGGTGTCCCATCATCCTGTCCAACATGGATATGTAGGTTGAGAATTCTGGTAGACACTAATGTGGGTTTGAAGACCATACATCTCTATTGACATATTTAGAGCAATTGGGGCAGGAAATTTGGCGGGTGCACGGGGCCTGTCCTGGACAGTATCAATGTCCATTTCTAACGAAGGGCAGCTTCAGAGAACAGTTTATCTTCCGTGTACTGTCACCAGGGGGCACTAGTAAGTGTTGATGAAAAGTCCACACAGAGCTGCTAGCACAAACACTCTTCCAGCCTCTTAGCTACTCTGTTCCTTTCCCTTTTCATCTAGAAACTAATACACCGCCATATCTAACTGGAGGACCTAGAGCCATCTCAGCTGGAGGACTGAGAGCTTTGGGGTTGATTCTGAGGAGCTCAGTTTTCTAGTTGAAACCTTGCTTTAAGATCACTTGGCTTTTTGATATACTGTTGTAACAACGTAACTGCTATGAAATCTTATTTTAAAAAAGACATAGTGTCTTTGGTTTTTTTTTTGAGACAGAGTCTCATGTAGTCTTGGCTAGCTTGAACTGGCTGTGTAGCTAACCTTGAACTTTTGATCCTCTGTCTCTACCTTCCAAGTGGCGGGATCAAAGAAGTACACTATCATGCCTGGTTTCTGCAGTGCTTGGAACTGGACCTGGGCTTTTGTACATGTTAGGCAATAACTCTACCAACTGAACTACATCCCCTGCCTGGCATCTCTTGTCTTTGGTTGCCTGGTGGCACCTGGATTAGTCCCACTGTGTCAGGTTTGAACTTTGTGTCTCAGTTGAGAGCCTGCACACACCCTGGACTTCTGCTGTGAATCTGCTGTTGTCTGTCTGGATATCTAAGGATTAAAAAGATGGGGTGGGGTGAAGTTGTGGGAGAGGAGGCTATTGGCACCATCCAGTACCAGCCACTACCAGCCAGGACGATCCTGTACTATCCAGCGCTTTTGGATAATTTGAAACTTCAAAAAATGACTTCCCTTCCAATCAGGAGAAAAGAGGGAGAAGAGGCTTAAAGAACTGAACTGTGGCCACACCCCCCAAAACATCGGGCAAAGACACTGGAGCGGCCACTGTTGTCTTCAAGACTGACTGCTTACTGTGATGTATAGAAACCACGGTTTGCTTAAATGTAATTACAAGTTTACTAATTAGTTACACATTATGCCTTTTAGTTTTTCTTTCCTATTTTCCAAATGATCCAAGGGAAAGCCTGAGGATTAAACATGTTATCGTTATTTTAGTAAAACAGAAGAAAGCAATTATGTGTTGAGTTTAAGGTCAAGTAGTCAGTTCCAGAAGGGGTGGAGGAAAGGACACGGTGGGAACCGAGAGGTGGCCAGCTTTACTTCCTTGACGAAACAAAGCTGAAGGTTTCTTTGGGCTCAGAGGCAGAGCACACATGCAGGTGTGTGAGGGAGGGGCCTTGGGTTTAATATTCAGACTGAAAAGTAAGTAGTGTGGACATAAAGGAAGATTAAAGTTATCCTTAGAATTATGCATGGCAAAAATGCCAGGCCAGTTTCTACAATGAATGGTTTGCGTACAACTCTTTTCGACAGAAAACTCTAAAATAAAAAAAACAGGTGTGGCCAGCTAGCCGTCCTAGCCAATCAATGAGTTCCAGGTTCAGTGAGAGACCCTGGCTCAAAAACAAGGCAGGAGTAATGAAGGAAGACACCCCATGCTGACCGCCTCATGCACATGCCTGCATGGGTGAGTGCACCTGACCACCCTCCTCCATGACACATACACACACACACACACACACACACACACACACACACACACCACCTCACACACATGTGTGGCTCATCAGTTGATAAGGCGAGGTAGGCCAGTCTTGCTAAGTCTCAGAAGGTATTTGCTTGTTGGATCAGAAAAATGGGTCTCACTAAAACTCAGACTTTCTCCAGAAAAAAACGTCCTCAGGAACTATTTCCTGTCCCAGGACTCTGCTTCCAGCCTCTGGTCAGCCGTGGACCTCCTCTGTCCCATTCCCACTTGGTCTGTTTTTCATGACAGCACCCTTCTTCGGAAGGCCCCTGGACTCCTCCAATACTTGACGCCACCCACCATGACTGCCAAGCAACTCCCGCTAGAGGGTCTTTCGGCATTTTTTCTGATGTAGTTTCATGGTGGCCACTCAGATGCACTGTTAATACACGCCCCTCCAAGGGATTAAAAAGCAGCGGTGAGAAGGTGTAGAAGCTATCACCCACTGGATATTTCCAACGACTTTTTTTTTTCTAGATAAAATAGTATAGATTTACTTACAATTTGATCTTGAGTATGAAAAATAAAAATCTCCACAAAATGGCCACTTAAAAAAAATTGTAGTTTGAAAACACACAAAATGGAAGCTTCCTTTAGTTTCTGCTAAGTTTTTGCTCCGGAAAAGAAATGCAGAGGCAGAGCCCACTTCCTCAGCTGACGGGTCTGTCTGCACGATGTCCCTCAGCTGACGGCACTGTCTGCACGATGTCCCTCGGACCCCAGGGCTGTCACAGACCATCCGCACAGACAAGCCGAACAGCCAGCCGAACACGAGGGAGTCTGCCACTGAGCCATTGTGCAGCCTGAGCAGGAACTGTCACCCACAGGCTCCTGGGGAGCTTCTGGAGCCTTTAAGAGGTGGAGCTTTGCTGGAGGACCTGGGTCACTTGGGGTGGGGCTTGAGGCTGGCAGCCTGGCTGGCGCTTCCTTTTGCTCTGCTTTGCTTCCTCGTTGTGGAGTGATGTGAGCGTCCGCCTCACGGTTATGCCATGGTGGACAGTGTCCCTCCTTCCACAGAAAACTCCTCGAAGGGGCTTCCCAGGTGGCTTGTCAAACCAATGAGAAAATAACAACGCTGTCGTCTTCTCGATGCCTAAGGGCTGGCCCCTCCCGGAAGAAAGGGTGTCTTCTATGCACACTACCCTGTTGGTTCTTAACAATTGTCTTAAGAGTTCCTATTGCTGTGATAAAACATTGTGACCAAAAGCAACTTGAGGAAAAAGGGGTTTCTTTCCACTTACATATCCTGACTCACAGTCCATCACCTAAGGAAGTCAGGGCCTTCCTTACCAGTGAAATTTAAAAAGCAAGTTGTCCATCCTTTTTCTTCTAAGAAAATCCATTTAAAACACTGATATTTTGAAATTCATGGGGCTGCAGAGATGGCTCAGTAGTTAAAGGGACTGACTATTCTTCCAAAAGACTCAGGTTTGATTCCCAGCACCCACATAGTGGCTTGTAACCCTCTGTGACTCCAGTCCCAAGAGTATCTTCTGCCCTCTTCTGGACTCACTGGGTACTGCACAGACATACATGTAGGCAAAACGCTCATATTCACATAGATGATAAATTGAAAAAATACTAAAATTTAGAACCTGTTCTTGTATTTGATGTGAGCTGTGGATCATCTTCCTGCAGGAAAGTCCATCCAGTTCATATTTATTGGATGGCTGGCATGTATGCTCTGAATTATGATACATAATTTGTAATGATGTATACTATATACTATTTTTAGTTTTCTTTATTAACAATGTATCCTTTGCTCTTCTATTTTTATTTTCAGTATTTGTAGGGGATGTCTATTTCTGTCTTAGTGCTTACCTTTTTAACTGTGTCTTTATTCTGCTCTGTTCTTGCGTTATTGCCGTTGTTAGTGTTAAGTCACGTCCTTTAGTCTGCCCCCCCCCCCCCCCCGTCATTACCTATAGAGCAGTGGGTTTAAGATGGGCTGGGTTTGCCCTCTGGGACAGCAGGAATGGTTTTGATAGTGAAGCTGAGGGCACTACTGTCATCTAGTGGGCAGAGGCCAGAGATGTTCTCAACGCCCTCCAGGCCCAGAGAGCTGCCACTCAGTTATCTCACCTGGACACTGGAGGTGCTGAAGTCAAAGACTATGGAGCTGGCCATGTAGCTCAGTGGTCTAACATTTGTCTGGTGTATGAAGTTCTGATAGGGAAAGTGGGGCATAGGGGAGGGAGGGGAGAAGAAGAGGAGGAGGAGAAGGGAGGGGAGAGAGGAAGAAAGGGAGGAAGGTTCTGCTTCCTTCCCCTTTCTCCCCTTATTTTTGCATTGTATTTATTTCATCCTAACATAATATTTACTCTGTTCCCTCTCTGTTTTTACTGCTGTTTTCTCTTGGATGGACAGAGCCTTTTTCTAGAACCCTGCTTTCTAACATGGCAGTGACCAGCTTGCTGTGGGATGGAGGCTTGAAGGTGGCCTGGACTGGGTTGAAATGTAGTGCATGTGTAAAATACACACTAGGTTTCTATACTATATTACAATATGCTTCCATAGAAGCTTCTTCAATAGAAACATCTGTTCCTAAGAAATTTCAATAGAAACATCAAATAAAGCCTGTAGTGGGTAGCCGTTCCAGCTTTGATCTGGAAATACTACCCCCATTGAGGCTTCCAGTAATTGTCACGCCTACAAGGCGGGCCCAAGAGAGGAGCCCTTAAGACCTGAGATCCAGATGTGCCGGCTCTCTTGGTCCCTGGATCCTGGACATTGGAGGTAGACCAAGCAGAGTTCTCCAGAGAACACCGCTGGACTGCGCTTCACCTTCCCCAGACCCTGTAACCTATCCTTTACTTGTAAGTTACCCCACAAAATAAACCTCCCTTTTAACTACATGGAGTTGTCTTAATACTTCCACCAATAAATGCCTTTAAAGACAGGTTCACTAATTGCTGGCAAGTTTTAGATGTTTCCAATATTTCCCCCATTTTAAGTTCGCAGTGAATTTCTTTATAAAAAAGGGGGGGGCTTTAATTTTCTTTTTAAATTTACATTTATTCAGTTATTCAGTGTAGAGTGGAGGGAGATAGGTGCACAGGCACTGTGTTGCATGTGTAGAGGTCAAAAGGCAACTTGCAGGAGTTGGTTCTCTACTTCCACTCTGTGAGGCCTGAGGATTGAACTCAGGCCATCAGTCTTGGCAGCAAGCATCTGGATACACTGAGCCATCTCACTAGCCCAGGAGGATGCCCCCTCCCCCATTTAAAATCTGTAGAAGTGAATCACTGAGTTAAAGATAGTTCATAGATGTGAGTCTCTTGATACACAATGTAGAATTGCTTTTGAAAAAAAAAAATGTTCTATCAGTGTGTGCTTCCAAGAAGAGGAGGCCTTAAACACTGAGATCTCAGCACCCAATGACAGGAGATTTTTCAGCAATCATGTCTCAGAGACTCCTTTGAATTATGCTCATCTGACTATGTGTCCTTCACAATCTGATGCCTAATGAAAGATATTTTAATATCTATAACATGTGTCTATTCTATTTGAGAGAATAGTACCTATAACTACTGGCAAGTGTCTCGGTGACTGTCCAAAGCTTCAGAGCATGTAAGGATCCGGGGACAGGGTGTCAGCATACAGGGCAGGCTTTCATAAGGTCGGCAAGTCTGGGTTAGGATGCTGGGAGCTCAACTTTTAGCAACGGATTGTGGCCCAGTAGTTTCCACTCTAAAGAGAGACTGTGCTCCAGGGGTCACATTGCTGGCTGCTGACCTCAGTTTCGTGAATGACAGCTCTTGACTCCAGCCTGGGAGTCATAGAGTGTGATGGTCATCTTCCTGTCAGCTCAGCCTGATTTCAAATCACCATGGAAACACTCCTTTGAGTTGTCTCAGAGGGTGTTTCCAGAAGAGTTTAACTGAGGAAGAAAGCCCCGTTCTTGAATGTTGACAGCGCTATGCTGTGCCTGAGCTGGGGTCCTGGACTGGGAACACGTGAGAAACAGAGCCGAGATGGCACTGGGAGCTCCCCGCTTCCTGACTGCAGATCCAATGCGACCAGCAGCCTCACGTTCCTGTGACTGTGTCTGCCCTGCCCGGACAGAAGGCTCTACACTGGAGCCCAAACAAACCCTCCTGAGCTGCTCCTCGTCAGCTATGTGTTCACAGCAACAAGAAAAAGGAGTGAATGCCCAGAATAAAAGCAAGTGAGCAAGCAGGCTCGCTCTATGTGCTTTTCAGGCCTCACAAGATACTAAGATGCTTGGAATCTTCCAAGAAGGAATTTTGTTTTGCTAGTGTATTTCAGATTCACACATTTCATTGCTTATTCTGTTGAGTTTGTTTCACTTTGAGGAAGGCCAACCATAGACATGAGCTTCCAACTCACAAGTCTCAGGTCAAGTGATTCATTATTTCTATGATAGTATTTCCCATGATTCCCTTAGCACCTTGAAAAGTTAAGAAACTTCTCCAGGCACTTGACTTTTACTGTGTAGTTCAGGTGAAATACAACCTGCATATTTTCTAAGTCTGATTTTCAGGCTTGAACTATGACTTCCTAACAAGCAGGCATTAACATTTTATATTAAAATGCCTTTCTAGTCATTCTCTTAATGAGAAATAGTCAAAGGAATCAGTTTTGAGACCCTTCATTTCGTATTATTACCTATTAACCAAAGTAAGATGTGATTTAGAAGAACTTCACAGAACAGAAATAAAGCCCACGTGACTGGAAACTGAAAAACTTAACACACAACAAGACCTGCTTTAGGAGAGGCAGGCTCTTTAGAGCTCAGAATTTCTGATGTTGGAGTTTATTGAAAGGGTTATAAGAAGGTCTTTTGAAACACTCCTGCAGCAAATAATTTTGGCTGAATTATAAGTCCTCCAAAGTGGGGCTTCATTGTGATGGAGACAGAGCTGGAGTGAACCCCAGCAGCAGTTGCGGTTGGCGCCCTGTAATGAGTGCTGAGTGCTTCAGTGTGTCAGGATGGGAAGCGCATCTTTTCATTACCTCCCCAAGCACTCCTCGCTTTTATATGCCGCCCTGTGACTGGTCAAGTACTCCGTGAGTCTTCCTGGTTCTTTTCAACTGATTGTTCAACACATCTTACACTTGAGAAGCACCAGCATCTCAGATGACCCCATCAGGTTTGGATTATTAGACCTGGACATTTTGCTAGAAATAGTCTACATATTTGTCTGTGGAAGCAAATAACAGCTTCAACTTTCCCATGTCAACAACTCCATAGAACATCAGCCAACTTGGATGAATCCTGCCTTGTTGATAGGGCTGTCTGGAATTTGGTTGGCTGATAAGATTAGGAGAAACAATGCAGGTTAACTCACTAACTCTTTTTGTAAAGAGAGGTAAGAAAGCATGGGGCGGGGGGTGGGCGTGGGGGGTGGCTGCAGAGTGTTGGGGACAGAATTCTTGACATCAGTGGGAATGTAGCTATTGTGTGCTTCTCTGCACCTAAGGAAGGATAGTGCTAACACAAGTATGACAAGGAAGGGACGTTGATACAATGTATTTTTTAAAGGGGAATTTAGAATCCTTAATGCTCTCATAGTATTAGCAGTGTTTGTCTTCCTAGACAAAAGCCCGAAAGACAAAGTTCCCTCAAGAGGCAGACATTCTGGGGACCATTGTTCTCTTCCTCTCACAGTGGTCATGAATTATTTTAGAAGTTAGTTTTCATTATTTATTTCAAAAACGAATGTACTGTCTTGCTCAGCTCTGCCCGCCATGTAACAGCATACAGACCGGGCGACTTCCATATCAGAAGTTGACTTTTTCAGTACTCTGGAGGTCTAAGGTCATGGCCCCGGCTGGACTGTCTTCCCATCTGTAGGTGGTGCTTTGTTTCTCGTATGTCTTTATGTTGTCTTTCCTCCGTCTACGCTCAGGGAGAGTGAGAGAGATGCCCTTCCTCAGAGGGGCAGTCATCCTGTCAGGTCAGCGCCCCACCTGGGGCCTTCATTCCGACTTCTTCCTCATTCTGGATGAACCGTGCTAGGGAAGGATTCCCACATGTGAACTGGGGTGGGCAGCAAATAACACACAGACTTGCAATAAATTGAACATAAGTGTATCTATAAATTCATAACAGTGGTGGTGAGTGCCTTTTCCTTTCCACCCATGCCCTGCTGACACCCACTGCTGCAGACTTATAATAAATTGAACATAAGCGTGTCTACAAATACAGACACAGAGGTGGTGAGTGCCTTTTCCTTTCCACCCATGCCCTGCTGACGGCCACTGCTGCAGCCTGTTCTTTGCTCAGGCAACTTCTGTGTGGAGGAAGACACATACACACATGTACAAGCTCACATGTCACATGTAGATTCTTGTTCTGCAATCACACCACTCTATGGTGTCGACGTTATTGTCTTTCTTACAGCAAATGTCCCAGGAACTTTCAAGCTCTGTACAGACCCATCTCATTCTTTTACATTTCTATATATTATTTTTAAGAATTTTATGCGTGCGAACTGTATTTATATGACTTCTATTCTATATGCTTCCCCTCCAGTTCCTCTCCTACCCGTCAGCCTTGAGCCACCACATCCTGCTAGACTTGGTTTTAGATCTAGTTCAGTATGACCTGAACAGTTCATCCTCCCAACTCCGTTTTCCCAGCTGCTAGGAGGTGAGGATGGGACTCGGTGAGCAAAGAGGTTTGCTGCAGGTCGGTCAGCTGTGTTGGTACAGCCACTTCCCACCGGGGATTCACTGGTTGCCTGTACTCTTAGGGCCTCCTGTGAATCTGGGTGCAGCAGGAAGGAAGTTTGCTGGCGCTCTCTGCTGGCAGTTCACACAGAGGCTGACCCACCTTCTAGTGTGTGCATCACTGCCGCCTTTGTCCTGCTGTGCACGCGTTTTAAAAAGCCGTTCATAAGGATGGAGTATTTTCGTATCCTGGCAGTGGTCAGGGCCAGCTCTGGAGGGTGGGGTTCCTTCCATGGCATCATTGGGCCGCTCCATGGGGTCCTTCTCAGCTCTGTTCTGCCCATCCAAAGCTGTCGTGTCCTGGTCCCCAGCTCTGGCCATGTCCCCAGACCATAGCTGTGCAGAGGGTGCATCTCTGCAGAGGTCTCTCACAGGGGATCTGCCTCCGGATGTCTCTCCCTGGAGCTTCAGGCATTGACCTGGCTTCTATCCTGGCTTGGACACAGATTCACCACGTCTTCAGAGATATTGCAGAGACATGTGCCTCCCTTCTGTCTATAAAGAAAAAAAGAAATGACTCTAGAGATTGTAAGTTATATAATGTAAATCCAAAGTGAAAAAAATAAACTCTTCCATATTTCCTCCCTCCCTCCCTACCAGTGTTGGGGGCAAGTGTGTCTCCCAAGCCTTATCTTAACACTATATATAAGTTTTGTACATGAGTGCATACCTCCACATATATGTCTAGTATGTATATACTCTATATTGCACACATTTTGCTGTGCACTCCATTTTTTGTTCAAAAATATTTATTTATTTATTAATGGGTATATGTGTGTGCCTGGGTGTATGTATGAGTTCATGAATACCAGCAGAAGATGTTAGATTCCCTGGAACTGGAGTTACAGTCAGTTGTGAGCTGTCATGTGGGTGCTGGGTACCAACCCAGGTCCTCTGCAAGAGCAAAAAGTGCTCTTAACTGAAGAGCCGTCTCCCTGGATTCTTTGTTTCTGCCTTTTGAGACAGGGTCTCACTGTGTGGCCCTGGCTGTCCTGAAACCTGTTGTGTAGCCAGCTGACCTTGCATTTCTGCATTCAGCCTCTCCAACGCTGGGACTGCAGGTGCATACCACTGTGCTCACGCTCTGCCCACACCCACCACCCTCTAGAAAAGGAGGATCAACGGCCTCTAACCCTTTTTACACGTTTGACATATTAGTAACTTACAAGAGTTACTTCCTCCTCCCCTTCGCCCTTCCCTCCTGTCCCCCTTCTTTCTTCTCCTCCCCAAACCCATCAACTATACATGTGAGTAGGATAACGGAGACTCAGACAGGTGGATGGAAACTGAGGCAGAATGTTTGGTTTCTATTGCTTGAAAACAGTTGTTCTACATATATGGACCTCCGCCACTCTTGCCCAGCTTGTCCAGAATAGGCTGGTCTCACTAAGATCTGCCCCTGACGTTTGCCAGCAGATTCAAGGATGACAAAGACTGTAGTTGGCACAGAAAAGCTCAAATTGTCTAGGTGTTATCTTTGTCATTACCTTGTTCACGTTGTCTACTTCCTGAGAATCTCATGAGTAGATGGAGAAGTTTGAGGCTAGCCTGGGCTATGTGACAAAGCCCTTATCTCAATACTCCCTGCCTCCCCCCAAAAGATTCCTGCATATGTTTTAAGGATTTTTATCCGAGTCTGTTGATTGTATGTCTAATCAAACAATCAGGGCGCAGTTCGGTGGGCATAGCTCTTATCACAGTGCTAATTGGTTTCTACACCCTACCTATAGACAGGCAGTGTAATAGCTGTATTAAATTATTTTTCTAAAATAAGTTCCTTCTGCTGCAATTTAAGGTTTAGTCTTCTTAGTTTCTGAGGCCACAAAGAACAGCTCTTTGTGTCCACCGTTTTTTCTGATTAAGCCAATAATTGGAAAATAATCACATCCAAATGGGCTTTGGGTTCTTGAGTGGTGCTTGTGCTTGGGAGCCGACAGATATCTCCCTTTGAGAGCAGGATGTCATTGGGAGAATGCATCATGGAAATCCCCAGGAAGGCTCTTTGCAGCTGCCCTGTGCCTTTCAGTCCAAGCCAGGAGAGGGTGGTAGGTGGAGGAGCATTTTTCATCCAATGGAAGAAAACTGGTTCAGGGTGTAATCTCTGCTACACGGTGTGGCCTCAGGGTAACAAGCCAAGCCTTGAATATAAGAACAATAACTAAACACACACACACACACACACACACACACACACACGCACGCATGCACGCACGCACGCACGCACGCACGCACGCACACACACGCTTCTCACTTCTTGTCTCCAGCTAGTGGCTGTCCCTCAGAAGGATGATCAGACCCATGCCTCCTCCTTTGGCCAGTGGCTGTCCCTCAGAAGGATGATCAGTCCCGTGCTTCCTAGAGTTCCTCTGGTGGAGAGGTTGAGGCCCAGGAGAGTGTGGGTGAGCATCAGCAATGAACAGAAAGTTAGGCTGAGTTTTGCATCCCAGTTGGACTTCTTCAAGGAGGGATGTCAGACACGTCTGCTTTACTTCTCACACCTCTGTATACTGTGCTTTTAAAAACCTCTTCATCTTTATTTAAAACATTTCTAAAGTAATTGCTGGTATGTGTTTCTAGGTTTTGTAGATTCCATGAGGATCAGAGTTGGCTGTCCTTCTAGTACTCAGAAAGGTGCCTGGCATACAGTAGACCTTCAATAAATATTTGTAAATTGGCAAAGGTTATTGTCTTTCTATGGCAAACCCAAGAAGGAGGTTTGTGGTAAGGCTTGCAATGGCTACGTTTTTCCCAGTGACCGCCAAGCACCTTTGGTTACTGCTGTTGCTCAGTGGTGGAACACTTGCTTGCTCAGTGGTTCAAGTTCATTCCCCACAAAATATCCTCAGTTCTAACTCCTGGATAGCATCTCCTCCCTCCTGCACCACCCCACGTCCATGCAGGAGCTCCACACAGCCTCTCGGGGAGGCAGCTGACATCAGATTTCTTTCTAGGGACCCTTCACGAGCGACCTCTCACACTCTGACACTGTACAGGCCTGGCTAGCGTGAGAACCGGGTAACACTGCGTTTGTACATGTGGAGCATGAACTCTGGTTTAGCTCTTTTCTTGAATTAGTAGCCAATGGCAACTCCCTTACTGCTCACCTGCCTGTGGTCAGGGCACCACACACAGGAGGAAGCGGGACCCCCACTGTGGCACTGTGTAGCCGCTCTGCTGTCTACCATGATGATCTTTCAGCTGCCTGTCTGGCCACTGTTGTATTTTTATGATAAGATGAGACAAGGGAACAGATACAAAACAGCGAGTGGAAGAGGAGTCCCTGTCGCAGTCACACTAACACTAAAGCGTGGGAAGTTAGACAACATGCCCACTCCAACTGGAATGAAGGAAAAGAGAGTTGACGTGAATCTAAGCCATAATATGAAATCTACATGTCTAGACACTGGCTTTCAGGAATATGGAGCCTATCCTTTTTATTTGGGGGGCAGTGTCTCACTGTGTAGGCCAAGCTGGCCTTAGACTTTCCATCTTCCTGTCTCAGCTTTTGGGGTGTTGGGGGCACATCCGCACTTGGCCACACGTTGGAAAGTGCATCCTTCTGTCTTTCTACCCCTCTACAGTTTTAGTGTAGGAGACAGCCATTGGTCTGCTAACTTCACTGAAAGAATATGAAAAAAGATTTGATTTGCAGCAGCCATTCCTGTGCGGTTCATCCATCCGTCTGTTCATCACCTCTTCGGAGAAGGCAATTGCCTCCTTGCCATCATGAGTGTTAGGCTCCATAAAGACCCCAGGAATGAAACTGTGGCCTTTGACCTCAAGGTCAAGGGGGGATTTGCAACAGAGAGCTAGAATGAGTGGCCTGAGATTCCAGGGGTGGAACTGTCCTCAGAAAGGCAAAGCGGAGCTGGCATCCCACTGAGGCTGCCGCTGTCAACGCTTTCTGGTAAGGTGAAGGCTGGAGCATCCATTCACAGCCAATGTCCATTTGCTTTTCTTTTTCTGCTAAGGACTGTATCTAATGATTCATCTAAACATGAGCTGGGATTGTTTATTCTTCAAAAAATTTCCATTTTCCATTGTAAAAAACTAAAATAGAGCCAGTTTGACCGGTCTCAGAGAAATACCAAGATCTGCTTAGAGACGTGTGCATCTTAAGTTTCTTAATGTGATTCTTATAATTCCTAAGGTTTGTTTTTAATGAAAATAAAAACTGGACTCAGATAGAAATCCATCAGAGCATCCTTTAATGGTAGGAAAAGCTGAGAACAGGGGAGGTATGAAAAGAATTGCGTCAAAGGGCAGGGAAGAAGCCCCCCGAGCACACACTGGATTTGAAGCCTTCCGATATTCGCTTCTCTAACACCTCCCTTCGTATTCCTTCTAACTGTTCAGTCTAGGAGGATTTGATTTGAACAAATTTCTACAGATATCTAATTCCAGTAACTTCACAATGTACATTCTTAGGTACATACAGACTCATTTGAAATGGCTTTCATTGTAAGTTAGGTCGCCAGAGGCTTGTGTCCTGGTAATAAAGTGCTGTGGAGAAGAGTCACTTGTGGCAGGTAGCAAGGAAATTTCAATAAAGTAAACTCTTAGTATTATCAAAATTATACATTTGGGGCTGTTAGCATGGCCTAGAAAAAGATGAGGACAGGCTCATCTCATTAAAAGAGAAGAAATAGTGGAATTAGCTTGAATCTAATTACAAGCCACACTATCTAATGTAAAAACACGACTGTTTTTTCACTCCCATTCATTTTGACTAGTAATTAGTTTTGGCCTCTAAAATGCCACCCTTTAATCATCCCAACACAGATGTGATTTGCCGTGCAATTTAATCTTGCTTTAATGAAGAACTAATGGACGCATCGCAAATTACTTTCCCTGTTGGAGAAAAATTCTATTTCCTGCTTTTCAAAAGATCAAGAGTGTCTTGTGATAATAGCCAGCGGCCCTGGCAGCCTCACCCACACAGCAAACAGGCTCTTTTACTCAACTCCCAATTCAATGGAGAAAAAGAGGCTACAATTAGCAACAACGCAGGAGACGCAGCATTACAGCCCCGAATCACTCACTGTAGCTCAGCCCCCAGCAAGCACTGGCTTGTTAGAGCCAGGTCTAAGTGTCAGGCGCGAACAATGCGCGGTGATAAATTACTCTCTCCAAACAGCTGCACCGCTAATTTTCAATTATACACACAAATGGCTCTCAGATTGGAAGAAAATGGAGCGCCTGGGGAGAACAGTAGTGGATTTCTGTGTTTGTTTGGTAGTGAGTGTGGAGGCGGGAGGATGGCAACTTGAAAGCAAACCCTAGCTAGGAGATGGCCTGGGTCTCCTGGGGACTCTGCTGCCGTGCTAGGCTCCCAAAGGTGTGAGATTACCAACTGCTTCCTTCGTGGGTTTCTGCCTTTTCCTTTTTTGGTTTGTTTGCTTACACTATCACCCTCTGGATCTGAGAACTCACCCCACCCTCACCGCCTGGTCTTGGACTTGGTAGACTGGGAACCATGATGTTCTGTCCCCCTGCTGTCCTGGCCACCACGCTCCCCTCTCTCTCAGCCCTCCCATGCCCATCTCACTTCCTCCTTCACCGTCAATTCAACTGTGCTCAAACTGGAACCTTCCATTCCTCACTTCTCTCAACAGCTCTGCCTAGACTCTAAATTCGTCATCTGTCAGAATACACAAAGCATCATTCTTACACAACAGATTTTGCTTTCTTTCTTTCTCTTTTCTTTTTTTAAGATGGGGTCTCACATAGCCCAGGCTGGCCTAGAACTCATTATAGAGAAGAGTATGACAATGAACTCCTGATTCTCCTGCCTCTACCTCTCAAGTACTGGGAAGGCAGGATTGGGCCACCACCCTGAATTCATGCTGTGCTTAGAGCTAGAGCCCAGGACCTCATGCATGGTAGTCAAACAGTTTACCAACTGAGCTCTGTCCCCCAGAAAATTTTGTTTTTCTAAACAAAGGCTTGCTTTAAAAATAGTAATGTTTGTCCAGACTTCTTCCCAACGACAGTGGTGAGGTAACTGTCATCGGTTTTTGATGCTAGGATGAGCAGTACCATGGGTACACACGGTACTCATGTTTTCTTTACCCCACATTCTTCCTGTTGTCAAAGATCCAGCCTTTTGTGGGATGAAACTTAAAATTACAGTTCAGAGAAGCAGAAGGTACTGGACCATGTCTGGTTCTTTACGGAAGGATTGCAGTGGACCTGAGAATACCTTCTCTAGTTCTGAGCCTGGGGAACGACCTGTGGACCATTAGCCATTGTCCCTACCAAAAATCACAAGGTAGAGGCTGACTGTGCTACAGAAAGATGCTTGCTGAAGAACCACGTGGTAGTATATGTTTCTTACTTACTTACTTACTTACTTACTTACTTACTTACTACTTTGAGACAAGGTTTTACTATGTAGCCTCAGTCTCCCAGCTGCTCGCTTTAAAGGTGTGTGCCTTTGTTTTATGAAAGAAAGCTTAAAGTTTTGTCTTACTGAGCCTGTTTCTTGTGATGAGCAGGACATTGCAGCCAAAAGTATGACAGGCTTTGCAGGCCAAAGTAGCTGCTCTCTCATTTGGCAAGAATGTGGATGTTCCTTCAGAATGATCCATGCCCATCTCTTGGCTGTCAGGGACTGCTCATCATCATCATCTTTGGGGTGCAGACTTCACAGACAGGCCCTCTCCAGCTTCTGCTTTCCCTTCCCTTCCCTGCCAATGCTGCTTTAAACCCTTGACTTCAAAAGAGAACAGAACCTGTGTGCTGGGGCCACATGTTAATGACACAGTCGATTGACTACGAGAGGCTAATGACCATGCTGATTTCCAAAACTGAACGTAATGTAAATTAACATTCAAAAAGGTAACTTCTCAAATGGAATTTGTTAGAAAAAGAGCAATCTCTTCAAAAGGAGAAGGTAGGTAGGGGAGGGGTCTTCCAGAACAGTCTTTAGCAAGGAAAAGCTGGGAGTGGGGTGTATTTGAATCAGGAATATTCCGGGTCAGGAACACCGCACCGGTTTGAAACGTTAGAAGTTACTTTTGCTGCTGTGGGAGGCTGCTGGGAGTGGGGGAGGGGCACAGTGTGGAGTGGAAGTGCCCTACCTTTTTTTTTTTTTCTTTCTGCTGAAGTAGGATTTTGCTCCTTCTACTTTATAATCGTTACAGAAATTTAAACCTCAAACCATTCCAGCTCAGGCTTATCCTAAGCTTGTTAGCGGTCTCGATGCCGTGGACGATAGGCGGCAGCATTACCATAAATCAGCAGAATTAACTATGATCTTCAGAAGCACGCTGGAAAGTGGGTGACAGAGCGCAATTGGGTACCCGGAGTATTATGATAACATTCTACATTAAATGTTCATAATCTCCTTACAGCCAGGCTTCAAGCACACTTTGTATTTGTGCTTTGCCCACTATAGAAAAAGTCAGCAACAATTATGATAGACACGTGAGGCCTCATTATCTGCAAATGTAAAGTGTAAAATATATGACCTTCCATGTACCAAATGCTCCTTTAATTAATTTTAAAAATTGCTCTTTCTTTTATTTAAATGCAGTTACTACTTTTTCCACTTCAGAGGGGCTTAGAATCACATTGTTTCTGTTTGATACATTGCCACTCATAAGGACAGTGATCTGTAAATTCTGATGAAAAGACACTAGATTCCAAACTTCTGAAGTATGTGCTGTTTCTCCTTTTCTTACAGCTGACACCAGTGTTTGTATAATCTTAAGACTCAGAAAGAGACCCACACTGGGCAAAAAGGAATGATTTGTACTTAAATATAGATTAATTACTGCCTACAAAGTGCTTTTTGAACAATCTCATTTATCCACAGCCTTTGACCTGGCCCAGGAACAAATCCAGGTTTGCTCTTCTCTGTTCTTATTATTTTCTGCTAAATTCCACACATACCAGTTCACTAGAGGCACACACACGCACAAATATCCAGGCAAATCATTCATGTCAAATGAACAGAAAGAAGCTTTCTTGGCAATGTTGAAAACATATAGCTATCCATTGCTTGAACGAAGTACCACCTTATCAGCTGGGCATCCCCTGAACAACTCGCTATGAATGTAGCACAGTCCGTGCTCTCACTTAGCAGTGAGCAAGTTAAACACACTGAGGAATTTTTTTTACTTGATCTTTTTGAGGCAGGGTCTCAGGTAGCTCAGGCTTGCCTCTGACTTTCTGTGTAGCCAAGGATGATCCTCCTGCCTCTACTTCCTGAGTGCTGAGATTACAAGTATACAGCATCACACCCAGCTACCATACTGAGGATTAAAAACAAAAACATTGTTTTTATTAATGTGTATACACATAGGAATGTGGGTGAGTTAGGGGGCCAGAGGAGAGCTTCAGATCCTCTGGAGCTGGAGTTACACACAGTTGTGATCTGCTTGAAGAGGCTGCTGGAAAGCAACTCAGGTCCTTTGCAAGAGCAGCGAACACACTTAGACACTGAACTACTTCTCCAGCCCCCACATAGAGGGTTTCTGATGCATGGTTTATTGGGCTAAAATGAAGCTCAAATAAATAATGAGACGGGTAGATCCAACTTACGTTCCCACGGCTTTTGTACAACTCTAAGAGTTTTGACAGCACTTCTCACTCAATGGTGATGACAAGACACTTCTCCACACCAGACCCTAAATGGGACCGAATATAATCTATATTAAGTGGGTCATCCTTACAACACCTCAGAAACTTCTCAAACTCACATGCTTTCAAAGAAGCTCTGCCTCTTGGGTCTTGCTGGGGTGGAAAGGAATCAGAGTCCTCAAGATTCTGTGTGCAGGACTGTGAACTTGCCCTGGATGCCCTGGGTGCCTTGGGTGCCCTGGATGCCCTGGGTGCCCTGGGTGCCTGGATGCCCTGGGTGCCCTGGGTGCTGGAGCCGGGGGGGTGCGGGCTGGGTGCCCTGGGTGCCCTGGATGCACGAACGCCTTGAATGCCCTGGATGCCCTGAATTCACTGGGTGTACTGGATGCCCTGGATGCCCTGGATGCACTGGGTGCCCTGGATGCCCTGGATGCCCTGGATGCACTGGGTGTACTGGATGCACTGGATGCCCTGGATGTACTGGATACACTGGATTCACTGGGTGCCCTGGATGTACTGGATGCCCTGGATGCCCTGGGTGTCCTGGGTGCCTTGGATGCCCTGGATGCACTGGGTGTGCTGCATGCACTGGATGCCCTGGATGCCCTGGATGCCCTGGATGCACTGGGTGTGCTGGATGCTCTGGATGCCCTGGATACACTGGATGCACTGGGTGTGCTGGATGCACTGGGTGCCCTGGATGCCCTGGATGCACTGGGTGCCCTGGATGCACTGGATACTCTGGGTGTACTGGATGCACTGGATGTACTGGATACATACACTGGATGCACTGGGTGCCCTGGGTGCCCTGGGTGCTCTGGATGCCCTGGGTGCGCTGGGTGCCCTGGATTCCCTCAGCAGTGTGAGCAGTTGCCCTTCTGCACCCTTGAGAAGATGCACAAGCACTTAGAGGAACCACTGTGTGCACAGAAGACACGCAGCACTGAAAGTCACAGCATACTGCGAGCAGTCCACCTCCTGGGCACCTACCGAGGGCTTTGGTGTATAAGTGCTTTATGCCCATAATTTCCCAATCCTT
Source organism: Peromyscus leucopus (assembly GCF_004664715.2). NCBI lineage: Eukaryota > Metazoa > Chordata > Mammalia > Rodentia > Cricetidae > Peromyscus > Peromyscus leucopus. The sequence continues at coordinate 13,968,931 of NC_051068.1, read as the reverse complement.
CCCAAAACAAAGTAGGCAATTTCTTGAAACATAGACAGATGAGGAGATTAGATCTTTGGAATTGTTAAGCAAATTAATATGCTACAGAATTTGGATCCAAGTTTTTGGCTCTAAGATTAAAATTTAAATTACTGAGCTACATTGACTTAAATTTTTATTCAATTTATTTATTTTGGGACAGGGTCTCACTATGTAGCCCTGGCTGTCTTGAAACTCACTATATAGACCAGGCTGACACGAAATCATAGAGATCTGCCTGCTTCTGCCTCCCAAGTTCTGGAATTAAAGTTCAGGGCATTCAGGGCATTTAAATCACTCCAAGATGACTTAGATGTTTAAATAATTCTATCATATATCATCAATATTTGAAGGTATGAGCTAAAAGGAAGCCTATAGATTATTTAGTCACCATGCTATATTATCACTTAGGGGAAAAAAAACCCCAAGATTGTGTGTGTTTGTGTGTGTGTGTGTGTGTGTGTGTGTGTGTGTGTGTGCATTTTTGTGCACATTGATGTGGAGGACAGAGGGAAACTTTGGAATGCTGTCCACCTTCTTTCTTGAGACAAGGTCTCTCTGGCCTGGAACTCCCAGGTAGCTGGGCAGGGAGCAGAGGGCAGCACCTTTTGTCTCCCTAGCACTGGCTGACAACAGCAAACCACCGTGCCCCACTTTCTGTGAGTTCCAGGGATCAAACTCAGGCGCTCAGACTTGCAAGGCAAACACTGCACTGCCTGAGCTGTTTCCCCAGACCCTAGACTCTCTCTCTTTAAAAAAAAAAAATCAGTTTCCTTCTCCAAGGGGAGAGGACCTAAGCGTGGTTATCTATTGATCATGTGACTTGGAGAGAGGGACATGAAAGAGGCCACGGCTTTCAGGATTGCTCAGCCAGGAGTGTACATGATGGTAACTTCAGACAGAACTGTGTCTGAAGGTTTTTTCTTTTTCCTTTGGGGCATGGTGGCTATTGATGATGGTTTCATTAAAGGCAGCATTGCTTCTTAAAACGAATTTGGAAAAGTTCCAAGGGCAAAAAGGTGTGCTGTCTACCTGAGTCCTTTGCCACTGTTACAGTCTTGAAGGCAATAAAGAGAGAGAAGGATGCCTGGAGACTTTCCTTTTTGCCAGGAGAGCAATTCATGGTCATCAATATATACTAACACTGCAAAGGGATTCAAGTACATAGACCAGGCAATCAGTGGGACAGAATGCCAAGCCTAGAATAGACCAGGGATGTAGGAGAGGCAGTCATGGTAAAAATTATTCCAAACAAGTGGAATTGGTGAATATTCAATCCACGTGTTGAAACAGTATGTTGCCCATTTCAGAGGGTTTAAAAAAAAAAAAAGAAAGAAAGTCAAAAGAAAAATAACTGGGCTCTATTTCATTCACAATGAAAATCCCAAAGAACTGTTATTTAATGTAACAAACAAATAAAACAATACCAATAATAAAATTCCTAGAAGAGGAGCCGAGGAGGCAGCTCAGTGATTAAGAGCACTGCTGCTCTTCCAGATGACCTGTGGCTTTGCTTCCTAGCACCCATATGGCAGCTGACAACTGTTTGTAACTCTGGTCCCTGGGGAGCTGATGCCCTCTACTGGCCTCCTCAGGCTTTGCACAGCGATGCACAGACACACGCAGGCAAAACATCCATGCACGTAAAAACAAAATTAATAAAAGTTATAAATTCCTAGAGGAGAAGGTTTTCAGAGTTTTAACCAGGAAAGTGGTTTCTGATCAAAACACAATGACTTCATCATTAATGAAGAATCCACAGGCTTATGTAACAGTTAGCTTCTTTTCTGAAGTAAAAGATTCACCAGGCAGGGATGGCACATGCCTTTAATCCTAGCACTCCAGTGGCAGAGTCAGGTGGATCTCTGTGAGTCTGAGGCCAGCCTGGTCTACTATAAAGCGAGATCCAGGACAGGCACCAAAACTACACTGAGAAACCCTGTCTGGAAAAAACAAAACAAACAAATGAAAAGATTCATTGTAAAGTTAAAGATAAGACTGAAAGCCACTATCTGTAACAAATCAGATATTTAAAGTGTACTAGCTACAATGTGTAAGTTCCCTAAATGAACCATTAAGCTTATTCCAGCTGTAGACCAGCAAAGGGTACAAAGATGCTTTTCATTCTTGGAGAATGAAATACAATATGCAGTAAATAGTGATGGGTCATCTTGCTGAGGATGTCTTTCTGTATGCTATGAATGTATTGCTCTGATTTGGTTGATAAATAAAACACTGATTGGCCAGTGGCCAGGCAGGAAGTATAGTATAGGTGGGATAAGCAGAGAGGAGAATTCTGGGAAGTGGAAGGCTAAGTCAGGAGTCTCCAGACAGAAACAGAGGAAGCAAGATGTGAAGGCAGAACTGAGTAAAGGTACCAAGCCACATGGCTAAACATAAATAAGAATTATGGGTTAATTTAAGTGTAAGAGCTAGTCAGTAATAAGTTTGAGCTAATGGCCGTACAGTTTGTAAGTAATATAAGCCTCTGTGTGTTTACTTGGGTCTGAGAAGCTGCGGAGGCTTGGTGGGATCTGGAGAGAAACTTTCCAGCTACATCATCTCATTAGTATTTGAAGAACTGCAATTGAGATGAGTTATCAGTGTGTAACCATTCAGCCAGCAGAAGGGTAGGAGCCTGTTTGTGTCCAGTATAGATGAAAACATGGGGAAGACATACTTGGACACAGTGGTGCCCTGTGAATGGGCACAACAGTTATTAGCATTAAACCCACCCACCAACCCAGCTTGCAACTTACCTCCAAAATACCATTGGGTACTTTACTTCTGCAGTTCAAGATATTTGCACAACAAGCCAATCTACCCGCCTACCTTCCTTTCTTTTCTTCAGACAGGGTCTCATATAGCTTCAGGCAGACCCAAAACTTTTTTTTTTTTAAGTTGAGTATTGACTTTGAACTCCTGATTCTCCAGTTCCAGTTACTAAGTGCTGGGATTATAAGAGTGTACCACTATGACTGGTTTATGTAGTACTGGGCACAGAACCCAAGGCTTCTTGCATGCTAGCCAAGCACTCTACCAACTGAGTCACATCAATAACCCTTAGCATTTCTCCTAATAAAATGATTGGAAACCTAGGAGTCTGCTGAGATGTTACAACCTCACACGGGATCCACGCAGCCCTTACCCTTCTTAAAAGGGCGAATCTCAGAATAAGATGTGCACTGTAACCCTGTATTTATAAAACCTCTTGATTTATCATCTGTACAGTGCATAGAAAACCCAGTTTTAATCCTCTGTCCCCGCTCCAACAGCTCTGAAAGGTACACTTCTATCCTTAAATTGTTAACACGGGGAGAAAGGGCAGAGCTGAGAGTATGTGTGTGAAGGTTTCTGAAGCTTTCCTAAAGTGTCATTAACAGAGCAGCGTTTCCATATGGTGTATAGTGTGGCATTTGTTGTAGGTGCCAGGGGATGAGGAAGTCAGGAAAATTGGTGTCTAGTTCTGTTTCTGTGGTAAAAACACTTAAGACCTTCTGTTCTGGTGATTTTTAAGGACCTGGTACACTCACCAACTCATCTCTGTGTTGGGGTTAATGCTGACAGACACAAGAGGGGGGGGGCAGAAGCAGAGTCCAAAGGAGAGAGCAGTGCATGTTTAGGAGCCAGCACAGGGCTCTAAAGTTGCTGGCACCTAGGCTAACTTCAGTCTGCATCCTCTAACAGGCAGAGTTTAATACTGACTTGCCTCAGCTTGTTTCTTGTTGGCTTATTTCGATTCTTGGTAGATTTGTTTTGAAACAGAGTATCTTTATGTCATCTTAATGATGCAGAAACATTCAGAGATGTCTTGGAGATGATGGAAACTGTCTTGAAGGGCTATAGTCCCAGAAAATCACCAGTCACCAGGGCTACCCCAAGCCAGCAGGTCTCAGGGCTTCTCTTGTGAATTTGAGGGTGGATTTTATTTTGATTGGGATCTTAAGAGGGAAGAGAATCTGGACTCCTGTACAGCAGGAGGGCCCCAGCAATTAAGGTACCATGGAGGGGTGACTCCAGGGCAGTGGTTCTCAACCTGAGGGTTGCAACCCAGTTGGGGGTGTCGATTCATCTAAGACCATCAGAAAAAACAGATATTTACATTACGATTCATAACAGTAACAAAATTACAGCTATGAAGTCGCAACAAAACAATTTTATGGTTGGGAGTCACCACAAGGTGAGGAACTGTGTTAAAGGGTCGCAGCATTAGGAAGGTTGAGAACTGCTGCTCTACAGGCTGGGGTGAGGCGTGGGAGGGGGATGAACATTCAGTCCAGTTGGCCTGACAACAGGGAGTCTAGGTGTCGGTCTTAGGCATCATTGCCTTTTGACAAGGTGCACATTCAGGAGATAACGCAGACACAGCAGCCAGGCTCTCCCCTGGCCTCCTGGCCTCCAATAAGCACATTTTCAGAACTGCTGCTTGGGCTCCCCGCCATACCAGAGAAGTTTCTCCTCCTGTTGGCACCACTGGCTGGCCTGAAACTTGCTTCCTAGACCAGGCTGCACTTGAACTTGTAGTGGTCCTCCTGCCTCTGCCTCCTGCACACATTTGAAGACCCACATCCTTCTAGTTGGCAGCAGGGTGAGTAACAACATTAGTGAGTGCAGGATACACATCACTTATTAAAATGGTTTGTTGAGTTGTTTCCTCACCCTAAATTTTTTATTAGGGGGATTTTTGTAGGTGGCATTTAATTTTGTTTTTGAGAAACTGTGACATCTATCCTTTTTTTGTTGTTGTTGTTTGTTTTGTTTTGTTTTTTTAGCCAGTGTTTCCCAACTCTTCCTTTGTTAAGGAATTATTTTCCATGAGAGGATTATTCACTGCATAGCTAGTTAATACTGGTGTAGATAGAGAAACGAGGGCATGCTGATTACCAGTGTGCAGAGTTATCACCAGCACTAAGGGCTCTTCATTCTTATTCTTGTAATGTAGACCTTACAAACCTATTTTCACTAAAGTCCTTTCTCTAAAGGCTGGGTTGGCTCAGCAGTGCGGAAATAAAAGACTTCAGGTCTTGTCCTTTGCCAGGGTCTAAAATTAGTTCTCTTGAAGGCTGGGGTATGGTAACATGTGTAGAACCCTGGGTTCCATGCCCAGCACCACGTAAAATAGCCACGATGGCTCAACATTCAAGTGGCAGAGTCAGGAGGATGAGGTTCAAGGTCATCCCAGGCAAGCCCAGGCTGCCAGATACCCTGTTTCTATAACACAAAACTCACCTTGAAAAGCCCAGAGTGCTAAGAGCTGAAAGACTTCTCTCCTGGAGGCCAGTTGCTCCCTGAACAGGAGTCCCCCCTGAAGCCCTTGGGTGCAGGAAGTTTGTTTAGGACTTTTGATTTGTCTCCTGCACTTTTCTGAGCAGAGGTGGGAGGGGCTACTTTTTGTGAGGAGATCCAGTGAATTTTTGTGCCAATTGAAGACGACGAATTAATGCTTCTCTGATATTCCTCAGATGAAAACCCCATGAACTAACCATTTTAGAGCATTAAGCTTTGCTTCATAATGCATTTTCCACAGATGAATCAAAGGCCCTAATGCATTTGCTATTTGGGAATAATAAAGCATGAAGTGGGGCGGAGGACTTTCACATTTACATAAGAAGAAAGAGCTAGGAAAGTTCAGGAGAATCCGGCACTGAGGAAGGTGCCCGTGAGAATGGTTCTGAAAACACAGGCCTGCCAATAGCTCCTCTTCAAACCATCGCAGCTCCTCCTTTGCTTCACCTCCCTGGAACTTTCTAGATCCCAGCATCTTGCTAGCCTTTGCTGGCGCTCCTGGGAGTGGCAAAAGGCCAGAAGAAACAAAGTAAAGAGTGGTGGTGTGGGGGAGTTTTCAGTGTTGATGAGCTAACACAACTTCTATTAGGAAAACGACAGCATGTCCGAAGAAAGAGTGCTGGCTGGTTTTATGTCAACTTGACACAGACTCAAGCAATTTGGGAAGAGGGCATGTGAACTGAGAAAATGCTTCCATAAGATTGGTCTATAGGCAAGCCTGGAGAGCATTTTCTTTATTAGTGATTGACGAGGGAGTGCCTAGCCCATTGTAGGTGGGGCCACCTCTGGGCAGTTGGTCCTGAATGGTACAAGAAAGTAGGCTGAGCAAGTCATGGGGAGCAAGTCAGTAAGCAGTATTTCTACCTGGTGTCTGCTTCAGTTCCTGTCTCTAGTTCTTGGCCTGCTAGAGTTCTGCTCTAACTTCTCTCAGAGATGGACTGTTAGGAAATGGAAGTGAAATACGCCCTTTCCTCCTCAGATTGCTTTTGGGTGTGGTGTTGTATCACAGTGGTAGAAACCCTAAGACAAACAGAAGTAGTCAACTAGAGGCTTCAGGGTTAGCAGCGATCTGGTCATGGAGTTAAGTTAAATGGGATTGGTGAACACTGCAGTCCGCAGAAACAGCAGTCTGAATCATAGAGAAACACAGGTCTCTTCTGAGGTTGCCTGTACCTCCTCAGGCTCTCAAGAAACAACTGAAGAGCAGCAGAACCAAACAACTCTAGCTGTATGCTCAATAGCTTGTTATGTAGAAATTTTCACTCTTCACAAAAAGCACTATTATATAGAATCAGTTTTATTTCATTGATTCATAATAAAATAAATCCAGGAAGTGTCTGCTGTATGTGGAGTTCAGGCAACAGAGACCTTGTTAGGACAGGTTTGGCTATGTGTGGTAGCAAGCCCCATCATCAAGCCATGAACGAGACTCAATGTAACTTTCTTTCTCTAGCAAGATGGGTTCAGGGTTGACGTGGTGGCTATCTGGTCACTAACTGTTCTGCTGCTCTGAGTTTGCCCCGGTTTTGAAAATGGCAATCTTTGCTGGGGCCATCATGTTTACATTCCAGCCAACAGAAAAGAAGAAGGGATGCAGAAGACAGAGCACAAAGGCGAGTACCAGAAGCTGCTGTTGTGCTCCATCATATGTATTTTATGTCATTGTTTAATTTAGGGCTTTGCCTAGCTGCAAGGGAGGCTGAAACTGTGTTCTTCATTCTGGGCAATCATGTGCCTTCCCAAACAAACCATCAGTCTGTTATATGCCAACTAGATGACTACTGGAATAGCTACTCATCACCACAGTTACTTCTTTCCATACTTTTATCTTTACTGATTCTCCCTGCTCATAGCAGCCGACTCTTCAGTTATGTTTTGTTTTTTGTTTTTTGTTTTTTGTTTTGTTTTTCGAGACAGGGTTTCTCTGCGTAGCTTTGCGCCTTTCCTGGAACTCACTTGGTAGCCCAGGCTGGCCTCGAACTCACAGAGATCCGCCTACCTCTGCCTCCCGAGTGCTGGGATTAAAGGCGTGCGCCGCCGCCGCCGCGCCGCCGCCGCCGCCGCCGCCGCCGCCGCCGCCACCACCACCACCACCCGGCTTCAGTTATGTTTTGTGATGTCAGTAGCACTGGCAATTAGGTAGGAATCCCAGAGCCAGCAGCAGAAATGGTTTGTAACTAAGGGGGAGATAAAGAAGCAGAAAGAGCCCTTTGCTCTCTGTTCATGAGCAGGCCCTTTTCCCTAGCTTTGGGCAAAGCATCTTACCACACAGTGCAAAGACAAGAAGAAAGTTAGCTGCCTTCCTGTTGTTGCTGGAAGAGCACTTCACAGAAAGGATCGCCGCTTTCTCCAGGGAATTAGTACAGAGGACCGCAACACAGCAAAAGCACCAGGTTTGGAAAAAACAAAATCTTAAAAAAAATCACTGACAGTCAACAAAAGCCTTGTGAGTCTCTTTGGCTACCTCTAACATTGCTCTTCATTGAACACCTTTTGCTCTCAAACTGTTGTCCACGGGGCAAAGTTATTTTACTGAGTTAACCACTAGAAGTGGTGGGTGCCATCCATAACTAACGAAAACCAGTGTATTTACCATAGAAAGACTTATCTTTGTGGTGTGGTGGGTTGCCTTACCTGGGGAAGCTGTCTGGTCGGTAACATATGAAAGGCAGACTAGGAAGGGGTCTTTGTACAAGGATTCAGAGCAGGAATTGAAAGCACAAGCATTACCACATATTGCTAGACTGAGTCACTAGATGTCTGGTGGTGCAGTAGAACAGACTTCTGGAGCTGTTAGCATCATTAAGGCTGGAAGTTACTGTGCGTAACAAACAAGTGAGAACTGTATTGAAAGCACCCATTGCTGTTCACCCCCAAACTCTGATTCAGTGTATTTTGGCACAGGTATAGGGATGTGAATTTTTCATGAGCATCTTAGGACCAGGCTTTGAGATTGGCCAACCTATTGATTCAGGCAGTGTGGCTACATGGAAGATCTAATGCTATAAGAATGAGTCACTGCCATCACTTACTAACTAACTGATTTTGGCAAACTATGAGACTTCTGAGTCTTCATTTTTAAAAGATTTATTTTTAATTTTTAACTGTGTGTGTGTGTGTGTGTGTGTGTGTGTGTGTGTGTGTGTGTGTGTACATGAGTGCAGGGCCCTTGAAAGGTGTCTAATCCACTGGAAATGAATTAATAGGCAGTTGTGAACTGCCTGGTATGCATGCTGAGAATTGAACTTGGGACCTCTGGAAGAGCAGTATGTGCTCTCTCTCCAGCCCCTGCATTCTTCATTTTCAAAACTGGTGAAGCCATAGCCTATTACATAAGGATTGTTTTTCAGATTGACCGGAGAACACATAAACATACGCAGCACATTCTTGGCATTTAACAAGCCCATGAAGGGCTTCTCCATCATGCTGTGACCCTGTGACCCAGGGCCCTATAAATGGCATCTCCCCTGATGAGCCATCACTGTCAGCTCCAGTGTTCCTGGCCTCAGAGGTAAAGGTTGTCTTTAGAAAACACCCATTGTCATCCAAATGCCCCGCTTTGGAGTTCTAACCCTTGTACCTTTGGACATGTGTCCTGAGGAAGTGGGTCCTGTGGGGCTTCATGCCTCTTCTTCTTCTTCTTCTTCTTCTTCTTCTTCTTCTTCTTCTTCTTCTTCTTCTTCTTCTTCTTCTTCTTCTTCTTCTTCTCTCTTCTCCTTCTCCTTCTCCTTCTCCTCCTCCTCCTCCTCCTCCTCCTCCTCCTCCTCCTCCTCCTCCTTTTAAGACTTACAGTTAAATAATTTTTAGAAATACTGGATTAAACAAAATCAAGCCCCCCATCTCAGGGTCTGACTATGTAACACACAGACTGGCCTTGAACCCGGGATGGCTCTGGCCACCTTCTGAGGGCTTTGCTGCAGCCATGTGCCACTGCACCTAACTAATGTTTCTTTTTGCTGTAAGATTTTCTGAGCCTTGATATGTTGATGGGTGCTGTTGGTCTTCTACAGATTCCACTAGGAGACACAGGACATGCTTCTAAACAGCCACGCTAGACTCTGTGGTAGAGAACAGCGAATCACAAGACATTAATAGCAGACTGGCAGATTGTGTGAGAGTGAACAGGCAAAGGTTTGGGGCAGGAGCTGCAGGGTGTAGAGAGGAAACCTGAGGGAGAAGCTCAGATGGAGGATGCCAGAATGGCACCTGGGCTCCAGAAGTTTGAGATTATAGACGCAGTGTAGGTGATTACAGCCTTTGGGGGATGCTCATTAGGTTATAGTGCTGCACCCACAGTGCATGGGGGCATCTCCCGAGTGACAGGAAGTTGCAGGAAGATTCCACACTGAAAATTCTTGTGGAGCGATGCTTGAGAGAAAAAGCTTGGAAGGCAAGGATTTAGAAGCAGAACAGAGAAGCATTCTGAAGGAAACAGCTGTGTTGGAAGCAGGAGCAGGCAGATGATATGAGGGTTGTGGCCCTTTCTGAAGTGAAGACCTGAGGATAAATTCCCCCAGCAGTGATACTGGAAACCCCAGGTTGAGCGGGCTTCCCAGGCATGCCACAGTAACATGGGAAAAGGCCAATGGCCAGTGTACCACGGACTGGGGAGGTCCTGAGCCTCACATCAGTCCCAGGCATCAGCTTAGGGGATTCCTCACCCTCATGGACCCTTTTAGGAAGTCATATTTGGAGCCCATCTAGCCACAGTGTCACTTCGGGCATCTCACTTCTGCTGTGTGTCAGGCTAGTTCTTGGGTACTGAGTTCTTGTGAAATCCAGCTTCTCCTCCAAGAAGGCATACAGGTCTCAGCTGATGAGGTCAGAGCACTCTGGTTCAGACACTAAGAATGAGTCAAGTTTTTTTTTTTTTTTTCTGTCTCTTTCCTCTGAGTCAGTAGAGACCACACTTTCAAATTTAACTATAGATCAGGAAACAGAAAAATGGGAATTTCTACATGGAGAAAACTATGAAATCTGAGGCCAAAGCACACGTGGAGCATCCTTCCTTTCTAGTAATATTCCTTGCTGGTTTGTTGGTTAGTTTCAGGTGGGCAGAGCATGTATGGTACTCAAACTACCAAGTCTTCTCAGTGTTTAAACCACATCCAGGACCCAGGACTCAGGAACATGTTCCTGAGAAATAGCTGCCCCATATCTGTGAGGGACTATCTAAATGTCTTTTAAAAGAGATTAGGAAAAAAACTATATTTCCTAAGACTTGGGAAATAAGTTTAAAAATTATAGCAATAAAACAGTAATCAGAATATATGTATCCATCCATTCTTTTAAGTTAGAATCATGGTGCTGCTGAGAGCCCATATGTCAACTGCCAAGAGGAAGCAGCTCCTGGTGCCCATCACTGGCTGCAGCTCTGGGAGAACACTACCTGTGGTCTGCAACCATAGCTTCTGATTTTTCTCTTTCAAAAGTTGTCCTCAATTCTGGGCAAATTCATTTTCCCTGAAAGGGAAAGGTTAATTTAATAATTCCTTGATGTCCACACTGTTGTCATTCATAAGTTTTGTTCTGTGTGCTGTAGGACAACTTCTTCATGGACTTGTCTCTTCAAAAGCTTTCTCGTAATAGTGAGCCACTTAAAAAATATCTCTAGTAAATACAGGGTTTTGTCAATATTATCAACCATTGTCTCATAATTTTCTTTCAGAATTCTGACTTGGAATTATGGAAACTATAGTCATAAAAGTAGGTCATATCCTACACTTGTAGCTTGAAAGAGCTGTATAATAACTGCAAAGCTTATTTTCGTTAAAAAATAGCAAAGTATCACTATAGGTTGACATTCCGAAGAATTTAGTTTTGAAGCCTTTTTCTTTTCAAAGTCTGTATTTTAAAGTTTAGGTCCACATATGAAGAGGTAAGAGTTCAATGAGACATTGCTTTCAGAGGCTGTATGTGTGAGGGGCATTTAGTATTTTAATGACCAAGAAATAGATTCAGAGTCTAATGTTTACAGCTGTGCCTCTAAGGGAGCTGTACACAGGTTGTCCATGTGACATGTGACTTTGGTTTTCTCATGTATAAACTGCCATTATGTAAAAGGCTTTAATAGAAATAAATGATAAAGTTCATATAAAGTACATACCACAGTATTTTAAACCCATCAAGATAGCTGTTTACTCTTCTTATCCTTCCTGTGTTAATGGGCACTGTATGTCATTAAAACCAGGAGACCAGATGGTCCTGGGAAGGAGAACTGGGAGAATCACTTTCACATGAGGCTCAAAAGGACCTTTATCAAGTGCCAACAGTTCTTTCTTCTGGGCCAGCCAGAAGGAGCACCACTAGCAGAAGAGATATGGGGTTAAGTATTATTTTATATCTTCTAAGAGGCTGCCCAGACATTCAATTCAAGAGGCAGCCTACACTTCCAATTCTGGATTACAAAGCTGACCAAGGAGATTGAAAATAAATGTACAGGCCAGAAACCCAGGTAAGTTAAAAACACTGTCTCCCACAGACTAAATATATACTACTACTGAGAGGCAAAAATGAAACTTCTAGTTAATTCAGGGTTGCACATAAATCCCGAGGGTTCACAGGACACTTGATGCTTATGTCCCCTACTTCCCACCTAGCTGGATCCACAGCCCTAAAGAGGGGGGCTTATTTGAGAGTAGTCAAGGTTAAATGATGTCTTTGGTGGAACTCTGGCATGGTAAGATTAGTGTCTTTTAAGGAGGGTGCCAGCTGCAACTCTTGGGAGAGCAGGCCCTGCACCTCACCTGGGCAGCACAATAGAGCTGACCTTGTTGTTGGAGGTGTAGGTGAGTCAGTCTTGAAGTTGTGAGCATGGTAGAGCTTTCCCCATTACTCATCTGTCATGTGGCAGCATGGGTGGGGGAGAGATGCCCCCCCCTCCACTGCCCATCAGCACCTGAGGCATGTAGGAGAGCTGGCCCTGAGGTCATAAGAGTGGGAGAGCTGTCCCTGTCCCTCATCAGTTGCAGCACTTGGGAGAGTGGTCCCTATACCATACCTGGGCAACACAGTAGAACTGGTCCTGAAGGTGTAGATATGGAAGAACCGATCCTGGGGATGTGAAAGCGGGAGAACTGGCCCCACCCCTTCCTCGGTGCTCCAGGGGTGAACTAGCTGGGGCAATGCTGGAGAGCTCCCCCTGGTGGTGAGGAGAGGGAAGAGCTGGTGGCTGACCAACACTGTAGCTGTCCAGACCCAGAACCAGAGTTATGTGTTGGCCCAACCCAACATCCACCCCATCTGGGATCTGCTCAACCATGGCAGAGAGTGAGGTTGGGGAGGTTGGTCAGTCCTGTGGACCCAGGGCTGCGGGATCTCCATGACACAGGGAAGGAATGGGATGTCCAGGAAGAGTCCCAGTGAGGGCCCAGCATCAGCATCGATGGTGTAACAGAGACCAGGGGCCTTGAACTAGACCAGTGATTCTTTGCAATGAATGCCTGCATGTAAAAATGTATGGCCCACACCTTTAATTCCAGCACTTGGGAGGCAGAGGCAGGCGGATCTCTGTGGGTTTGAGGCCAGCCTGGTCTACACAGTGAGTTCCAGGTCAGCTAGCACTGTTATATAGAGAAACCGTGTCTTGAAAAATCAAAAATAAATAAATAAATAAATAAATAAATAAATAAATAAATAAATAAATAAATAAAATGTGTGGATAAAGAGATTTACTGTGTGACTCACTGCAGCTTCCATGATGAGATTTCCCTTTTCTCCCTTTTTCTTTTCCTTTTTTCTCCTAATTTTTATTTTGTTTTATTCTGGGGGAGAGGGAGATAGGTGGGATCAGGAGGCATGATATGAAAGACACAAAGAATAAATCAAAAGGAAGTCAAAAAGAGGAGGGCGCCACAGTGATGGCTCCTTCCCTGTCTGTCTCTCCTACACGAGGACCCATTTGTAAAGCCGGCCAGTCAGAAGTGGGACACCACTGTGGTGCCAGGCCTCCAGACCTGAAGCAGACCGCTTTGTGCTGGTTTGTGGTGGTTGATCATGGTGACCTCAGCAGACACTCATCGTGTGTCTGTGAAGAAGCCTGACTCTGCAGAGGCAGAGGCAGGGGCATGCTCCGTTCTTCTCAAATCCTTACAGACAGGCTTTCTTCCCTGCCCCATTCCTTTCATAGTCTAAATGATATCTCTTCAGCATTTGGCAGAACGTAGTATGTCTGTTCCCCTCATCTCTTTGAACATCTTGCTTTGTATAGATAACATTGATATCCCTATTCCTCCAGAGAGTAGAATTTAAAACACGTTACCTTCAACATTTCCAGGGGATCAAAGGAACATGATTGATTAGGTAGTTGGTGGTATCAAGGAGTTATTGTCTACTGTTTACATCTGTGTCTTAGTTGGGGTTTCTGTTGCTGTGATAAAACACCAGGACCAAAAGCAACATGGGAGGAAAGGGTGTGTTTCACTTACATGTCCTGAGTCACAGTCCTTTAAGGGAGGTCAAGGCAAGAGCTGAAGGCAGGAACCTAGAGGTGTGAACTAAAGCAGAGACCATGAAGGAATGCTGCTTACTGACTTGCTCCTAATGGCTTGCTCAGCCTGCATTCTTATAGCACCCAGGACCACCTAGCCAGTGATTGGGCCCTTCAACATCAATCACTAAATAAGAATAGGCTTATCGGGCCAATCTGGCACCGGCATTTTCTCAGTTGGTATTCCTTCTTCCAAGATGGCTCTAGTTTGTGCCAACTTGACATAAAAACCAGCCACACAATCTGATAATGTTATACTTATATTTTAAAAAAATGGATCTAGCCCAACTAACACATGGCACAAAGGCACAGATGGATGGAGGAGAGAAAAAACAGGCTTTATTTACTTGTTTGCTTAATTTTTTATTATTGAAGATACAAACAATATTTGTGAGTAAAATTATACAATATCTGGCATTTGCTTTCAAAACTTCAGGACAGAAGAGCAGCATTGGATGTGTATAAGTCAGAGTAGGCTTTGAGTTGAAGGTTTAAACCGGGTGTGGCATATGTCAAGGTCCATTTTGTTTGTACTGTGTGTGTGCACAGCACGTGTGTGTGTGTGTGTGTGTGTGTGTGTGTGTGTGTGTGTGTGTGTGTGTGTTAGGATCAGGGGTAGGAGTGCTATAAAACTTTATTCATATAATTAGAGACACACAGATGCAGTCCTTTCAGGGACCCGGGGGAGGAGGCAGAAATGCTGTTAACTGTTAGAATGAGCACATCACCGGCTCCGATAACACTGGAATTCAGCGTGAGTTAGGTGTGGGGGTGCAGGTGGTTTTCTCCTTGATCCATTTACTCTCCCACCCATTTCTTATTTTCTTTACTCTTACATACCTGCTAGAGTCCCTGGGAGAATTATTTTAATTTCTAAAAGGCTCTACTGTGGGAGAGAGAGAAAGAAAAAAATAACGTCACAATGGAAAGAAGTGTTGGAGCAGGCCGAGTGCCCTCTCTGAAGGACACTGGAGTCGCTAATAGCTCCCTTGAGAGATTAGCGGTGAAGTGGGCGCGCATGAAAGGAGGGGGCAGGAAGATCATCGCTTCAGTTATTATTAATGGATTGCTACTCCACAGAGATCATCTGGGGACAGCTTTGGCTGCTTGGCTGGTGCCATCAAAGGTAGCTTGTTTAGCTGTGTGATTAACGACACTGTTTTCAAGGTCTGCTCACGGCACTTCAATTAGATGGAGGCTGTGTCAGCTAGAGCTTTCTCGAACTCTTCGCTGAGTTTCAGGGAAGGAAAAACTTTTCCATTAACTGTGAAGTTAAAAGAAACAAAATCCTATAATGTATTTCTTAACCAGATTAGAAACCAGAACCCTGGTAGGCTTTTGTTTAGCTATTTTGCTGAGGGTGTTCTGCTGAGGCCATGCAAAGAATGAGTAATTCACAGTGAAAACCTTAGCATTTTACTTAAAAGCCTTATTTTCATTTTTGGAAAATGTGACAGCGAGAATTAGTGCTGGCACTTCCGTTTCAATAATGGTGGTGTTTAAATGACAACAAATACATAATTGGACGTACATGCACATTTATGGACACAAAAATGTCATTACCTATTTTGGTGGAACATTTTATACTTACGCTATAGACAACAGAAATCAGCTTAAGCTGTTTGTATCTGCAGGCAATGAATCAATGAGAAGCCCTCGCCACAGTCCCACTTGGGGAGAAATGCCACCTTTTTTCACTGCCTGCTTTTGAAAGAATAAAGTTGTTTGTTTTGAATGAGGCCATGGTGAATCCAAAAATACACGGTAACCCATTTTCACAATATTCCTAGGCAACTTTTAAAGGTCAATAATTAGACTTTTCCCCAAATTAGGGATAGAGACAAACCATGGCATAATATTTCTATGCTTCCTTCAGCTTGATTGAGATCAAATTGCTTGAGTATTACAGGGTGTGAGATCTTTGAATTTTATGGTGAGAGCATGGTAAGGTGATTAAGGAATTTAATGTGGCATGGATGGGGAACACATCGATTCCATCTTGGGTATCAATCATTTTAATCAAAGAGCAGAAAGTGTAGATACATTAATGAAAATAATGAAACTCCCTGAACAACTGCACAGATCAGCACTTAAAAAGAAAGGATAAAGCTAAATTTTAACTTATAATTCATTAAGTTATCACTCAAGACTTGCTGTGAATCTGGCCTCTGAATCCCAGAAGCGGGGCTCCTCTGGAGTTTCTGAGATAGGAAAATGTTACAGATACTTTCGATCACCTTTTGTCCATCCGTGTCTGGCAGGGCAGGGTATATCTAATCGGTATTGCCAAGTTTATAGGGCATTTCACAGTGGCCATTAAATACCAATGGTTTCTCCTAGAGACAGTTATTCATCGAGACACACGGGAAAACTCTGTAAACTGTGTGTTTAAAACAACTGGCGGCAGTTAGGGTAAGACGGATCGTTCTGCACCTGCTTGTCATCGCTCACCATCAGGCATCTTCCGCAAAGCCTGTTCGGTCCAGGCCCTCTTCCACTCGGTGTGGCCGTCATCTGTCACAGGGCTTGTGGATCTCCCGTGGTTCTTGCTCAAACACCGCTCGCACTTCTGAAGCAGCTGGCTTGGTTCATCTGTACCTTCTTCAGTTCTGAGCAGGGAAACAAAAGTGCGGCAGAGGAGAATGCATCATCTTTCTTATCTCTGGTATTTGACTTTCAGCTTCCCTCCAATCTTATGCCCGCTCGCCCTCCATTTACTATCAAATATAACGGAAGTCTGTATCCCTCAGCCACACCCACACGTCTACATGCTCTATCTGATGCATGTTTAGATGACACTGTTCCTAGGAATTGCTGGGTAAGTACAAGTATTGGAAAAGTTTTTGGGGAGTGACGGTGCAGGGGGCCAAGGGGTCCTGCCTGCACCCTGGAACACACTCCTGGTCTCTTTGCCGCTTCCTTAGGAGATTAGTTCTGGTGGGGAGCACTCCCCTTCTCCAGGCCACCTCGCTCCCATCTTCACAGAGGAGATCAGGGGACCTTCCGTAAGCAGCTTTGCTTGATTAGCCGCTCCATGCTTCAGGCTGTTTAAATTCTGGCCCACTGTTATCAGGCCGAGTAAGACCTCGGAAGGCTCAGGACTCCCACGTTTACAGACCCTACATCATATTGCATGAAGATGCACCGAGAGCCCACCTTCCTCTCTCCCCCTCCCGTATATATACACACACACACATATATATTTCTGTAAAAATGATTTGACAGAATTGCAAAACTTAAACAATTCTTGTCTGACTGTGTATAACAGATCATTAAGGTTAAGACAATGACTGCTTGGAGGCTGTGCTCTCAGAAGTTTTTATAGTGATAAAACATACAATATGCTTTTTACTGTAATGGATTTTTTCACTTAAAATACATTAATTAATTCTTTAAAGATTTTTTACAATGTATTTTGATAATATTCATCTCCAACTCCTACTCCCACATACACACCCACCTCCCTCTTCACCCCTTTACTCAACTTCACATTCTCCCTCTGTATTTCTCTCTCTCTCTCTCTCTCTCTCTCTCTCTCTCTCAACACATGAACCACATGGCCTAACAACTCTTGGGTGTGAGACCTGCCCTGGAGTGTGGTTGAACTATTAAAGAAACCTGACTCCCCTTCTAAAGCAGTGGATTTTTAATGACTATAATTTCACAGGTAATGAAATAGACATTAGCAGACACTGGAAATTTTATCAGACACTTATTAATTTACTTCAAAGTTTTTCTCTTTTGTGCTGTGATTTCTTTTAAAGATATTAAACACATTTTCTAAGTCCATGGAAATGCACACACATTACACATTTTGGTGATTTCTACTCACTGGACGCTTTCCTGGCTGATGGTTACAAAGTCTGGGGACCAAGGAGTAGAAGGTTTGATCACACTGCAGACTGAAGACACTAGCCTGGGGCACCTCAAGCTCCCTTTCTGGAGCTTTCCATGAGAACCGAGAGCATCTAGGGAATCGATCTGCAACAGTTTCTAACCAGCTAGCCTCCTTGTTCCCACTGCGGGGCTGGAGTAGCCACAGTGGGATGGCCCAGGTGCATGGAGTCTGCATAAAAGGCTCTGAGGTCAGAACTGCACTATTCCATTTTATAGATATGGAAATAAAACTCCAAAAGAAGGTTACCTAAAGCCAGAGGTACAGTTAAGTTACAAAGTAACACCACCCCAACATGTTCTGCATCACAAGTAACTATGTGTATATATGCACAGGTAACTATGTGTATATATGCACAGGTAACTATGTGTGTATATGCACAGGTAACTATGTGTATATGCACAGGTAACTATGTGTGTATATGCACAGGTAACTATGTGTGTATATGCACAGGTAACTATGTGTGTATATGCACAGGTAACTATGTGTGTATATGCACAGGTAACTATGTGTGTATATGCACAGGTAACTATGTGTGTATATGCACAGGTAACTATGTGTGTATATGCACAGGTAACTATGTGTATATATGCACAGGTAACTATGTATGTATATGCACAGGTAACTATGTGTACACATTCTCTCATTAATTTCCTTCTGTGGTGGTGAAATGTGAAAAGATCTTTAAAGATAAATAAAAGGAAAGAGTAAAACCACCTGACCCAGTACCCAGGAATAAGTGAAGTCTTGTAACCCCAAATAATAACCCAGATAAGCCCCCCCCCCAAAAAAGAGCATGAACCCATTTGTTCACACTCGCAGCTCTCTTTAGCATCTGCACACTGGGACAAGAGTTTCACCTCTGCTTGAATTTTTGTCTCCCTTAGCAGAAATATTTTGCTTGATATATAATTCTGGCAAGGGGGAACTCATCAGAACAAGAAGAACTGTAGTATTTCACATACTTATGTGAGCATCAGAATAGCAGTTACACAGAACAATGGAGGTCTTCATAGTATCCTTGGCATTTTTAAATGGGTTGATCTTGAGATTTTGTTAGAAGCTCAGAGTAGAACCCACACAAACATCGAGTTAGAGACAGATACTAATAGGAGAAATTCCCGAGAGCCATGAAGATTAGCCTGTGCTGTGAGTTAGAAGAATTCCAGCTTGGGTATTGTGTAAGCTGTTTTCTTAATACAGCTCCCCCTCCACCTAGGTGATATCCCGGAGTAAGGCATAGATAATGCACTTAGAAACCAGGCTGAATGAGAAAATGTCATTTGCATGCAATTTGGGGGAAAGTATAAAATAAAACTTGTTTTAAATGCCAGAAGAAATACTCATAAAAATAAAGTATGCTAATCAGAGAACAAATTTCAAAAGCTTATGTCATAAAGGAAAACAATTTCCTTGTGTTGGCACCCTAGCTGAGTGCCCTCAGCATCCTGGGCTGTTACATTCTCTAATGACATTACAGTGTGTGGCACATCTCATCTAATCTGTTAGTAAAATCCTAAAGTCACTTATGTCAGTCTCTAATGCAAGCCAAATGAATCTTTCCAGTAATAAGAAGCTTCGCAGAATTAGTTTTCGTTTTGCAGAAAATTGCCATTGGGGCTGGCACTTTTATCTAAAAATTTCACTCGTGCATAAGCAAAAAACTCATATATTATTTGGTTACATTCCATCAGTATGAGAAATAACATTGTGAGAATTCTATGCATGCTAATGATATATAGAAATCCACCTGCTTTCAGATAAAATGAGTTTAATTTTCTGTTGCCCACTGCCTGGTTGGCCTTTCATAAATTACTTATGCACAGCTATTATTAAAATAGAGGGAAAGCAAATTAGAAAGCCCTCCTATCTCTCCACTGGATTTAGCCAAGGCAGGGCCGCGACAGCTGGAGTCAGCGTTTTTGAAAAAATTCTGCTCTCTTGAAAAATTTTGCATCTCTATACAATTCTATACCACTGTTGTAAACGTTCTGACCTACCTTCTCACCAAATTAACCTAAATCCTTTCTATTTTTCAACATTAATGGAATCCTCTAGAGTCCTGCTGATATATATTAAAATATATTTATTGGTTAATTTGAATTCCAGCATTTTGTACCTCATTTCCAGTACCCCTGTTATATCTGAACAGCCTTGGGTTTGAGCATTAAAAACCTACAAATTAAGATACATAGAGTACATCTTACAGCTATCAGATCAGAACAACTTAAGTTTTATCGGCATATAGGGTGGTGTATTTAACTCTCTGCTAAGACAGAAAATGAGGGTTGCTTGTCAGAAAGAGTTAACAACCTCCCAACTGCTGGGGGTTAAGGATCTTCATTGGTCAACTGCAGTCCAAAAGTTCTTCTTTCCAGGGGGTTTGAAGTCTATGGTTCCCAGTCACTGAAGATGAGTTCCTGTGAATTATTGCTTCCTACATTGGCTCATACATTTGCCAGGATGTTCCAGGCATGCCTCCAAGGGCCAGACAAACACCCTCAATGATGGTTCTCTACCCTCTCAATGTCGCAGTGAGGAAAGAGCTGTCCAAATACCATGTTGAAAAGCAACTTCCCCTCAGGTTCATCCAGAAAAAGATTGAGAGCTTTCACGCCATTCTATACATTTTCAGTGTAAATAGATGATTTTTAAAGACAAATTTGTACTGTATGAGAAAGACAGTAGGTACTCAAGCAGTCTTAACCTAACTCTGAAAAAGTAAAACTTTGACTGCTGTAAGTGTTGCCCACAGCCAGGAAGAGTAGGTAAGAGAGTATCCCAACAGGTCAGTGTACAGGGCAGTAACGTAAGTGAGCGTTTGTGATGTATGTGTGGAGTGCGGGGCTCTTGAGGAAGTGCAGAGCGATGAAGAAGGGTGCCGTCTTTTGTCCTCTGTGTCCTGGAGAGTTTTCACTTTCTTCCGTTTGAGGAGACATCTTTGAAGCCACAGCTATGAATTCAGGCATAATATAGTGTTTAGTATCATAGGTTCACACGAGGTGACCCTGTTTTAGTAGGAAGTGGGTCTGTAAATTTTGGTTTTGCTCTCCTTGATTGTCGTCTTTCACTATTTTGTGCCCGCTGGAGTAAGTGTGAATGACTCCTCAGGGTTGCAGGGAAGGAGTTGTTTCTCAAAACCATCTTGTTGCCTCCCTAGGTTAGACAAGTGTTAAAAAGATGTATAAACATCCTTCAGTGCTGGGGACTGTACCCAGAACCTTGCACATGGAAGGTGAACACAACCCCAGCTGGAATATAAATATCTTGAGGCACTGGGACATGAAACCCAACTTTGAAAGAGTTGTATAACTTTATACTCCTGGAAGCAAAGTGAAATGTCCTTATTAAGTCTGTGCTCATGAGTTTTTTTTTTTTTAAGCTTTTTTTCCCCAATTTAATAATGGAAAATTTTAATTTCTACCAAAAGCATATGGAGTACCAATTTCCCATGAATGGTCATCAGAACTGGATATTATAAAAATAAAAAAAAAAAACCAAGGCATTTTATTTGCTCTGACTACGTTTTAAAATGGAAAGATGTATCTGTTTTTATTAGAACCGTGCTTTTGATGGAATGTCAGCATTTGCACTCTGTTGGCTCTGTACTCTTCAGCGAGCCATCTTTTCTGCTCCTTCCTTCTCGACCAATGAGGTAGTGACCTCAACTGCTTTGTTCTTATTGTTGGTCTGTTAATATTGTGATGCTTTTCGAACTTACCCAGTGTCATGTTGCTGTGACAAAACACTCTACTGGAAGAGTTTGCACTTACAGTTAAGGAGGCTCCATCCAGCGTGGGGGCGGGCGGTGGGTGGGGCAGGAGTAGGAGGTGGCTGGGCACATCGTTTCTGTAGTCAGGAAGCACAGGGTGGAGAGAGGGCAGAAACCTCCAGCCTCCCCACAGAGTCCCACTTCCTCCAGTGAGGCTCCGCCTCCTGGGCGTTGCTTAACCTCCCCAAACAGTGCGCAGTTAGGGAGCCAGCCTTCAGTCACACTGTGACTGGGAGGAAGCCTCCCACTCAAACTGTAGCCTGTAGTTTTAGTCTCTCTCTTTTTTAAAATTTATTTATTATGTATAGTGTTCTAGCTACATGTATGCCTGCAGGCCAGAAGAGGGCACCAGGTCTCATTATAGATGGCTGTGAGCCAACATGTGGTTACTGGGAATTGAACTCCAGGACCTCAGGACCTGGAAGAGCACTGGTTGGAGCCGTCTCTCAGGCCAGTTTTAGTTCTTACACTGAGAACTAAGTGCCCTTCCGTTGTGTTTAGTGCTGTACATCTCAAGGCTTCTGAAATATTGTCTGCAAATATTTCATCAGAAAAGAGTAGAAGCATTATTACTTAAAGTACATTGTAATTTTTTGTATTTTCCATTAAAAAAATGTACACAAACCTTCCGAAGTCCGTTTTTGAGTTTAGTATTGGCAGGAGGCTGACTACCTTTCCACGGTGTTCTTTTTCCAGCCCTTAACTTAAGACACTTCCTGACCGACTTCTTGACGACCTGGCTGCGTCTGCACACCTGCGGGCGGCATGGACCACGCTGTACGTGATGGCGACTTTCCTCACCGTGTCATTACTGTGGCAGGCGCGATCAATGCAGCCATGCAGCCCCGCTGAAGCATTTCACTTCATCTCAGTGACTCATTTGCTGTGTGTTGAGTAACTCACTCTATTAAAGGAAATTTGAAGCAATTTGTAAACTGGGGAGAGTATTATCAGACGAACACTGTGGCTCATGCCGGTATTATTCCGTCCCAACTCCTTAGTGGTCGATCACAACACTCTCTCTCACCCAACAGAAGGTGAGGTGCTTTCTGATCCATCTGGGGCCAACCTGAGGAAAGTCCTTATCAAGCCTCTGAGAAAGAAACATCCTGTGAGTGATGGAATTCTTCCTGTTTCTCCTTTGCTTGGAAACAGGCACACACAGAGTCATAGACACATACACAGGTTCACATATACACACAGAGGCACACACAGAGTCATAGACACATACATAGGCACATACATAATCACACACACAGAGGCACACATGTAGTCATAGACACACACAGGCGCACACACACATAGACATATTCAAGCACACACACATACATACACTGGTGCACACATAGACAGGAATGCAGACAGGACCACGAAGTCACAGATACACACAGAGAGACATATATACACATAGAGATATGAGCAGGCACACACATACATACAGAAACAGACATACAGATACAGATACACATCAAGAGGTGTACATGTACACAGACACATGCACATAAGCACACACACACAGACATACACCAAGGTGTGCTTATGCACACATAAATACATGCATGCACACAGATACACTTACATGGGCACATGTACAAACACAAATGCAGACAGCACACATATACACACCAGTGTGCAGGCACACACAGACACACACACAGGCACATACATGTGCACACACACAGAGAAGCACACATAGCCACAGGTGCCTGTGTGTGCATGCACACATCCATACAAATCCTTTCCTTTAAACATGGTTAAGGAAGTGTGGTGCTCTGGCTACCAGCGGCAGCCCAGCCTGGACCATGCAGTGGCGACCGCGCCAGCACGTGTCCTGGCTGATGCATGTCAGGTCCAACTGCTCAGTGTCAGTATTAGTTACACATCACCCAGACCAGACACCTGGGCAGAGCAACTCACAGGCCCAGGTGTCTCAGGTCCAGTGTGAGGAATGCCATTGTCAAGTTTGTTGACTTGTATATAATTATAATAAACATTATATGTGTGACAGAAAAATACATTAAAACATTCATAAAATAGGAACTAGAGAGAGAAAGTACCATTATCATTTTTAACAACTGAAAAGACTTATTTTCTCACCTATTTGTTGTAGAAAACCCTGTTTCCCAACCAATGTTCATCATGATATTTGTTTATTTCATAAAAAATATCTGCTAGGTAAAACCACCAACGCCAAAATATTTATCTCGGAAAAGGTCACCAAGTGGAAGTCACTTGAGGGTTTTTCCCCTTTCTTTTTTCTTTCCTGCTCTTCCTTCTACCCCTTTTCCTTTTGTGTTTTGAGGTAGTCTCACTAAGTGATCAATGGCTCTGAGCACTGAGTGTGGTCCTGTCACCTCACCAGTCTGTGGCCTTTAAAAAGTTACGACTCATTCAACTTCATTCTTTCCCGCACTTTCTGAAGTGCCAGGGAGCATGGCCGACCTGTGCCGATTTCACTTCCAGGCTCACTCGGACACTATGGGATGCTGCCCTCCAGCAGCACTGTGCACTTGCATTTAGCACCCGGGGACTACGATGCTGACAGCCTGCTGGTGACTCGGGCTTGTCTGTCAGTCCTCTGCATTGCTGAGATCACATTTCCCTCAGCCATACTGAGAGCCGCTCTGTGATGGGGGTGGGATGGGGGTGGGGGGGTGGAGTGGGGGGGCAGTTTGAGCGTCATTGTACACTAGGTATCGAGCCCATTTCGTTCCTATCTATTTTCGTTCAGTTGACAACTGTGTGTGGTGAATGTACTTGTTAGTGTGTGTGCATGTGGTGGCCAGAAGTTCACCTCGGGTGCCTTTCCTAGATCATGTCCCACCTTGTGTTTTGAGACAGAGTCACTGAACTGGAACTCACTGATTTAGCTAGGCCGTTGAGTTTCCTGTCCCTGCACCCCCACCTTCCAGAGCTGGGGTTACAAGTATGAGCAGCCACAGCGAGCTTTTTTTATTATATGGGTACCAGGGACCTAAATCCGGGTCCTCGTGATTGCATGGCAGGCATCTTACCAACTAAACCATCTTCCCCGATACACTGTTTGTTCATTTTAATATAGAAATAAAAATGTGTGTGAATTGTTTTTATATTCTCAAGGGTTGGGAGCACCCACCTTGGAATGTATTGGCTGGAAAATCCTAAACATATGGAACTTTTTCTCTCAAAATAGCCATCAAGGGTAAAGTGTCAAATTCCAGCTGGTATGGCGGTCCTGGATTCCAGACAGAGTAGGGATCTCTTCATGGACCATCACAGCACACGATAAAGGTGGTCCTGCTGAGGAAACCCAGGAGGCCAATCAAACCCACGACCATCCTGCTTGTTCCGAGGTAGAATCGACAGCCTACCAGCAAGTGGCAAATACTCACCCAGGTCCCTCACCCAGGTCCGCAGAGTAGAAAAACTGGCTTGGAATTGAGGCCAAGTTCGTCTGGGGACCTCCATTCCTACGCAAGAAAGTTATGCTACGCGGTAGAACTAACTTTGAATTTCTTTGAAGTTCAGTCTTTCTTTGTATTTCCATGGAGTTAAAAAGAATTTGTTAGCATTCAAAGTAATGTGCTATGGCATTACCGTTAACGTGTGTCCTCACACTTTGTATTTTAATGATTTTCATCTGAACTTCCTTGTGTGCAAACGTTCCCAGGAACCTCCAGTAGAGGGCGCCCCTGCAGTATGAGCGACCCACAAGGCCTGCCCAAGCGGCCCCACACCGGCCCTTTCCAGTGCTTGCACGCTCTCTGTAGCCGGTCTTTTTTGGTCTGCACTGTATTTGTTTTTAATGCACTGAGGTCTACTTGTGGAAAACGCCCGGAAGTCCTCCCCTCTCTGCACAGTTCGCTGCTTCAGGTTAGCACCGGCCCTGAAATAAATTGGGAACGTCCTCCAAGGGCTCGGTTGGTTTTGATCGCTGACATGAGACCTGCCCGAAGAGCAGGCTGTGTGTTTTATTGCCTGGGTGTTACTTAGCTTTCTCATCCTGGCTCTGGGGGTGGTTAGGGGGCCAGAGACCCGGCTTCTCACCCGTGAAGGTGAATGTTCAACGTGCTTTGTGTTGATTTCACGAGATTCCTTCAGAGTCCTCAGGCCTCGGGTTCACTGTTAAGTCCGAACTCTATCAGGATAGTTATATTTCCTGCCTCCCCACCCCCAGTTCTTCAATTATTTTTCTCAGAATACAGGAGTTGGAAAAGGAGGAGAGAGTTCTGGTACACAAGGAAGGAGTCTCGTGGGACGGGGGTGACTTATCACAAGATTTCCTAGTTTCTTCTTCTAAAACCAAATAACACTGAATTGCTCCTTTTTGCCTCTTAGCAACCAGAGTGACTCCTTACATTTTTGGCTGAAATAAAGTAAGAAGTAAATTAATAAAATATTAAATGAATAAAATGTTTATCTTATGTATCACAATAATTTTGAAATTATTTGAATCTTTACCAAAATTGAAGCTGAGAGTGTTCACTTGACATTGGGAGTATGTTTTATAATAGTTTTTGTTTACAATTTTGAAGTTATTTTAGGACCTTTCCTGAGAAGTTACAGAAATGTATTAATGGCATAGAATAAAATCCAACAATCAGCTTTGTCTGTGCAGTATTTTAAATATCCCAAGGCATTCTCTCCAGACCTGAATTTATTAAGCTTTCAGAACAGGAATTACAGTCAGTTCTCAGAGGAGAAGACTGCCCATGGCTGGCCCCAGGGACAAGGGGCAGGACAGAGCCGGAAGAGACAGTCAGTGTTTAGTGCCCCGGGTTCAGCACAGCTCACAAGACTGACATGAACATGAGTGGTTATGAAGAACCTGTGTGAGCAACCCTAGTGAAACTCATGGGGTAGCACATTCCCTCAAAAAGACAGAAAAGTAGAAACGAGGGACTAGTTGGGCAGAGGAGGGAATCAGTGGTAGAGATGAGACAAGAAACGGTAATGGAGGTGAAGATGATCGAAATACCTTTTGTGCATAATATGTTATGAGACCCGTTATGAATAATTAACAAGAGGCTAATAAAAACATTTAACAAACCTATTGACGGATAGGATTGCTGACTAGTTGGTTATTAAGGAAGGTTATTAACCCAGCAGTCAGGAGGCAGAGGCAGGAGGATCTCTGAGTTTGAGGGCAGCCTGGTCTACATAGTGAGGACAGCCAGGACTACATTGAGGTCCTGTCTCAAAAATTAAAACAACAAAAACATTTCAGCTGGGCTGTGGTGGTGCTCATCTTTAATCCCAGCACTCGGGGATTGAAGTGCCAAAGCAAGAAGCCCCCTGAGAAACTCCAAATACCTCTGGGGAGCAGCTGGTGGTGGGGAGCAGCTGGCGGTGGGGAGCAGCTGGCAGTGGGGCGCAGCTGGCGGTGGGGAGCAGCCGGTGGTGGGGAGCAGCTGGTGGTGGGGAGCAGCTGGTGGTGGGGAGCAGCTGGCGGGGCTTCCTTATAGGTCCTTCTTGTATTATCCAGGAGGTACACTCAGGAACTAGCTCTGCTGGTGGCCACGGCAGCAGCTGCTGGGCTGAGGTTGAGGAGGGACCTCAGGAGACATAGCAGGAGACTTCTCCCCCTTGAGCAGGGGTGGCGCTGCTGAGGGGGTGGCGCTGCTGAGGGGGTGGCGCTGCTGAGGGGGTGGCGCTGCTGAGGGGGCTGGACCTTAGCTTTCCATGCAAGGAAGGGGAGCAAGGGGGGGTAGCGGAGAATTCTGCCTTGCCTCTGAATTTTGGGAGCGGGCTTCTGTGATATGGCACCTATCAGTACTCCAGCACCCCAGGATAACCCGGCCTTTGTCTCCAAAGCTAATTTCTCTTTGTACTTCGCACAGGGCAGACCCTAGACACTTAGAAAAAGACATGCTACACTATTAAGAACTCAGTAATTAATGTTGGCCAGATTTGAATTTAAATCCTTTACTCTTCGGGGTCTAATTAAAGCCAGACATTATTATGAGTAGAATTAGACATTTTCCTGACCAGCCTTATATTAATAGTTTCATATATAAGGGATTTCATGTTAACAGTTAAAACATATTTGGAATAATGCATTTCTCTTTGAAGTCAGGAAGAGTGAAAAGTTAGGTTGCCCTTAACATAAAAGGAAATCACCTTTGATAAAAAGTAGCCTTATTAGGACAGATATTATTTTTATCTCGTTACATTTCTCAGCCAGCCATTCTAAAATAGATTGCAGGATTGTAAATATAATTATCGACACTGTGCCAAGATGATGGGTGCACTTTAGTGGCTTTTGGTTCTAAATAATTAATTCATTTTAGATTACATTTTTAGTCACTGAACTGTTTGGACAGCGATGTTAATATCTGTAAAGAGCTCACAACTGCGGCGTGAGGTGACTGTGTACCAGAGTTCCTGAACCGGGAAAGCCAGGTTCAGACCCGGTCAGGAAAATAAGCTACAAAGAAACAACCATTAGCAGACATTCCCGGGGTGTGCAGGAAGGGGACTGTCCGTTCTAGGGCGCTCTTTTCTCCCCAGAATCATCAGCTGTGTCAGCCATGGAAGCCCTTGATGTCTGTAACGACTTCACCCCTGGACTCAAGAGCATTTATGTCCATTTCTCCTGACACATCACCCACAAATCGACACCAATTACAAAAAGTGTAAAACTTAAACCTCAGAGAGCCAGAAGAAGCAACCTCTAACAGTCTTGTTCTTTCAGATTATTTAAAATCCAACAAAGGATTGACTTATTGGCCATAAATAAAACTGTAAGAATGTTCTATGACACCTCTCCTCTTTTGTGTAGGAGAAAACTGTTCTCGGTCGTTGGCGCTTGTAATCTTTGTCTGCTCTGCTCTGGCCAGATCTGAGGAAGAAAGGGTCAAACTCTCTTTCATTTCTCTGTTTTGCCAAGTTAGAAATTTTGTATCTAAAAACAGGGAGGGAGAAAGTCAGGCTCAGGGCCCAGCTGAGTACTCTGCTCCGAATAGACTGAAGACGGTCTCGGAGGTTCTTGTCCTCTGGGCTCCGCCACCAGAATCTTGTGGAGCGTATATATAATTCTCCTTCATTTCTCTACTTTTCCTGAAACTGAAGAGATCACCTAGCAACCAGTGCTGTCAGCTTTAGGTGAGGGGAACCTGTGAGCATCTGAAGACAGAGCTTGGAGGGACACTGTCCCTTTCAGGTCCCCACTAGCAAGTCCTGAAGCAGAATCCCTTGAGAGTGATTGTTTTCAGAAGTCTAGGGGTTAAGTTTCCTTGCAACTTGGCCTGGATTAAGGCGGAGCTCCCACATACAAGTCAAATATTTAAGAAAGCGTGAGGCAGAAGTAAATTTTTCCGTTGAACTTATCAGGACTTAGACCATAATAAGGAAGTCTAAAGAAGGCCGCCAAGCGGCCTGACTGCCACCCGCCCTCCCTGCTCCAAGAGGAGAGAGAGGCCAGTAGATTTACAGGCTGACCGCAGTGCACGGGATACAAAGCCAACTGCAGCGTGTGGAGCACATACGTGGTTTTTTTCTTGCCCACCTGTTTGTCTTATTTGCATGAGCACAAACCGCTTTCAACTCAATGCCAGGGAAAAAGGCAACATTGCCTGTGAGGAGTTGCTGAAAAGCCTGTATTTGTTTGATAATGGATGTTAGTCCGTTGTCCCACACTTCACCCCCCATCAGCGGGAGCACTTCAGGGGAAAGAAACAGGCTTTTACCACACTGGAACAAAAGCTACCCAAGGAAAAAGCCTGAGCAGATGGGGCAGTATTTGCATTTGTAGAAACAGTGCTTTTTAGCACGATTCATAAGGCTCCATTGTGAGCTCAAGTAAGCCAGATGTGTCTACAGCATGCCTCAGACGCAGAAGCAGCTTTTTGTTAGCCAGCCGCAGAGGTCCTAATACCGTGGTAGCTTCGTACTTGTATATCCATTAGTTTTTTTTTTTTTTTTTAATCTCAGTTACTTATGGGGAAGGAAAAGAAGAAATGGCACTAGGTATTGAAGAAGACCATTGAGTAGAGGGCCAATTAACTAGATTTATTTTCATGGGTGAGGATCAAATAGGGTCCAGGTGTCTAAATGTCCATCTAGATGGTATGAAATTAAAATGTGTTTTTCCCCCCATTCACAGTTAGGTAATCTTTGACATAGCTGAAGTATCTCTGATACAAAAATGATTAGCATAGAACTTGTCATGATTAAAACACAAAGTTAAGTGTCTGACATTAGCCCAGCTTTCTCGTTCTAAGATTCGGGAAAGCGGGACGATTGAAATGGAGCAGCCAGAGGAAGAACTGAACTTCATCTCCTGACCTTGAACCTACTGTCTACATTCACACGCCAGCACTTCCTAACATGTCTCACGTCAGCTCCGGTCAGCTCCAAGCTCGAATGGATTTGGCTGTTCAGTTTTCACAAACATTGAACTAATGATGTTTTTGCACAGCTGAGTTGGTGCTCCCTCCCTCCGAGGCAGCCCTCCAAATTCTGTTGGCATCATTTGGTCCTGGGCACCTTCATTCCACGATGCACACCAGCAGGCCCTTGTTCTGAAGAACGTCCTTGTGGGGACTGGCAACCCCGAGGAAAGACAACTAACAGCCTTAAGGAAAGCCCTGGGAAAAAATCCAGGAGATTTCAAATTCTGCTAAATCAGTGCACTTACTAGCAGTGAGTGGTGCTTTCCAAAGGCTCCTAGAAACTGTTTTCTTAATGTTGGTGTATTTCATGTCTGGATTACGCCTTGATCTCCAGGTTAGCCAGCACTTTATACAGTAGATGTGCCCCCTGCCACACTGGCAGCGAGATGGTGCCTGTCTCCCATCAGTGCTGCTGGGGCAAGGGTGGCCGATCTCCACTTGTACTAGCCCAGGGACTGCTGGGTAAACCAGTCTCTCCCCTCCCCCATTATTGCACTGGAGAGGGAACTCCCTTGAGCCTGGCCATGCTCTACCACTGAGCTCCATTCCCAAACCCCTTTGTATTAATACTTGAACTATTCTTGTTCATGAACCACCTCATCATTCTGTCATAAGGTAGAGCCCAGGCTTCCTATGAGGTGCCGCGCTAAGCATGGGATTTATAGAAATCTGTAAGATACAACATTCAAACCAACCAACCCCAAACACTGAGTAAATAAACATAGTGAGGAAAAGAGATTAGATTATACTGTGTTGTATTGCATAGTTCTGTATCATCCTTGGAGCGTACCTTCTGGTACCAGATTGTACCACAAGTCGTGGTGATGAGTTCTGGAGACACTACCGGAACCAGAGGGACGGGAGTCCCAGGTGAAAGTGCTCCTGGTGTAAGTGACAGCACAGAGTGTCCCAGGAGTTTCTGGAGCAGCTGCTTCCCCTGGCCAGGGCGTCCTGTGAACACTGAGGAGGGGCTTGAGACTGAAGCAGTGATCAGGTGGAAAGATGCCTGCCGGCCTGGTCAGCCCTTTCAGATGATGGGAACCAGAGGGCTGAGGGCACACAGGCCAGATTCAGGCTTGGAGGTCACCCAGGGGACAGGGGTAGGGAACTGAGCTAGTCAGCTCTGGGTAATGGTCAGAAATGTGCAGATTCAAGGATTCCAGGGGAGGAACCATGCCTGGTTCTCAGGGGTGCTTGACAATGTGCACCAAGGACAGACAGACTCCAAGTGATGTACAGAGCTGGGGAATTGGGAAGTTATTTACCTATTTCCTGTTTGTGGCTTAGGGTCTTTCTCCTGCTACCCCATAGTAAGGAGGAAAGGTGGGCCCCAAAATGTGTTAATTACAGGGATACAGGTGAATACGGGGATTTTAAAAAGTCTCACGGGAAAAGTCTTCTGATCTCTTATTGAAGTATGTGTCTCTCACTAAAATTTTAATTATAAATAAAACATTGTAATTTAACAAATGTGCATACTTTGCTAAAGAAGAAAAAATCTCTCATCTTGTATGGAATGAGATAATCTTCCTACTTTAATATGCAGGCATTTTTAACTGCCTCAATTCTTATTACTTGAATTAAGGACATGAATGGGGTTGAGTAGATGGAATTTTTGTGTTCTCTTCCAATCTTTTTATGTACTTATTCATTTCACAGCATTACCTACAATTTGTGTGTGTAAATGGACTGACTTTCCACAGAACACTAGATTGCAGTGTTTTTGTTTACAGTTCTTTTGTTTGAGGGTAGTTTTCTCTCTGAAATTAGTTTTGATGTGGACCTCGGAGGATGTTTAGAGCAGTTTTGTCTAACCAGAACATCACCTTTGGGGAGAAAGGAATGCTCTCAGACTCAGGAGCTACACAAAAGGTCCAAGTTTTTGCAGGCAGAACTTGGGAGGCTCTTGAAGTCTCCCAGTTTCACAGAAGGGGTGAATAACTAGGAGGAGACTGCCCAACAGAGATGGGAGGAGAGGGGGGTCGTTCTCGGGCTGCGGAGGTGCCTGCCAGGTGTGCAGAGAGCTCCAGCTTTCTGAGCCATCTGTGTTGGGGTGAACTTTGGGGGATGGGGCTGCTTCGGGGTCGGTCATTCTAGTCCTGCTAAGTAACTCCTTACCTGTCTCCTGTTAGTGACCCCAATTACACACCTGTTGGTTCACCAAGGTGGACTTTGGTGGAATCATTACTTTGTTCTGCCATGGGTCTCTTTCTGGGGTGAGTAGACATGTGTGTTATGTCTCCCCAGGAAAAGTCTCTCGTATTACAGAAAGCAGTTTGTGGGGACAGTTGTCCACTGCCCTAGAGTCTGTTGAACCATAGACGTACTTTTTCATCATAATAAATATGCAGAACTGTATCTGCTCTTATGTTCTATTAGACTCTGGTTTTCTTCCTTAGGCTAAATCATTAGTAGACTCACTCAATGAAAAGTTATTCATTTCTTTAAGTCTCTTAATAAAGAAATACTAAATTGACCCTATGGCTTATATCCATATTTTAATATTCCACATCTTCCTAAAAAGTATTTTCATTCTAAAAATGACCTTAATTCAGGAGTGTGTGTGTGTGTGTGTGTGTGTGTGTGTGTGTGTGTGTGTGTATGTGTGTGTGTGTACCACATATTTGGGGCAGTAGAAGAATTGGGGGTGATATATGGGTGTTGGTGTTTCCATGTGTCCTGGACTTACAGCCCATCCTAGCCCAGCAGTATGAGGTTGAAGGAGACCAACAAAGAGTCTATCATCTTGAGATGTGTTCCATGGAGAAAAATGAGACAGAAATCTTGTGTCTGGCTTCCTATGACTCCTTCATACAATTCCTAAGAGACAGCCAGACCCTGTGCTCTTTGCTGGAGGCCAGAGGCACAACTATGAACGCGCAGGCTTCCAGTCAGGTCTGGCTGAAACAGGCTTCCAGGCCTCTAGTGACTGTCATAGGCTGGCATTCCAAAGTTTTGTGATCATTTTGTTTATTCTTAAAATGCACAGTGAGGGAGATATTTGCCCAGCCCCAATTTTATTACACAGAAGAAAAAAACCATACCTCATAGATAACCTGCCCAGGCCCAAGATTAGTGGATTATAGTGAGGAAATTTGGGCCAGGTCTCTATGAAGTATGACATTTGCACTCTGGGTTCCAGTGCTGTGGAATAAAAATATTTTTAAGAAGGATGATGAATAAAGAGTCAGAGGTCAGGTAGCAGAGACCAAAGTGCCCCATTCTACCAGAGGATGAAAACAGAGTACTGTGCTTTGTGCATTAATTTAAAACAATCAATACTTAAGACAGAAAATGAATAAAAAAGAAAAGAGTGAAAGACACAGAGATCCTGTGCTTGAGTGGTGTCATTTCAATGGATGTGCAGGCATAAGGTAGACAAAAAGGGACAGTACCCCAAGATGAGGGATTCACAGGAGGAAAGGCCCGTTCTTTCTTTTTAATATTGGTTTATTTGCTTTATGTTTACATGCGTGTATGCCTTGAATATATGTATGTGCACCATGTGTATGCAGATGCCCACAGAGGCCAGAAGAGAGTGTTGGGTCCCCTGGAACTGGAGTTAAAGTGATGGTGTGCTACCATGTGGGTGCTGGGGGCCGAACAGAAAGTTCTGTGAACAGCCAGCCCTCTTAACTACCGGAGCCACCTCTCCAGGCCCAGGATTACTCATTTGATGCTAACATTTCAGGACAGAGATGATCATCTTTACTGTCTTGCTGCTTGTGGTATCTGCTGCCTGTAAACAATCTTCTCTGCTAAGAGGCTGTAAACATTGATAACATACATAGCTCTCAAGCCTGTGTGTTCGCTGTGACCTTCTACAGACCCAAAGGCTGGTGGCATTCTTGACAACCCACTGGAGAGGAAGCTCCACTTCCAGCTTCAATGGGCACTTAAGAAGAAACATGATCTGTTCCTTCCCAGCCAGCATTTATTTACTAAAGTTAATCTGACTGCAGAATCTTCTTAGATTTCTTGGTTTGTCTCAACATGTTAGACAACGTGGGGTAAAATGACGTGTCTGGAACCATTGCTTCTCCTTAAATATTCCTTGAATTGCCTTTCTTGCCTCACTGCTCTTGCCTTAGTTCAAACCGTTTTCCTGTTTTCAACCAGAGTGTGCTTTCTAACTGTAGGGGCAGCAAGGCACAAGGAGGAGGCAGTGGAGAGACACAGGTCTGGAGCTGAGCAAAACTTGTAGAGCATCATCTCCAAATCTTAACAGTTAACTTTCCCATTATTCATGTCCTCTCCCTTTATAAAATATGCAGTCCTCTTTCCTTCCTTCCCTAGGCTGCTACATAGATTTAAAAACATGGTAATACGTATGAAGGACACATGTATCAAGTGCTCAGTGAATGACAGGTGTCTCTTCTATTTGCCGGGATATTTTCAGTTGAGTGAAAATATACAGTTCACATGAACGTAAACAAAAGAAACATGAATTGGCCGGGCGTGGTGGCGCACGCCTTTAATCCCAGCACTTGGGAGGCAGAGGCAGGCAGATCTTTGTGAGTTCGAGGCCAGCCTGGGATACCAAGTGAGCTCCAGGAAAGGCGCAAAGCTACACAGAGAAACCCTGTCTTGAAAAAAACCAAAAAAAAAAAAAAAAAAAAAAAAAAGGAAACATGAATTGATGCATGAGACTTGGAATTTCCCAACACCGTCAATCCTGGGCTGAAGATGTGTCTGCAGATCTTTCCCTCCACACTTCAAGCCTCATTTGCTCCTGTCTTTGGTGTTACAGCACCTCTTTTTATTGAAAATTCCCAGTCTACATTCTTGCATGAGTATGATTCCTCTGGCTCTTACAGTCTTTTTGCCTCTTCCAAGATGTTCTCTAAGCCTCATGTATAGAAGCTGCGTTGTATATACGTTGTATATGTACCCACCAGGGCTGGGTACCCCATGATCAGTTGATCTCTGCATTTTGACCAGATGTGGCTTTTTGTAATAGTTTCTGTCTGCCGCAAAAAGAAATTTCTTTGTTGAGGGGTGAGAGCTGTATTACCTGCGGACATAAGTGTAAGTGTTTAGAATACAGTTAGGAAAGTGGCGATAGCAGGTTCCCTTCCAGGTTACAAGGCCTCACCAGTCACGAGCAGTTGGCGCAATTTAGAGGGCATAGATCCCCTTCTATTGATTGGACCTTAAGTCTAGTTGGGTGGCGCTGGTTACCCTGGGGTATGTGTCACTAGTTTATCTTTCTGACTACCTTTCTGCAATGGTCATTGCTGTGGTGTGTAGGCATTACAGCTGGGTGGATAGTACTATGAATCGCTTTTCTCCTTTGGCAGCTTACATAGCTCCTTCCAGTACCGTAAGCCCTAATCCTTCGGGAGGAGGCTTCCAGGTCAGATCCAGGCTGATTCTTCCAAGTCTTGTGTCTGAAGTGGTGTCTTCAGTAATAGGGTCTTCCCTTCTTTTCTGGAAGGCATCAAAAGAAACAGCAATAACTTTTATTGTTTGGGGGGTTTCTGACTCAGAGGTTTCCCATGACTGGCATGGCGGGGTTTACTAGATAATCTATGGTTTAGGGGAACATATTTCACCCCAAATGGTGTAAATTCATTTAAACTATGTGTGTGTGTGTATAAACAAATATGTGTAATTTTAAGTAAGCATAAAATAATGTAGCTCCCTGCCTTTTTTAGACATCTTGGGTGTTATTTATCCTGCCTCCTTCCATCTTTCTCTATGTTGCCCCTCTCTTCCCCCTCCGTAAGTCTCCCCCACCCATTCTCCCCATTTCCCCCTTCATAGCAACTGTGTCCTACTACCCCCCACCCCGTTTCTTGATTTTTGCTGGAATTCTTTCTCTTGAATGAAACAGCCATCTTTGCCACATTCTTGTGGAGGTGGCTGACTCATCTTTACAGGCTGTGATGGAACTTATGTTTCCTTCTGCTTGGAGCCCTTCTTCCTTTGAGAACTCTGGGACCGTATTGCTCATCACAGTAGTGCCCCACCTTAGCCACATGGCCCAGACTTCACATGCCTTCATGCACATGGTCGCAGTGAACTGTCTAAGGACGAGATAGAACCTGGGATGAGCCAACTGGAGCCCCTCCTTGATGGAGTAGACAAGAGGCTCTTTCTCCTTTTGTGTTACTAAATTGGAAAAGATGTCAGCTGAAAGCTGTTTATGGCCATGTTCTCCAACATACATGGGAATCCCACATAGGTTACTGTAGACAGCAAGGCTACATGTGATCAGAGCAAGCGGAGAAAACGAGGCAGAGAACTAGAGGGCTTGAGCATCCCAGACCCTATTCTAATAATGCAGCAGACCATCTGATTTTGTTTTACTTCCATTAAATTACTCAGAATTGAGCCTGTCACTTCAAAGCAGCTACCAGCTTAAATATTTCTTCCTGTAAGACGCCTTTTTGGACTGTGCCCTTGCAGACCTTTGATTATGTGGTTGCTGTCTGCATTTTAGAAGGTACACACAAGTGTTTACCCACTCACAAGGTCCTTTGATTCAGTAATAGCAGCCAAGTGCGACCATGCATCTAGCTGTGCTGGATGTGGAACTTGACTCCTGCTCCTCTTTGCACAGGGTCTTGTAAAAGTAAGAGTTTGAAAATGGTTATTGAATCCATTTGCCAAAGGTCACTAAAAAAAAGATATTTCCTATCATTGTGTTCCTCTCTCTATCCTAGACTCTGTACTGATAATTGATTCATAAACAATGATCTAAAATACTTCACTGGAAATGTAATTTCTGAAAGAAAAAAAAAACAAGCCTGGAGAACATTAGCTATATTTGAAGTGGAAAAGGCTTGCATTTTAAAATAATGAACTCAAGACATGTCTATCTTACCTCTAAATAGCAGGTACAAATTGGTTTATTTGCATTTTCTTGGTTAATTACACATTTTGGAATGATCTTTCCATGTGGAAGTCATTGATAACAGGATCTAATTCCAGAGACCAAAGTGCTATTGAATTGAAGTATTTTCAGGGGTTAGAGGCTTTCCTGGGAATTAGAAATCATGGGTCTTAATTACATCGTGGTCACAGATTAGATGTTGTTGTTATTGTTTTGTGTGTGTGTGTGTGTGTTGTTTTGGAAGCATACAACCTCAAAAATTCAAGTGCCTGTAAATGGAAAATGAGACTATTTGCATCCTTTAATATCAGACCTGTATAGTTTCACAAAATATTACCCATAAATCCTTCTAAGACCCTTAGGTGGCATTCATTAATTTCCTTAGACCTTAAATTGAGGGACAATTTTAGCATTATGGACCAAGAAGTGAGTGGGCAATGCCTTTATGAATCTCTTTTATTGTAGCAGTTGCCGTTTGCTTTGAGGCTTCTGTTCCAGTGATGTGCAAAGTCCATTTGTCTATGAAGAAGGCACAGAGGTGGGGGAAAGGAAGTAGACTTGAGCTGATCATTGGGCTAAGGTTATCATTCGCTTTTTACTTTATTTGGTGTGCATGTGTAGCACACGTGGTGTGTGTGTGTGTGTGTGTGTGTGTGTGTGTGTGTGCTTTCCAGTGTGTGTCCATGTTATTGCAGAAGCTAGAGGCTAGCCTCTGCTATTGTTTCTCAGGACCATCCACCTTGTCTCATCGACAGAGTCTATCACTAGGACTTGGGCTTGTTGGTGAGGCTAGGCCAGCTGTCCAGAGAGCCCTCAGGTTCCAGCTGTCTTCATTCACTAGCACTGAGATTGTAAGCGTGTGCCACCATGCTCGGCATTTTACATGGGTTCTGGGGATCAAACTCAAGTTTTCGTGCTTGCAAGGCAAGCACTTTCTTGACTGAACTAACTCCCTGGCTAGACTTGCTTACTTTTAATTCTTAAAAAAAGTTGTATGAACTTGAGAAAACATTCAGCACATAGAGACAATGATGTTTGGATACTGTAGGTAATTTTTCTGGGTCACACAATCAGAAACTGGATGTATAGAACCCTGTGTGGTCTGTGTACTGGTCTGTACAACCAATTATGATGTCATTTACTTATGACTGACTTTAATAGAAGCAAGGGACCTACTGTGGGTGTCCTACCAAAGAACATTTGGTAGGACATTTGATGGCTGATGAGAACTTCAGATTTTAGTGTGGGTCTCACCTTTTCAGAGTGACTCATAAGCTGAAATATCTTTCCCTTGAGTTTGCCCTTTGATGGAACTCTAGGAATGTCATCTCAAATGGCAGGTTAGGCATTAGATTCACCCGTGAAGCTTGTGGAGAAAATCTGCCTTTAGGCTCACTTCATGTAGCCTCTTTGTGTGGTTACCACCTTCCTGCTTGGGATATGAGACAACCAAGACTTACAGATCCCCTGGAGAGAAGACAAAACCAGTCCTGTAGATGTGGGGAATCCTTTGATACTCGGGTTTCTAAACTGGCTTCAAAATTGATCTGCTCTTCATAAAATGCATCAGGCAGAGTGTTTGCCATCTGGAGTAGGTTAGAGCTGAAACACTTAATGGAGGCAGGGGGACATCATCTAGCACATATGTGAGCCCACTGAAGGGGGAAACCTTTGGCAACAAGCCAAGAGCCTCACCTTGAAGGGGGCTGTACCCCATGTGACACCAGATGACTAGATAGGCAGCTGTGTCTCACTTGGGCAGTTCCTAATGCACCCCTGAAGGGACACAGGGCCTTGGAGCTCACAGATAATTGTGTCTCACAATTGTCTGATGCTCCCTGAATGCTCTTGACCCCCCTCCCCGACACACACACACACACACACACACACACACACACACACACACACACACACACTGTGTTGGAAGTGGTTTACTTGTTGGAGTACTGAGGCTCAGCCAACATGGAGCGTGGCTGTGGGAGGATTACAGTGAAGGGCAGTGCTGCTAAACTAATGTGGAGAGTGTGGAGAGTGTGGAGAGTGTGGAGAGTGTGGAGAGTGTGGAGAGTGTGGAGAGGGGATGCTGGAGACCGATAGCAAGTCAGTTCTGTCTGGCATAAATGCTGGTTCAGATTTGGATGTAACAACTCTATTGGCAAGAGACGGCAATGGTTTCCTAAGGCAGGTATTCTTTGGAGCTCAAAGAAGTAGACTTTGAAGGAGGTGAGTACCATTCTCTTAATGTCACTTATTAAAAAGGGGTATGTGCAGATGTGTGTGCATTTGTGCATTATATTTTTTTTTTTTTTTTTTTTTTTTTTTTTTTTTTTTTTTTTGTTTGTGCAGTGTGTCAGATTTTGTGCATTATCAGTCACAAATTTGATGGCGTGGCTTTTGGAAACAGCTGTAGAGTATTGAGGGATAAAGCCCAGATCACATTTCATCTATATTGGAGCAAATCAAGTAGCCTACTATGTACTCTATGTGTCAGCAAAAGATGGGCCAGGAAGGCTATATTTCTTAAGATTGGAGCAGAGAATGATCTGCCCTTACAGACTTCTGTAGCATGAGCACCATCTGTTAGAAAGAAGGAAGATCCAGACAGACCCAAGTACTCAAGTAAGCCTTTGTATAGTGTTGGGGATAGGACCCAGGGCCTCACTCCGGGTAGGCAAGCACTGCATCTTGGAGCTACATCCACAGCCAACTGCTTCTTAACCAAGAACTGCTGTTCAGAAATATGCTTTCATTATTTAACATGGAAAACTAGGGCTAGAGAGGTGGCTTAGCAGTTAAGGGCACTGGCTGCTCTTGCAGAGGACCTGGGGTGGGTTCTCAGCACTCACATGGAGGCTCACAATCTATAACTCTAGCAGGGGGTCTGACATCCTCTTCTGACCTCCACAGGACCAGGCATGCAGGTGGTGCACCAACATTCATGCAGGCAAACATTTGTAGACATAAATTTTTAAAAAAGAATCCAAAGGGGCCTGGAGAGATGGCTCAGAGGTTAAGAGCACTGACTGTCTTTGCAGAGGTCCGAGTTCAATTCCCAGCAACCACAGGATGGCTCACAACCATCTGTAATGAGATCTGGCATCATCTTCTGGCCTGCAGGCATACATGCAGACAGAACACTGTATACATAATAAATAAATAAATCTTAAAAAAAAGAATCTAAAAAAATAAAAAGAAAAATTTCAAATATATCTAAAAGACTCACTATCTCCTCCCCAGAGAACAATGTTTCCTTTTTGTCCCTAGGTTCTTCTAGTTCGTTTCTATCCTTATTCATATTGATAACTCCTCCTCAAGGAGGTATTGCTCACTTATGGAGAACCTTGTGGATTTTCTAGCCCACCACCCTATTGGTCATGTTTTCCCTATTTTGACTTAATGAATAGAGATACAAACTTCTTGTGCATGTCCATAAATGTTCCCAAGAATTAATCCCTAAAATGCAGGCTACTGGACAGTAAGGACCAGATTCGGCAACCACAAATGAGCTTATACCTTATACACTGTGAAATGTGGGAGCTACTTGGCCCCAAGTGCCTTAACTTGTCTTTCTATAAAACAGAAATGTACCTGCCTCAGAGCTGGGCCACAGGCTTTGTTTTGGACTATTTTAGAGGAACTTAGAGCAGTATCTGATACACAGCAAATACGATGCAGGTGTTTGCAAGTGAAAAAATAAATCTGGGAGCAAAAGTAGTTAACTTTTGCATTTTTAAAATTTTGAGATTGACTTATTTAATTATATGTGTGTGGGTGTTTTGCCTACATGTATTTCTATGTACCACATGTGTGTAGTGCCTTCAGTGGCCAGAAGAGGGCATTAGATCCCCTGGAACTGATGTTACAAATGGTGCTGGGAGTCAAACTCAAGTCCTCTGGAAGAACAGTCGGTGCTCTCAGCCTCTGAGCCATCTCACCAGCCCTGATAGTCACCTTTTAAAAACTCTAATGCCTATTTTCTTGCCTCAGTGGCACAGTGGTTACAGTATGGATGACGAAATCACCTCGCCCCAAGCCTGGCTATGTGTTTTTTGGTGTGGGGGTTTCAATGAGATGGCTCCCATATTCTCAGGCATCTGAATACTTGGTCTGCAGTTGGTAACACTGTTTGGGGAGGATTAGGAGATGTGGCATTTCTGGAGGAAGTGTGTCACTGAGGGTGGGCTTCAAAAGCCATGCTCAGTTCCCAGTGCCCGCTCTGCTTCTGTTTGTGTTGGAGAAGTGAGCTCTGGGCTGCTGCCACACTTTCCCTTGGGGATTGTGATGGACGATTGTCTCTCTAGAACTATAGTCCCAAAATAAACACTTCCCGCCTTGGTTGTGGTGTTTTATCACAGCAAAGTGATAAAGTAATTAAGATACCTGGGAACATGCTTTAAAATGCCAATCTCTTGTTTTGTCTTGTGTAGAGCAGGGTGATGATAAACAGCTACCCTACAAAACTGCAGATGGGACATTGACAGACACAGAGCAGGTGACTTGGTACTCAGCAGAGGATGAGGGACCAATACTGGTGGTTGGTCTTTACTCGAGTCCTTTCATTTTAAGGAAAGGAGACTCAGAAGGCAAGGCCTGCATCCTTAAAGCACTAAGATCAAAAGACACAGTGAGTGAAAGGATATACCCAGTTCTAGGCCATTTGTTTGTTGGGTCGGGTCAGTCAGTACGGGGATTTTAGGTAGAATTTATCCAGCTGTGTTAACACCCAGTGATGTGCACAGGGGGGGGGGGGGGTCAGCTGTGCCGCCTGGGAAACTTGTTATCAGGATCCGAGAAGGTGTGGGGGCTGATTATCTCTCTGAAGAAAGAGGTAAGAAAACAAAATAATACAAGAGGAAAGTGAGGCGGTGGGTGCTTGAGGGGAACGTCTGTTGGTTGGTACCACATGCAGAAGGGATGGATGCGCCAATCAGGTAACAAGCTGTGTTTGCCGCCCTGTGGAATGAAAGAAACAAGGGACCCTGACCAGGAAGATGGTTTCATGGGTAAACATCCCCCAGATGCTTGAGGACCTGAGAGCTGAGTGGGGCAGCGCTTCCCACGCCACTGGCCTCTTTGAAGAGTCAGGACCGAGTCCCTCCTCGGAGATGGCCCTGAGTTGTACAGAACTCGCCGTGAAGAAGATACAGTGCCAGTGGCGGCAAGAGTAAGAGGGTCTGGCTTTACTCACCGGGAGAAACTTAAGGCGGAGGAAAGAGCAGCCATTGCTCTCTACTTAGAATGCAACGGTAGGAAGTGAACTCCCAGCTGCTGCGTGAGACATTGAAGAATCTCCGAGAAACATTATCCATAGTGTGCATTTTAAGAGACCACAAATGATTACAGAGGAAGTCATGCAAGCTCTTGAGGTGTGTTTAAAACAGGACCTTTTCTTTAGGGGGGTTAGGGGTGGGAGGTGGGGTGCTTGTTTCAGATTATCTTAGTGGGTCTTCAGTAGAGATGGGAACAGGCTGGGCAACTCTCAGGGTTCTGTTCTTTCTAGGATTTGATGATTTAAAAAAAATGATCTTATGGAGATCTTTCTGGCTTCTTTTCTATTGCAGCCACCCAAGGAATAGCTGTTGCCTTGACAACAAGGGACAGTCCTAGGTTCCTCATATGCTAATAGGAAAACGGCCAATTTTCTTGTTCATAAAAGAAAACTGTTGGTTAATAGCTCCCTCCCTCCCTCCCTCTCTCCCTCCCTTCCTCCCTCCCTCTCCTTTTCTACTATTCTTCCCAGTCACTCTACAATGAACCTCACTGAAAGGATAGACTGGTTTATATCTTCAGAATTCTCACTGAAACTTGAGAAACTCATTCACAAAGGCATTGGGAGTGAGCCAATGGCGTGAGCATTGGGGGAAATCAACAGTCAATGTTGGAGAAGCATAAGATGCTTTGCTCGTGGTAGGGTACAGCAGACGGAACAGATCCCGAGAGGCACAGGAGACTAGGAGACTAGCAGCTTCCTTCACGTGTAAGTCTCCCATGTTAGAAGCCACGATTATTTGCTCAAGGGCAGAAATCATGCGATAACCTCTGATGTGCCCCTTGCTACCTTAAATATAGCCAGGTACGGGCTGAA
Source organism: Peromyscus leucopus (assembly GCF_004664715.2). Classification (NCBI taxonomy): domain Eukaryota; kingdom Metazoa; phylum Chordata; class Mammalia; order Rodentia; family Cricetidae; genus Peromyscus; species Peromyscus leucopus. Next base: position 13,926,177 of record NC_051068.1, on the reverse strand, counting down.
GCAGACTGGCAACTGATAGTAAGCGCCTGAGCAAATTGACCCATGTGTTAGCAGAGAGCTGAAGTTCACAGAGGAAGCGCCAGCCCTCTGCAGAGTGTCTTAATGCCCTAGCTGTAAAAGAAGACAAGCGTCCCAGACCAGTGGTGGGTTTTGGAGGCTGGTTAGGGTTACCGGGTCCAGTACTGTCATGATCTCCTTCCACAGCTCTAGTACCTGGGTGAAAATGTCCATGGGTTGTGGAGGCAGATTCTAGTCTGTTTTGCTCATAAATGTGTGTCCCTGTCACTGACACAGACAATGTACCTGATGTATTGCTGGCGATCAGCAACCATTAAAAAAGAATGAGTGAATGTCTACAGAATTCTTAGTGTTGGGAGGCCAGAACCAGGAAAGTTAGCACCTCTTGATCTAGTGGCTAACCATGGAGTAGAGGACCCAGAGAATAGAGGTTTAGTAAGAACAGAAATGCTTGTGAAGTGTCCTCATGACAGACAGCTGACGGGAGCTGAGCTGGGGGAACACCCAGGCAGAGGGAACATGTGCACTAAGGCTGCCATGAGAGAGCGTGAAGACAAGAAAACAAGTTGAGCTGGACCAGAATTCCCAGTACAAGAGATGAAAGATGGAGCAAGGAGCAAGTGGGAACCAGTTCATGAAGGTAAACCAAGCTTAGAGGCCATGGGGAGCAGGTGTGTCCAGATGTGAGGATTAAAGAAATCGTCGTGGCTGAGATACTGAGATGGCACTAGATGTCCACTATGGAAGGCTGGAGACTGGTCAGGGGCAGCTTCCATGGTCAGCTCCTTGAGGAGTAGTGTGCTGGCTAGTTTTATGTCAACTTGACACAAGCTAGAGTCGCTGGAGAAGAGGGAACCTCACTAGAGAAAATGCCCCAATAAGATCAGGCTGTAGGCACACCTGTAGGGTATTTTCTCCATTAGTGATTGATATGGGAGGACCCAGATCATTGTGTGTGGGGCCACCTTGGGCTGGTGGTCCTAGGTTCTCTGAGAAAGCAGGCTGAGCAAGCCATGGAGAGCAAGCCAGTAAGCAGTACCCCTCCATGGCCTCTGCATCAGCTCCTGCCTCCAGGTTCCTGCCCTGCTTGAGTTCCTGTCCTGACTTCCTTCTGTGATGAACAGTGATGTGGAAGTCTAAGCCAAATGAACACTTGCCTCCCCAAGTTGCTTTGGTCATTGTGTTTCATAGCAATAGAAATTCTAACGAAGACCAGAAGGGAGATTGTGTTAATGTTGAAGAACCTCAAGAGCAAGGATAGTTAGGTCTGCTGGTGTATGTCTAGTGTCTCTATTTAGCAAGTTCCAGGCCAGGGCTACATAGTGAGACCCTCTCAGAAACAAACAAACAAACAAACGAAGGGCTGATTTTAACACAGGCCAGGGAATATTCTCTCATATTCCCTCTCTTTGTCTCTCTGTCTCTCTCTGTCTCTCACTCCACCCCTCACCTGTGCAGGCCTGTCTGAGCTTGTTCACAAGCTGGTAAGAAACTTAAATGAAGAGATGGGTAAAGAGAGGAACAGATGACAGAGTGGTCACCTGAAATGTTGCTCCTAAGTCAGTGTGTCTGTTTTAAAACACAGTCCATACAAAAGTCTAGTCTGCTGAATGAATTCATTTCATTAAGCCTTCAGTGAGCAGACTGTGAACATCTGCCAAGTGGCTGGTGCTCATTACTAGTCATGGCTTGCATTTCAAGAGTAAAAGAATTTCCAAAGAACTCACTTCATGAAGTCATATCAGACAGAAGCAAATCAAATAGAACACCGTAGGCTAATACAGCAGATAACTCTAACTTTTTATGAGCAGCCAATGCCACGATGACACTCCCAAGACCTCTTAGCTGATTTATAACACACTACAAATCCTCCAGATAACAGAAGCTGACATGGATAACTTCTGGTTTAAATTATGTTTCCTGGTACTGCTTAGGGTCGGTAAGTAACATAATCAATCAGTCATTGTTTTGCTGGGTGATAGAGGGGGTATCTGTGAATTCTACACACCATCCTTACTTTTCTAAAGCCTTTTGTCTTTGAGAATTCACAATGAATATTTTTATATACAGTTAGATTAATCACTAATTCATATTTATAATTTTTTACATAGTACCAATGTTAAAATGTATGTGATCTCTCTAAAAGATTGATTTACAAGTCGCAACCTTCAGCTTACATTGTGTTGTTAATTATCACCATGACTATGACTGTTTCATGCAATGTCAGCTGTGGCATTTGGAAAAGTAAGAGGGGCTACACTTCCCACACTTGGCGTTTGTAATACGGAATCAGAGTAGATGGTAGTGACTGCTAGTTTGCTATTTGGTCCATGGTTACTTGGGGGAGGGACTTCTCAAGTTCATCTCCAATGCTGCATCCAGATGTTTGGCTCAGATGTTGGGAATAATGGTCTTCATTGTACTAGTGAAGCTCTGGCGTGAACCAAAAAAAAAGGATAAAAGAAGAAAAAAGGCATTGATGGTGCTTTACATATACAGACGTGTAGCGCCATCTGCTGGATTCCAGCACACATGAGACAGAAGAGCACATGCTTCCACCAGCAGTGAAGGCCTAAGCAGCACAGCTCTGAAGGGGCGTGGCCCACTCAGGGCTTCAGACCCCAGTCTACTAACACTGGGAATACTTTGATATAAACAACCTTTCCATCCCTGGCTTTAGGAAAGAGCCAGAGAAAATTGTTAGCTGTTGTTTATAGTCACACACCTACACAACTGAGTATACAAACACACAGTCACACATACATACAAGCACATACATACACACATATACACACATGCACATATACACACATGGATATATACACAGATCCATGCACACACACACTTATACACATGTTTTCATACAGACACACACATGTACACATACATGTGTACATACACACATATCCAATACACACATGCTTATACATATCCATGCATACATACATACATACATACACATGCACATATACACACACCACTGTGATACACACACAGTGCACGCTGGCTTCATCTCATCACAGCACGTGAACATACGTGGACTGCACTCAATTAGTTACACAGCACTTCTGCATGTAGTGGCTGACATTGGAAAAATAAATCTTCTGACTATTTCAGAAAGTGATTAGGAAGTCTTTTAGGGTTGGGGTGCAGTCAGGTGGCAGAGTACTTATCCCGTGGGTGAGGCCCTGTGTTTGATCTGCTGTATTGGGAAAAAAAGATCAATAATTAGAGAAGCCTTTTGTATTGTTTTTTTCTGCATCAAAAATGTTTTCTTTAAATATAACTATGGAAAATTTTCACATAAAAATACATATGTTGAACAACCCATTCATTAACTTGCAAGTATCAGGATGTTAACAGGTACCAGAGACAATGACCTGAACACTGGGGCAGTTCCAACAATGCCATCAGAGACACTGCAGTGTCTCTGCATGTCATGCTCCATGGTGAGAGCTTGGAACCCACATTAATGTGCCCAAAAATCCTGATAAAGCCCATGAAGGACACGTTTCCACTAAGGACTAATCACTGGACAAGAGCCACCGAACACGTGGAGCACAGCAGCCCTTGGCCTCGCGACATTCTCCCTCCGGTGTCTATTACATCCTCCATCCTGCGGTACTGCCTCTGGGGCCTGGGCACACACCAGCTAACATGCAACTCCCTGTACACCTTATCCTCAGGCATGATCTAGTTCTGCTGGGGATAAATTCCCTGTTTGTTCAGGTGTAACTAGGGAGGCAAGAGGCAGGTGAATCTCTGTGAGTTTGAGGCCCACCTGGGCTACCGAGTGAGTTCCAGGAAAGGCTCAAAGCTATATGGAGAAACCCTGTCTCGAAAACAAAACAAAAAAACAAACAAAAAAGCCGGCTGGTGGTGGCGCACGCCTTTAATCCCAGCACTCAGGAGGCAGAGCCAGGCGGATCTCTGTGAGTTTGAGGCCAGCCTGGTCTACCGAGCAAGATCCTGGACAGGCACCAAAACCACACAGAGAAACTCTGTCTCAAAAAACCAAAAGAAAAAAAAAATTCTATAAAAGAAGATCTGAATAAATGGAGAAATGTACATTTCTGTGTGGGGAGACAACATAATAACATTGTCAGCTCTTAGATTATCTCCCACATCCAATGTATTTCCAGTGAAAGTCCTTGAGACTTCCTCATTTGAAGACAACGTCTCAGTCACTGTTCTATTGCCGTGCAGAGAACCCCATGACCAAAGCAGTTCTTAGAAAATAAAGTATTTATAGGGCCAGAGGTTCAGTCCATTATCACCGTGGAAGGGAGGGACCATGGTGGCGCACATGGCGCTGGAGCCGCAGCTCAGGGCTACGTCCTGACCCACAGGCTGAGATGGAGGAAAAGTGAACCACTGGGCTGGGTGTGGGTTTTTGAAAACGTCAAAACCCACCCCCAATGACACACTTCCTCCAGAAGGCCACACTTAGTCCTTCTAATCTTATGAAAGAGTTCCACTCCCTGGTGACCAAGTATTCAAATATATGTCCCTATGGAGGCCATTTTTACTCAAACCCCCACAGACAAGTCAGGGGCTGGCCAAGATGTCTCAGTGGTTAAGGGTGCCTGCTGCTGCTGACCTGAGTTCCATCTCTAGGACTCACCTTGTGGGTGGGAGGAAAGAGCCAACTTCCGAAAGTTGCCTTTGGCCTCTGTAGGTGACATACATCTTAAATACAAGGGCGTGGTGGCGCACGCCTTTAATCCCAGCACTTAGGAGGCAGAGGCAGGTGGATCTCTGTGAGTTTGAGACCAGCTTGGTCTACAGAGTGAGTTCCAGGACAGCTGAAGCTACATAATAGATTGAACTTGTGTTCAAAACAAAACAACAACAAAAACCCAAAGAATAAAAACATACTCTTGTTTTGTTTTAGTCGTTTCCATTCTGGCGAGACGGCACAGAGTAAAGGCACTTGCTGTGCGAACTTCACAATCTGGGTGTGATTGCTGGATCCCACAGTGCAAGGAGAGGCTGGCTGGCTGGCTTCTGTAGGTGGTTCTCTGGTCTCTGCATGTATGCCACGGCGTACATGCAGTGGTACTCACAGACATGCACATCACACACACAACACACACACACACACACACACCTTAAAGTTAGGCATGTGACAAGAACAGCACATAGTTTGTTTTTAGGGTATTAATGAAAGGGTCAGGTCTTGTCACACAGCTCCTCCTCAGGACACAAAACAACACGTAAAGGTAAACACATCCGCCACGAACTGCCACGGCACAGTCAGATGGACTGACGACAGCTCTGTGACAGTCAGATGGACTGACAGCTCTGTGACAGCGCTGGCTAGTTGGGTCAACTGTCACCCCAGACACGATAGGAAAGAACGTGCTGTCTTACCAAACATGTTATCAGGGGATGATAAAGTGGGTGAGCTGTGTCCGGGCTCTTGGCCTCTAGTCAAAGGGTTGATGCAAAGGCACAGAGTTTCAGCAAGGTGACTTCATTCAAAGCAAGATGACAGCTCAGGTCAGATGCACAGTTGAGACTGACTTCGGGCCACGTGAGTGAGGACACCCAGGGCCCGATTATTGTTTTTGGCCAAGTTTAATGGGGTTAGGAGAAGGAGCTCAGTGACTAGGGGCATAGTTTGGGTGTTTTGACTGGCGAGTTTGGATGACATAATCCCTTGCTCAGTGTTCACGTTCCTTCCTATGATGCATGATTTCAATCTTATGCACGCCCAATTATGCATAGGCATGAGATGGTAAATAAGGGATTCTCCCTAAAAATCTCACTTAGACGACACTGTTTAACTCACTGTACGTGTACGCCAAACCAGTTTATGCCAGACCAGACCCCCTATCCTCACACCTACATGTATTAGGAATATGTCTGAATGAAAACCACCTAACTTTGATGGCCATTAAGGAGAGGAGAATGTCTTCTGTTGTCCAGAGCAGAGTGTAGACACAGCTCAATGCAGATGGACATCGTGGGTTCTAACAGGTGGCTAGGCCAGGTTCAGGGAGAGTGTGTGCACATGGCATATACAGATGAGGGGCCTAGGTTTCCTAGTGCCTTGTTAGAACAGGAGTGCACAGTGCCTAAGCCTAATGGAGTCAGGTTGTTAAGCTCTCCCCATGCTTGCCTGCCTCACTGCGTCCTGGCCATCCTCTTCTTCTTCCTTTCATGTCCTGGCTGCCATGAGGGGAAGAGCTGTTTCCACCAGGAAATCACATCAATGTTGCACTGCTTTCCACAGGCCCCAAAGCAGCAGAACTAATCAAATGTGGGCGAAATCTCTTTCTAGGAGCCCAAAATAAACCGTCCTTCTTAATTTGGTTATCTCAGGTGCTTGTTACCACGATGGAAAACTGGCTAACAGAGACCAAGGGCAACATGGTGCTTACATAAAGGGAGGGACTTGAAATAAGTTAATGGTAACATACGGCACTTTCGGATTCTAGAACAGCTGCGAAAGAATAGTGGCTGACCGAAGGTGATAGATGCATTTTGAAGATAAAACTGGCAAATTTAGTAATGGGTTTGAATCTATGAGAAAAAACATGATTTTTAAGGCAATTATTCTCAGTCATAAATGAAACTCATTCACCCTGCAGCCAATTAACTAGGCCCCTCCAATTGTGAAGCCATGTAACCAGCTCCTTCTTTATGAGCACACTGTGGCTGCAGGCAGCAGCATCCTGGGTGGTGCACAGAGCCTGTTGAGTCGTGAGCTTCCCTGAAAGACCTTAGAGCTTTCCAGGGGATGGTCATGTTTCTGATTGCATGCTGCCCTCAGTGTGCACTCTAGACATGTATACAGGGTGCTGTTGTGAAGCCCCAGGTATAATTAGGGTTCCACTGGCCAGGTTACCATGTCCACCCTTAACAGGATGCAGACTAAGGAAGGTGTGACTGAGTCCCTGCATAGTGCCAGGTTCAATTCCCGGGTGCCACGTCTCAGATTTACATCTCAAAGAAGTGCGGATTTAAAGAGGTGAATGAAGATGAACTTGAAGACATGGTGGTGGGGGAACAGCTCTCCCAGCTGGCTGTGAGGTCCGACAGATCCTCAGTGCTGGTCCCTGCACTCTGGAGGCTTCCAGAGTGCTGCCTGTTTAATGATGCTGCCCACCAACAAAACATACACACTATCCAGAATAAGTAAGTATGGTTCACAAAAGGTAACTAAGGGTTGAAAGTCACAGCACTGGCCAGGCATGGCTTGCCCACCTGTAATCCCAGCACATGGAGGTTGAGACAGGATCACTGTGAGCTCAGCCATAGAGTTTCTATCTTAAATAATGACAATAAGAAATGGAGGCGTTGGGGGGGAATAGGATCAAAATACATTGTATGAAATTATAAAATATTAATAAAAGGAAGAAAATATAAAGCTAAATTTATCAAAGTAATAGCATTAGCTAAGCTAGAATTTACTGTGGTGCTACCTACCATCAAAGGCAATTTTCTGGTGGAGATGTAGGTTGGTGACAGAGGACTTCCCTGGGTATGTCCCCTGCTCTGGAAACTTCAAAAGCCAGTATTCTTTTCCTTGTACCATGAATCTGTAGTAAATATAAAATCTCTCTCTCTCTCTCTCTCTCTCTCTCTCTCTCTCTCTCTCTCTCACACACACACACACACACACACACACACACACACACATTTATGACATGGGTATAGATGAGCATAAACATTAAATATTTTTAAATAGTTTGATGTCTGGTAAGCTGCTGTTTGTTTTCCTGGTCTCTCCTTGTAGAGCTGGTAAGACAAACAAAATGTTTTGTTAACTTTGGTCTCGAGACCTCAGGACAGGACTGGCTGGAAGTAACTGACAGCTAGAGGAGCCGCAAATGGCCAAGACCTTGTACAGTAAAGACGAGAGCGGCTTAAGCTCTGACGCAAGGCTTCCCATTGCTCCTGAGATTCAAAGAAATGCTTGCAGGCCCTGAAATATATAATGAGTATTTGTGTAAACACTGCCTACACAATATAGACCCATGTAGGGTTTAGAAAAGAACCAAGTGATCACCCAGTGTTTCAGATATAAAGTACCAGGCTGGGTTGAATTTAAAGGCCTCTTTCATCTCTGTTACGCTGTGAAACCTGTTACTTCAAGAGTCTACAAAGAAAACCCCTGAAATGTGTCCTCATTCACAACTGGAGAAAAGAAAATTAAGCTAACATGACCAGGGAGCCAGTGGTTTGGGGCCTCAGAAGCAAGTCCCTGAGGTGCCTGGAGGAGGTGCTTGCCTTCAAGGGGCCTTCAGCCCAGGAGGTGGCAAACCGAGATTCAGCGGAGGACTGTGGCCTGACACTCATCCCTCCAGCTAAGGCATGCTACGCTATGAGGCTCCTTTTAGGGATAATTGATGGAGAAACAGAGACGAGCCTCTGTGCTCCCCTCTGTCTCAGTTATAGACCGACAAAGACGTCTTAGCTCTGCAGACGGGCTGGTTATTGTGTCTGAATCTGTGGTAGGAGGGAGTGTGGGGAGCTGGGAGGAGCGGAAGAAGTCCTGGTGTATATTCTATCACCTAGGACCACTGATCCTTAAGCTGCCACCTTTGTGGAACTAGAGAGATTGTAGGGTTAATTGTGTGAGCTGCCTCTCAAGCTGCCCCCATTTGGGGGGTGGGGTGGGGTGTACATTCTAACAGCTGGCTCCAAGAGCTGCCCATTAATGTCCTACATTTCCCCTCCTATGTTTCCCCTTCCTGTCCCTGACTTTAGCTGTGGATAATGAAGGTGCTACAGTCACAGCCATTAGCACCTGCCACCGGAAGCCCCTTAGGGGATGGGTCTAGAGAGGCCACAGGGGACCGGAAGAGTGAGCCGCTAGAGCTGAATGCTAGGACCTTGGGTTGGGTGCATGACCTGCTGCAAGTGGGTTTGATAAAACTGGTGAAGACCACAACAACCGGAAAGAATTTAAGAAGTGAATTGACTTTTCAAATACCACATCCTCCTTGACTTACTCTCACAGCAGTGTGTGGCACACACACAACCCCCAAAAGGCGTTTGGAAAGCAGTGTATTAGCGTTGACAGCTTGCCTTCTGGGTAGGCAGGACTGTTGGGCTGTGCACTTCCATCTAGGCCTCCTGACTTGATCAGAACTTCGATGGTGTGAGAGCTGGAATGTTGCAGACCCCAAATTATCTTGGTCTGTCTTCAGTTTCCCTAACACAGTGGGAACCCATTGCCCATTTTACCAGGTAATACTTTCTGAAGTGTGTTAACTTAGCAGACTGTTAGCTTCCACCAACCCAGAAGCTAAGAATGTCACCAGATTATATCTAAAGCCTGTAGCACAGACTTCCCAACTGTGCTATACTGTCCTTGGTGGCATTTTCATCAATGCATGGGAAAATGCCTTGATTTATAGTTTCCTTTTCTTCTGCAACTACAAACACGTCATCAAACAGTTTCCAGGCTAGAACACGCTATTTGGGGCAGCCTGGATCTGTGTTCTCGGACCATGGTCCCTCACATATGGCTCAAGAATAAATTCGAAGTTCCTTTTGGGTACTATAGTCTCTCGCAACCTTGTGGTCTTCCATCCTCGCACCCTATAGTCCACTATCCTGGCATCCCAGGAACCCTGTGTCTTCCATTCCCTGAACTCTGTGATCCTCTGGGGCACCCGAGGTCGCAGATTTACTCGTTCTGGAAGTCCTGGAAGTATGCCTATCCTTGCAAGGAAAGCTGTGCCTCACAGAACCGGGCAAGCAACTCCTCCCACCCCACCCCACCTTCAGAAAGAACGAGGGAATTCTCAAAGGAAGTTCCGCCTTCCAGCCTTAGTGCTTCCTGTTTGGTAACTAAGGGCTCCTGGCTGTTGCTAGGACCGCAGAGTACAATCAAGCAGGCTCTGTAGACTCAGGCTGCGCGCTCCAGGGAAGGGTTTTGGGGTCTGTCTGCGCTCGCTTCAAGCCGAGCATCATGAGCAGCGAGTTTCTGTCAGAGCTGCCCTGGGAAGATGGGTTCGCTATCCCAGTGGCAAACCAGGAGAACAAGATGCTGGAGGATCAGGTGAGGAAGATCTGGTAGGAGTTAGGGGACAGACAGGAGAGGACCCGCTGAAGAACCGGGAGGCGGGTGTGGGGTTGGAGGGGTGAGGGTGGGGACTGGTTGAGCACCGCCACGACAGCCAGATGAGGACCAGTGGTAGGATGGAGGACTAGGTGAGGACCGACTAGGATGCAAGGCCAGGTGGGTATCCACTGGGAATCAGGGGTCAAGACCCTCGAGGTCTGTGTGCCACGCTGCCCAACTCATCTGCGCCTACCATGCCCTGGCCTCATCCCTTAGGGCTGATGCTCATCCTCCTCACTGTCCCTGCTGCTCCTATCATTTATAACCCATTTGAAAGTTTTATCGAAGTAACAATTTCTATTCAGCATCATGAAACCCGGAGTCTCGCTCCTCCAGCTGTTTTAGGTGCCAGCTAGCAGGCTTCCCTCATCCAACTAAGGATTGCAGATGGATTATTGGTGTTTGCTTAGTAACCGCTGTTTACGCACATGCGCACACAAGACAGCGATCTCGTGGGCATTAGCGTGTCTGTGATGCTTAAAGTGGCTTGAGTTGCTTTCAAGAGGGAACATTTCAGTGAAGTATGCAGTGTAAGAGTTTCAAAGTGAGGATCAAGGTGTCACAGGAGGGTGAAATATTTCGCACTGTAGGACGAACTTGCATCAACTAGAATACATACCGTTTAATCCTCATGTTAAAAGCAAAATTAAAAACTGCAACTGGCTCCACAAAGTTTACACATCTTTAGCGGCCAGCCTGAAGCCCCACAAGTTGGTGTTAGGGTGTAGGGAAGATGGCCCAAGAACGGACAATGTGTACAAACTGACAGTGTAGGAGGGAACATTCCCTGCCCTATGAATAATGAAAATGGAAATCCTTTGAGTGGACCTGCTGAGAAGAGCGGGAAGTTCAGAAGTCTCTGCCCTGATGGCACGTCTGTTTGGGGCTGGGCATTTTCCCTTAAAGACCGTCAACCTTGGGATCCCTGACAGTGTGGGAGTCATAGCTGCCAGCTGTTGGCTTAGAACCTGCTTGCCACCCTGGTGTGAGAGGCTAGTGGAAACATCACCTTTCAGTGCTATCACAAGGCACCAAAGACGTAGGGTACCTTAAGTGGTGCTGTTTGGTGTGGCTGCATATTTGTCTCATAGGGCTTTATATTGCGTGTATTAACTGCTTTAAAAAATTATACAGCAGTGGAAAGAAATTCAGAGGCCAAAAACTGAATTAATGAGGACATTATCCTGGGCATGGTGCCACATGCCTTTAATCCAAGTACTGAGAAGGCAGAGGCAAATGGACTACTGTGAGTTCAAGGCCAACCAGGGCTACATAGTGAGACCTGCCTCAAACCAAACCAAAACCCAACCAAATCCCCAAATCACCACCAAACAAAGAACAAACCCTGACATTATCAACTTTGTAAGTTTAAGATACTCAAATAGAATAAAATGTGTTTTTATTGGTCTTATCACCAGGGTTTATTATATTTTCGTGTAGTCCAGTGTTGTTTTGCTGTATATTTACATTGATTTAATGGTCCTCTCTGTGGGTGATGTTGCTTAGTTTAATCTTTCCTGAATTTTTCTCGCTGGTTGGGGTTTATTCTGGTCATTGCAGGAAGGTCCTGGGGTGCTATACTTTCAGCCATCTGCGTCCTTGCTCAGAAACCCAAGCAGAGGCTTAAGACTCTGTCACTCCTCCCTTCGTTGACTGCCGCTGTGGTCCTGCAGGTCCCAGGAGGACTAATTTCCCACAGGCCCTGTTCTGCACTGCTGACTTGGGAATTCCCGATTCCCTGCTAAATTGAGGTTCCAGTTCCAACACCACCTCCCTTGGATTATTTCCTTGTTTTGTTGAGATACTTGTCCTGTGTCTCCTGATTGTGGTTTGAATATGAGTTATCCCCTCAAAAGGCTGATGTGTTGAGGGCTTGACCCCCACCTGAGATGTGATTGGCTTGTGAGCTGTAACTTGGTCAATAGATGAACCCATTTACGACCTACTGTTTTATGGGCACCGAGGAGGTGGGGAATACTTGGAGGAAGCAGGTTCCTGGTGCATGGCCTTTGTAGGTTTACTGGCTCCCGGATCTTTCCCCTCTGATTCCCAGTTGCTATGAGGCGAGGGTCTTCACTCCATGTTCCCCACTGGGACAGTGCCAAGCAACCGGGACTGACCTCCCCAGCTCTGCTTAAACAAGTGCTTTCTTCTTTAAGTTGTTTTGCTTTATTTGAGAGACCATGAGTCACCTTCCCAAACGATGTGATGAAACACTCTGAGGCCTCCAGTCACAGAGAATGGCTGTGTTTACCTTCACATTTGGTAATAGTTTGGAAATATATTTTCCCTAGGATTGGGAATGTGTTGCTGTGTTGCTGATGAGTGATCTAATACTGCGCTGATTTCCATTCCATTATAAATTCCTATTAGACAGAATCTCAGGAGACATTTGTGGGTCTAACTTCGGATGTTTGATTTGTTCTGGTAACCACAATGATCAACTACGTTTTCAGGTTCTCTGCTTGTCGCTTTCTGGGGGCACTATGGTCTTGCAGAGGTCTGTTGTATTTCCAACCTCTCTCTCTGTGTATGTCCCTGTGTGTATTTAGTTCTTTGTTTTGAGTTCTGAATTATGTTTCCCCTGAGGTCTTGTTTGTTTGTTTTGGTATATCATGTGTATGTCCTCAACAAGTATCACTGTATATACTTCTATATTCAAAAAAGAAGCAATAAAGTCTGGGAGCCCTGGGGAGGGCTTGTCAAGTTATAATCATAATGCTTTCATTGGAGAAACAGAAGGTTCATTCTGGAGGCAACATTGGCAAAATACTGCTGTAGTGAGCGACTTCACTAATGCCCTCCTCAGAATTAGACAAGTGTAATAGACAAAGACACAGAGATTATGAACAATACAAAACAGTAGAAAATGTAGAGAGAATATATCACTTGATACGCATCTTAGAAGGGTGCCCATAAAAAGCGTTGAGACTGAGTCATGTAGTAGACCCAAACACTGACCTTCCTGCTAAGAGTGAATGATGGGTCAAGAAGGCATCATGCTCTTGAAATGAATGACACCCAGCAGGACAGATGTCATGTAGCCATCCTTTTATGAGTGACAGAATAGTCAGATGAACAGGAAGCAGAATGGTGGTTTCCTGGGACCAGAGAGGGGTAGTGTGGGGAGTTTGTATTTAAAGAGCACACCAGTTCAAAATGGGAACTTGAAAAGGTGGTAGTGGTGGTGATGGTGGTGATAGTGGGTGGTGGTGGTGGTGGTGGTGATGGTGGTGGTGGTAGGTGGTGAGTGGTGGTGGTGATGGGTGGTGGTGGGGTGGTGGTGGTGGTGGGTGGTACGTGGTGGTGGGTGGTGAGTAATGGTGGTAATGGGTGGTGGTGGTAGTGGTAGTGGGTGGTGGTGGTGGTGGTGATAGTGGTGGTGGTAGGTGGTGAGTGGTGGTAGTGGGTGGTGGTGGTGGTGGTACAACAGGTGAGTGTATTTAATTCTGTGCAACGTAATCTCAAAATGGTTAAAATTGCAATGTTTTTATTGTGTCATTTACTGTTATAGTCCCTAAAATAACATAAAAATAGAAATCTTAAAGCTCATATTCCCTGATACAACAGAATTCATAGTAGATAAAACAGAAATCTTGCAAGCCATAGGCCCTGACATTAAATCAACAGAATTTACAGAGAAAATTTCAAACAATCTTTTTTTTTAAAGTCTGAGACATCTTTCTCTAAACACATTCTTGGTTAGTCTTGTATCAACAAGAAATTGAACTGGAAAAATCCTTCAGAAAATAATTCAAGGGGACTTCTTTGTATCCAGGTCCATGGGAAACAGAAAAAAATATTAGAGAAAATATGTAGCCTTACACACCTCCGTAGTTAAACAGTAAGTAAAAAAGTGAAGAAGCTGAGAACTCAGTGGATTTAAAAACAGCATCAAGGGACTAGAGAGATGGCTCAGCTCTTTCAGAGGACCCAGGTTTGATTCCCAGATGGCTCACACCATCTGTAACTCCAGTTCTGGGTGGTCAGATGCTCTCTGTTCACCTCTGCAGGCAGGAGGCATGCACACGGTGTGCAGGCAAATATGCAGACAAAAATACCAATACACAGAAGACAGAAAAGTAAACAAATCTTAGCAACAGTGTCAAAGTCAACAAAAGAGAGTTAAAACCGAGAACAAAAGCTAATGCAACAGTCAGCATGAGCAGAAGTCTATCAGACTCTGACATATTCACAGCAGTACTAAGATCTAATAATGCTAGTCTGCAGGTTTAGTAAAATCCAAGAAACAACTGAGTAAATCAGTGTTTTTGTCTTCACTAGGTAAAAGTCCTATGACTTGCTTCTGTGTTTCAGTGGAAGGGTGGTACCCTCGGTGAAGGCATGTAGTTCAAGACCATGAGGACACACTACTTCCTGAGCTCTCAGATGACCCAGGCTTGGTGCATTGTGTTCGGGCTTCCTGGAAACTCCTCAGAAGTTTATTTTGTTTGTTTATCATCTATACAGTGTCTTATTTCTATTAGCAAAATTTGTTAACATACTGGTTCTAAGTATGCAAGAGTATTCTGTTAGGCTTTACCTAAATTCATTAAATCTATCAGTGTATAAGAGTCATCCTAGAAGAACGATCCGATCCTGCTGACTATGTATTCATTATTTGAACCTATGGTTCTTGTTTTGTAGGTTTTATGGCCCCAGCCTTTGCTTTATTCTTTCTTTCTTTTTTTTTGGCATATATGTTTGGAATGTGTGGTGGTGGATGTATGTGTGCACATGTGTGCACACGTGTGCAGAGGCCAGAGGTCAACCTTAGCTGTCATTCCTCAGGCTTCCCCCACCTTACTTTTTGAGGCAGGGTCTCTTATTGGGATGTGGGGCTCCCAGAATAGGCTAAGATGGCAGACCAGTGAGTCTGAGAAATCTTCTCATCTCTGTTTCCTCAGCACTGGAGTGACAAGAGCATGTCATCATGCCTGGCTTTTTATGTGGAGGCTTGCAGAGCAAACATTTACTGGTCCCTTTATTTTCCTGATCATGTTTACCAAGTGTGCTGGCTAGCTGGGTTTTCTGTCATCTTAACATGAGCTTGAATGATCTGAGAGAAGGAACTCACAACTGAGAAAATATCTCCATCAGACTCGCCTGTAGGCAAGGTTGTGCGGCATTTTCCTGATTACTGATTGATGCAGGAGGACCATGCCCACAGTGGGAAGTGTCATCCATGGGGAGGTGGTCCTGAGCTGTATAGGAAAGCAAGCTAAGCAACCAGTGTGGAGCAAGCCAGTAAGCAGCATCCTCCATGGCCTCTGCTTCAGTTCCTGCCTCCAGGTTACCTTCCCTGCTTAAGCCCCTGCCTAATTTTGTCAGTGATAGACTGTTATCTGGAAGTGTAAGATGAAATAACCCATTTCCTCTTCAGTTGCTTTGGTCATGGTGTGTATCACAATGGTAGAAACCTAAGAAGACAGCCCATGGACTAGCCCTGGGATAGAGTTTCACATTTGCCTACAGGGAAATAACCCTGCTATGTGAGAAGTGCGTTCCAGCAATGACCCTGCTGGTACTGCAAAGTGAAGGGTGATTCCATCATGTAAACTAAAGTACTAATTGTCCTAATATTATCTCTAAGTTTTCTTTTTAAATATATCTAAAAGGTTAGTATGCTCAGTGGTGGTGGTGCACGCCTTTAATCCCAGCACTAGGGAGGCAGAGGCAGGTAGATCTTTGAGAGTTCAAGGCTAGCATGGTCTACAGAGCAAGTTCCAGGACAGACTCCAAAAGCTACACAGAGAAACCCTGTCTCAAAAAACCAAAAGAAAAAAAAAAAGAAAGAAAAGAAAAAAATCAGTAGATTTTTAAAGAAGTTCTTGTGGACATTTAAAGAAGCCAAATAATGACATGCACTGGATGTAACCTTTTTTTTTTTTTTTTTTGTATCCTTCCAAAACTTTTCATTTGATGACTGAATTCCCAGTGTGATGGTGTTTGGGAGCAAGGGTCTCTGCAGGGATGTTTATGTAAGTTACTTTTCTGTTGCTGTGATAAGACACCATGATCAAGGCAACTTATTAAAGAAAGTGTTTAATTAGGGTTTAATTTAGAAACAGCTGAGAGCTCATATCTCAAAACTGTAAGCAGGAAGCAGAGAGCATGTTAGAAATGGCAAGAGTCTTTTAAACCCTCAAGCCCGCCCCCAGTGACACACCCCCTCCAAGCCCGTACCTCCTAATCCTTCCCAAACAGTTCCACCAACAAGGGACCAAGTATATGAGCCTATGGAGGGCCATTCTCATTCCAACCATTACAAAGGCGGAGCTCTCATAAATTATATCAGTGTTCTTGTAAGAAGTGAAGAGAACTAACTTCTCTGTCATGTCTAGACACAGCAAGAAGACATTTGCTTGCAAGGTAAGAAGGGCTTCACTAGGAATCTTGTAGTTCTTAGCCTTCAGAGTTGTGGCAGATACATTTCTGTTGTTTAAGGCATCTGTGGTAATTTTGTTACAGCATCTCAAACTGACTATGCTACAAAATAAGTGAAGTTTTAGTTTGCTTGTTATTCATGACATTTATTACTTACAGTTATCAAAACTGCAGAAGGAAAAATCAAACTTGCAAGATCAGCTTCGTGACTATGAAGATCGAATTAATTCTATGACTTCTCACCTTAAAAATGTGAATCAAGAGTTTTTATTTACACAGGTAATGAAATATTGACACATGTTGATAGTGTTGTGTGAGATGTTCACCCTTAGTATGTAAATAATTATCTCAAATGTAAATACTATCTCAGATTATCTGTTAAGTATTACATGTGATTGATTCAATGTAAGCACCCTTTCCTCAAGTATTTATACCAAACATTTCTTACTTTTTGGTAAGGGATGAGTTTTAGCTTCTGACTGTCCTCTTACAGATTACTTTTCTTTAGTTTATACCATATAACATCTGAATTCCTGACAGTAGTCCTCCGAGAAGTATACGGTTAACCTCCTCATGGGTGGTGAGCAACAGCTGCTGGGTAACCACAGGCTAAAGTGGGAGAGATTCTACCCTGATGGAGTTAGCAGACGTCCATCTGAGCATTGGGTTGGGGCTGTTTCATGCAGAAGCTTATTATATTTTATAATATAGAAATGTAAAGTGCTTCTATTTTGTGCATTATTCTTCAGTCTCTTTGCAAAGCAAGGGAGTATGAAATCGAAAGTGAAGAACATTTTAAGGCCATTGCCGAAAGAGAGCTGGGACGAGTCAAGGATGAGATCCAAAAACTGCAGAAGGAGATGGAGACCATCCGGGAACGCAAGAGCGATAAGGAAGTGGGTGTGACTTGCTGTAGTCCTGCCTCTGCGCCTGCGCTCTCCAGGGAGCACCAAGCTCTTCTGTGATTTACTTATATGTCTTTTTTTTTTTTAACAATGAAAAGACACAGAGCTGTGGTTTGAATGAAATAATGATCAAATATTATGTTTCTGCTATTATTCTTCTGCTGGTTACTTTCATTTCCTCCAGGGACTGTGCTCTGCAGCCTGCCGGGTACAGGCGGCGCTGTTAACAAACCTATCACTTTTGGTTTTAAATTTCACCTAAAACTTTCACCGTCCATACTCATTTGTCAACTTTGGGACCTGTCTTGGCTAGCATTTCTGTTGCTGTAATAAACACTGACCACAAGCAACTTGGGAAGAAGGTTTATTTGGTTTACATGTACTGATCTCTCTTGAGCGCTAAGAGAAGTCAGGGCAAGAATCCAAGCCAGAGCAGAGGCGGGAGCCATGGAGGAACACTCACTCCATACTGGCTTGCTTTTAGACTCACATTCGGCTACTTTTCTTATACCTCCCAGGAACACTACCCACAGTGTGCTGGGCCTTTCTTCATCAGTCATTAATAAATAAAATGCATATACACTCACATGCATATTTTAATGTTGTAATATAACATTTATATATGCAGTGTAAATAGCGTTTACTGATTTTACTTATACATTCCCTACTTTCTTTTTGTGATTATAGATTCCTTAAGTGATATTTACAGAAGAAAATTTATCCCCTACACTATATTTAATTTAATTAAAAATGCTCCCAAATCTCTTTATAAGAGGCCTCTTTAGGGTAGCAGATACGACTGGAAATGGATGGAGGGTACTTGTCAGGGGGTTTATCTATCATACCAAGCAAGCTATTTTAACTGATGCACACACTCCCACACATTTGGGGTGACTTTGGTGTGTGGGGGGATCTAATGAGTTCTGTATAGAGAATCACCCTCAGGCTTTTTCACAAGATCTTTGGCTTAACCACTGTTCTTGGCCATGTATGATCATCTCCATTTCAGAACTGGAGAATTAAAATACAAGCATGGTAGTGATAGAAGTGACTGAACTGTGTTATATGGAAGGCAAGACTGGGTTTCTCCCTGTGTTTGGTAGTATAATGCTATGTTTTGTTTTAGTATGCAAAATAATGTTTTGTCCCCACCTTTTCTCCCTCATTCTTTGGAAATTAGACTGGAATATTTAAAGCTACTCAAAAGCTGGATGGCTTGAAATGTCAGATGAACTGGGACCAGCAAGCGCTGGAGGCCTGGCTAGAGGAGTCGGCTCATAAAGACAACGACTCTCTCACCCTTCAGAAGTACTCCAAGCAAGACGATAACAAAATCAGGGTGAGACGTTAGAAATTGCTAGAACGACTCCTCTCTGAGGCAACTTTTAAAACATGAAGCTGTAGTTACTGATGTTAAAGGCAACTGTCCTTGAAGGTTTGTGCCAGGGACTCCTCTGAGAAGCTATTAGAATCCAGTGTCATTTCTCTAGAAAATTGACTGCAGTCAAATCCTACAGCACATTTTGAATTCTGTTGCTAATCCTTTGAAGCCCTCCGACCCACTGGAGAACTGGGTTAGGACTTTGAAGGACTTGTTAAAGCATTTTAGAAAAGAAAATTCTAGTCGTACTAAAACAATTAATTTTGTATACTTTGATATTTAACTTGAATATTACATGTAAATTCTACTGATTTAATATTTTTTATTTGAAAATAGGATTTATTATTCAAATTGTCCTGTTTTCCCCATCCTTGGATGAAAATATGTTTACAATCTGAAAAAGGAGACAATATTCTACTGATGTAATGTTTTAACTAATCTTATTTGAGCATCAGTGAGATGGCTCAGTAGGAAATGTCTGTGGTGTGCAAGGCTGGTAACCTCATCGTGAACACCATATGAAGATGGAAAAAAGGAGACCCACAAAGTTACACACACACACACACACACACACACACACACACACACACCAAAAATGTTTTTTTAAAGACTAAATCTCATTACCATTTCATTATCTGGCATCTCTGGATAACTTTCTTTGAAGGCAGTACTTCAAGATTAAGTGCCAAATAGATAACTAATAGGGATATTAAGAAGCATGGAACACCAAATAGTATGTAGATATCCATACAACATCAAGCTATGTTCTGAGATATACAGTTGATTGCTGATTATTCTACTTCAATGTATTGATTTGAGATTATATTGCAATTGTTAAGTCATTGTAATATTATGTAAAATCTACTTGGAATCTCTCCTGGTGACAACGAGGTCAGTGTCACAAACATGCAATTTCTAGTAGATTAAATACCAAATGCATTATTTTAAATATTTTCAAATGGCAGGTTATAGTTGCCTTTTTTTTTCTAATTTGTGTTAAAAAGCATCTTAGAAACAAGTGCATTTTCATGAGGGTATAATCAAACAGTAGATTACTCCTTAGGGCTAGACAATGAGGAAAATACATATTATTTTATATTGTTTATATAGTGTTTACATAAGATGTGATGAGAAAGAATACTAGATATGCTATATGCCAGCTTTAAAACTCAAATAACTGGTAGTTATGTATTTTCTATGTACCCACACCACAGGCACTGACCTTGCAGTTAGAAAGGCTGACTTTGGAGTGTAATGAGAAAAGGAAGCTTCTAGACAATGAACTAACAGAGACGCTAAGTGCACAGGTTGGTTTACAAAGTCTCCTTACTTTTCAAGGTGATATTTGCAGAAGCATTTTAGTAATGGAAGTGTAACCTTCTATCTGTCTTGACAGTTAGAATTAGATAAAGCTGCACAAGACTTCCGGAAGATTCACCTTGAACGACAAGAGCTCATCCGGCAGTGGGAGAGCACCATCCACCAGATGCAGAGGCGCGACCAGGAGATCGACAACTGTGCCCTGGTGAGCTAGCTCAGACCCTGCAGTGCTGAGCTCTACTGTCTCCTGTTTAGCACATCATTTTAAAGTGTACATCATAGTCAGGCGTGCTGGTGCATGCTTTTAATCCCGGCACTCGGGAGGCAGAGGCAGGCAGATCTCTGTGAGTTCGAGGCCAGCCTGGTCTACAGAGAGAGTTCCAGGACATCCAGGGCTTCATAGAGAGATCCCCATCTCAAAACAAAATAAACAACCACCACCACCATCACCAAAATAAAATATATATTATACTGCTACTTGAAAGTCACTTTTCAGTGAGATTCAGTGGTTCTGGCAAATGGAACTCTATGGAGGTTTTTTTTTTTTTTTTTTTTCCTTATAGTATTATAATCCTTGATGATTGAGACTTTCTTCCAGTAATTCTGACCCATGGTTGCCTGTAGTAACTTAGGTTTCACATGGTGCTGTTTGGCCTCTGCTCTATCCTGTCTAAAGCTGACCTCTTAAGACTGGCATTTGATTTCCTTCTCAGTCTGCTCCTAAAAGCCCTACTTTGCTAGCCTAGCTTTCCTGCCCTTTCTTTTGTTCATGTTTCCCCCCTTCCTGCCTTGTTCCCTTCCCATATCAGCCTTCCCCTTCTATGTTTCAGCCACAAGAAACACTTCAACACAGTAAACATTCCAGCCCACATTTTAAAACATTATTTATTACTTTTGAGATTTTAATATAATTACATCATTTCTATGTTCCCTTTCCTCTTTCCAAAGCTTCCCATATATCCCTCCTTGCTCTCTATCCAATTCATGGCCTATTTTTCATTAGTTGTTATGTATATGTACACACACACACACACACACACACACACACACACACACACATACACATTCACACACATATATCCCTAAATATAGCCTGTTCAATTTTTATAACGTTGTTTGCAGGTAAGTTTTCAGGACTGACAGTTTGGTATAGGATAACCAACTGGTGTATTCTTTCTTAGGGAAGACTGTGTCTCCCACTCTCAGCATTCCTTAGTTGCCTGTAGTTCTTTGTCTAGGGTTGAGGCATCACGGATTTTTCCCATCTACTTCAGCATGTCTACTGTCATTCTTGTTCAGTTCACATTTGGGCAGTCATGTTGGTGAAACTTTCCAATTGTAGCTTTTGATGTTGCTAGGAGACACAGTCTCATAGAAAACGTCCAGATGCTCTGGCTTTACAATTTTTCCACCCTCTCCTTTCTCAATGTTCCCTTAACCTTAGGTGTGAGAGTGGACCAGGCTCTATAACTCTGCATTTTGATTGGTTATGATTTTCTGTTATGGTCTCTGTCTGTCACAAAGTAGAGTTTCCTTGATGAAGAGTGAAGACTACACTTATCTATGAGTATAAGGAAAAGTATTTAGGATGTAGTTAGAGATTATATTGTTTTAGTAAAGTGGTCATAGGTTCTCCTCCAGCATCCATGACCTCACTAATCCTGGGTAGTTGGGTAGGTTTCTAATACCAGGAATGATTTTACTCTTAAGTGGGCCTTAAGTCCAATTAGTCCAATTAAGTTACTGCCAAGGTTTGACTGCCACTACTTCATCCATTGTGCCATGCTGGTTATTGATGTAGTTCATAGGCATCATAGATGGACTGTTGGTTGCTTCCCTCATTAGGAAGCTTGCATGGTGCCTTTTGATACTATGAAAGCTGGTTCTCAGGGTGAAGGCAAGGCTACCTGTGGATAATATAGCCAGCAGCTTCTGTTGGGTAGGGGTTATGATCTTCTTTTTCTTGGAGTATTTTACCTGTACATAAGGATTCTGAGGATTATTTTTATTATTATAACTTTAAGATAATCAGAAAGCCTGTAAGGACATTCTCACTGAAACCTGTAGTAATTTGAATGTAATTGGCCCCCATAATTTCATAGGGAGTGTCATGATTAGGAGATGTGGTCTTGTTGGAGTAGATGTGGTCTTGTTGGAGGAAGTATGTCACTGTAGATGCAGGCTTTGAGGTCTCACATATGCTCAAGATACTACCCAGTGTCCCAGTTCACTTCCTGTTGCCTTCTGACCAAGATGTAGCCAGCACCATGTCTGCCTGCATGCTGCCATGCTCCCCATCATCATGGTAATGGCCTAAACCTCTGAACTGTAAGAGCCATCTCAGCTAAATGTTTTCTTTTTTAAGAGTTGCCATGGTCATGGTGTCTCTTCACAGCCATAGAAGTTATAACTAAGACAAAATCAATAACAAAAATGTATTTTTGTTGTATGTTGTTTTGTTGATACAGAGTCTCTTTGTGTACCCAGGCTGGCCTTGAACCATGAGCTCAGGGCTGCCTCAAACTTCAGCTACTCTCCACTCAACCTCCTGAGTGCTGGCACTGTAAATATGTGCTACCACATCTGGCTAAGTTATTTTTAAAAAATTAAAAATGGGTCTATACAGTATTTACAAATTTTCACTGAGGCCTAAGATTGTGTGCAAAAAAATATTCAGTACTATTTCATTTTTGGGGGTGGGTGGGTATTCCCTTCCTGTATAAAGGGCTAACTGTTTCCTTGCTCTTCTGCAAGGTTCCAAAGAGATATAAAAACACATTGGCATTCAGTAATGTGAATTCACAGATATTCAGGTGTAGCATATTGATACCCACCTTATTTTTAGCCAAGTGTGGTGGCACACACTTTTTTTTTCTTTTTTCTTTTTCGAGACAGGTTTTCTCTGTGTAGTTTTGATGCCTGTCCTGGAACTCGCTTTGTAGACCAGGCTGGCCTCGAACTCAGAGATCCACTTGCCTCTGCCTCCTGAGTGCTGGGATTAAAGGCAAGTGCCACCACCCGGCCAGTGGCACACACCTTTAACCCCAGCTCTCTGAGAGGCAGAGGCAGGTGGATCCTTATGAGGTTAAGATGAGCCTGGTCTTCACAGAGTGTTTCAGACCACCCAGGGCCACAACAACAACAAAACACTCCCTGCAACAGTAAAAATATTTTTAAAGACTTTTTTTCCTTGTAAAAAATAAGTACTGAATATAAAAATGAAAACGAAATTCCTTTGTATTTTAGTTGGTACTCAATATTTAAATGCACACATTTGTTTCAATCCTAGACATTAGCAAGGATCAAGCAGGAAATAAGAGAAAAAGAAGGTGTGGTGAAAGAAAAGATCAAGTTTCTGGAGAGTGAGGTTGGGAACAACGTAGAATACGAGAGAAGAATTTCTGTCGCCGAGCGGAAAGTTTTAAAGTACAGGGTGGATTACCAGCAGCATGAAGCCAGCAGGAGTCAGCTGAAGGACGAGGTGTGTCACCAAACACTGCTCTGTGTTCCTAACAGATTGCTCAGTCGATGCCAAAGGCCTGTTTGATTAGGGAGTGGCTTGCCGGCTCTTTTCCTTAAATCTGTGTATGTGTATGTGTGTGTGTTGTGTGCTCTCATGTATTTTTTTCTTTCTATTTTGGCAAGATTTCACTATGGCCTGCCTGGCCTGAAATTTGCTATATAGACCAAGCTGGCCAGGAAATCAGAGGTCTACCTTCCTGTTTCTGCCTCCCACACAATGGGAATAAAGGCATGTGCCACCATAGTGCACTCATATCCCCATAATGGGACTTTAGGGTACTTTCAATGGGACTTTAAGGTACTTTGTTTGAGCCCTTGGATGGCGAGGCCACAGGGAGTATCTTAAACCTCAGGTCCTGTACAGGGATCTATGCTGGGCACTGCCAGAGCTCTTTCCAGGTCTAGCATCTGTGAGGATGTGAGGCCAGATTCTCCTAATGCTTCACATAGGGATCACAATGGACTTGACACATATGAGGAGTGTTGCTGTAATGTTCTGAGAGATAGCTGGGAATGTCTTTCCAGTGTTGAGTATGTGTGACATTGGCTGACAGCTTCTGCCAGTGACCTGCTGAAGTTGTTTTTCACTTCGTTAAGGGACAATGTTTCAGTCTGGCCATAAGAGTAGGTGATGAATGACCTTGACACAGAGGGAGCAAAGCTCCTGTCCTCAACTTCTTTTGCAGCTTCCATAACAGCTAGACTGTTACATAGTGCAAGTTAATGATCCTGTCCTCAGCAATGAAAGGACCTCCATGTTTCTGTTCTGAGTCCCTGCTAGCTAAAGCTACTACTACTTAGGCCAAAAGCAGAATGCTAGAAACCATTTTATTATACAGTACGTTGTACTTTCCTCTCTGATTATTTTTTCTGTCAAAGAGATAATTGCATAAGTTTCTAAAGAAAGTAATTTCTGCTTATGTTAGACGTCACTGCTGAGAGCTTTAACCATTGCAGGGAAGTGGACAGGGGTGTAATTCCCAAAGACCCAGCCGTCCTTCACATAATACAAATGAGTGGCTTCCAGGACATTCGTGTAGTTGTGGGAATAGTCTGAATAGTCTCTGCTAGCTAACTAGAATGTTTTTGTTACCCCCTAAAGATGTTTCTACACGTACTTTCAACTTATATATGGAAATATTCACCATTTTCATGCTATGAAACAAGTCATTTAAAATTTGATGTAGGAATCAGAAAGATCCACAGATATGTGTTAATTACAAAAAGTTGCTATTTTAATGGGTTCTATTAGCTTAGAATTAGAAGTAGGGAGAATAGAGTTTCTCAGAAATGAAATTAATTTGTCCAATGTGAATATGTAATTTTTGTCTGTCTACTGACAAACAGCTGGATACTTTAAAAGCTACTCTCAATAGAACTTCCAGTGATTTAGAAGCTCTGAGGAAAAACATTTCCAAAGTAAAGAAGGACATCCATGGTGAAGCATCAAAGTAAGAAAAACCCATATAAATATAATATGTGTAAATATTAAATATATTTATGATCTGTATTTAGAAAATTACTAATGGTTACAATTATATAAATACTTGCAAGATTGTAACTGCTACATTCTTTTTGCTGGTGCTAGGGATGAAACCTATGGCCTTGAATATGGTAGCTAAAGTGTTTATTTTACCATTCAGTGACATCTGAGCCCCCTGAGCTCCACCCCATCTCTCTGAGCTCCTCCCCATCTCCCTGAGCTCCTCCCCATCTCCCTGAGCTCCTCCCCATCTCCCTGAGCTCCTCCCCATCTCACTGAGCTCCTCCCCATCTCTCTGAGCTCCTCCCTATCTCACTGAGCTCCACCCATCTCACTGAGCTCCACCCCATCTCCCTGAGCTCCACCCATCTCCCTGAGCTCCACCCCATCTCAGTGAGCTCCACCCCATCTCCCTGAGCTCCTCCCCATCTCCCTGAGCTCCTCCCCATCTCACTGAGCTCCTCCCCATCTCACTGAGCTCCTCCCCATCTCCCTGAGCTCCACCCTATCTCACTGAGCTCCTCCCCATCTCACTGAGCTCCTCCCCATCTCCCTGAGCTCCTCCCCATCTCACTGAGCTCCACCCCATCTCACTGAGCTCCTCCCCATCTCACTGAGCTCCTCCCCATCTCCCTGAGCTCCTCCCTATCTCACTGAGCTCCTCCCCATCTCCCTGAGCTCCACCCCATCTCCCTGAGCTCCTCCCTGAGCTCCTCCCCATCTCACTGAGCTCCTCCCCATCTCACTGAGCTCCTCCCCATCTCACTGAGCTCCTCCCCATCTCACTGAGCTCCTCCCCATCTCACTGAGCTCCCCCATCTCACTGAGCTCCTCCCCATCTCACTGAGCTCCTCCCCATCTCACTGAGCTCCCCCCCCCCCCCCCCCCCCCCCCCCTCTGAGCTTCTCCCCATCTCCCTGAGCTCCACCCCATCTCCCTGAGCTCCTCCCCATCTCCCTGAACTCCTCCCCATCTCACTGAGCTCCTCCCCATCTCACTGAGCTCCTCCCTATCTCACTGAGCTCCACCTCATCTCACTGAGCTCCTCCCCATCTCATTGAGCTCCACTCCAGCCCTCTGAGCTCCTCCCTATCTCACTGAGCTCCACCCCATCTCATTGAGCTCCACCCCAGCCCTCTGAGCTCCACCCATCTCACTGAGCTCCATTCTACCTCCCTGAGCTCCACCCAGCTCCCTGAGCTCCACCCAGCTTCCTGAGCTCCACCCCATCTCGCTGAGCTCCACCCCATCTCAGTGAGCTCCACCCCAGCCCATTGAGCTCCACCTTAGCCCACTGGGCTCCACCCCATCTCACTGAGCTCCATTCCAGCCTACTGAGTTCCACCCTAGACTACTGAGCTCTACCCCAGTGCAGTCGCTCCATTATTAAGTTCCAGATTTTCTTGTTTTTGTTTTGTTTTGTTTTCCATCAGAGAGGCTCAGAGCAATACTTTTATAGCCTATTAGATTCGTGATGGCAATGAAAATGTCTGCAGCAAAAGAAGCAACTATGTTTTTGTGTGTCAAATATTCTTTTAAGCATGCTTTCTATATTTCCTTATAAACCCTATTTAGATTACAAAAACTTAAACGTCACAATGAAGTTGTAAAACAGAAATTAAAAATGATAACTGAGAAAACCATATCTATTGAAGAGAAAGCTACAAACATGGAAGACATGCTGAAGGAGGAGGAGAAAGGTGTGAAGGTAAGGTTTGCTTTGAATTTTCCCAGAATCACAGCAGCTTTCAAAAGAGTAAAGAGGTTACTCTTGGGATCCGAGAACTGTGAAGTCTTAACGTACAGGGCTCTGTTTCTAAGGGCGGCCCCACACTATGCCCCCTAGCCCATTCCTTCAGTGCCCATTGTGCACATGCTCCCCACATCTGTATCTGTCAGTGTGCTGCAGTACACATCTTAGCCAGTGTCCTTGTTCTATAACTTCTTCTGCTGCCTTATCATCTCGTGTGTATTTGTGATCAAATTCTCCCCTCCCTGTATTTTGGCCAATTGCTTGTACTTCATCACTGTTTTGTTTTGAGACAGGGTTTCTCTGTGTAGCTTTGCACCTTTCCTGGATCTCGCCCTGTAGACCAGGCTGGCCTCAAACTCACAGAGATCTGCCTGCCTCTGCCTCCCGAGTTCTGGGATTAAAGGCATGCGCCGCCGCCGCCGCCGCCGCCACCACCACCACCACCACCCAGCTCATCACTGTTTTAACCTCTTATAATCTGACAGTATTTTTGGCAAGCAGCTTATGAAATGGACTATTTCATTAATTATATTGGCCTCTTCATCCACCAGTCTCTGGTGTGCTAAAACCAACTTTAAAGAAACTGGAGAAGGTTGCCTTGCCATCCTGTCTTTGGAATCTTGAAGATGACATCAACATTTTTGACATGGTAGCCCTGTTTCCTGATTTTTCTGTATTTTGCAGACAGAGGAGGAGGAGGGATAATGAAGACATTACAGTTTTTGAGCACTTGATGAGGCTCATATAAAATACAACTCTGCTTATAGTTGATGACACCTGGTTCCTCAATGTGTTCTGAATTCCCGAGTAACAAAGCCATTTGGCCTGAGTGGTATTTAAGTATAAATCATGCCTTTTTGTTTCACTTTGCCTTAAGAACAGGATTTTCTATGGTACAAATATGGACAGCTATTAGAACTTCTGAAAAAAAATCCTTGAAAGACTGAAAGTATATGAAATAGATCTTTTGATCACAAAGCATAATGAAAGTTGTGACATTTAAAAACTAATCAGGTGAATTGAAGTCACTGTAGCTGCAATTATCTGTATAAGACTTGCACAAGACTTGGCCCATCAGCATTTCACCACAGATTAGGGGAGGACCCTTGAGACTCGCCACTTCCGGAAAGACATTGACAATTAATCCTTATTGCAGGAGCTGCCCATAAGCTACCCTGCAACACTGTATAACTTTTCACCCATGCTCAGTCAAGTAACTAATTAAACTCAGTGGACCACATAGAAAGAAATCATGGAAGGCCAGGTGTAGTGGCACACGCCTTTAATCCCAGCACTTGGGGGGCAGAGGCAGGTGGATCTCTGTGAGTTTGAGGTCAGCCTGGTCTACATAGTCACAGGACTGCCAGAACTTCATAGTGAGTCCCTGTCTCAAAACAAACCAATAACTGAGAAGTCATGAAAATAGGAGGTAGACTCGATGAGAAGAAAGGTGCTGGAGGGAGAGGGAGGGGGATAAGAGAAAAGAAGTCGGTGTAGCGACTACAATTCATTATATAAATGTATGAAACTGGCAATGAAAACTGGAATAAAGAAATAAACACCATTTGAAGACACATGGTAGGTATCTGACTATATTGCTAGCTAAGCAATGCTAAATGAAGTCCCTAAATTGAATGAAAATGATAATAGGAAGACACCCAGGCTTTCTTAAAAGGATGAAGAGGATTGAACATGTCACACATGGCGAACAGCTACAAAAGACTTTTTAAAACTCGTATTTAACAAAGAAAACTAGATGTACTTGACCATAAGAATACTGGTGCAGCTGTAGCAGTGATAACGTTAGAGGGCGGTGCTTGTCACTGTTTTCGTTTGTTTTGGGAAAGCTCAATGGACTTGGCCACCACTTAGTCTAGACTTTCAAATTGTGCTGAGCAATCCTTGGGAAAGTCTTGAGTTCAGTGAGAAGTGACAATTGCATGAAAAATACCACATCGATTATTGGTTATTTCTTGATTTGTGAAGGTTTGGTCATGTGCTTGTTTTGTTTCACATAGAGGCTCATTAGCTACAAAGGGGAAATGTGGTTAGGAGTGAAAATTATTTCAGTATTTGAAAGTGGTAACTTGCAGTTGGTCTGGGTTTGGTAGGTCAACAGGAAACTTGGAATGTTTGTCATGAAGCCTTGACAAGGTAGGTGCTCTTAGAGAAGCAACAGGATCGGACTTGCTCCTCTTTCCCAGAGGCCAGCACAAAGGGAGACTAAGGAGTGCCAGCCTCAGTGAAAGGCTGGGCATGAGGTTTGCTGGGGGCTGGTTCCTACCAGTTCTCAAGAGCTGGCAGTTAAATTTTCAGGAATGTTGTTAAGTTCACTGCTAAATACAGTAACCAATGAAACCCAAATTCTAAGTAGACATAACTAAACACATTATGTACAAATCAGAAGTAACAAATAACATTCATTATTTTTGAATTATACTCTATGATTAGCTGTGTACTCAAGGTTAAAATGACATCTCTTACATATGCCATTTGTATGTTGGTTTGCTTCTGTATGACATCTCATGATAGTGTAACTAGACAAGTAGCTTGAAATTGCTCACTGTGGGTGTGCTTACACCATAGAAGGAGTATTTGCCTTTACTCTGCATCCACTGGAGAGCTGACGGCTAAGTTTTCACCCTGATAGTGGCCCTAAGAAGTTCCCAATTGGACAGTATGATCTCTTCCTTTAAATCCTCAAGACTATCCAGTGAGCTCTGAAATCACAGGGTGTCTAGTTCTGAGGCTAGGAATGGAGTTAGGATGATAGGTCAAATGATGCAGGACTAGAAAATTACAACCTCATTTCCAGTACAGGAGAAAGGAGATTTGGAGGAGTGGTGGAAACTTGGGAAAACTTTCTATTTTCAGGGGCTAAATGTTGGCTGGGAGGGTCTTGTTTGTTTCTGAGCTCCTAAATTTTAACGTTGATGTAAATACCAAGTTTAAGCTGTTATAATTTAACTAACTGCCATATTCTCACAATTTCTTATCAGGAAGTGGAGGTTCAACTGAACATAGTGAAGGACGTGCTATTTAAGAAAGTTCAAGAGTTACAGAATGAGACAATGAAAGAGAAAGCCCTGGTATCAGAGATTGAAGGAACCAAGTCCTCCCTGAAACATCTTAACCAGCGGTTACACAAACTGGACTTTGAAACCTTGAAGCAGCAGGAAATAATGTACAGTCAGGTAGGTGCTTTTCTCTGTGAGTATCTTCTGTGAGGACTTGTAATGCCTGTGGTGGTCCAGTTACCCCAGTGCCTCAAGAAAATGAGGTGTTCTAGATATCATAGATGGAGAGCAGATGAGAACAGCTGGCTACCATGCTAGGAACGCAGAGCCTTAAGTTATTGTTTTCAATCTAAAAGGAACAGGCCAGGGGTCAGCCACTCCAGTGAGGGAGAAAGGGCTGTGCTTTAAAGGAACCTGGAGCGGTGGGAGCCAGAGTAAAACACAAGAGGTCTGCAGACACGAGCATCTCCCCCCACCTTATCTCCACAATACAGAGGAAGGCTTTTCCCCTCAGTCTTGCCTACATACCCTTTCAGGTTTGTGATCTATTTCTAAATGCCTCCCCCACACACCTTAATTTCTTAATCTGAAAATATTACTAGTTTTGCAATATCATAGATGCTAAAATAAAATTTAAAAAATTCACTATACATTGAGCTTTCCATGGTTACTGTGACAATTTTTTTTTTTTTTAATCCTTTGAAAACTGTCCCTTGGGAATCCTCATGGATACAGATCCCGTGATTTCCTAAGCTCCCCGAGGCAGGCACTGCGGTTGTTTCCTGATGATGCCTGTGTTGCTGTCCTGCACCCTGACTGTTGAGCAGTGTTGTTGCTCCCTTTAGTCTAGAAAGGATTTTATCCTAATTTTCTGAAGGACCAAGTTGACTTTAATAACTAATGGTGCCCAGACCAAAGTTAAGAGTGCATGTACTGCTTCTACATTTACACAGAGACACTCATTTTATACACTCACTAACTTCTTTTTTTAAAAATGATTAACAGGATTTTTACATTCAGCAAGTAGAACGCAGAATGTCACGGTTAAAGGGAGAAATTAATTCAGAGGAGAAACAAGCCCTTGAAGCAAAAATCGTTGAACTTAAGAAGACACTGGATGAGAAAAAATCCACACTTTCTCTTTTGGAATCGCAGATCAAGAAGCTCCATGTAACTCTTTTTTTTTTTTTTTTTTTTTTTACATGTTCCATATCCTGCTGAGTGTTCAACACATTCCTGTTGTGGTCAGTGATTGCCTAGCTACCCACACACATAGCAAATGCTTATATTTCTATGCTTTCAGAATGTCGTGCCCCTCACTTGAGCTTTTACTTTATATAATGTTGCATTACGTGTCTCTACCACATTGTTTTGCTTAACTCTTATAAATGCCTGGTAAAGAGGATGGTTACCATTTTAGGCAAAGACACTTGTTCAGGGTTACACAGTGAGTGCATGGAGAGGAAGGATTTAAACTCGGATCCATTTGACTTCAAAGCATCCTTACAGAGTACACTATTTAGGATATTGGCAAACTCCATTTTTTGCCACAGTAAAAAGTGCTACCAGGAAGCTTTTCTTTTTTTTTCATAACTAATTTGTTTTCATGCAACTATGCACCTATAATGTTTGGAACAACTACAGTTAGAAGGGAGACCATTTCATCTTTAGGGATTTGATTATGCCTGTTGTAAACCTCTGTTGAAGTTTAAATGGTGGGAAAGGGTAAGGGAGGGGGATGCAACCTTAGCTGGTGAGCACTAAGTTGGAAAGAGTGGTGATGAGTGGCCTCCAGTGGTCAAAAGTAGAATTGTTAGTTGAAGGCAAGACATTTATTTTACAATGAAGCTTTTTCATTGGAGTTCATAGTTTGTAGCTTGATGACATAGTTTTCAAGTGGTACTTTGGTTTGCTGGAAAATATCACCGGCTTTGGGGTCAGGCACAAGTTTTAATGTGAAGGTTACCTGGCTACTGCTATTTTAACGTTCTTGAGCATAGTTTTCTAATTCACTAACAAGGGAAAAACAGAAGCAATTTGTGCCAAGTACACTCCACATGTGGTGCTGTTTTGACCATTTACAGTAGAACATGAGGACCTGAGTGTAGAGACGGGAGTGGGCTTTTTTAGCTGCGCTGTGTGGGGAGCCCCCAATGGTCTTTGGGTTCTTAACCAGCCCAGCTGCTCTTGTCACTGTGAAGCTGGCTGGTGCACATGCCCATTCTGTTTCACACAAAAACTCACAGAAATGTAAGGAAATCACAAGTTAATGCTGGCTAAACCACAGAGGATATGCTCTTCTCTGCAGTGGTCAAGCTGAGAGATTCTGTGAGAAAAGTCCCACTCCACTTGAGCTCTTACCTTCGAGAAGGGGAAACAAACCTCAGGTTGAAACGATGTTAATGATTTTGTCTATTTTATTGTATTGTTTTATTTATGATGTATGTGTGCAGGCATGCATGCCACTGTGTGTATGGTCCACCTGAGCCCAGAGCCATGCTGTTAACCAAGGGTCCTTTGCTCTCTAGACCTGCAATGTTTTTGTTTTTGTTTTGTTTTTGTTTTTTAACCACCCAGCACTTGGTGCCCTGTAATGAGCTATTAGCAGGGTCCTTTCTCCTTGTGGGTGGTGAGCACCTTGAAAACCAGGCTGAATTGGAACTGTACATAATACTTCTTGGAGTTATTGCTCTCAGGCTAATGCTGAAACATCCCAAATGATAAAAATAACGTTTCTGTGTGAATACATGTGGATATAAATAACACGAGGAGAGGTTGAAATTTTTAGCTGTCGTGTTGAAACATGACTTAATGCAAGGTATATCTATTATTGTCTGCAACTCATTCCATTGTTTTAAACATATATTCCTTCCCCTTTTACAGAATGATCTCTATTTCATTAAGAAGTCAAACGGCAAAAATAATGACGAGAAACAGTCTCTCACGAATAAAATAAGTGAACTGCACCTTTTCGTTGACAGATCGGAGAAGGAACTGAACAAGGCTAGAGCTGCAAAACAGGTGAGCTGAATCTGCATATGTAGTAGGTAAGTCCCACGCTTCCACAGGGATCACAGGAAAGGTAAAACAAGGAAGAAATTGAGGATAAGTCCCACGCTTCCACAGGGATCATAGGAAAAGTAAAACAAGGAAGGAATTAAGGGTAAGTCACATGCTTCCACAGGGATCACAGGAAAGGTAAAACAAGGAATTGAGAAAATTATCCATAATAAACACTATATCCAAAATTAAGTGTTAATGTGTATTATTTCCTATTTTTAGAAAATTGCCTCTATTATGTTTTACTCACAAATGTTTGATATATTACACGTTTCCTACAACATCAACTCTTCTTTAAGATGTAATTCTCCAGCATTTCCTACGGGACAGTTTATGAGCTTAGCATAATCTATCTTGTGATCTGGGGCTGTTTATAATATATGTTAAGTGCTGTGGTCCAGTGTGTTGTAGAGTTGCTACTGTGTAATTAAGCTAACAATGAGCATGTTAGAAACTTGAAGCTGTTTTAAAGCCAAATTGTCCTCTAGATGGTTCCATTAATAATCTTTCACCAGCCATGTGTAACATTCTATTTATTTTACCAGCACTGTGGCTGGATCATGTTTCCTACATGATGGACAAATATGGAATCTCAGTATTTTAGTTTGTACTTTTTATTTGGTAACATTTTAATGCCATTTATTTAACGTTTAAAACATATCTAAAATTATATCATGTTCCATAATTTTTTAATAGTCAGTTTTGATGGTTCATTTTCTTCCATTAAGGGATTTATATTTTGTTGTAAATTGTTATGTACAGTAATGCCAATACTTCCTCCACTTGCCTTTAAATTTTGAGTGTTTCTGACATGAATCATTTAACATTGTTTCAAGGGTTTTTACTCTATGTTTAGAAGCTTCTGCTAAGTCAGTCAAATGTTTGCTCTTTCTACTGGGTTGCACTGATTTCTCATTCATCAGGAGTATCTTTCTGGGCATGTGAGATGTAGTGATTTCATTCTTGCAAACTAAAAGCTGTCCTTGAGAAGCAGCCCGCTTTACACTCCAGGCTGTTTGCTCTGTGGTTTCATTGGAAAGTCAATCAATTTTATTTCAATTAATACTCTACACATGACAGAATGATTTTAAACTATAGATGTATTTCTACACTATTTTGTGATAGCTATTTTGGAGCATAAAGTGTTTGTTTGTAGGACTTATATATTTCCTGGGCATTACATTTCGATTGTAAGAATAACAGTGTATTCTAGTAAAGCTTGAACTTAAATTTGAATAAAAATGATTTGGAGCAGCCATAGCTCTCCACCCTGCCTTCTTTCCTGGCTAATGTCTTAGTGGTCTACCTGGGAAACATTTTCAAGTTTGACTTTTACCACAATAAAAAATAAAAATACCTTGGTTTTGGTATAGAAATAATTACTCCAATAAATGAAAACTTTGTTGTTGGTAGGATTTGATGATCGAGGACAATCTTTTAAAGCTTGAGGTTAAACGCACCCGAGAAATGCTTTACAGCAAAGCAGAGGAAGTACTTTCCCTGGAGAAAAGGAAACAGCAGCTGAGCGCAGCAATGGAAGAAAGAGCTGAAGAAATTAAGGTGCACAAAGCGATGCTTGCCTCACAGATCAGATATGTTGACCAGCAGCGGCAAACTGTGAGGTAAGTATCAGTTTTTGTTTTTTCTGCTAAAGAACTTTGTAAAACAATGTCAGGGTGGTGTCAGGAGAGCCCCCTGCCCCGACAACACCCTTACGTCCACCTTTCTCTGGCTCATCTGAAAGGCTTTTGACTTCAATAGAAGACAGGATACACTGAGCCAGAGGTCTAGGTTGCTTCCTTTAGGCTAATCCTGTACCCTTGAGACATATCCCTAAGATGAGTAATCTATTTGGACTTATATTTTTAATGCATGTGTATTCATGTATATGTATACGCAGGTGCATATGTATGTTCCTACATGTGGAGGCCACAGGACACTCAGGTGTCATCTCCAGGAATATCCTATCAGAAAGGGTCTTTCACTGGCCCAGAGCTCACCAATTAGGCTGGTCTGACTGTCCAGTGAGCTTCAGTCACCATCTTCAGATTCTGGGGTCACTGGTTCCTGCTACTGTACTTGACACTTTTACATGGGTTCTGGAGTCAAGCTTGGGTCTTTATGCTTGCAAGACAAGCACTTTGCCAATTAAACTATCCCAGCCCTTGGAATTGAGTTTTGTATGATTTCTAAAAATGGTCTAGTAAAACGTTCCCCATATCTAACTCTATTAAGCTTACTGAAGCAATTTTCATGTAGAACATTTTACAATCACTTATGTGATTATTGCTATTTTTTATTGTTACTTCCTTTTAAAGCATGCCATTTTTGATTGGTTACTGGCATATACGAATATTATATAATTTCTATGTATTAAGTATTCAATATTCTTACTAAAGTTGTAATTTTAACAACGCAAATTTTCTGGGCATTCCATTCATATCACTTTTGAGTAATTGCTTCTTTCCAGCCTTTAAAGCTTTTTTCTTTACTGTACTTGCTAGCTCAATACTAAATAATGGTAATTACAGGTACCTTTGTCTTTTGCCAGATCTCAAAGGGTGGGTTTCCTTATAATTCAAGGGCTTCTGTAATCTAATAAATCTATTTATTTTTTATGGTGCTGGGAATTGAAACAAGCTAACCTACACTCCCCAGTCCTGTTTTACCCTTCATCATGTTTAAAGAGCTAATCTAGTTTTACTTTTTGCTCAAATCTTGCTTCAATTTTATTTAACTGGAAATACACATTAACGTTTATATACTTTTCTGCATTTATTGACATCATATATTTCCTTTGACCTGTTAATTACAATGATCAGTTTATTGAAGTTAAGCCAACCTTATATTCCTGGAAGTAAATTTACCTTTTGTACACATTGGATTTTGATAGATGCATTTTAAACCTGTATGCAAATGACCCTTGGTTCTCTTTGCTCCTGTTACCAGGTTTTTACAGTGTGTGTTTCTTTATAAAATGATTTGTGTGTTCCTTACCTTTCTCTATTCTGGTTATTAAGTACGCAAATGAAGTTTTTCTCTTTATAGAATTTTCAAGACCTCACTGGTGAAGCCATTGGGGGCCTGAATATTTTAATGGGGAATGTTCAAACATTGATTCAATTTACTTATTGTTTCAAAAATGTACTTGCTATTTCTATATGATTTAGTTTTTATAAATTTTATTTTCTTTGCAGAAGCAGCTCTTGCTGGGGCCGTAATACTCCAGGAGTATATTTATTTTTGTTGCTCCATCTTGCCTTCCATTTTTTCATGAACTCATGAAAAGATTTTTTTCCCAAATGATTTTTTTGTCTTTGGTGTTTGTCTTTCTTTTAAAAAAATTATATTTTATTATTTGTTTATTTTTGAGATTGGATATTAATACATAAGCTCAGGCTGGTCTTGTCCTCACAGTCCTGCATTAGCACTGAAGGCATTTGTCACCATACCCAGCTCCTTTTCTTGTTTAGAAAGCTGGAAAGGTGAACTTCTGCTCAGTCTGCCATCTTTAGCTGATGAGAAAGTAAGTTATGATCACACAAGAATGAATACCTTAGGTCGTTGCAGGGAGTGAGTCAATCTATACCCTGCCATACAGATGTTAGCATTATTAGTGTAACTCCTGAACACAGCTCATAAGGTAAGTTTCTGAAACAAAAGGAAAAAGTAACTAACATTTACAAATCTGATACCAAATGTTGGGAAATAGTCCATGAATTATTTTATTTTAATGCCTTGTAAAGAGAGGTACCTAACCCATGTTCTACTGTTTGAATAGCAAATTAAGAGGTCATATTTCCCTCCAGAGCAAAAATTAGGTGTGTTTATTTCCCACTTGAAAATATGTGGGATTCCTGAACTGTAACACAAACCTGTAGTATCTACCTGGGCCCTTCTTGCCTTCATGAGATGTGGGAGCAAGCCATGGAGACAGGAAGCTCCTATATCTCCTATGTCATGAACGATAACACCCTTCATCTCTGTTACACGTCTCATGTCTTCTGCTAGAATCCATGGGGCTATGACAAGTCAACTTCACACAGAATTATTAAAACAGGGGAGCACTTAACCTGCTTGAGTACAGCACAGTAACAATACAAGTGCAAAGCTCTTCAATAAAAACACTAATTTTAATTTCTTTGTTTTCACATTAGTGCTGAGTTTCATGAACGGCTAAGTAAAATTGATAAGCTTAAGAACAGATATGAAATTCTTACTGTTGTTATGCTGCCTCCTGAAGGAGAAGAGGAGAAAACACAGGCCTATTATGTAATAAAGGTAACATTTCCCTGATGTACATTTATGATTGCATGAAATACACATATATACATATACTCACACTTCACATCTCAGATATACAATATATTTTCTCTGTAACTAAAATTAGTCTAGCTTTTATCAGAAATTATTCATGGTCAGAAATAGAGAAAAGCAATGTCATGTTTGTGAGGTTGTCAGTTCTGTTGGGTTGAGGCCCACCATAGTGACCTCATCTTGCCATCTGCAAAGGCCTGACTTCTCCTGAATGAGGTCACACTAAGTTACTAGGTGTTGGGACCTCAGCACATTGGCCACAGTAGCTCCTGGTATTGGTCCTGCAGTAGCCTTTGGCTGATGTATAGGGCATACCAGGTTGTTTTCCATATTTCATCTTTAATGTCTGTTTCTGTTTAAAAGCAAACCTGGAAAACATACCAAAGAGCTATCACTCTTCATATTTCATTCCCAAGATGCTCAGTCTTGATGCTAAGTCTGACCAAATTGGAGTGATACTGTCCAATAAAGCTATTTTAAAAAGCTGTGATATTAAAGTTATATTTCAAAATACAAATTTTCCAACCCCAAATAAATGTACATTTTATATATACGTACAAAATATGATTTACCAACAGAGGAAACAACTATTTTAGGATTTAAAGGCATACCTAGAATTAAGTCAGGAATTTTTTTGTTTGTTTGTTTTTTTGTTTTTCGAGACAGGGTTTCTCTATGTAGCTTTGTGCCTTTCCTGGAACTCACTTGGTAGCCCAGGCTGGCCTCGAACTCACAGAAATCCGCCTGCCTCTGCCTCCCAAGTGCTGGGATTAAAGGCGTGCGCCACCACCGTCCGGCCCTAAGTCAGGAATTTTTAAAGGATGAACAAATCAAACTAATTTGATAGATTTTGGGGAAATAATTGGGTCCTGAGGATACTAACCTCATCAGTGGATTAATCCATTGATATTTAATTTAGTGGAATTATTGGGAGGTAGTAGGGCTAGCTAGAGGAAGTAGGGCACTGGAGGCATTCCTAGTTTAGGTTTATCTTGCTCCTTTGCTTCCTGGCTAGCATGAAGTGAGCAGCTAGGGCTTAACCACAGACATCCTGTCCTGCTTTACTGCAGTCCAGAAACAGGACCAAGTGAAGGGACAAAGCCTTGGGACTGACCAAAAATGCACGTTTACTTCTTTATGCCAAGTATTTTGCCACAGTGACAGCTGACAAGTAATATTTGTTAAAAAAGTATGTGTAACTCATATTTTGAAACATAATAAAAATGCCAGTCCAAATGTAAAGAATGGGGCTGGAGAAACGACTCAGTGGTGAAGACCATGTATTTTTGCAGAGGACCAGAGTTTAATTCCCTCATCAGGCAGCTTACAACTGCTTGTAACTCCAGCTCCAGGGACATTCCTAATGTCAGGCACACGCACATATGCAGACACACACACATACACATAAATAATTAATATATTAAACAGCTTTCCCATCAACGTGGTTTAAAATATCTACTGACTGAATACGATTCTGATTAAAAAAGGGGGCTTTACAGCAAGCAGCCTTTAATATATACTGATGCTATTTTGTCAACCTCAGAGTTCTTTGGAATTGTAGAGAATTTTGAAGGAGCCCATCATAAAAGTTACCTTTGTAAAAGTGCATCATGTAGGAAATTTGGATTTTTAAAGCAATTTACAGGACTTCATGTTTCCTAGCTACATTTATTACAAGCATTACCATCATTTGTACAGTTATCTTCAACATTAAAAAAAAAAGTTTTTCTTTATGTGTAGGTATATGTGTGTCTATATGTGAATACAGGTCCCCGAGGCCAGAGATGTCAGATCTATTTGAACTGGAGTTACAGGTGGCTTTGAACTGCCTGATATAGGTACTGGGAACCAGACTTGGATTCTCTGGAAGAGCAGCAAGTACTCTTAACTGCTGAGCCACCTCTCAGGCTCCAAAGTTATCTTTTAAATTATAATAACATATATTAAAAAATATACCCACATTGTGTTTCTGGGTATACTCTGGTCACCTTTTACCCTTATCTGAATCAAGAAAGAATCCAGTTCCCAAACCTTTCTCAGACCAAAATATCCTTCTGATTCATAGTTTCAAGACCTTCTTTGAGTCACCCCATTTATCTCTTGCTTAGCTACCCCTCTCATCCCCCACCGTTCCTCCTGCACTGGCTACATTTCCACCATGGTTTTGTACCATACACACACACACACACACACACACACACACACACACACACACACACACACACACTGTATTTTGCTGACTAAGGATTAGGTCTTGTGTTTGAAACTGAGTGCAAGAAGTAAATGCCTAGTAAGTATATGCAGGCCCTAAGGTAAGTAGAGATGGCTGTGAGTTAACTGTTCTCTGCTTCAATGCCAGATCCTGTGATAAATAACATCAGTATTATTCTGTACTTTATAGGCTGCTCAAGAAAAGGAAGAACTTCAAAGGGAAGGTGACAGCTTGGATGCTAAAATCAACAAAGCTGAAAAAGAAATCTATGCTCTGCAGAACACCTTGCAAGTACTGAACAGCTGCAACAACAATTATAAGCAATCTTTCAAAAAAGTGACTCCATCAAGTAGGTAGCAGTCATTACAACACGTGATGAGACTACAGTTAAATGAATGTAGAGGAGGAATATTATAATTCATGGAGAATAAAATGTGCCATGATTGAGCCTAAAAAACAAACAAAAAACCCAATTGTTCATCTCCCTGAATGTTTTAATCAGTATGAGGTGATTTATATCATTAGTTTTATTGGTAAATGGCATATCTCTTCTTTAGGAATTCATTTTGAATCTGAAAAATAGATATTGCTGTTGTATGCTTATTAAATAAGAAATGTCTACTACATATCTATGCTGTTTTTCATATGGATCTAAGACATTTAACCTTTCGTAACAAAAAAGGTAGTGGTTTGTTACTATATATATATGCTTTCTATATATTACACTGGAAATTAAAATTCTCTTGTAGGTGATGAGTATGGATTAAAAATTCAATTAGAAGAACAAAAAAGGGCCGCGGAAGAGAAATACAGATACAAACAAAGGCAAATCAGAGAAATTCAAGAAGATATCCAGGTGAATTTTATAGGTTTTTTAGTAATTAGCCCTAAATAAAGGTCAACTACCATTATTACTACTTAACTCTTCTACAAAGAGCCCCTTTATGGAAACAAACCACAAAAGACATAAGCCTCATATAAAGGAAAACAAGTGAAGGAAACATGGAGTCAGTCAGTTAAAATCCTATTGCTGGGTACCAATAACTTTATTAGTTATCAACCACAGCTGGACAGTTATGAGTTCTCCACCAACCATTACTCAGTGACCTCACTGAATTCCTTAAGGAGCACATTAAGATTGTAAACACAAGATTTAAAACTGAAGATCTAGGGTAAGTAGACACTAGGGCAAACCCCGGAAAGACAAGAATATGCTTTGTTATGTAGGCTCTAACACATGACACACACTGTGAATCTTTAAAAACTGGATAATTTCAAGTAACTTTCTAGTTTTTCCAATGCTATAAAAAGTTCCCAGTTAGCTGGGCGGTGGTGGCGCACGCCTTTAATCCCAGCACTTGGGAGGCAGAGGCAGGCAGATCTCTGTGAGTTCGAGGCCAGCCTGGTCTACAAAGTGAGTTCCAGAAAAGGCACAAAACTACACAGAGAAACCCTGACTCAAAAAACAAACAACAACAACAAAAAAAAAAAGGCAAAAAAATTTCCCAGTGGAATTACATTCAAAACTCACAGCATCATTCTTATACACTACTAATACAGTAAACATAGTACATATATAAGCAAACAAAATAATTAAAATTGAGGGAACAGCTGGCAATTGGCAAGTAAGTCTTTTTTATTCTGACCATGAATATGGTACTATTTTATTTTCTACAGAGCATGGAAAATACTTTTGAAGTTATAGAACACTTAACAAGTAATGTGAAAGAGAAATTATCAGAGAAACAAACTTACTCACTTCAACTCCGCAAAGAGACTGAGGAGCAACAGCCGAAAATGGAGCGCGTGACTAAGCAGGTACTGACAATTTCTTAGAGCCGGCCCTAGCATTCACTGTCATGGACCAAATGCACTCAAACCCCATTTCCTGAACTTGGTGGAAAGGAGGTTTATGTAATATCTGACTGTTGTTATTAACAGTGTTCCAGACTCAGGAGAGAAATCCGTATTTTGAAAGAAACAAATGAAGAAACACTGGAAGAACAAGACATTCAACTCCGTGAGATTAAACAGTTTCACAGGGACATTGACCAAATGTTAGTGAATGTCATGGAAAATGCTGAAATGCACATCATTCTTCAAACATATTTTGAGCAGGTAACAGAGTATAATATAGTATGTCTGTGTATCTGATTAGTTTTCTTCTAAAATGTGGCAGGACTAATGATTCAAATATTCTTCCAGAATGGGTTAGAACTACCTACAGCGAAAGGCCCGAGCTCCAGGTCTTCTTCACAGTCTTCACAGTTATCACTCAGGTAAGGGCAAGGTTAGAAGGCAGAACCTCAACTCTCACAGCTGCTGCTCGCCAGCACGCTACCCACTCTCCTCACCTTCAGCAGCCTCACCATGCAAACACAGTATAGCAAGACCCCTGCAGCCCCATGCATTCTAACTAGTACACTATTTTAGGGGTACGAGTTGGGTGAAAACTGAGGTGATACAGCTAACATTTTGGGTGAACTCCAACTCTGGGAAAATTTAAATCTTTTTTAACTGTAAAAGGGCAAGTCAGATGTACAGAGGTTTGTAATTACAACTGTTTCTTTGAAATTCTATGTAACCAGCTTCGATTTACAGTGTTTTACATAGCTTAATGCAACCCAGAAACCTATCAGTAGGGATAAGTCATGGCCACAAAGTCTTTGTTGACAGATTTATTAATGATGATGCTGGTTTTACAATTTCTACAGCTGACAGCTATTTATTAGTTTTTATTAGTCTGTGAAACTCTCAGAAAATATTAATAAAAAAGGGATCCCCCAAGACAGTGTTTTAAGTTTAAAAAGCCTGCTTCTATATAAATATTTTAAGCCACTCAATATACTTACTATTAACATATTAAATTTCTTGTACTTTTTATAAAATTATTTTAGAACTGAATGGCTACTTTCCAAACACTCTCACCATTTTTCCCGGCAACACACCTACTTTCCTCTTCAGCTCAAATGACTTAAGACTAACATTTGATGACTTTTCAAGCACTTGCTCCTCTTTTTTTGTCATTTTACAAAATATTGCTTCCAATTCTAAGAAACTGATTACAGATGAAAATAATTTGCTCACAGAAACAATTATTGAACTACTTAAACTATGTTCATTTCTTCTTTTGAAAGAATTGGTCATACTTTAAATTTTTATTAACACTAATGGTTTTCCTTGTTCTTTACTTATGGAATTATGATTTTTTTTTTTTTTTTTTTTTTGCCAATAAGGTCTATTTTAAGTACATTTTGCATTATGTTTATAGTAAATCCTTTCTTGTTCTAGGTCGCCTGAGAGCCCAGGTTCGCCCGCTTCTCCCGTTTCAGCTAAAGTATTACAGATCAGCTTCCCTGGATCTCCGACAGAAAGCAATGGTTCTAGGTCACCTAGTAATGGCAGTAATTCGAGTACTCCTAAGGGAAAAAAGCCCAGCAAATAAGCATTCTTTAAAATCTCTTGTGCAAATTTTGAACACAAATGAAAATCGCATTAATGGTTAAGTCTCCCTTTTTCCGGGGTTCCATTTATTAATGACACATACAATCCTACTAAAATAGTATTGGAAGTACCACAGAGCAAAGTTCTGCATAGTGGCTAAAACATCTGTTGAGAAAAGAACAAAGGCAGTTGGTTTTGTTTTCCCCTAGTGTTTTATTCATAGAGAAAGAAATGCAGAACCATAGCCAGGTCATTTGTGATAAAGTGTGGAGGGGGTGGGGGGGAGAGAACACTGATGTCTGTAGTGTTAGATGTCTTATGCAGTCACTTAGATTAGAAAAGAAGGTTCTCTTAGGAATACACTTCTAAAGGTTCACTGCATGTCTTAATAAGGAAATTTTCATTTACTCCAAAACACAAAACGACTTTTTAAAATTAAAAACAAAAAGCAAATAACCATATTCCTCCAATTTTTTTCTGAGGGTGACACACACCTGTTAAAGGCCTTTTTTTGGTTAT
This sequence comes from Peromyscus leucopus, assembly GCF_004664715.2. Taxonomy (NCBI): domain Eukaryota; kingdom Metazoa; phylum Chordata; class Mammalia; order Rodentia; family Cricetidae; genus Peromyscus; species Peromyscus leucopus. Next base: position 13,882,758 of record NC_051068.1, on the reverse strand, counting down.
AATTTATAACAAAAAGATAGTATCATTACCCCTCCCTTGGTAAGAAAAACACTATATGTGTACACACATATATATTTATCTCTATATATGCGTAAAGTACAACTTAAGTTGCTAAGACTGTCTGTACTCTGACCTTGAAAAAATTGAGCATATTAAATTTACAATGGAGGTAGATATTGCATACTATATTTAAAATTAGTTTTTTTCAGGTAATACTTTATATCCAGCACTTTGAACTTCTTGGACTAGAGTGTGAAATACTACTATAAAGCTAGATTTTTAAATATATTAGCATTCAGGTATACAAAGGAACTTCTCCTTTAAACCTTACAACAGTGATTGTCTTAGAACCACTACTCAGCTACTTCTGAAAGCAGTAGTGGTAGTAGATCTGTTTCTACTCATAATCTTTTTAATTCAGAAATAGAAAGGCATAGTTAAATGTAATAACTAAAATGGCAAAGAAAACTGTGGGCACTTTTTAGTTGGAATGCTGCCAAAATGCATGATGTTTAGGATCTAAAACTGATTAATCCAATCATTTTGTTTACTAATGTTGTGATTCTCAGTCACTTATTAGTTTGTAAGTTACTTGGAACTTAAACATTAAACTTTGTGTTCTACGAAGGTGAGGTTTTTGTTTCTTATTAGGAGGCTTACTTTCCTATGCTTTTTCTTCTTGTAACACAGGGATGATTAACTGTATTACAGGCTTATTGAAGTAACATATAAGCAAAACATACTGGTCTTGAAGCATAGTAATAGTATTATAAGTAGTTAACTTCTACCTATGGAGTCACTACTAGACCTTAGTCTGGAATGGCCAGCATCCAAGTTTACATTTAATCACTACACTAACTGTATGTAATAACGCTAAATGGCAAGACAAAGGACCAACCCCTCTGTTTGCAGATCTGCAGTTACCTTAACATCCAGAAGTCACAGTTCTACTCGTGGAAACCAAGACAAAGCTAGCCAGGGTACATACAAACTATGGACATATTAATGTGAAAGAAACAACTGAAGACATCACTGAGGATCAATTAAAACCTCCTATATTTTTTCCTGTGACAACTCCTTAAATATCCCAAGGAGCTAGATGCTTAGATTAGTGTAGACTGCTTAAATTATCATGTCCTTTCCTACTAGGAAAGATGTAATCCTATTAAGAAGGCTGTAATTTCCAAATTCTGGTAGCCTACCCCACAGGCACTTTCCTAAGGGTAAAGTAAGATGATATGGTTAAGATTATAAGGTATATAATTGGGGTTCTCAATGATCAAGCAGTGTGCAGAGAGGTGGTTTCTACTCTTTAACAAACCTCCACTACGTAGAACTAAGACTGGAACTATTAATACATAGAGCACTCTTAAGAGTTCCTTGGTGCTGGCCTGGCAAAATGGCTCAGTGGACAGAGGTACTTGCTGTCAAGCCCAATGACCCAAGTTTGATTCCTGGGATCCGTAAGGTAGGAGAGAATTGATTCCCTCAAGTTGTCCTCCAATCTCCATATATGTGGCACAGATGCTCACTGTTCTCCCCACCCCCAGTCCCAATAATAATAATAATAATAATGATAAAAATAAAAATAATATATTGAGTTCCTTGGTACAAAAACTAATACTGAAGTGATTATCCAATTTCTGCTGCCGTTATTTACTGTTCTTAATTAAGGTTTCTTTTCCTACTGTACTGTTTTTACAGTAGTTTTCTATCACTATAATTTGGAACAAATAGTATGTATCATTACTAAAACTTTAGCGTTTTACTGTTATAAACAAACATGCAATGAGTCTTTTTCTGCCACTCCCTATTTCTCTCATGTATGTCTGCAGGTGGATTCTGTTTAATGACCAACAAGAGATTAAAAGCTCACTGCCATTTACACTTTCTAGAATCCTAAATGAAGAGCATCGTAAGTGCAACAGCTATGATACCTACTAATGTCTCCAAGAGTCTACTATTCAATTTTTAGTAATTTAGACACGTTCTTTGGAAGTCCAAGATGATTCCTTCATTAGCTGTTTGTGTAGCTATGGTGTTTGTATGTGGCTGTCAGAGGACAAGCTTTGAGAGTCAGTTCTGTCCCTATGCCTTGGGGTCTTGGGATTGAACTCAGGCCATCAGCTGGGATGGTACTTCTACATACTGAGCTATCCCAGAGGCCTGGAATTTATTCTATCATTCACTAGGATTCAGAGAAGGCTTCAATAAAGAGAAAATAATAGAGAAGAGTAAACCGCAAGCCAGTCCTTCCCCTATTTAGAAACATGCCTACTGACTTCCCAAGCATTTGCAATATTAAGACAGAAAAATCCAGATTTACAGGGTGCTTCTCTGCTGCTATTTTTACTAAAAATTATTTTCTATTCTCATTTAGTCTTGTCTAGAATTCCCTAAGGGTTTTGTCAATATTTAAAGTTAAAAATTTTCTTATGACCATAACCATTAAGTAAAAATAATAATGGAGAAATAAGTAAAACAGGCTCTGATTAACCAACTTTCATGGTCTTATTATTCTTAAGGTATTTTGTTAAGCTGGGAAGAAAACAATGTTCACAAACCATTTACATCAGGCATTAAGAGGTAAACCAAGTCATAATTTATCACTTAAAAATGAAACGGTGCAAAAAATTTAATGCCTAAAACAAATGACTTAAAATAGTACCTAAGATACATTCAACCATATAATATCCCCCCCCACAAAAAAAAAAAACTAATGGCTTTTTAACAAAAGAGAATAAGTATTTTTTGATAAAACATCCAACTGTTTAGCGCAAACGTATTTCTCTCCAACAGTGAAATATGATAGGCCTAGGGTTCTCACAAACCACAATACAATGAAGAAACAAAGTGCTCAGGAAATATCTTGAGGTGAAAAGTTTAAGTTGCCAGAGTAAGAGCTCTATCTGCACATACCTGAAGCACTATGATGAAGGGGATAACTGAAACAAAACCTAGAAACATCTTGTCATCTGCTGCAAATGATGTTAGACCCAGAACCGTTTCTTAGGATTAAAGCATCCCCAGACTTCTGAAAATGTATTGAAAATTTCCTAAGCAGATCACTTTCTTGGCTTATTTCCTTTTTCTTTCTCAAATTCAGCTATCTGATTAAATATATTGAGGAGATTTTGAGGTAAGTTTTTCTTAATTCTGCTTTCTGGTTGCTCTTTGCTATTTAGTGTGTCTTCTGGAGCCTCGGTTTTGTTACCCCCCCCACAGCTGTCCTCCTTTACATATGCACGCTCTCCCTGATTTGTAGTGAACTGGTATCTCTGCTCAGGTCTACTGTCACGTGATCCAGAAGTGTATTTTTTGTGTTTTTCAAGTGACTTCCAAGAGTAGTCCGAACTTGCTGGTGAAGTAGAGTACTTCACAGACCCTGGCTCCCACCTCCTAGAGTGATCTTTTCTTCCCTCTGTGTCCTTTTCAAATCTCCTAGAACTAGAAGCTTTCATCTTGTCCTCTGAATTTCTACAGAAGGAATCTGAGGAATTTCTCCTACTGGAGAAATATCTTTCTGACTTATATGGCTTTTCGGTTTTGCTACTACCTGCCTGGGTTTTATAGTTATTGTAAGAATCTCTTGTGTCTTCAGACCTACCTCCCAAATCATCTGGCACTTCACCTGAAGATGTGAGAAGGCATCTCTCTTTCTCTTTTACCTGTGTGTTTGGATATTGTAACCTATCCTGCTTTTCCAGTAGTTTCTCCACTTCTTGTTTTTGATTAAGGAAAGATGCTGAAGTATTAGTTGGAACTGGGTAGCAATCATCTTTCCTATTCTGATCTATGTGACTTGAAGATGTCTTAGACCAGTGCCTCTTTGAACTGCGAGAAGACTCTGAACGATTCCTCTTACTTTTCTTATGCCGTTTGTGACTAGAAGAGGAAGAAGATGAGGAAGAAGAAACGGATTCATCAGCAGAAGAAACACTTGAAGAGGAAGATGATGATTTTCTTCTCTTCTTCTTCAGCCTTAAAAAAAAGTAGTTAGCTCATCAGACATGTTAAGTACAAGAAAATCAGTCCAATATCCCTCAAGATTTGACCTTATTTTGTATCACTTGCAGATATTCTATAATCTGTCACTCAGACATAATTACAATCTCAATTAATGCATCAAGTTTTACCATGAAGCATGACTTTGGAGAACGCCTATGGAGACAGGTGTCACTATAGGCAAATCCACTACTTCTGAAAGATGCAGTGACTTCTCTATCATTGCTTTATGCCTACCTGGACAAGAAAGAAGAACCTGAGTTTTCTATCTAGCTACCTCTAGTTTTATCATGTTCCCCCTCAGCAAACAGCTCCTTTTTTTTTTTTTAAGGGCCAAAGAGCTCTTTCCTGAATGCAGGAGCAGACTGTCCTGTGCACTGCAGGTGTTTAACTGTTCTCTAAACACTAGATGCTAGTATTTTTCCACAACTTACAATGACTACAGACAAACCACCAGTATCTAAGAACCACAGTTCTTCTAAAAGCCTATCTCCCAGAAACAGTTAAATAACTTCTTCTATATTTTAACCCTAATTTTTAAAAAGAATTCTAAGCTTAGACACTACTTCGCTTAATTTCTTTGACAGATAAACATGTGGAACATATGCTTGCTAAGAATTATCACTTGGGATACTTTTTTTTCTTTTTTTACTTACTTTATCTCCACATGGCACTTTGGTTTCAACTCAGTAGTTGCTTTTAAATTTAAAAAATACTGAATATTATAGTTTACCTTTTCTCCTCTTTTAAGAGCTTACGCAACTTTTCTGCACTTGTTTCTATTTTCTTTGTTTTCTGCTTTTCTTCCTTTTCAGCTTGTTTTTCTCTTAATTCCAAAGATTTCTTTTAGAACCCAGATATCGGAAAAAACCACACGTTAAAAATAAAAATAGCAGAATAAGCAATAAACAGTATTTAAAAGACCACCCCCCAACCAGAAGCCCAATTTAGTATAATCAAATCACCATACAGCCAGTATTAAACAAGTTATTTTTTTCCAAATAAAAAAATGAATGACACACGTTTGGCATTAATCATTTGAATGGCCAGAACAGTATTGAGGACCATATTGCAGTTGGTATCCCAAGAAAAACAGGGAAGCCATTGCAGTAGTACCAATGACCCAGAATGCAGGTAAGATAAAAAAAGATGAAAAATTATTTTTAAAAGTTGAAAAATGTAAGCAGGACATAAATTTTACAATCAATATTCAAATAAGGACATTCCACAAAGGTGAATTGAGGGGAAAATCACCATGTTCAAATACAAACCATTTTAAAAATAGCACAGCCCAGTTGGATGCATGATTACATAAGAAATCATTTTCCAGTTTGTGGATGGGGATGAGCAGCACCAGATGTCAGACACAGCAGCAATGGTCCAATTCAGAAGAAAATGCATGAGAAAACATCATCATCAGTATTACAGGAAAGGACAGGTAAAAAATGTCTACAAAGGTTTGTATAATTAGCCCAATTACATCAGCAGTACTCATAATCTTATAACCACCAGGTAAGCTCCCTACAAAGGGGAACACTCAAAATCACACACTGAGTTTAGGTATAGGTATTCTCTAACAGGGCTATTTTTCTTTGGAATATAAACAAAAAAGCAGTAATATTACAATGCAATGTCAAACCTAATTAGGAAAAGCTACTCATTTTCATAATAGTTCATCTATGTAATCTAGTTTTTCCTAAAAGAAAATGACATTTTGGCATTAATTTTAAATACCATTAAATTTCAAAGAGGAAATAAAGAATCACCTGCATATATTTATGAAGTTTCTGCAAAGCATCCTCTGCGTCTTTAAAAGTCTCATCCAAAGCCAGAGCTTTCTTATAGTAACTTTCAGCATTTAAAAACTTTTCTTCTTCTTCTAACCTATTAGGAAGATTCAACATTTTGTAAAAACAAATTTAGCCAAGTACACACAGAAGTCATCAGAAGCTTATGACAGAACTCAGAGGAAAGTTATGTTTAGTAAATTATTTTCTAATTACCTACTCATGTGCTTACTTAGTAAAAAGACAACTTACATAAGGTGGCTTCTTAAAAGTAGTTATGAAGTTTCCTTTCTATGGAAAAATTTGCACTGGAAACCATTAAAATTCTTTGGAAATAATAACATACACACAGAGTTGTAGATATCATTATAACCTACAATCATTATCATATAATTTCTAAGTCTATGCTGTGGAAAATCAAAATTAGAAAGTTTGGCTGGGTGTGGTGACAATTTGTTATCCCAGCACTTGGAAGGCAAAGCAGCAGAGAGTTACTATGAGTTTGAGGCTAATCAGGTCTAAATAGCAAGTTCCCGGCTACATAGAAAAAGAAGTTTGTATATAAGTCAGTGAAAGGACTTTACAAAGTACTTCTAGTGAACTGAAGGAAAAATTATTACTGAAAAACAAATGGGGTTAGTTTTGTGTCAGTAGACTGGATGTAAGGAGCTGAGGGACAAGAAAATCATGACTAATACTTGTGGTTTGGATAAATGGTTAATGTAGCCACTCACTCAGCTAAAAGATGCCAAGACTCCAGGAGTAAGACAACCTCATTTCAGTGATACTAGTTATTTTCTTGGTAACAGTGAAAAAGCTTCTCCGGTCACTAATTGAAATCTCATTAATTTGGAATTTGTGGCCATTCTCATCCTAGAAATACTTGGATGGAATGCTCATCCAAGCAAGAATGGCTAGGCAGAAGACATATGATAGAGAAGATATCAATCTTTCTTCAATAATAGCAAAGATGGCTAGGGATGTAGTTCACTGGCAGAGTGCTTGTCAGGCATGTTTGAAATACCCTGGGTTCCATTCCCAGTATTGCAAAAAAAAAAGCAGCACAATGATGTTATCATAACATTTTACAGCTTTTAGTTATTAAAGCTGACTATTGCCTGCTGGAACATGGTCCATGAATGAAGCTGTGTGAGATTTCTGAGAGCTTGTGTAAACTCCAGGTAAACAATACAAGAGTCTTGTAATCTGTTACTCCATACAAGGATTTGTTATTGGCATATGCTTCCATGCCCCTCCCACAAGTAGTATGTAGGAGTGAGTTTACTTTGGATTTTACATTGCTTCTTACTTTCATTACTGAAAAGTGTTTCCACACATGGGTTGCCCTTGTGACTGTACACAGCATAAACTCGTCTGACCCTGCTTCACCCTCTGAATAACTTCATAGTATAAATTGTCTGATGCTCTGAATAAAGCTGGCTATTGCATGAGACTTTAGCCTGCCTCATTTTTAGGCTCTATTCTCCCAGGTTCAGGCCACCAACTAGAGTTTAGTTGCAACACTTCCAAATACTTCTAACTCCACCATTTAATCTGAATTTGTGGAGCTTACTAGACAGAGCAGAGCTACAAGCTGAATATAACAGCAGAATCTTAATCACAATTCAATAAAAATCTCTCAATTCATATCTGCAACATTACATACTATTACAATAAAATGATTTAAAAACTAAATCCTTCATTAGAGCAAAACCTGGTATATACTCTGGAATAGAACACTTACTTATTCTCTTGTACTTTTCTATGTAACAAAAATATGCATTTAGAGCAATTAACCCTGAGGCACTACAGTATCTAAGCGTGCCCCCCCCCCCCCCCCCCCCCCAAAACTGAAACAAAGAGTACTTTGAATTGCACATGTTAAGAAGCTACTTCCTGAGCCGGGCGGTGGTGGTGCACACCTTTAACCCTAGCACTCGGGAGGCAGAGCCAGGCGGATCTCCCTGAGTTCGAGTCCAGCCTGGGCTACACAGTGAGTTCCAGGAAAGGCTCAAAGCTGTACAGAGAAACCCTGTCTTGAAAAAACAACAAAGCTACTACTTCCTTACATAAATCTCAGGGTATTCCGGGAGCTGGTTGCAAATTGGACTTTTACTATGAAATGAAATCCCATACTTACTGCCCTCCCCTTTCGACAAGTGTCTGGCAGAGGTATTTTCTTGCATTCCTGTGAGTTGGGCAGTTTTCTAATGCTAGCTCAAAATCTTCTATTGCTTTGTTCAGACTTCCTTTGGTTGCATATCTAGAGACATTAAACAAAATTAGAGAAATTTAATCTTGTGACCTACTTAAACATTCTTCATTCTTAAAAATACTCCTTAAAATCCAAAATTCACTTACAGTGCTCCACGAGCTACCAGAGCTTCCACATTTTGTTTGTCTATTTCCAGAGCTTTATTGTATTCATTCATAGCATCCACATGTCGCCCAACCTTAAAATAATCGACCCCAATCTTCACACTGAAAACACATTTATAAAACATCACAAATACTTCACAAAGTATCTAATAAAGAAAAGGTTATTATGAATGATTATTAAAGAAAATGCCTTTAAATTGGACAAAAATGTAGTTTTCAAATTACTCTCAGTATACATGCAAAGCATCCTGCTTTTATAGATTTTCATAGCAAACATTTACAAAACTCAGATATCAAGACACTAATTCTGGAAAACAATTCTGAATAAAACTAAAGTCTGTTAAGATTCCAATATTAAGACCAACGTACTACCTATAAAAGGAATGTCAAAAAGGTGTTCGTTCATCTGTAAACACATTCTAGTCTCTATGAGGATGAAGGAATGCACCAACTGCCAGAACTTTCATACTGAGTAACTGCCACTGTTCGACAAAACAACCCCCATACCATTTCAAAGCCCACGACGCTGACTGCTTCTTTCTTAAAGCCACAGCAAAATCATCTTCAGAGAAATTTTTGCTATGAAAGAAAATAAGAGTCAAAAAATGTAAATACTTTATAAAAGTATAGTTCATTCTATCTCTGGTAGATACTCAACAGTAAAATGATGAATATCAAGCAGGAAATTTGTATTACATTTATACAGCAAAATCCTTTAACTATCAGATGTGAGTATTACTGTTAAATAGCTATTTTTCTTTTCTTTCTTTTTTTGGTTTTTCAAGACAGGGTTTCTCTGTGTAGCTTTGTGCCTTTCCTGGAACTCGCTTTGGAGACCAGGTTGGCCTCGAACTCACAGATATCCGCCTGGCTCTGCCTCCCGAGTGCTGGGATTAAAGGTATACGCCACCACCGCCCGGCTGCTATTTTTCTTAAGCACATACACAAAGTTTCTGTACCTGTCTCTATTTGGTCACATGGCACATCCCTATCATTGTTTAGAGTCCATACCAGGAGCAGTTATGGCCTTCAACATATTCCTGTTGCTATGGTCAAATACATTCTTCAGCTATTCAGCTTCTGAGCTAATTCATTCCCCTCACCACTTAGAGAATGCAGATCTACTTTTACCTTTGTAGGCCTCTCATTAAAGATGGTGGATGAGACTCATCTATTCCTAGTTTCTCTAGAAGGAATTCAACTACTCCTGGATTAACAAATCCCAGAGAACTTTGCATGATGTTTTCGTAGGACTCCAAGGAATTACTATTTAGTTCAACACTCCTCCTTAAGGGGCAAAATCAGAAACACAAACACATGAGTACAATGCACACCAGCTTCTACTAAAGATATTACTATATGAGGTTTAAAAACTAACACCATTTTTGTATACCAAGCCTAAAGTAATTTAAAGGTTATGAAAATGAAAACCCACTTTACAATAAAGAAATTATAGTTCTACTTTGTTATGAGTATATAAATGATAAGTACCTGTAGTACAAAGGTAGCTCTTCAGAAGTAATCACACCTAGTTTAATGCCAGATAGGTGTGGTGGAAGAGATGAGCTATACAGAGATACCGCAAGCTTTTCATGATATCTGTCAATATCCTTGATTCCAGCTTGAAAAAAAAGAGGACCAAGTAATAAAAAAGTAAAAACAAAAATAAGCTTTTCAAACATTACCTTCATTATACTTTCAACATTAATTTGAAAATTTTAATTACTAAGTTGAAACTGATCACCTCGAATTATGTCACCAGTTTGGTAATATGATAACGGATCTCCATGGTTACTGTGAGAAGGCACATCTCTTAAGGGACAGAGAGCCTGCAATGACAAGTATTTGAAAACACCACACATTTCACTCTTTGACAAGAACACTATCTCCTTTTATCTGAGCTATTCATTATGACGGGGCAATACTTGACATGAACATTAACAACACTAAAGTCTAACACTACTTTCTTTTTAATCAATGCATAATTATACATATTAATAGGGTACAATTATACAATACTTATAGGGTGGCCATTCAATATAGATTGTATAATTATCCTATTATCCTAGTAATAGAAATACAACATTTCTTTGTATTTAGAGTCTTCAGACTTTCTAGTTATAAACTTCAGTCACACTAGTGTGCTACAGAACACTTTCCTCTAACCCAACTCTATTTGGACAACAGTTGTCTACCTCCTGTCTATCCTCATCCCCTTTCTGTTTCCTCTTACCACTATTCTATTTTCTTTGTATCAACTTTTGGGCTTTTATACATAACATGAATATGTGGCATTTGTCTTTCTCTGTTTGGCTTATTTCACTAAAGATTGGGTCTTTCAGTCTCATCCATTTTGCCAGAGATGGCATAGTTTCATTCTTTTTGATGGCTTTATGCATCTGTTAACAGACATGTCAGTTACTTAAATTTAAGATTTGTAGTTACAAAAAATTTGTGTCCAAATACAATAAAGCTTGTTTTTTTTTCCGAGACAGGGTTTCTCTGTGTAGTTTTGGTGTCTGTCCTAGATCTCACTCTGTAGACCAGTCTGGCCTTGAATTCAGAGATCTGCCTGGTTCGGCCTCCTGAGTGCTGGGATTAAAGGTGTGCATTTCCATTTGCTAGTTTTATAGTTCTTCCTTTTCAGATGGTGAGACAGCAAAATCAACTGCTTTAAAGGGAAACATTCCAAATTGAGGCAAATTATTTTATATATTTATTCTGAATATATGACAGGAAGTTTTTGCTAAATTACTCACATGCAAACATCTAATGCCCAATTATTAAGCTTATGTTTAACCAGAAGATGTATGTCCAGAATACCAATGGACATCACCATACCAATTAGTAGATCTTTATAATTTTAAAAAAAGAAACTGACCTGCAACCAGAGTCCCCCAAACCCTAAAAAAACAAAAATGGAGGAAATGTAATACTCTAGTACTTGTTTTCTTGATAACAGCATTTCACTACAGAGATCAGGCTGGCCTTGAACTCAATAGAGACCTGCCCATCTCTGCCTCCATGCACTACCAATGCCCAACTCTCTAATACTTTCAGTAAGAAGAGCCACTGTATTTTTCTTCAGCTTATATTTAATCCCCCAAAGTATCCTAACAGGTAAATTTAAGAGGAACTGAATAAGCACATAATTTTTGCATGGGATTATTACTACCAAGTAACTTACTGTGATTTCTAAGTGAGATATGTCTCTCATGATGCCACTTCCTAAACAGATCAACACCATGAAAAAACCAAATTCCCGAATAGAGCTGATTCTTCCAATCACTATATCACCACGTTCAATATCTCGGAAAAACAGCTCTCGCCGGTCCATGCTTGGGATCTCCATGAATTGCTCTAAAGGTGGCATGACCGCATAATGATCTGAAAAAAAGTTTTTAAAACAACCACAATAATTTCGACTTTCCACGATAATTTGCGATCCCGCTGCAAACCAAACCATCGCTCTCTAGCTTTCCAGACTCAACTTACTGTCACTGTCGTCGTGCACTTCGGAGGGTGCAGGTGCATCTGACTTCCAAGACAGGGCAAAGAGCAGGTCTGCCTTTTTGGAGATGAATTTTTGTATTTCAATGTTGTCAACTCTCTTCTCTTTCCTTAAAAGATGAGTGATTAAACTTGTGTTACGAGCAAAGTTCTCCGTGCATCCAAACTCGTGCCAGTGGTGTTCATCACCCAATCCTCCCCAGGTTCCATCCAGGCTGTGTCTCTGGAGGGATTTTTATTTCATTTACTTGTATTATTTTGCCTTTCCATATGTTTATTTAGTGCAGATGTGCGGCATCTACGTACCACTGTGTGCAACTGGGGGTGTGTTTGTGACAGGACAACCCGGGGAAATCATCTCCTACCACGTGAGTCCTGGGAATCGAACTCAGGTCGTGAAGCTTGACTTCAAGTGACTTTACCCACTGAGCGCTAGAGGAAGTTTCAAGCCCCATCTCCCACGGTCGCCACTTGGAAATGGGGGCGGGGAAGCTCTGAGAGCTTTGCCAGCGGTTCAGAAGGAGCAGGCCGGTCCTTCTGCCGGGAGCCAGTGGCCGGCCACGCTCCCCGGACTCCCGCTCTCCCGCCGGCCCTGCGCACCGCCCGGCCCCGGTCCCCGTACCTGCCCGCTCCCTGAGGCGGCGCCGCGCCGCGGGCTGGCTCGGCCGCCGTGCCCAGCAGGTTCCGGAAGTGCGGGTTGTCCTGCTGCTCGCTCCGCAGCAGCGACAGCAGCGCCGGGCCGTGGCAGCCCAGCGACTGCCGCAGCAAGTCGCGGTCCATGACGAGCCCGCCAGGGTCCGGCTCCCGCAGGGCGAAGCCGCCACGGTAACCTCCCGGAAGCGCTCTCGGCGGCCCTCGGCCTCGGTCTCGCGAGACCCAGCGCGGCTACGGGAAGCCGCAGGAAGCGCGAAGCGTGTCCGCGGCTGAAGGCGGGGAGGCCTGGAGGCGTGACTTAGCACGCTTGCGTTCGGCTCGTACGTCGTGACGCGGCTCCGGCTCGCGTTTGGGATGCAGAGCGCAGTCAGGGTGCCTGAGCAGCCCCGGGAGGCTGCTCCCTCAGCCCCGTCTGCTGGGGGCCGGTGCCCTCCTCGGTCCCAGGAAAGGGGCCGGTGGACCGAAGCAGCCGGAGGTGTGTGCACCGTGTACCCCACCGTCCGCCACCAGCCGGACCGCTCTAAAGTGCCGCACGCACGCTCCCCTTCTGGTTGTGGCTTTGTAGTTGTTATGGAAGTCGCTTGCTTCAGAGGCGATGTCTGTCGCACGCCTGTGGTGCACAGTATGACGAAGAAGAACTTTAGGTAGGCGAACCTAAAACCCTGGCGGCGGCTTGCTGCCTCTGCTTGCGCTGGCCTCGCACTCCGTGACACCAGGCACCCAAGACCCGCACCCACCGTAGAGGGCCAGACCTTTTAGAGTTACAGGAGTTTTGAATTCATTTCTTCTCTGACAAATGCCTGATTTTTGAAAGGGACAGAACACTGGATATTAGACCGGTCCACAAAGGGGAAAGAGGGCGTGAGAGGATCAGTGTCAGGGTTTTCAGCATGGCAGCCAAGGGCTCTATCACTGAGCTACAATCCAGCCTACAATGTTTTAAAACTTGAAAAAAAACTCCAAGAAACTTTTAAGAAATATAAATAAGTCAGTGAACTATAGGATTGGGGGCCGGTGCGCGGGGGTGGGGTGGAGGGTGGGGGGCAGAGATGGTGAAGGAAATCGTGAATGCTAAGTATCCCCAAACACATTTTCAATGTCTGGTTTCTAGGATCACTTCTTTCGTGATTTCAGATTTCCTTTTTCAGTGAACACATCCGTGTATCCTTTAACAAACACCCTAGACTCTAAAGACGAAAATACTTCTGGCTCAGAGTGTCTCAGTCTACAGGTGGACTAGACAGAAGAATACAGACGTAAAACTAAAGCTAAGTGAATGGAGGTGCTAAGGTGTCTACTCGGGTCCCTCTTCTCTAGGCAGAGGGTAGTCAGAAAAGGAGGTGAGCAAGTGCAATCCAAACCCGGGGCACTATAATTAAGTACAAGTGTGAAAAGTCAAGATGCATCCTGGAGACCACATCATCTTATTAAATAGATAGGGGGCATTTCCAGTAACAGGCATTCTCACTATATAAACGTCATTTCAGATTAGTGGGAAGAGGACCCTTACCCTCTGTGCAGAGAAAGAAAGAGAAAGAGCGGAAAAAGAGGAAAAGATTAAGTTCACGTTTTTTTTTTTTTTTTTTTTTTTTTTTAGCAAAAACCACAGAAATTTAGGTGAATCGAGGTAGCCACATCGAGCAGTAACAAGTGTATTTTAATAGAGTTTTTTCGATTTCTCAAGTTTCCCCAAATAACGTGTACAGCTTATGTGTTATCATTTATGAGGGATGTACAAGTAAGTTTTTACTTCGTAAGAAACAGATGTATATAGACAGGTTCTGGTTTTGATCCCACTGCAAACTGTCAACAGGACCTCGTTCCCATTTAGGGTCAAGAAAGGTGTATATCAGGAAAGGCAGGCACCAGGGATTTTTCTAGCTATCTCTTGGCCTATCTCCATTTTTCATTTTCAGCTTCTTTTAATGATTGCCTTCCCCTTCTTTAAAAAAGTAGACATGACTTGTTTATATATTTCTTTTGTTTCCTTGAGACAGAGTCTCATGTAGCTCAGGATATCCCAGAACTGAGTAGTTGAGGTGACTCTCTGAACTCCGATCTTCCTGCTTCCACCTCCTGGGTGTTGGAATTACAGGCATAGGCCACCATGCACAGTTTTATTCAGTACTGGGTATCAAACCTATAGTTTTGTGCAAACTAGCACTCTGCTAGCTGAGTTCACACTCTCAGTCTCAGAGAATTAATATGGAATCTTAACAAAAATCTTAATGTGTTTTAGTATACCAGATAGGCTTGTGTATGTGCTGTCATTCTTTTTTATGTTTGTGTTTTCACTGTTTTCGTTTATCACAACTCTGTAAGTCTGTGGTGGTGGGCCTTACTTCATAGGGAATTTGTAATCAGTTGAATTCTGATCATAGAGGTGATGAGTGTGAGACGCTGGAAGATCACCAAGAGGAAAAGCTCTCAGGAACATGTGGTCACAGGGAACACTACTTAGGAAGCTGGTGACACATGCACTAACAGTGGTGACACATTTCCTAACAGCACTCCACTGTGTCCAGGTATGTAGTAGGTGTCACTCTAGATATTAGAGAAGGGAAAACAAAGAAAACCAGGATCTGGGAGGTGAAAGCCATAGCAGAGAGTGGACACTAGCTGTGGGAAAGGAGAGACAAACCACAGCCCTGGCAGCCAAGGCAGTAGGTGGCCAGTGCTGCCAGATTCCATACAGATGAAGATACAGGGAGCATCAGAAACAAACAGAACCTGAAGAGGAAGAAATCAGGCATTTAACTGTTTTGAGATGAGTTAAGAAATGTTTTTTTTTTTCTAAGCATAAAATACCAACATAGTTTACAAAATGTTTTGTATTAAAGAAAACAATTTCAAATAAAAAAGCATTCATTTTAGAGTAAATTTAGCTCCACAGCAAATGTGAGTAGAAGATACAGACATTTCCCTAGTATTACACATGCATAGCCTTCCTCATTATCAAAATTCCCCACTAGAATGGGACATTAGTTGCAGCTAATGAGCCTACACTAACATACAATATCACAGATACTCCATATTTTACCAAATAATTCATATTTCATGATACAGACAAATATATATGATACATGTTCCACAACATGGTAGCCTACAGAGCAGTTTCACTGCCCTAAAAAAATGCTCCATGGTCTGTTTATTCTTCCCTCCTTCCCCAGAAGCCCTGACTACCAAAGAACTTTTTACTGTCTCCATGATGTTTCCTTTTCAAGATTATCATTAGTTGGAATTATTCAGTGTGTAGCCTTCTCAAATTTGCTTCTTTTACCCACTAATATGTATTTTAGATTCCTTGGTTTCTTTTCATGGGTTGGTGACTAATTTCTCCTTAATGCTGAATAATAAATCCTATTCTTATGATAGTGACAGCAATCTACAGTGAGAAGTTAGTCTCCTTTACTGAGTCCATTTAAATAGCACTTTCATCTGAAAATCTCCTCATAGACACGCTCAGAACGAATACTGAGTCAATGATTTGGGCATCCTTTAATACAGTCAAACTTGCGTATTCATATGTTTTTAAATGTATATCCTGAAAGAACATGGCTTCAGCTAACCCTCTGAATGGCATGGAATGGTAAAATGCTGACAACTGCATACATACTTAGACAATACAAATTTGAAAGTTAGTATTTTGACTCAAACACTTATTAACCTCTCCATAGCTCTTTCTTCTTTTTTCAAATGGCAGAAGAGAAGACAGAGACTACTAGCTGGTTCCATTCAACTCTTCGTTTCAAGCCAGGCATGGTGATTTGCACACACCTACATTCCCAGAATGTGAAGCTAAGGCAGGGGGCATGCTGACTGATGACTAACCTGGACCACACAGAGAGACCTTATCTCAAAACAAATGAAACAAAAAGGATTATTTAGTTACCAACCATTCATTCACTTATTTTGGATAAAGTAATAAAAAGGATTTTTTCAAGAATAAAATGAGGACAGTCAGAGAACTTCAGATTCTCTATAAAAGTGTAATCATCAAGACAGTGTTCTATAGGTACAAGAATAGACAGTTCAGTGCACTGACTAATGAGCCCAGAAATACAATTATATAAATAACATCAACTGATCTTTGACAATGGTGAAGATAATCCATGGATAAAGATGATCTTTTCAACAAACTGTACTGCAATAACAGAACATTCACATGCAATTTTAAAATAAGAATTCCACATATAGACTTACCTTTTACAATAAATTGAAATGGATCATGGATCATAACCTTGTGGAAGTCCAAGAAGATAACACAGGAGAAAACACAGACCATATTTGCTTTAGACACCACACCAAAGGCATGATCCATGGAGAAAATAGTGACAAGCTGGTCCTTACTGAAATTAATTTATCTGAGGCTGGAGAGATGTCTTAGCAGCTAAGAGCTCTTACTGCTCTCTTGAGAACCCCAGATTCTTTTCTCTGTTCTCACACGGTGGCTCACAATCACCTACAATTCTAGTTCTGGGGGAACCCAATGGCCTTTCCTGACTTCCAAGGTCAACAGGCACACACTCAGTGCAAGTATATAAACACAAACATTAATATACATAAAAATCTAAAAAGTTAAATTTTTTCTAACTTACAAAAGATTCCATTCAAACAATAAAAAGATAAACCTGCAGAAAATATTAACAAAAGGCACATACAAAAAATTCTTAATAAGAAAACCAATAAAATGATTTATTTTTTAATTTTTTTAATTTTTTTTTTTTTTTTTTTTTTTTGGTTTTTTCAAGACGGAGTTTCTCTGTGTAGCTTTGCGCCTTTCCTGGAACTCACTTGGTAGCCCAGGCTGGCCTTGAACTCACAGAGATCCGCCTGCCTCTGCCTCCCGAGTGCTGGGATTAAAGGCGGGCGCCACCACCGCCTGGCTTAAAATGATTTTTAAAATGAGCCAAACATTAACAGCGTGTCTGCCACCAAGAAGATATACAGATGACAAATGCACATATGAAAACATATACTACATCATATCATTTCAGGGAATTAAAACTACAGCAAGGTACCACTACAAGCTTATTAGACCAGGTTCCAGAACATTGGCAATACCAATGTGATAATATAAAACAACAGAATTCTTCACTTGTTGGTTTGAATCCTAAATGGTACAGCCATTTGAGTAAAGTTCTAGTGCTTTCACACACAAAAAAATTGCCATAAAAACCCAGTGATACGTTGAACTTACTGTGGTAGCTGAAAACTTACATACATAAAATGGTACACATGGATATATATCAGTTTAAATCATAGTTATCAAAAATTAGAAACTAAGCTGTCTCTCCATGCGTGGATGGATAAGCTATGGTATTATAAGACAATGGGATATTTATTATTCAGCATTAAGGAGAAATTAGTCACCAACATATGAAAAGAAATTGAGGAAACTTAAATACATATTAATGAATGAAAGAAGCAAATTTGAGAAGGCTACATACTGAATTATTCCAACAAATGATAATCTCAAAAAGGAAAAATCATGGAGGCAGTAAAAAGTTCTTTGGTTGTCAGGACTTCTGGGGAAGGAGAGAAGAATAGACAGACTATGGCACTTTTTTTTTTTTAGGGCAGTGAAACTGCTCTGTAGGCTGCTATGATGGTGTCATCCAGTCCTCCTGAGAGCTTGAAAAGGAAACAAGGAAGAGGAGAAAGGAATCTGTGTCTTCCTTGCTCCAGTGCCTGAACGGGACATCTGATTTCATCTCCTCCAGATTAGAATTTGTATCACTGACTGCTCATTCTCAGGCCTGTGGACACAGACTAACTTTTCTGGGTCTGAAGCTTGCTTGTGCCATATTATAGGTTTCTCAGTCCCTTTCTTTAATCTGCTGCCATAGTTGTGTGTCATGTGAGGCAGTCTTCATTTTATAGAGTATATATGAATATACACTTGTTCCCATTACTAGCAAGTAGTTCCAACTACAAGCCGTCTGATAAAGGTTGGTACATCTTCATTCATCCTAATACTCCTTGCTTGAAAGGATTCTAAACTCTTTTTCCTATGCCAGAAGAACAACACTTATCTTCAAGAAAGAACATTTTGTCAGTTTAATCCACTTGAGGGTGCTATATGATCACTATTGCATCAGATTGTGTGTTCATGGCCAAAAAAGCATAGCAACTAAATATGTATTCTGGGATGGAGATCTATGACTTACTTTAGGACAACTGTTTTTAACATTGCCTCCATCTTTTAGGGGCTGGTGAAAGTTTTGAGGATACTATTTTAATATAAATAAATTAATACTCTATTGTTCATCATTGCTTGTCTTAGTATTTTTGAAGTTTTATTTGTTGATTTTTCTCTCCTAGAGTAACATTCACTGGTTTTTGTTTTAACCTAGGTGAGCAATTCTGAACAGATCCAGAATATGCATAGCTCCAAGGCAAGGGAGAAGAGTATTAGCATATTTATATTATGACTTACAGTTGGTGTATGTATCACTCCTGGGGAGGCATAGTATGCACTCCAGAGATATGCAGTGCTTGGCCATATGATGTGACTGTCTGTAGCTCTTTATAACATAGTCCTTGTATAATATATAAGGTATCTTGACGATGTACAGTGCTTGACTGTATGGAAGGCCACCTGAAGTCCTATTCTCTGCCAATATTTCTTCCATGTTTGTATTTATTTACACAAAGGACTAAAAAATAAAATGAAAGTACATCGGAATAACTCCATCATAATTGTTCAAAAAAGTTGAAAGATATGTTCACTACTGATATGGGTTAGGTTAGGTTGGTGTGCGTTCTTTTTTTAATAAACTTGTTTGTGACTGTTCATAAACATACACACACAAATACACACATAATAGATTCTTAAGTTCATATTTTGTTTTAGAATACTATACCAAGAACATGTGATGCTTTTAACTAGAAAAATGGAAAGTAAAATGATAAATAGAATTTGTTGTAAGACATTCTAGATTGCTTTGGTGATCATTTTAAATTCAAATTACACACTGCTCTAAAATCAGAATAATTAAAATTATCTTTTAGTTATCAAATACTAATTTTTGTATTTTATTGATGACAGCACCAAAAGAAAATGCCAGTAATTAGAAATACATTAATTGTTTAGCATATTGCCCTCGTCAGCGAAACTTACTGGAAGATCCTTTATATCAGGGAGAGGATTCCACACTCATTTAGATCTGACCTTTAATTGTCCATAGACACAGAGTTTCAACTGTGAACTACATGAGTCTATTCATTCAACAAGTGTTTGTTTGGGATTGGGTGCTATTTTAAATGTAAAGGACACAATAATGAAAACGAAACACCAGCATTCCTGCCCTCTTGAAGCTCCTATTCTAGAGGGAGACAGAGTAACCAATAAGTGTTAGTAAGTTGGGCAGTATATTGGTTACTATAGAAAATTAACTAAATCAAGGGCGGCAGTGTAGGAGAGGGACTGGTGCCATTTTCAATAGGGGAGTTATGGAAGCTCACTGAGAAGATGTTTAATCCAGGACTTCTAGAGATGAGGCATTAGTTATTTAACTTATCTGAGAGAAAAAGCAGAAGAAATAGCCAGAGCAGAGGTTCTAAAGAAGGTTGACACATGTGAGGCATGGAAGGAAAAAAGTGTGGTAGGAACAGTATGACCGACCATTCAGTGGTAGGTCACTACATGAACTTGGCTTTCACTGTTAGTGGTTGGAACAGATGGGCATGACTTGTTATAGAAAGATACTGTATGGGCTGGAATTGCCTACTTGTCATAGGCAATTCATAGGAGGCTAAACATATCTTCTTATTTATTAGGAAATAAAACCTTAAAGTTTATATTTCATTATATAAAATGAGAATATGAAGTTTAAGTGTTTCTAAAAAGATTAAGAGTTTGAAAAACTTACTATGAAATAGGTACTTATCACAATGGAAATAACTTTAGCCTAGGAGTCCTAGCTATAATCACCCATGCCTCTCTTGTCACTCAAAACCCAAGGTGTTGTATATGATAAATTTTGATATCTAAACCTTAATATTCTATACTTTATTAAGAAATGACCTGTGTAAGTCTTACATAAGACTCGACTTTAAGCTGCTGCACTTTTTTTTTCTATGAAATTGTATGAAGCTATTTTTCTATTATAGTGCTGGTAAGTGGGTTCCCACTGTTACTGGTTTCTTTAAGTGAGTGAGATTTTTCTGGTTCCTTTAGGTGTAGTTCAGGAAAGGCACCAGCCACAGAATTACAGGAAGAGATTGGCTAGTTACTGTTAGGAAATTTCAGTGTGGCAGTTCTATAAGGCACATTCTGGGCACAGATCCTTAGTTTTAAATTTATGTAATTTCATACAGACTCAGCATAAAATTGAAGTAAGTTTTGGCCAACAATTCATACATACTTGGCATAGACTAACTAAACTGACTGGACACCAATCTAGATAGCACATAATAATGTATTCTTGGTAAGATATCATTGCTATGTGGATCAGAGATTCATTTTTAGTTTCAATATATTCTCTCATGGAAAGATAACTTTAGTCAGAAGTTTGTTAGTGAGCCTGGAATAAAAGCAAAGATAAACAAATGCAAAAGGAAAAAGAGAAAAAGCAAATGCTATTTGCTTAGTATAGTAATGAAAAACACCACCAGTCAGTGCATTTATTTCCTCTATGTGGATATTACTGCTAAGGTTATCAGATACTCTGCTTCCTCTGTCTCCATGTACAACACACATAATGTATATAACATATATATATATAACTGCTGATGTGCATATTTAAAAACTTCTTTCCAAGGCAGTTTTCAATATTCAGTTTCAATATTGAATTTCTCAAGAATGGAAGCCCAGAATTCAACAGATGTAAACATAACTGAGTTGTTGATGGGAATATAATTAAGAATTCAACCCAGTAATGCCCCTCCTTTATTATATTCTTTTTCTGGCCTCTGTACATGAGTGATGGTTGGAGAGGTTTATAAGCTTTAAGGGGCCCCTTAGTCTTGTTAACAGATGACTTCTTCAGGCAGGCTTCTGTGTTATTGATGATGTTTCAGTGTAAGTTATGATCATATGTTGATCATTCTCTTTGTCTGCCCTTAGTGACTCTGGAATTGTATATTTCTCAGACATTCTAGCCACACATAGACAAATGTTTATTTACCCTCACAAATAGTGATTCTTACTTATTCTTCTTTGATCTTTCTTAGCTTCACTTCTTTAGAAGGTAATTTTCTTTCCAAGTTCAAGAGGCTCTATTGTTTCCCTAAATAAACTCATCATAGAGCCCTCCATGTCCTGGCCTCTGTCTGTATGCCTTAACTCTTGGTCCTTTCTATCAATCATCATCAAGATGCAGTCTCATGGGTTTTCTGTTGATTTTAAGTGCTCCTATGTTTTTCATTCCTCATAGCTTTTGTTGGTAAATTTTCAGAAATGCTCTTCCTTCATTTAACCTTATTTTCTTTTTGTCTCTGTATCTTAGCATAAAGGATATACTTTCTTTTAACACTCCATTTATTTTCATCATAATACCAATGATAATTACTTTTCTCTTTCTTTCTTTCTTTCTTTCTTTCTTTCTTTCTTTCTTTCTTTCTTTCTTTCTTTCTTTCTTTCTTTCTTTCTTTCTTTCTTTCTCTTTCTTTCTCTCTCTCTCTTTCCTTTCCTTCCTCCCTCCCTCCCTTCCCCTCCCTCCCTCCCTCCCTCCCCGCCCTCCTCACCCCTCCCTCCCTCCTTCCTTTCTTTTCTTCTTCTTCTTCTTTTTTTTCCAAGACAGGGTTTCTCTGTGTAGTTTTGGAGCCTGTCCTGGATCTTGCTCTGTAGACCAGGCTGGCCTTGAACTCACAGATATCGCCTGGCTCTGCTTCCTGAGTGCTGGGCTTAAAGGCATGCACCACCAATGCCCGGCTGATAATTATTTTCTTGATTATCTGTCCTCCCTACTAAAATTTAAGAACTATGAATGCCATTCTTTTGTTCTGTTCATGATTTCGTGCTCAATAATTATCTTAGTGCATATATATTACATATCACATGTGAAATAAATGTTTGAATGAATTGATGGCTATATACAATATCCACATGTATGTATACAATTATTTAGAATAAAGTAGGGGACATCTACCATTTTTTATATGGTTGAGCAAGGCTCAATTAACACAGAGACCTAAAAATAAACTATCCGGGCAGTGATATTATCTCTTGATTTGAGAAGTAGTTGTGGCAAGCAAAGGGCCCCATTTGAAAATTCAACAGACAAAGGCATTGATTTAGAAAACTGGTCCATATTGTAGGTGGACTAAAAGTGCTCTTTGATCAGGTGCAGGGAGTGTAGTGGGTGGGAACTTCAGAAGCATTCAGCTTGATTTGTTTTTTGTTTATATATATATATATATATATTATATATATTATATATATATATATTTTTATTTTACAATACCATTCAGTTCTACATATCAGTCATGGGTTCCCCTATTCTCCCCCCTCTCACCCCCTACCCTTACCCCCAGCCTACTCTCCATTCCCACCTCCTCCAGGACAAGTCCTCCCCCGAGTACTGCGATCAACCTGGTAGACTCAGTCCAGGGAGGTCCAGTCCCTTCCTCCCAGACTGAGCCAAATGTCCCTGCATAAGCTCCAGGTTTCAAACAGCCAACTCATGCAATGAGCATAGGACTTGGTCCCACTGCCTAGTTGCCTCCCAAACTGATCAAGCCAATCAACTGTCTCACCTATTCAGAGGCCCTGATCCAGCTGGGGGCCCTTCAGCCTTTGGTTCATAGTTCATGTGTTTCCATTCATTTGGCTATTTTTTTTTCAATAATTGAGTAAAACTGAAATTTATTATAAGCCACAGTCGTCCTAGGGACCTCCATGCTATATATATAGCCTCTATGGTTCTATGGGTTGTGGTCTGATTGTTCTTTATTTTATATCTAGAATCCACCTATGAGTGAGTACATACCATAACTGTCTTTCTGGGTTTGGGTTACCTCACTCAGGATGATTTTTTCTAGTTCCATCCATTTGCCCACAAATTTCATGCTTTCATTGTTTTTCTCTGCTGAGTAGTACTCCATTGTGCATATGTACCACATTTTTTTTCATCCATTCTTCCTTTCTTTAAAAAATTTTATTCTGTTTAACTAAGCTCAGTTGTTCTGTACAAAAAAGCAACTTTAAGTCAAGGGAAATCTCATTTACTTCCATATCCTATTCAAGGTTTCTGGTTTTACATTTGTTTTTTGTCTTATATCTTGTCTTAACAACTGTTGATGTCACTATATTTGTGACTCTATGTAACTTCTTTGTGGCACTATGAGCTTATAGGACAAATATTTGTTGTGTTAAGGTCTGTCAGAGGAGCAGAACCAGGAGAATGTATACATGCACATTTAAAAGGTTATCTGAAGGAAATTAGCCAGTGTGATGATAAAGACTTCAAAGACAAAATAGTTAAGATGGGTGGCAGGCTAAGGACCAATGAAGATGTGTGCTGTACTCAAGAGAAGTGTTTCCTTCGTGTTTGGGAAGTCGATCTTGTGTTCTGTTCAGGCCTCCAACTGACTAGATGAGGCCCACACACATTGTGGAGGGCAATCTGCTTTTCTCAAAACTCACTGTTTAATCCTAATCTTATCTACAAACATCCTCCAGAAGTATCCAGAGTAGTGTATGATCACCCGTGTGGACCCTGTGGCCGCCATCCCATGTGTGTTCTGCTTCAGAGCTTGCTTGGAGCAGTGTACCCCATGATGTTGAAATGGCTGAAGACTTTGCTATATGAGGAATGTTTGAGGAGACAGGAAGTGACTAGAAATTCTGCTATTTGGTTTACTGTGGGCCACCCTTGTCCATACTCAATATCATGTTGAGTTGAATCCTCACTTCTTACTTATAACAGAATTGTACTATTGTGTAGATTTTTGTCTTTTGTTCTAAAATTGCATTAAATGCATTTGAAGGTCTTATTGGCAAAATTTCTAAGTTTGTACTGCTTTCATTTTGCTACTTGCAAGATATAGAATTTAAGAATATTTCTTAGTTTTCATGATGGTTTCTGAAAAATAATACCCATGTTGAGCAATTCCCATTATATACAGCATGTTGACTCCAAACTTCATTTGGTGAACTTGCCAACATCATTTCTATTCAGAGAAGACCAGAGTTTTTACTGTTACCTGTTTCTTTCCCATCTGTGACCACACTTCAACTGCCTTCTCAAACAGAAATAAAAGAGAAATCCATCATGTGAGGAAAGCTTTTTAATTATGATTTCCTGTTATATTTTTCTGTGATATTTTTATTATTAGATGATCCAGACTTTATTCACATTCACTATGATCTGGTAACTATCATGAATACAAGAATTGTAATTAATTCATTTTGATACTTATCACAACCAACTTATTACAGATACTTCTAGACTCAGAATTCAGTGGTGAACAAATCATAGAAACATTCCTGTTGAAAAGCATAGTATAAATTGCCATTCCTAATATTCTTCTTCTATCCTGAAGAATTTTTCTCAAATTTAAACTCATAAATATGGGTTTATAAGTTAATAGACTTTAAAAATTCTGTCTGCTTCATAGAATAAAAGAGGTAGAACCTTGTTGGAAAAACTGTGTCACTGGTGGGTGAGGGCCTTGAGTATTTATTGCCTTCCCCCATTTCCTGTTCTCTCTCTCTCTGATTCCTGTGTGTGGATGAGAATGTGATTGACTGCTCTTCTGCTCCCACTGTCAGCTTCCCTTGTCTGTTGCCTTCCCTGTCACCATAGATGCTAGCCCTCTAGAACCATAAACCAAAAACTAGTTTTCTTTAATTTATTTAAAAATTTTTATTCATTTTACATACCGACTACAGATCCCCCCATCCCTCCTCCCACTCCCTACCCTCACCTCACCCCACCATCCACCCCTCCTTCCCTCCTCCAAAAGGGTAAGTTCAAAAGCTAGTTTTCTTCTCTAAGATGTTCTAGTGCTATTGTAGCACAACAAGAGAAAAGTAACTAATAGTATATTAGTATAATAAAGTATGCATCTTCCAACTCTCTTCATTTGCCCCGTCTTGTTAAAGCTGTCTTCTGGCCTTGTCTATCCACATCACATATCTGCACTGTAGTCTTGCAGTGATAATTCCATTTGACCATACAACCTAGTTTATATAGCTATGGAAATGCAGCATAAAGTATGGCCATTTGACTTATGAGTTAGTAATAGATTTTTTTCCTATCTAAATGATTCAGTTGTAATCCTTTCCTGAGCCAAAAACTTAACATAGAAGTATAATCATTATTTTAGATATTTGACAGAAATACTGTAAATGAAAAAGTTAAAAGCTATGACTTTCATTTTCACCTGGACTGAGTATCTGGTACCAGGCTGTGGTGGATTGGAAGAGAATGGCCCCCATAGTTTCATGTATTTGAATACTTACTCCCCAGTTGGTGGAACTCTTTGGGAAGGGTGAGGAGGTGTGGCCTTGTTGGAGGTTTTGAAACCTTTGAGGTTTCAAAAGCTCATGCCATTCCCAATTAGCACTCTCTCCTCCCTCCCTTCCCCTCTTTCTTTTTCTCTCCCTCTCCCTCCCCCCACGCCTCATTCAGGTGAATCCATGTGAGTCTCAGCTACTGCTCCAGTGCCTGCCTGCTGCTGTGGTCCCTGCCATGATGGTCATGGACTCTAACCCTCTGGAACCATGAGCCCCAAATTAAATGCTTTCTTTTATAAGTTGTCTTAGTCATGCTGTTTGTCACAGAAATAGAAAAGTAACAAGGACAGAAGTTGGTACTGGGAGTGGGGCTACAGCTGTGACAGGTCTTACCATGCTGTTTGGGGGAGGAATTCGAAAGACTTTGGGACTTTGGACAAGAGGAAAGCAGTTGAATACTGCAAGTGGGGCTTAATGGGCCATTCTAGTAGGAGCATGGATGATCATAGTTCTGAGATCTAGGAGGACTGTGGAGGCCTGGATCAAGAGGTTTCAAATGGGAAAAATATTAGCAACTGAGCTAGATACCATTCCATTCTTGTGATATTTTGGTAAAGAATGTTACTGCCTTTGTCCTTGTCCTAAGAATCTGCCTGAGGATAAATTGAAAAGTTTTGGGCTAATTTCCTTAGCAGAGGAAATTTCAAGAGCCTAATATTGAATCTGTCACTTGGTTTTTAGTAATCACTTTCATTCAGTTCTCTAATGAAAAGGAGCAAGTGGTGCAAAAAGAATTACAAAATGTACAGTTTAAGGAGAAAAGGAGCATCAGGATATTGATGTTGGAGTCAAGGCTTGTGCTAAGAGAGATCAGGAAAGGCTTGATTCAGAATGGAATAAAGAGAGCAGTGCCCTCAGGGCAAGACCCTACTCAGCTAAGCTTCCAACTGTACAAAGAAAATGCCTAAGGGATTAAAGGAACATTTATAGAACAAAGGAAAGCAAGCAATCAATGCTATGCAAATGTAATTCAAGGAGAGGTTCAGGTTCTACCCAAGGAAGCAGACATCAGCCACATGGTTCTGGCTTTAAAGTCAAGAAGTGTTGTGCCCAGATCGTGACCCCCAGAGAGACTACCAAAGACGAGCATGCCGGAATGCAAAAGCAAGGTTTAATTCTGGATATCCAAAAGCAATACAAGCCTAGGCAGGGACTTCGTCCAATACATCCAACACAGTGGAGGCTGGAGGAAGTGCCCACCTGTCTGCAAGCTCAGTTTTTAAGGGGAAAAGTCACAAGGTTACATCATTTAGGGGTGCTAGTACAGGTACAATTCTGACTGGCTTGCCCCCAGGGACCCCCAGAAACCACCTCCAAGGGAGTGGTCGCCCACCACCACCCCCCATTGGCTGCCCTCAGGTGGGGGCATTTCTGTGGTCGGTTGCCCTGAAGGCCAGGGAGGGGACATTCCATGGTCTGGCAGGCATTGCCTCGTGGCTGTCTTGTGACTCTGTACTTTTGCACTTCCTGGTTTCTGGGATCTGAACTGACTGGTCTCAGTAACTTCTGGCCTGTTCTCAAAAGGAGAAATCTTAGGCCTTAATTTTAGGGTGAAAGCATTTTGGTCTTATTTCTAAGATGCCTAATTTTGGTCTCACATTTCCCCCTTCTCATGTGCCTAATGGAACCCAATCATGGGTTTTGGACAGTTAGTTCCTAAGTATCCCTCTCTAATAAGGGCCATGTATAGTTAGCCATCTTGTCTCTATGCCAGGGAGTTTTCTTTTGACCCAGCATTTCAGCCTTTTCTGAACAGGGAACATGGGTGACGTTCTCTTCTGGAACTGCTTCGAGCTGGCATTGGGGCGCCGATGTCAGGGGACCCCAAAAGGCTGAAAAGCTAGTCAAAGACTGGGCAAGGGGGCATTGGTCAGAAGCATGTAGCTGCCTGACCCCATAGGGACAGGGAAGAACCATGTTAGCTGGGCTGGTCCACGTCAGCTTTTAGCAAGTCTGGAGCTCACAGTCGTCTGGAGCAGTGGAGTCAGCAACTGAAACCTGGAGGTGACTCCCAGCCAAATGGAAATCTGTTGAGACAAATTTAAACTAGGAACAGAAGTTAAAATTTATGAACTTATTTGGAACCCTTAGGTCTATACCCTTAGTAATGGGAAAAGCAGTAGTCCCAAGACCAGGAGAGAGGAAAAATACCATCTTTAGGAATACTTATCTGGGATCCTTTTGACCTCTGTGTAGTGGGTCTAGGTTTTTATGGCTCTTTTGATCCTTTGAGGCCTACTTACAAAATGACATAAAAGTTTTAGATACATTAGTAAACAAAGCAGGTAATGGGTATCTTGTAAAACAGCAGAAGTGAACTCATACCTTTGATTCCCAACAAGTTACATTTAAATATGACATCTAAAACAAATCCAAAATATTGAGCTTGTGACTGAACAGTAAATAGTCATTGCTCTACCAGCTCATCAGGACTCCTAAATGTTAAGCTCTGAACCATAGAACAGGGGAGTAATCTGAAACTTATCTCATTTTGGATTCATATCTGAACCGTTATGACTTACTTAAACTTTTATATCTTAGAACATTTTCCTAAGAGTGAGCTAACAAGCTAGCTATAGCCTTGCATGAGGATCTGGTTGATGCTGCCATGCTGACAAAGTTAGAGCTAGCCTGGCCATCAGTACTGTCAGAGATCTGAGAAGGATAAACTATATCTGAGTACAGACCAAGAAGCTTCCAATCCTATAAATTACAGGGACCAAACCCTACCCAGGTCTCCACAGCGTTGGAGGCACCAGTCAGAACAGCATCAATCTTCTTCCGCCATCAGGTCCATAAGGCAGAGTATTTTTCCTGTGGAATAGGGACATGGAAGACTGACCTTGGTCATGCAAAAGGGTGCAATCAATTCCAGTGTCCTACTGCTTGTCCACAGTCTGGGCTGGGTCCTGGCGGCAGGCGTTGCACTGGAGCATCTTGCCCTGTGGTCAGCGTTGTCATATTTCAGGCAGAGACGTTGTGGTGCCTCGTACGTAATCTTCTTTGGAGACCTTGGGTCACTGCTAGGATCTGGAAGCCTGTCTGATATAGTAAGCTTTTAGATCAACATTTAAATGCCATATTCTGCAGATCTCTGAAGTATGAGGGCTGTCCAGGTATATCTGAATAGACAAACTTTGTTTCTAATTACTTGTTTCAAGCTCAACCCTAAAAACATATGCAAGAGACTGAGTAAATGAGTAAACTTACATCAGTACTTACTTACCCTGACTACAATTAAAAAACTTGATTACTTATGACTGACTATTTATGTTCTCTAACAGTCTACAAAAGTAGCCTAAAAACAATGCTTTTAAGTTGAAGCTCTTCTAGCATCAAATACAGGTTCAGTAAAGAAACCAAAACAAAATATCAATATAAGGAGAAACATTTTTTTAAGCCATTGGTTTTTAACTATAAAAACTGTTCTTAAAAGACTGAGATCTCTCAAATGTCTTCCACCACTGCAACTAGACTCTTTTTGGAACTCTAGTCCTGCCATACATTTGCAAACCTCAGCTGTTTCCTATGATTCCTTTATGTTGCAAAGTTTGGCTGCCAGAGCAAGGTATATTCCTGTGAATAAAAGCATTGATGTGCAGCTTTAATATTAATCAAATACCTTATTTATTAAACATATGTTGCCATCTATTTAAATTCTCTAGAAACTTGCTGTTGAACACTTGGTAAAGACATAAGTATTAGGTGTTAACCCGAGTAGATCTTTATATCCTTAGTAAAAGATGGCTGCCAGCCACATGGCTGCCCATGAGGTCACCAGCCAAGATGGAGGGAGCCACGTGGTTGCTGTTTAAAGCTCGTTTTTCTAAACAATAATTACTTGCACACATACACACAGTTGGATCCAAGTTACACACATACATACACACAGTTAAAGCTTGCTTACATTTTCAAGTCACATGCCTGTATACATACACACATAAGCAGTTTGCAGAATCATTAGCCATTCTTAAGATGAAAACAAATAAGAATTAACTTTCAAGTTCAGTATCTGCAGGTATAAGAAACCATAACAAACAGTTTACATCACATCCCCTCTGACCTTCTACAACCTTCCATGTACCCTCAGTCCGTTCCTTTGATCCCTCAGACATTTACTCTAGACAAATTCTGCTTTTTTCTTTTTCTTTAAAACAGAAACTCTTACCAAAGTCTTTCTTGTGATTTCCCTCAGTACTCTAGAATATATTGTAAAGTTACAATATTTTAAACAAGAACAGAAATAAATGCATATACCATAACAAGAATAACTCTCAATTTGCATCAGCACTGTGTACCGCAGACAAGAAACTGTTGGTGACATTCCATTCTTGGAGCCAGACCTTGATCAGGTTTTAGCCCCAGGGCAGGTCTTGGGAGCCCCACCCAACAGCATGGAAGAGAACGGGGAAAGTGCATGCACCATGGAGACAAAAGATTGCTGTTAACCTCAGACCCTCAAGAACACGAGAATGACAGACTGAAAGTGACTCCATGCCCTGGCTGGGCCCACAGACCTGTAGGCCACTCCTCAGCTGTGACCCTGGAGGGGCAGTTTCTCCACCAGCCCCCACACTGAACTCCTTGAGGCTCCTGCTGGCTCCTGCCAGCTCTGCCCCATGTCCACACAGGAGCCCAGCCAGAACCTGCTGGCCATATCTGGGCCCCACAGTGCTCACAGCCTGCTCTAGCACAAAGCCATGCCTAGTTCCCATGCAGCCAAGCCTCTATTCCACAGCTTTTTGAGCGAGCTGGGGCCCAAACCCGCTGCATCTAGGCCCTGTGATGCTCACGGGCCGCCTAGCCTTCTCAGCGGTGCCCTGGGTCCCCAAAGTAGCAGCTGTGCAGCCGCAAGCTTTCTGCTGCCTGCTGCCTGTGTTCTGGTCAGAGAGAGCAAGAAGCAATGTTAGGTTAGTCTGTGCCAGTTCAACCACCGAAAGGGTCTCCATCCCTTCGGCTGGCAATCCGGCCCACAAGTCCCAATGCACACACAAGCTCAGGCATAAAACATTCACACATGTGGCCACAGTTCTCATACATTTATACATTTATGAAGGTATAACAAATAACACTGACGAACAAGATAGGCAGACAAAAAGGAAAAACAAGGGCCCTACAGATGGTCCAGGCAGACAGACGAGAGTCCGGAGAGGGAGCCTCAATAATGCCAAAGACCTACGGATGGGACAGGGACAATTCTCCCGATCCCCAGATGGATCCAAACAGACGGACCCCTCACGGGCATCTCCCGATCCCCAGACGGATCCAAACAGACGGACCCCTCACGGGCATCCTAACAGACGGACCCCTCTCGGGCGTCCTATGACGGGGGGACCTGTGAGGACCCCCGCGTCCTGATGAGGGGTTGGAACGTCTTCCAACTCCTCCAGGTCACCTTACAGGCGCGTCCGCCAAGGTGAGCCTGTCAGATTCAACCGCCGGCTTCGGATAAGAAAATGAAAGTAAAAGGAAAGCAAAGACAAGAAAATTGAGCGCTCTTACCGATCGGTGCAGATGAACCTCCGGAGCTCTTAGGTGTCCCGGCGGGGGGTCTCTGGGGATCCCGGACGAGCCCCCAAATGTTGTGCCCAGATCGTGACCCCCAGAGAGACCACCAAAGACGAGCATGCCGGAATGCAAAAGCAAGGTTTAATTCTGGATATCCAAAAGCAATACAAGCCTAGGCAGGGACTTCGTCCAATACATCCAACACAGTGGAGGCTGGAGGAAGCGCCCACCTGTCTGCAAGCTCAGTTTTTAAAGGGAAAAGTCACAAGGTTACATCATTTAGGGGTGCTAGTACAGGTACAATTCTGACTGGCTCGCCCCCAGGGACCCCCAGAAACCACCTCCAAGGGAGTGGTCGCCCGCCACCACCCCCCATTGGCTGCCCCCAGATGGGGGCATCTGGTGATTACACAGTCACTATGGAAACCAGGGTTGGGACATTCTATGGTCAAGCAGTTGCCTAGGGGGCCAGGGAGAGGACATTCTATAGTCCGGTAGCCATTACCTCCTGACTACCTTGTGACTCTGTACTTTTACACTTCCTGGTTTCTGGAATCTGAACTGACTGGTCTCAGTAACTTCTGGCCTGTTCTCAAAAGGAGAAATCTTAGGCCTTAATTTTAGGGTGAAAGCATTTTGGTCTTATTTCTAAGATGCCTAATTTTGGTCTCACAGAAGGATATAAGAGTAAAGGGGTTGTGGAATATTCTGCTGAAGTTAAGGAAAGCCACCGAGGCCAGTCATGGAACAGGGGAATCATTGCATAGAGGCCTGGAGAGGCCATTGCTTGAAGCTGTGAAAGAGAGCCTGGATTGTGTTGGAGGCCCCACAATGTTGGAGATGCCAGAGCTGTGGGATATCTGTTAAGGAGAGCTGCAGACAGGGAGTGGAACTAGTCCAAGAGAGAACAGTGTTACAGTCAGCAAAACTGGAAAGGCAGAGTCATCTAAGTCCTTTGATATCAGACATAGAACTATAGAATTTGGAGTTCATGCTACTGGGTTTCAGTCTTGCTTTGGTCCAATATTTCCTCACTGTGCCCCATTCCTCCCTTTTGGGATTGTAGTGTATATTCTGTGCCAGTGAATGTTGGAAGTATGTAATTTGCTTTTTGTTTTTACAGGGGTTTATAGTTAAGAGTCTTTGAGTCTCAGAAGAGACTTGGTACTTTGAAATACTATGGGGACTTTTGAAGTTGTAATAAGCACGTTTTACATTATGATATGGCCATAAACCTATGGGGACCAGGGAGTAAAATGTGGTAGTTTGAGTGAGATGGTCCTTGTATGCACATGTCTTTGAATGCTTGGTTCCCATTTTGGTGGAACTGTTTGGGAAGGATTAGGAGGTGTGGCCTAGTTGGATGAGGTGTGCCACTGGGAGAAGGCTTTGAGGTTTCAAAAGCCCATGCCATTCCTAGTTATCTCTCTTTGTCTCAATCTTGTGGTTCAGATGCAAATTCTCAGCTGCTTCTCCAGTGCAATTCCTACCTGCCTGCTGCCATGCTCCTTGCCATGATGATCATGGACTCTACTCTTCTGGAACTGTGAGTCCTAGATTAAATGCTTTCTTTTTAAAATTGGCCTAGTCATGATGTTTTATCACAGCAATAGAAAAGTAACAAAGATCAGTCCATGCCTTCCCTCCCACCCAAACATATCATTTGCCCCAAAGCAAAATAAATAATTCCATACAATAAAATGGCAAAGAGAAAAGGACAAGACAAAACTGTTGGTTATGCCGCGGCGACCATGCCAGCAGAGCAGCGTGCTGATTAAAAGAATCATAGCTATGGTTACCTTTTTAGAGCTTTATTGGGTGGGGGAGGGAGAGAGACAGAGACAGAGAGACACAAAAGGGGGGAGGGAGAGAGGGGAGCCGACAGGAGGAAGGAGCAGAGAGGAGAGGGAACAGAGAGCCCACAGAGGGCCCACCTGCTTTTTAGGCTGGGAAGCTGGTGAAGGCTGATGATGTAATTAAGGATCAAATCCTTACATCCCAGACTTTCCCTTATAAAAAAACAGGTAGATGGGACTAGGGACATCGTTCCTCTCAAAAACTGCTTTCAGCTGACTTGGATGTTGGTTGGCTCTGGGGGGAATGGAGAAGGGGAGTTTTCCGAGGTAGACAGGCATTGTGGGATGCTGTCTGTCATCCGTTTGCTCTGGAGACATGTATCCCTCTTGGCTGTGGCTGGGAACTCTCTGTTTGATAAGATGCTGGTGACATAGAAAAAAATTTAGAGAGATAAAAGAATCATTATTACTTTATGTTGACATTTATCTGAGGTAGATCCGGCCTGTCCCTATGGATTTTGAAACATGTTAAGCTTTATCAGAGACAGATTATTTTAAAGCACCTGTTTCCTTTACTAGTTCAGCATCTAGGAGACAGGTGATCAATTGTTAAAAGCATCTCATAGTAATAGATGTTTATATTAAAGTCTTTTTGTAGCGCCCAGACGCTTTTGGGTCTGGGGGTGTAAATACCTTTAGCTGTTACAGTTTCTTACTTGATGATCTCTGGACTCTGGTTCTGTGGTGGTCCTGTACCATTAGCTGAACAGTGAGTTAGAACAGGGAACTGGGAACAGGGAACTGGGAAGAGAAAAGCTTGTGGTGCATAAGAATTTTTTTTTTTTTTTTTGGAATTAGGGACAAGGCAAAGATCAGGGCCCTGTCTGTATGCACATGAGAAACACAGGCAGTGGATCTGGAGTGAAGCAATGAGCTCTTATTTTAGGTGGAAGTCCTTTTTCATTAAGTAACTCTGAAAGTGCAATTAAATCAGGTGAGGTGATAAGGCTGTCCTCTGTACCTGACAATAAATAAGAGGTGGCATCCCAAAACTCCCAGGACTGAGTCAATGGCTCTGGTGTCCAGAAGGAAAGAAAAGGAATGCTTCCCTGCTGTGTTCTGGGTTCCCTGCCATGTCTGTAGCCAAGCCTAGGTCTGCTGGAGGTCTTAGTTTGATGTACCCATGCATCTTGGTGCCTGGGGGCAGTCAGCTGACACTTTGTCTTTCTAGGCGGCACTTTTAACAAGGCTGTTGATGGCCTGGCAGGGCATTCGCTAGCCTGTGGCCTTTTCCTCACTTAAAACAGGAACCCAACAGCTTTTGGGAGTCAGCGAGTGCCAGCACTTGGCAATTTTGTTTTTGGAGTTTTATCTTTTCCCTGGCACACCTTAAATGCCACAGATGACTCTTTTGCCTGTGGGGTCAGGAGCCTTGCTCTCCAAATGCTTAAGTTTTAGTTGGGGAGGTCTGGGAAACAAGAGACAGATTTTACTCTATGTCCTGAAAAAATTTTTTTTTCCTGATGATTGGTGGCTTAAGGACAGCATTTGGAAGATCTGTCAGTAGGCTATAAGCTGATTTTTGGCTTAAGAGCCATCCTGATTATTATAAATTTATTTGTATGGATCTTAGCCGCTTCCAGACTCGGCTGTGTTTCTTAAGACAGTTTGAGAATGAGTGGGTGGAGTTAAGGTGAGTTAGGGCGAGTCATAGAAACCACCCAACCCCGCCCACTTAAGCCCACCCATTGCCTGCGGAAGTCAGACAGAAAAGGTTTCATGTGGAGATGCAGAAGTGGGGAAGGAGAAGGGTTTAGAACTTTAGTAGAAAGCTGGGAGATAAAGTATCTTATTTGCACGTTTGCTGGCAGAAGTTCCCGCAACTCTGTTACGTGGCCAAGTTTCCCAGTGTCTGCCCCTATTCACCAATGTATCCACCCCTTTGTCCCATGACTGTAGCCAGAGAGAAAAAATAAAAAAATTAAAAAAACAAACTGGGATCAGACTACAATCTTGGGCATCCCCAAAGAGTGGAGAGAGATCCATGAGTCAGCTCAACTTCGCCATCCTCTTCATCAAGGGGTGCGAAGGGCTGCAGCTGCACTGCAGTTGGTCCACTCGGTAGACCAAGACAGCATTTACTTTCTCATCAGAAACGAAAATCTGCCGTTGCAAGTGTAGCTCCCCGGGGTGTCCATCTCAAAGAATATGGCTCAGACAACAGCCGCGAGAACAGCGGACTTACTGTGGTGAAGAATCATGGTGGTAGCGGTGGGGGTCCAGTGGAGGTGGCAAGGGATGTGCACTCGCTCGCTCGTGGTCTCGCAGTCTCGCAGTCTCGCTGGATGGGGGAAGAGGCGGCAGTAGTCACAGCAGGTCGCTCGGTGGTGTATCCAAGTCATGGCACCAATGTTGGTTATGCTGCAGCACTGCCCCTTGTGGCTGGTTGCTGCCTGCGGCGACCATGCCGGTGGAGCAGCGTGCTAATTAAAAGAATCATAGCCATGGTTACCTTTTTAGAGCTTTATTGTGGGGGAGAGAGAGACAGAGACAGAGAGAGACAGAGACAACAGAGAGACACAAAAGGGGGGGGGAGAGGGGAGCCGACGGGAGCCGACGGGAGGAAGGAGCAGAGAGGAGAGGGACAGAGAGCCCACAGAGGGCCCACCTGCTTTTTAGGCTGGGAAGTCGGTGAAGGCTGATGATGTAATTAAGGATCAAATCCTTAAAAAAAAACAAACCCTGGTCACTGAGGCAAGGCAAATGCTCTGCTACTGGGTGCTACTCATAGCTTTAGAGACACTTAGACTATGGTACAGAGAGGCCTAACACAGACAACATGTATACTAGTCAAGGTTATCTAGAGGTACAGAGCTAATAGGAGGACTCTCTATGTATTTTATACCTATATATCTATGTCTATCTATATAGGATTTACTAGTGTGGCTTATAGACTGTGGGCCTGCCAGTCCAACAATGGCTGTCTACCAACAGAAGGTCCAAGAATCCAGTTCAGTCCACAAGGCTAGATTTCTCAGCCGCTCTTTAGTATATTCTGGAATCCTGAAGAAGTATGTTCTAATTCCAGTGAAGGAATGGACTTGCCAGCCAGATTGAGGGTAAGTAGGTGAAGAACAAAGAGCCTCCTTCTTCCACGTCCTTTGTAGAGGATTCACTGGAAAGTGTAGTCCAGATTAAAGGTGGAGCTGCCCACCTCAAAAGATGCAGATTAAAGGTGGTTTTTCCTACTTCAAGTGACTTGATTAAGAAAAATTCCTCACAGTACTAAACTATGCTTCTCTAGGAAGAGAAACACAAGCCCAGAAAAGAACAACTACAGGGAAGCTGTAAGTGGACTATCAAAGCTTCATATGTTTTGGGATGTTTGAATTCTGTCTGCATAATGTAGAAAGATCTCATGGATACTCAAACTATTTGTTAGAGAATTTCAAAAGTCCATACCCTTAGTCCTAAGTAGAAGGGCTAAGTTCACTCCTGTAGTACCCTACAGCCTAATAACAAAGCTGCAAAAAGTTTCAGATTGATCAAGTTCATCTTTAAGTAAATCAATTGCCTGCTAGGGCAAAACTCAGTTCTCTTTAAAGGATCATATAAAAGCCACTCCATAGTATAATTTACCATGCCCAACATTCATAAAAGAAAATCAAGTATAAAGTATGACCTATAGCAGATGAAAATTCCACTAATATAGCCAATCTTAGAAATAATAGATGAGATAATAGAATTAACAGGTAAGGACTTTTGTAGCAGGTATTACAAATAGTATATAAAGATCAAAGATGAACTAGTACTATTGTTTGGAATTGAAGTGTCCCCCCAAAAGGCCTATGTATTGAAAGCTTGGTCCCAAAGTGGTGGCATTACTAAGAGGTGTTTGGGTTAGTGGCGCCTAGCTTCATCAATGGTTAATTCATGAGCATGTCTTGAAATGTGTCATTAGTTCTCTTCCCACTCCCTGGGGGCCACCATGTGAGTAGCTGCCTCTTTGATATTGTTCTACTGATGATGTTTTGCTTACCTTTGTTGTTGTAGGTTTTTGGTCTTTTGGGGGGGAGGGGGCTACCATCCAGCTCCCAAATAAATCACACACAGAGGCTTATTATTAATGAATGCCTGACCTTAGTTTGGCTTAGTTTCTAGCCAGATTTCCTTATCTTAAATTATCCTGACTACCCTTTATCCCTGGGCTTTCCCTTTTCTCTAATTTCTGTAAATCTTACTCTTACTCTGTGGCTTGCTCTGTAGCTGGGTGGCTGGCCCCTGGAGTCCTCCTCCTTCTCTAGCTCCTAGCTCTTAGCCCCCTCTTCCCAGTTTTCTCCCTTTGTTTTTCATTTAAAAAAATTTTATTAAGAAATTTTCTATTCATTTTACATACCAACCACAGATCCCCCTCTCCTCCCTCCTCCCACCCCCAACCTTCCTCTCCAACCCACTCCCCATTCCCACCTCCTCCAAGGCAAGATCTCCCATGGGGAGTCAGCAGAGCCTGATACATTCAATTGAGGCAGGTCTGAGCCTCCCTCCCCCCGCAGCAAGGCTGCACAAGGTGTCTCATCATAGGCACTGGGCTCCAAAAAGCCTGCTCATGCACCAGGGATGGATCCTGATCCCACTGCCTGGGGGCTCCCTAACCAGTTCAAGCTAAACAACTGTCTCGCCTATCCAGAGGGCCCAGTCCAGTCCCATGGGGGCTCCACAGCTATTGGTCCACAGTTCATGAATTTCTACTAGTTTGGTTGACCATGATTGTACATTTTTCCATCATGATCTCAATGTCCCTTGCTCATAGAATCCCTCCTCTCTCTCATTGATTAGATTCCAGGAGCTTGTCCTGGTGCCCGGCCTTAGATCTCTGCATCTGCTTCCATCAGTCACTGGATGAAGGCTCTATGATGACTGTTAGGGTATTCACTAATCTGGTTACCAGAGTAGGCCAGTTCAGGCACACTCTCCACTATTGCTAGTAGTCAAAGGTGGAATTATCCTTGTGGATTCCTGAGAACTTCCCTAGCACCTTGTTTCTCCCTATTCCCATGATGTCTTTATTTATCATGGTATCTTTTTCCTTGCACTCCCACTCTGACCTTGTTCCAGCTCAAACCTCCTGTTCCTTTATGTTCTCATCTCCCATCCCTTGCCCTCCATTTCCCCCTACTCAAGGTTTGCTCATGTAGATCTTATCTACTTCTCATTCACTGGATGATCTATGTGTCCCTGTTAGGGTCCTCCTTGTTAGCTAGCTTCTCTGGAGCTGTGGGTTATAGTCTGGTTATCCTTTGCTTTACATCTAGTATCCACTTATGAGTGAGTTCATACCATGTTTGTCCTTTTGAGTCTAGGTTACCTCACTCATGATGTTATTTTCTAGTTCCATCCATTTGCCTGAAAATTTCATGATATCATTGTTTTTTATTGCTGAGTAGTAGTACTCTATTGTGTATATGTGCCACATTTTCTTTAACCATTCTTTGGTTGAGGGGTATCTGAGTTGTTTCCAGGTTCTGGCTATTACAAATAATGCTGCTATGAACATAGTTGAGCCCGTGTCCTTGTGGTATGATTTAGCATTCCTTGGGTATATGCCCAAGAATAGTATAGCTGGGTCTTAAGGTAGATTGATTCCTAATTTTCTAAGAAACCGCCATACTGACTTTCAAAGTGGCTGTACGAGTTTGACTCCCACCAACAGTGGAGGAGTGTTCCCTTTGCTCCACATCCTCTCCAACATAAGCTGTCATCAGTGTTTTTGATCACAGCCATTTGGACAGGTGTAAGATGGTATCTCAGAGTAATTTGATTTGCACTTCCCTGATGACTAAGGATGTTGAGCAATTCCTTAAATGTCTTTCAGTCATTTGGGATTCTTCTGTTGAGAATTCTCTGTTTAGATCTGTAGCCCACTTTTTAAAATTGGGTTATTCGGTATTTTGGTGTCTAGTATCTTGAATTCTTTATATATTTTGGAGATCAGCTCTCTGTCAGATGTGAGGTTGGTGAAGATCTTTTCCCATTTTGTAAGCTGTTGTTTTGTCTTATTTACCATGTCCTTTGCCTACAAAAGCTTCTCAGTTTCAGGAGGTCCCATTTATTAATTGTTGCTCTCAGTGTCTGTGCTACTGGTGTTATATTTAGGAAGTGATCTCCTGTGCCAATACATTCAAGACTATTTCCTACTTTCTCTTCTATTAAGTTCAGTGTAACTGGATTTATTTTGAGGTCTTTGATCCACTTGGACTTGAGTTTTGTGCATGGTGATAGACATGAATCTATTTGCAATCTTCTACATGTTGACATCCAGTTATACCAGCACCATTTTTGAAGTTGCTTTCTTTTTTCCATTGTATAGTCTTGGCTTCTTTGTCAAAAATCATGTGTTCATAGGTATGTAGATTAATGTCAAGATCTTCAATTTGATTCCATCAGTCCACATGTTGGTTATTATGCCAACACCAAGCTGTTTTTATTACTATAGCTCTATAGTAGAGCTTGAACTCAGGGATGGTGATACCTCCAGAAGTTGCTTTATTGTAAAGGATTGTTTTAGATATCCTAGGTTTTCTGTTTTTCCATATGAAGTTGAGTATTGTTTTTTTTTTTTGAGGTCTGTGAAGAATTATCTTGGGATTTTGATGGAGATTACATTGAATTTATAGATTGCTTTAGGTAAGATTGCCATTTTTATTATGTTGGTTCTACCTATCCATGAACATGGGAGAATTTCCATTTTCTGATATCTTCTTCAATTTCTTTCTTCAAAGACTTAAAGTTCTTTTCATATAGGTCTTTCACTTGTTTGGTTAGAGTTACCCCAAGGTATTTTACGTTATTTGTGGCTATTGTAATGGGTGATGTTTCTCTGACTTCTTTCTTGGTCCATTTATTATTTGTGTATAGGAGGGGTACTGATTTTTTTGAGTTAATCTTGTATCCTGCCTCATTCCTGAAGGTAATGTGGGTCATCTATGTAGACTATTATATCATCTTCAAATAGCAAACATTTAACTTCTTCCTTTCCAATATGTATCCCATTGATCTTCTTTTGTTGTCTTATTGCTTTAGGTAGAACTTTGAGTACAGTATTGAATAGATATGGGGAGAGTGGATAGGCTTGACTTGTTCCTGATTTTAGTGGAATTGCTTTGAGTTTCTCTCCATTTAATTTGATTTTGGCTGTCAGCTTGCTGTATACTGCTTTTATTATGTTTAGGTATGTTCCTTGTATTCCTGATCTCTCCAAGACCTTTATCATGAAGGGGTGTTGGATTTTGTCACAGGCTTTTTCAGCATCTAATGAAATGATCATGTGTTTTTTTTCTTTCAGTTTGTTTATATGATGAAATACATTGATAATTTTCATATGTTGAACCATCCCCGCATCTCTGGGATAGATGATTTTTTGATGTGTTCCTGGACTCAGTTTGCCAGTATTTTATTGAGTATTTTTGCATCAGTGTTCTTGAAGGAGATTGATCTGTAATTCTCTTTCATTGTTGCATCTTTGTGTAGGTAATGGTAGCCTCATAGAAAGAGTTTGGCCATGTTCATTCTTTTTGTGTGGAACAAGTTGAGTGTTGGTATTACCTCTGCTTTGAAATTCTGGTAGAATTCTGAGCTGAAATCATCTGACACTGGGCTTTTTCTGGTTGGGAGACTTAATGACTGCTTCTATTTCCATAGGAGTTATAGGTCTATTTAAATTGTTTATCTGGTCTTGATTTAATTTGGGTATATGGGACCTATCCAGAAAATTGTCCATTTCTTTTAGATACTCCAATTTTTTGGAGTACAGGTTTTTGAAGTATTACCTGATGGTTTTCTGGGTTTCCTCATTGCCAGTTGTTATATCTCCCTTTTTTATTTCCAATTTTATTAATTTGGGTATTCTTTTTCTGTCTTTTAGTTAGTTTGGATAAGAGTTTTTCTATCTTGTTGTTTTTCTCAAAGAACCAACTCTTTGTTTCATTGATTCTTTGTACTGTTCTCTTTGTTTCTATTTTATTGATTTGAGCCCTTAATTTGATTATTTCCTGGCATCTTCCCTCCTGGGTGAGTTTGCTTCTTTTTCTTCTAGAGCTTTCAGGTGTGCTGTTAAGTTGCTAGTGTGAGATTTCTCCAACTTCTCTATGTAGTCATTTAGCGCTATGAACTTTCCTCTAAGTAGTGCTTTCATAGTGTCCCCTATGTTTGGGTAAGTTGTACACTCATTTTCATTGAATTCTAGGAAGTCTTTAATTTTTTTCTTTATTTCTTTCTTGACCCATTCGTGATTCAGTTGAGCATTGTTCAATTTCCATGAGTTTGTAGGATTTCTGTAATTTGTGTTGTTGTGGAATTCTAACTTTAAGACATGGTGGTCTGATAAAATAAGGAGGTTATTCCATTTTTTTGTATCTATTGAGACTTGTTTTGTGAGTGAGTATGTGGTCAGTTTTAGAGATGGTTCCACGGCATGCTGAGAAGAAGGTATATTCTCTTATGTTTGGGTGGAATGTTCTGTAGATGTCTATTAAATCCATTTGAGTCATAACATCTTTTAGTTTCCTTATTTTTCTGTTACGTTTCTGTCTGTCAGACCTGTCCATTGGTGAGAGTGGGGTGTTGAAGTCTTCCACTATTAGTGTGTAGGGTTTGATGCACAATTTAAGTTTTAGTAATGGTACCCTTGTATTTGGGGAATAAATTTTGATAACTGAGACTTCATCTTGATTGATTTTTCCTGTGATGAATATGTAATGTCCTTCTAGATCTCTTTTGATTAATTTTAGTTTGCAGTCTATTTTGTTAGATATTAGGATAGCTTTACCAGTTTGCTTCTTAAGTCCATTTGACTGGAAAGACTTTTCCCAGCCCTTTACTCTGAGGTAGTGACTGTCTTTGAAGTTAAGGTGTGTTTCTTGTATGCTTCAGAAGGATGGGTTCTGTTTTTGTATCCATTCTGTTATAATGTAGATGAACAGTCTTATTAAATAAGAAACACAGAGCCAATTGCAGAGTTAAAAGCCCAAAAGCTCAGAGCAATAGCTAAGAGCTAAAAACCCTTTCTTACCCTTCACTGCCACTGCTGTCCTTCCCCTCAGAAAGAGACCTACTTCCTGTGTGTCTATCCTTTTACTGACTTTCTGTTCTGCCTTCTCATTGTTTGTAAACCCAACCACATGACCTCCTCATCACTGCTTGTCTACACAGTCCTCCAGGTCTTCTATGGTTGGTATTGAGATTAAAGGCGTGTGTCTCCATGCTGGCTGTATCCCGAACACACAGAGATCTGCTTAGCTTTGCCTCCCAAGTGCTGAGATTAAAGGCGTGCACCACCACCGCCCAGCTTCTGCTATGGCTTGCTATTAGCTCTGACCCCCAGGCAACTTTATTTATTAACATACAAATAAAAACATTTTAGTACAAGTACAAATAAAATATCACCATATTATCCTGTGTCTTTTTATAGGTGAATTGAGTCCATTGATATTAATGGATATTAATGACCAGTGATTGTTAATTCCTGTTATTTTTTGGTGGTAGTGTTGTGTGTTTCCTTCTTTGGGATTTGTTGGTGTGGGATAATCTATTGCCTGTGTTTTCATGGTATCTAACTTCTGTAGGTTGGATTTTTCCTTCAGGTGCTTTTTGTAGGGCTGGATTTGTGGATAGGTATTGTTTAAATATGGTTTCATCATAGAATATGTTGTTTACTTCATCTATGGTGATTGAAAATTTTGCTGGGTATAATAATCTAGACTGGCATCCATGGTCTCTTAGTGTCTGCATAACATCTGTCCAGGACCTTCTGGCTTTCAGAGTTTCCATTGAGAAGTCAGGTGTTATTCTGATGGGTCTGCCTTTATAAGTTACTTGGCTTTTTTCCTTTGCAGCTCTTAATATTGTTTCTTTATTTTGTATGTTTAGTGGTTTGATTATGTGGTGAGATGACCTTTTTTTGGGGGGGGGTCCAGTCTATTTGGTATTCTGTAAGCTTCTTGTATCTTCAGAGGAATTTTCTTCTTTTGGTTGGGAAAATTTTCTATGATTTTGTTGAATATATTCTGTGCTTTTGAGCTGATATTCTTCTCCTTCTTCTATCCCTATTATTCTTAGGTTTGGTCTTTTCATGGTGTTCCAGTTTTCCTGGACATTTTGTGTTATGAATTTGTTAGCTTTAATGTTTTCCATGACTGATGAATCTATTTTCTCTGTCATATCTTCAACACCGGAGATTCTCTCTTCCATCTCTTGCATTCTGTGGGCTATGCTTGCATCTGTAGTTCCTGTTCATTTACTCAGATTTTCCATCTAACATTCCCATGGTTTGTGTCTTCTTTGTTGCCTCTATTTCAGTTTTCAACTATTTCCTTCACCTATTTGATTTCATTTTCTTGGCTTTATTTAAGGGATTTATTGATTTCTTCCAATTTTTTGCTTGTCTTTTTCTTGATTTCTTTAAGGAAGTTTTTCATTTCCTCTTGAAAGGCCTCTATCATCTTCTTAAAGTCATTTTTAAGGTTTTTTCCTATTTCTTCTAAGTTGGGATGTTCAGGTCTTGCTG
Source organism: Peromyscus leucopus (assembly GCF_004664715.2). Classification (NCBI taxonomy): domain Eukaryota; kingdom Metazoa; phylum Chordata; class Mammalia; order Rodentia; family Cricetidae; genus Peromyscus; species Peromyscus leucopus. The sequence goes on along the minus strand of NC_051068.1, from coordinate 13,839,093 downwards.
ATGTACAATCACTGGGTTCTGGTAGTATCATATTGCTTTATCTACTCATCTCTTCTTCAATAGGTGTCTGTGTCTCAGGGTGACACTCTTGGTCCAATGGGAGCTGCCGGAGTCTATGTCTCAGGGAGCAGTTGTGGTCTCAGGGGATGGGTGGGTTTGGGCTGTGGAGTGGGGCTTGTTGGTTACAGTGTCCGGTAAGGGGGTGGTAATCAGACCTGCATGCAGGAGTCCTGCCTGCTGGCCTGTATCTGGGGCTGCAATGTGTGGGGGCACTGGTTGTATCCCTGGGACTAAGGCCTAGAGGCTGGAGTGATTGGGGGATAGGAGAACAAAGACTCACCTCTTCATCCAGTTGGAGCTGGCAGAGTCTGTGTCTCAGGGAGCAGTTGTAGTCTTGGAGGAAGGGTGGGTTTGCAGGGGAGGTGGAGTGGGGCTTATAGGTTACAGGGTCCAGTGGGGTGGTGGTAGTCAGGCCTGCTGCAGGAGTCCTGCCTGCTGGCCTGCAATCGGGGATGCCTAAAAGGCTGCTCTCCATCTTTTAGTTAGTTTAGGTAAGGGTTTTTTCTATCTTGTTGATTTTCTCAAAAAAACAAGTCTTTGTCTCATTGATTCTTTGTATTGTTCTCTTAGTTTCTATTTTATTGATTTCAGATCTCGGTTTGATTATTTCTTGCCATCTACTCCTCTTGGATGTGCTTACTTCTTTTTCTAGAGCTTTCATGTGTGCTGTTAAATTGCTAGTATTATATATATATTAAATGTAAGCACTTAGTGCTATGAACTTGGCTCTTAGCACCACTTTTATTGTGTCCCATAAATTTTGGTATGCTGTGTATTTATTTCCAAGAATTCTGGAAAGTCTTTAATTTCTTTATTTCTGTCTTGACCCATTTTTTCATTCAGTAGAGAGCTGTTCAGTTTCCATGAGTCTGTAAGCTTTCTATTGCTTCTGTTTTTAAAATTCTCTGGTAGTCTGACAGGATGCAGGGATTATTTCAATTTTCTTTTATCTGTTGAGACTTGCTTTGTGGTGGAGTGTGTGGGCAGTTTTGGAGAATATTCTATGAGGTGCTGAGAAGAAAAAGAAAATATTCTTTTTTGTTTGGGTCAAATGTTCTATAGGTATTTGTCAGTTCCATTTGGTTCATAATGCCTGTTGCTCCAGTGTTTTTCTGTTCAGTTTTTTATCTGGATGACCGTTAATTGGTGAGAGTGGGGTAGTGAAGTCTCTCACTATCAATGTGTGAGGGTCAATGTGTGATTTAAATAATAATGTCTTTTTTTTTTAAACACATATGGATGCCCTTGTGTTTGGGGCCTAGATGTTAAGAACTGAAAGACCATCTTTGTGGATTTTTTCTTTGATGAGTTTGAAGTGTCCTTCCCCATTTCTTTTGATTAATTTTGGCTTGAAGTCTATTTTGTTAGATATTAGAATGGCTACACCAGCTTGCTTCTTAGGTCCATTTGCTTGGAAAAACTTTTTTCAACCCCTTTCTCTGAGGTAATAACTATCTTTGATGCTGAGGTGTGTTTCTTGTATGTTGCAGCAGAAGGATGAATCCTGTTTCTCATCCATTCTGTTAGTCTTTGTCTTTTTATTAGGGAATGAGTAATGTCAATGACCAATGACTGTTAATTTCTGTGTTATTTTGTTGTTGTTGTTGTTGTTGTTGTGTGTGTGTGTGTGTGTGTGTATGTGTGTGCTTCCCTTCCCTTGGCATTGCTGGTGTGAGATTATTTATTTCCTGTGTTTTCATGGGTGTACTTAACCTCTTTTGGTTGGAATTTTTCTTGTAGCACCTTCTATAGGGTTGGGTTTGTAGATAAATATTGTTTAAACTTGACTTCATCATGGAATATCTTATTTTCTCCATTTATTGTGATTGAAAGTTTTGCTGGGTATAGTAGTCTGGGCTGGCATCTGTTGTCTCATAGGGTCTGCAGCATATCTGACCAGGCCCTTCTGGCTTTTAGAGTCTCCATTGAGAAGTCAAGAGTAATTATAATAGGTCTGACTTTATATATTACTTGGTCTTTTTATCTTGCAGCTTTTAATATTCTTTCTTTTTTCTATATATTTATATGGGCAGCCTACCTGGATTTCTAGGGGCAGTGTGACCTCTGTTCAAGCAGGTGTCAGCACAGGTTGGGGGCTTGGACACAGCCATGAGGAAGGGAGTGGGGATTATGGATAGTGTCTGTGGGTGGAGTCACTGAGTGAGAGTGGCAGAGATGTGTGGGTGGATGGCCTGCCTAGAGTTTTGGTGGCAGAAGGTCTCCATCTAAGTTAAAATGTCTAGGTTTTCTGTTGCACTCTGTTGCTCTATGTGTCTGTTTTTGTGCCAGAACTATACTGTTTATATTACTATTGCTCTGTAGAATACAATTTGAAGTCAGATATGATAAAACATCCAGCATTGCTCTTTCTGTTCAGGATTACTTCAGTTTAGGGTGTGTGTTGTGTATCCATATGAATTTTTGGATTTTCCTTACTTTTGTGAAGAGTGTCATTGAAATTTTGGTAGGGATTGAATATGTAGGCTGCTTTTGATAATTTAGCCATTTTTTTTTTACCATATTAATTCTGCTAATGCATGAGTATGGGAGATCTTTCCATCTTCTAGTGTGTTTTTCAAATTTTTACTCAAGTATTTAAATGTTGTCATTGTAGATGTCCTTGGCCTTCTTGGTTAGGCTTATTCCTGGTTACTGTTTTCTGGTGCTGTTGTGAATGGGATGTTTTCCCTTTATATATGTGAGAATGGTCAGATCACTGAGTCTGGTACTGACCCTTTATTGTGACCGGTATGTTGTCCCTTTATATAAGTGAGAATGATCAGATCATCAGATCACATCATCTGGTACTGACCCTTTTCTCTCAATGTAGTGTTGCATCTGTGCTTAACTGCCAGATGTTTCTATCTGGAAATCTTACCACCTGCTTGAAAATTCTATCTATTAAATTAAACACGTAATTTTACTTTTACAATTTGTTCTCCTTTCTGTACTTGCTGATGATGTTATGATTTTCTTTATCACCGATGATGAAGCTTCTGGTTTGAACTGAGGTTTTTCATCTCTCTCCAGTCTTCTCCTTCCATCCAATTATGAAGCGTGAAGGCTTTTCTTTCCTGCCTTGTGTATACACTCATTTTCTCTGAAATTACAGATGAAGTTCTTAAATATTACACCAATAACTGTTGTTTTCTGACCTCAGTGAACCTTTATCATGGCATAGGCATGGAAATTAGGGTAGAGTTTGAAGTTTTTTTTTGATGATCATTTCAAAATTATCTATTCATGTTGTCTTTTTTTTTTTTGCTGTATCAGTTTATCTCATGACTGAAACTAGTGTTAAGGAGGCATTCTTATATAACGTGAGTCAGAGATGCCACTTTTGTTAGGATTAAGGATTTAGACATTGACACAAACAGTAAAAACTGAATAAAGTCACAGTATGGATATTAGAAGAATTGTGAAAGGTAGTGAGCCTGATATCACTCAAACCACATGCACTATAAGGTAGTTTTCAGTTGCATGTTTCAGAATCCTTTTTGGAAGATAAGTATCAGGCAGTGAAAAGGTTGTGTGAATCCTAAGACTTTTGGGTAAATGACACTATTTTTAACTAATAATTTTCTTCTTTGGATATGAAGTCCTTTGTTTCCCTTCTCCTTTCTCAAGTTTCTGATGGAAAAGTGCTTCCTCAATGGAAAAATAACCTCTGTGAATTCCTGTGATTGTTTTGATTTTTTTTGCCACAAGAGGATATTCCACATTTCAAATACACAAGAAAAAAACTGTGAGGAAGCCAAGTATAATGGTTTTTGTGTGGACAAAGGTTTCTTAGGCAGTTCAAATTAAATAAAAATACTGTACAATAAAATGTCATATCTGAAATTGGACAGCTGGGTCAAAGATGAAAGTGACAATGACTGGGCATCAGGACACACTCTGTCTCCTTTGAATTCTCCAGATCACTCCCCCATCTGACTCCCTTAGTGCATCTCAGATGGGAAGGTTTGGTCTCACTGTAGTTTGCTTTACTTATGTCTGTGGTTGGGATCACACTAGAGGAAGAATGTGTAGCTTGAGTAAGGACATAGCCTCAATTTCCAATACCACAAACAAGCAAGCAAGCAAGCAAGCAAATGAAATCAGCATTTAGTCTTATGGTTATCCTCTGTTCCTGACAAAGGGTGTGAGTGCCTGAGGAGGTTAAGCAAAGTTACTTTTTAGTTGTGATTTTGGCACACCCGGTCTCAGGGTCCTCCTCTTCATTTACACTCCCAATATGTTCATAGTTTTCCATTGTTTCCTGCTTTGAAAACTTTCAAAATTATGTTTGATCATTTATTAATGTGTGTGTATGTGGTTTGTGTGTGTATACATGCCAAGGTGCATGTTGTGGAAGTCAGAAGACAACTTTCATGAATCAGTTCTCTTGACACTGTGTGGGTCCCAGGGGATTGAACTCAGGTAGTAAGTGAGGCTTGGTGGCAGATAACCTTTACTCACTGAGCCATCTTGCCAGCATCTCTTCTTGCTTTTTTAAAAAAAAATATTTATTTTAATTATGTATGTATGTATATGTATATATATATATATATAATATATATATAAATATGTACACACACACACACGTGTGTGTGTGTGTGTGTGTGTGTGTGTGTGTATGAATTTAGGTTTGTGCACATAAGTACAGTGTAGCTTGAGTTTAAAGAAGGAGAGAGCCATTCACCAACTCCAAAGTCAGCTTTAAATTTTAATTGAACTGGGACTATTAGAAGACCAATAGTGTTAAATCTTTAGAGAAAAGCAGAAACAAACATTTAGGAAGACATAAAATTTTTTAGATAATATATACCCATACGCTGTTTCACTGTTTCTTGGGATAGATGATTTGTCCCTTTTCTTCAGTTGTCTCATTTGTTCAGTGTTCTTCAGATTCCTTAACCTTCATTCTCCTAAAAGACAAAAACAAAAATCTTTCCCCAAGACTAATTTTGGGGATGTTCCTTTTTGGCAAATTATTATCTGATTAAATGAAAAAGCATGTGTTTTTGATACAAGTTAGTTTAAATTGGATGCTCATGCTGGTTGATGAACTATCACCTCCTCTAATTAAGAGGTTTCTCTTGTTCAAATCGAACCTTTATCAATTTTGATGGTACCCACAGCTTATCTTCTCCTGTAGAAACAAAAGCAAAACCTCGTCCCCAATGTAATACATACCCTGGTTTCCATTCTGAGGTCAGCATATCCTTAAAGTATATAGGCTGATTTAATTCTGTAGTTTTTTCTATTATCCAATGTCTCTCTGCAGCTGTTGTTCTTTAAACTCAAGCATGTTGTTAAAAGGAAAATGCAAACTCCCTGTATCATGCCAGAATAAAAGAGCCATCTTCTGCTATGGAACAGGACAAACGCCAAATTAATTAAGGGACTATTCTATTACTAATCTCAACTCTTTGATTCTATTCTGATTCTTTAAACTTTTCTTAAAGTATGAATTTTATATCAAAATTTACAAGATTAATACACACACACACACACACATATATATATATACATTTTAAACTTTGTTAAGATATGAATGGTCATATAGAGTACTAACTAATTCTAGAAAAAAAGGCTTCAATTAGCTGCATATATATGTCTTTGTGTTAGAGTCTCTTATCAGTTTTCTGCAGGAAATCACAGCCAGGCCTAACATCAACTGAAGTCTCCAGAAAGAAGATGGGGCCCCACAACAACAACAATTCCATGTGGACAATAATAATATCATTAAGCTGACAAACATCATCCACAGATCAGCTTTGAACTACAAGGTGCTCAGAGCAATTTTGTGATGACTAGCTGAGATGATCCAGCCTCAAAGACTACTTGAATAAGGACTTGAGATAAACCCTGAACTTTGGCATTATACACAGACTGGATAATGAAGGATATAGTTACCTTTCCTAGAATTTGACAATTAACCTAAAATTTTTCTTTCAGGATAAAGAAAACTTCGCCCATACCCAGCAGGAAGCAATTTTAAGAATACGACGCCCACATTCCCAAAGAGGTGGTGTGGGGTGGGTGGTTTTTTGGTCCTTTTAATGGGTTTCGGGTCTGGGATAATTTTCAATGTTTAGGGGGGTTGGTAACAAGTTGTTGTCAAGGGTTACGAAAAAGGCTAAGCAAAGGAGATTAGATTTAAGGTTCTTATTTAAAAAAAAAGAAAGGAAGAAAGAAAGAAAGAAAGAAAGAAAGAAAAGAAAAAGAAAGAAAGAAAGAAAGAAAGAAAAGAAAAAGACAATTACTAGTTTTAAATACTTTACATTGGATTGGATTGTTTTATATTGTATACAAATTTGAAACTGATATTGTTAGAAAATGCTATATGTATATTTCTAATTGTATTCATACCATTCATTTAACAATGTAATGCAATTTTCTGATCCTTGAATGTTATTATTACCAACTATTATGATATAAAGAAATGAAAGTTAGTGGTTAGACATTACAATAGAACTTGTAGTCATATTAGATATGTTTTAAAAATTGAGCAGAGACGTTTTAGACAGGTCATCTTCAAACCCTTCAGAGATCTACAGAATATGGCATTTAAAATGTTTTAATAACTTAGAAAATTTTTCTTTTTTGAGACATGTCGGCTCCTGGCAGTACCAATCCACTTCAGAGAAAATATGGGCATTGAAGAAACTGCATATGGAGTCAACTTTCATTGTGGCAAAAGTTAGCCACTGGACAACAAAGTATCCTCGAATCAACAGGACAAACTGGACAGACAGAATACGAAACAAAGGACTACTGATTCTTGTCAAAGCAAGTGTGGTTATGGCTTTATCAAAAGGCATCTTCTGAGGCCAGGACAATATGGCCCCATCCCTGAAGTGGCCTTCGCAATCCAGAAAAGGTACAGTGCCCTTTTCTTCGAAGGTAGCTTAACAGGCAGAGGGCCGATGGCTTCTGTTGTGCAATGGAACAGCAGCTGAAAGCTCACACCTCTCAATAGTAGACTGGCATTTAATAGAGGGATGTGGAGAAGAAGGGGATGCTGAGATGAAGCCATATATACACAGCCAAGAAGAATGGACAGCTGAATTCAAAAACTGTCAACAATTTCCAGAATTTAAAATCCTGAATCATGACAGGACACTAGTGGAATTCAGGTATTTCTGGTACGTGGACTGTTCTCACCCAATGTGAGGTTGAACTGTTGACCTTATGTACATCCTACTTCACAAATGAGTCTGTCAGATACACTAAGCCTATAGGCTGAAGATGATGCCCCAACACTGCGGACAAACCTCAGAAACAGCTGGCTGTTTCTGTCAACTCACAAATTTTTTGGAAGTTGCTTGCATGCACTTCCTGTTTTTACTTTTGTTAGCTAATATTATTTCCTTCTTGGGTCTCTGAGGGAGTTGAAGATTAGTTAGTGATGGTTGAAGATTAGTTAGTTATAGTTGAAAATTAATTAGGATAGAAAATGCATTAGATACATCTTGGATTTACCAAAATAGGATAGATAATGGAATTATTTTCTCTGAATTGTCAAATACCTGTTTAGGTATTTATTACTTGTATATATTGTATATAGTTATTGTACTTTTGTATATAGTTTTTCTTATGTTAGTTATAACCTTTTGCTTTTTTTTTCTTTTTATTAAAATAGAAAAGGGGAAATGTGGTGGTATTCTAATTGTACTGAAATGTGATTTTGATTGTATGTTAATAAATAAAGTTGCCCGGGGGTCAGAGCTATTAGAGCCATAGACAGAGTGTGGTGGTGGTGGCGCACACCTTTAACCCCATATTTCTCTGTGTGTTCAGGGATACAGTCAGCATTGGAGACATATGCCTTTAAGACCTGCGGGGCTGTACATACAGACAGTGATAAGGCAGTCACGTGTTTGGGTTTACAACCAATGAGAAGGCAGAATGACTATGAAATGACTTACACACAAGGAAATAGCTCTTTCGGGAAGCTGGGACCACTGCAGGAGGAAGGGTGAGATTTTAGCTCTGAGCTCTGACCTCTTGGCTTTCTCTTTTACATTGGTTCTGTGTTTCTTATTTAATAAGACGGTTGGTTACATCTACAGTGCAGTGTCTATGGAGACCAGAAGAGGTTGCCAGATTTCCTGGAGCTGGAGTTACAGGCAATCCTGAACCACCCAATATGGGTGCTTCAGACTGAACTTGGGTCATCTGTAAGATTGGTGTGTGCTCTTTATTGTTGAGGCATATTGCCTCTGCCTTTCTAAGAAAGAAGATTCCTTACATTGGGACCAGTGGTCTGTCTTATTTATATGCCCAGATAGTTAAACATCTGGGCAGACTTAGTCAAGGGAAGAAATGGTTAGGATCCAGTTTTCTTGTCATCACTTTTAAATATCTTTTTGAGGAGGAAAGAAATGTTGTTATTATTGATCAGGACCCTCCTATACCTTTAATTGCAGTCAACTATAGATAACATAAAGCCATCTCACCCATTTGAAGTGTGCCACTTCTCCGGCGTTTGTTTTTTTTTTTTTTTTTTTTTTTTTTAAAGTCTTTTCCAGTGGAAACCTTAGACCCATTCAACACCAATCCCCATTCCTTTCTTCCTGTAGCCCTTCCTGGGCCACACTGTGTACTGCCATTCTGTTTTCTGTTTCTCCAAATTTGATCACCCTAGGTACTGTACATAAATGAAATCATACTGTATTTATCCTTTTGTGATTGGCTTGTTTTACTTAGTAAAGTGTCTTCAAGTTTCATCTGTACTGTAGTATGTATCAAGATGCCCTTCCTGAATAATATTCCATTTTATTTATTCATTCATAATTAAGGGGCATAGGTTGTATCTTCCTGTGGATGTTTGTGCAAAATGATACTATGAATATGAGTATACAGTTACCAGTTTAAGTAAGAAAAACTCCTTTCTAATTTAGAAAAAATACTGCAGGTTTATTTCTGTGCTTTTTAGATACATGGAATTTCTCTATCCATAGCCATCACTCATACAGTGAGTATTACAGTGCTCTTACTTGCTTGAGGAACACAAACTCTCTGGTGGTAGGCCTGCTGCATTATTTATTCATCTGTTCTGACACAAATAATGCAGTTGCTCAATAGACAGTGCAGTCTGCAAGTGAAATACGGTTCCAGAATTGGAGTACATGTTTGCCAACCATTGACCTGGAACCAATTCATATACAGCAACACCACAGACATAATATAGAGGTATGAGAAAAATAAAATTACATCAGAAATCCTATTATGCCTATAACAGACTTTTTCTGACTCAGCTCTTTCTGCCCTTGCAATAAAGAAAAGGTTTTTTTTTTTTTTTTTTAAATCAGTATTGCAGAACTTAAAGGATTATGTGACAGGTGGATTGAAAAAAGAGGAAAGTGTAGGTAGAAAAAAGCCGGCACTTGATTAGTCCATTAGATGGAGAGCTAGACAGATGCAATGGACCTCATTTGAGCATCTCTCTTGGCTTTCTACCTCTTAGAATCTGTGTTAGTGCACACATAGCATCCTGCCAACAATTCCTGTAAGCATCTCTTGTTGTGTCTCAAAGGAATGAAGTAATTTCTTAGCTCTCCTGGAGTCTCTGCTCTGACTGCAGAGATGTGTTTTTTTTTGTTTAAGAAAAGCAAACAACAAAAAAATGGAAGGTGAAGTTAGTGGCTAGCATAGTGTTGCTTTGGGGAAAAAGGAATGATGTGGACGAATGCCTGTAGAAGTCAACACAGGAGGGGAGGCAGAGGGTAAATGCGGGACTGAAAGTGTAACCTAACAAAATGAGTTGCACCCTGGAGATGCAGAGCCAGAATAAGCTTAGTGAAGACATGAAAGACTTATTACCTGTGAGGCAGAGAGAGCAAAGGAGTTGCATCTAAGGCAACAAAAGATACACAGGGACCTTATCCTGGTGTCCTGTACTTATTCATGTGGGCAGGGGCCCATTCCTGATCATGCTCAGTGAAAGAACACTTCTTTAACTTCTGGGCATACCCAGGTTAAGGTCATAATTTAAAAAGAAAAGGTGGTAGACACACTTTTTGGTGTGATTAGCTCAAAGTCTTGGAGCACACATGTCAAAGATTAAAGTGATGGACAAAAATGCCTGGGGATGGGCTCAGCTTACACCAAGAAGTTTCAGCTGAAAGTGAAGGAAAAGACACTTTGAAGGCATGTTAACACAGAAGTTCACCCCTAAAGCTGTCTGTCCTACTTAGTAGCCTAGAAAAATGGGAGGGGGTGGGGAGGTTGTGTATGTCTATGAAGATTGGAAGGAAGAGAATCTCTGCAAAAGATATTAACTTGCAAAAGTTAGGCCAAAGGCGGAAGGCCAAAGTTGACAGTTTTGGTGTGTGTGTGTGTGTGTGTGTGTGTGTGTGTGTGTGTGTGTGTGTCTTAAAATAGAATGCTTTTTCTAAAAAAAGAAAAAAAGGAAAAGAACAAATGAAAGGAAGAAAAAAAGGACACCTCACTACCCTGACAGTTTAGTCTAAGCTGCCTTTCTCTTTACAAGTACACTTACACTTAAAAACACAAAGCTTCTCTAAGTTGCTTGTTTGTTTGTTTTCTGAAAACCAAGCATTATTTTAATAAGCCTATCTCCTTTAAAGAACTTGTTAGCAGCATCAGGAACAATTTAGTCACCTGTTTCAACTATGTATATAGGTCAACCTGCATAAGACTTGTGGGTTACATACTTTTTTCCTTGTGAGATTATAATAATTACATTTCTCCTTCCCCTTCCTCCTTCTAGACCCTCCCATATACCCTTCCTTTATTTCAAATTCATGGTCTCTTTTTCCATTAATTGTTATTGCATGCATAAATATGTATGCATATACACATATATTCCTCAGAATGTATAATGTTACTTGTATGTATGTTTTCAGGGATGACCATTTGGTATTGAATAATCAATTGGTGTGCTCTTTTCTGGGGAAGACTATTTCTCCTGCTCTCAATATGTTTCTTGTGTAAGGATGAGGCCTCCTGGGGTTTTCCCCATCCACTTAGGCATGTCTATTGTTGTCTTTGTTCAGCTAGTGTTTTGGAAGTCATGTTAATGAGTGTAGCTTCTGACATTACTAGATGTTTTAGTTAGGGTTTTTATTGCTGTGAAGTGTTGTAGAACATTATTTTAAGCTGTGTTACTTTCATGTTGCATCTGTTTAACTCTGTGAAGCTGTGTTACTTTGCCTGTCTAAAACACCCGATGGTCTAATTAAAAAGCTGAACGGCCTATAGCAATGCAGGAGAAAGGAGAGATGGGACTGACAGACAGAGGAATATATAGAAGGAGAAATCTGGGAGGAAAAAGAGAATAGCCAGAGAACGAGGAGGACTCCAGGGTCCAGCCACCCAGCTACACAGCAATCCACAGAGTAAGAGTAAGATTTACAGAAGTAAGAGAAAGGGAAAAGCCCAGAGGCAAAAGGTAGATGGGATGATTTAAAGTTAGAAAAACTGGCAAGAAACAAGTCAAGCTAAGGCCAGGCATTCATAATTAAGACTAAGCCTATGGGCGTGTGAATTATTTGGGTGCTGGGTGGCGGGCCCCCAAAAGAGTGAAAATCTCCAACAACAGTGAAGACAGACCATGACCATGGCAACTCTTATAAAGGAGAACATTTAATTGAGGTGGCAGCTTACAGTTCAGAGGTTCAGTCCATTATCATTATGATGGGGAACATAATGGCATACAGCCAGATGTGTGGAGGAGCTGAGAGTCCTACATCTTGTAGGCAACAGGAAATCAACTGAGACACTGGGTACCCTGAGCATAGAAAACCTCAAAGCCTGCCCCCCACAGTGACACACTTCCTCCAACAAAGTCAACCCTCCTAATAATGCCACTCCCTATGAGATTATGGGACCAATTACTTTCAAACTACAATACTAGGAGGGACAATTTCACAGCAGCCTCCCTGATCTTCTGGCTTTTACAATGTTTCTGCCCCTCTTCTCCGGTGTCCCATGAGGCTTAGGTGCAGAAGTGTTTTGCAGATTATTTCCTGGGACTGTGTTGAACAATTCTGCATGTTGATTGGTTGTATTTCTATAGTGGTCTCCATCTGTTGCAAGGAGAAGTTTCTTTTATGAGGGGGTGAAGACTATACTTATCTGTGGGTACAAGGACAAATGTTTAGCTTATTGTTAAGGATTATGCTGTTTTAGTAAAGTGGTGGTTACAGATTCTCCTCCAATAACCATAACTTCACTAACCCTGGGTAGTTAGTGAGATTTCTGGTATCAGGCAGTTTCCCTCTCATTCAGTGGGTCTTAAGTCCAATGAGAGAGCTGTTGGTTGGTGGTGGCCATGGTATGTGTGCCACTGTTGTGCTCTCAGGAGTTCAGGTTTGATGCGTCATGTTGGCATGTGGTTCGTAGATGTCATAGCAGAGTTGGACTGTTGGCTGCTTCCCTCCTTTTGAAGCTTGCATGGTGCCTTCAGGACCATGAAAGCTAGTCCTCAGGGAGGAGGCATTCAGATCAGTTCTACTTCAGCGGTCTCTGGGTCCTGTTTTGGAAGTGCGTGGCATCTTTAGCAATAAGGACTATGATGATTTGACTAAAAATGGCCACCATATGTCCATGGGGAGTGGCACTATTAGGAGGTGTGGCCTTGCTTGAGTAGGTGTGTCTTTGTTGGAGGAGCTGTGTCACTGGGGGCGGTCTCAGAAGCTCAAGAAGGCCTCGTCTAATTCACTTCCTGCTGCCTGCTGATTCAGATGTAGAACTCTGTCAGCTCCTTCTCCAGCACCATATCTACCTATGGGCCACCATGCTTCCTGCCATGATGATAATAGACTAAATCTCTGAAACTGTAACCAGCCCCCCAATTAAAATTTTTTTTTATAAGAATTGCCGCGGTGATGGAGTCTCTTCACAGCAATAGAAACCCTGACTAAGACAAGAACTTACCTTCTGCCTCTGAGGGGCAGCCTAGGGCAATAGCAATAGGTTCTATGTTTCGAGCACATATCAGAGTGGTGGGCTGGGTTTATGAGAAACGAACCATCACATTTATTGATAACTTCCCTCAAAGGTTGCTAGAGGAACTAAGATGGTGGAGAGTTCCCAGATTCACTTCACTTGATGAACTTGTTGCAGTTCTGCAGCTTTCTTCCTGTCTCTGAACCAGCAGCTCTGAAGAGCAGCTTGCATAATGTGCAAGAAGAAATTCACTAAGGAGTAGTTAGAGCACATAGCCACTGAGCACGCAGTGAAAAGGAGTCCTCACATTTCCCCAAGGTAATTAACAGTCCCTTTCCTTGTTTTGTTTAAATTTTGTTTTTAACCTAAATTACCTTAATGCTGCTCTTAGTGAAACAGTTTAAAATAAGAGTTTCAGGAATCAGAGAGATCTTTCTCGATTAAGTGCTAGAAATACTGAGGTTAATTGGAGTAGTGTGGCATCCACAGCTTTTGAGTACAGACCAATTGTCCTTAGGTTTTCCAGGCAAGCCTTACCTTGGGCTGGGAAGAATCCTTTATTCCCAAATAGCTAGTGATGTTGTATCACCTCAAGTGGGTCACAATGAGGCTTAGCAGACATGTCCCAGAAGAGGGCACACAAATATCAGCTAAATGAGATATGCCCTGTCACCTGCAAATGGCATCTCTCAGTCAAGCGAGGTGATGTAGGCCAGCAATCCTAGCTCCTTGGGAGGCTGGCAGGAGGATTCTAAGTTCTAGTCTAGCCTGGGTAACTTAATATTAAAATAAATAGCAGTAAACAAGAATAAAAAGGCTGGAGATGCAGCTTTGTGGTTAAGTATGAGGCACCATGCACGAGGCCCTGGGTTCAACACCATTCCTAAGGAACAGCAGCAGTGACAGGAAAGACAAGTCTTTGAAACACAATGACTTGCAAATCTTTGCATTGTGTTCCAGTTTTAGAAGGACTCAGAGGTAACTGTAAAGCATCCATGCTAGCTGCTTCCCATTCCTGCATCACAACCCAGTAGAGGTTTTTATGTTGCTGTTTTAACAGGGTGTGGGGGGGGAAATAGATGATCTGTGTTAGTACCATATTTCATGCTTTTTAAAAGACCAGTTCAGAATTATATACTCCAAACTGCTGCAACAAACATTCATCATTACATATAATATAGTAATCAAAAAAACCATCAACAAACTGGTAATGTTGAACTTAAATGAACCTTCTGTGTAACTAAAAACCAAGACTGTAGCAGTTAACTATGAAGCCATTCATTCAGGCATTCAGCAACTTCTATACTACCACCTGCCATGTGTAAGATATCCTGTGAATTGGGTTCATAGAAATGAAAAGGCAGGCATGGTCTGGAAATACAGACTTTAAGAAACTAATTAATTATACTAGTAGATATTTCCTCACAGTCATTTCTTCTTGGAGGGAGGAAAGAGGCTCATAAGTCTCTAAAAGCTCACAAAACTCACAAGAAAGTTACATGAACTTACAAAAAGGTCCAGATGCATGGGATCATTTCTCGGTTGCATAAGTGATAAGCAATTGTGGAGAAGAGACCCTTTGATGGAACTCCCTACATGCTTTTCAGAGAACTCCAGTGATGTGTCTTTCATGAGGCTGCTCATTCTGGGGAGAACTTTTTGGTGATACACTGGGTGGAACAGCTTCTTTGATCTATTCTCAGTGACCCATGAACAGACATTTATTATTCACACCTCTCCAGAATAAGTCACACAGCACATGGTACCTGAATAGGAACACATCAGAAAGGCAGATGGGATAAGAGCAGTTGAATGGCCCCTGCATTAGATGACAGGCAGCTGCAGCTGAGGGTCTGAAGCTGGAACTGAGACTGAAGTTTGAGGGTAGAGTGTGCACAAGGGCAACATGGCTGCCTTATCCCATGTGCCATGTCATTATGTGCCCCCTTGCTGTAATGGTAGTTGGATAACTCCCTGCTGTGGGTGGTAATGTATACAATTGAAGTTGGGTCATTTAAGGGTGGTGGCATGTAGCTTGAGAGGAATGCAGCATGCTGCCTTGATGAGTGAAATCTATCACCTAAGTTTTGAGGTTGCCATCCCAAATGACTGATGGGCAGGAGAGTATACTGTAGTCTCTGACAGTAACACATAGGGGAGACTGGTGAGCAGGATGTGACAGGAGGCATGTGGCATTTGTTGTCAGAATAAGAAATACAATTGAGGCTCAGCTGCTTACCCGGAAAGAATTTACCACTCAGATGAGGAATTACAATAAGAAAAAGACATGCAAATTCTGTGCTCTGCATTACCTTTGATTTGTCAGAAAAAATAGGGAAAAGAAAGATTGAGATGGAGGTGTTGGTTTGCCATTTCTTAAAGCTGGAAGGACTTAAAAAAATGAGTATATTAGATTTGTGCTGAAAAGCCCCTCCTACTGTCCAAAACTTAGACCCCAGAGGGAGAGTTGAACAGCAAAGAGGGAGAGAGCAAAGCAAAAGCAAAGGAAGATACATGCCAAGTCTGACCTTTACTATAGAGCGTGTGTGTGTGTGTGTGTGTGTGGGGGGGGGCGACTCAGTGTGAACACAGGGCCCAAACAACGGCCCAATAAAGTGAAGTATGGTAACTGGGAATAGTCTACCTCTGAATTGCTTGAATTGTGGAGAGTTTTAAACAATAAATGAGAGAGCCTGGCTTCTGAGGTTATGGGACATGGGGACAGATGGATTAGCTAGAGTGTCATGGAAGCAGAGAAACTGAGTCACATAACTATTTATCCTTCTGTGAGACAAAGGTTTCATGACCAGTCAATATCAAGGAAGCTCATCATAGACTGGCTGATATGGGCCATTAGGGATGCGTGGCTGTCTCTGGTTGAGTTCCATATGAATATCAGGGACTAGATGATAAAGCACAGGCATTATAAGGGGACTAGGAACTAAGGAAGTGGTATTTGATTCCCAGTTTACCCAGCCAGTTAGGACCTTATAGGAGAGTTAAGGAAGAGGTTGGTACCACAGGGATTATTGGAACTGGTATAGAATTTTGGTAGCTTTGCTGGGCTTCGTGGTTGGACATGGTCTTTGTGGGGTAGAAGGGGCTCTGGGTGACCTAACTGATTCAGATTACAATGTAAATAAGATATAATGTACTAGCAAAGCAGATTATGGGATATGTTTAGGTCACTGAGAAGTAAATATGGCAAGATTTTAATGGAGCTGAAGTTTGTAGGAAAAACTGATACAACACAAATTCAGTGCTTTTAAGCCTCTAGAGGATTTTAAAGCATGAAGGATAGTTCATCAATAGGGTGAAAGGAATAGATGATAGAGAGGTGAGAAAGATTAAGCTTCTCCCAAGAATTCTGTATACATTTCTCTCCTGGGACTGGAGATTGTTTGTCCAACCTAGAGCTCCTTCAGCATCCTGGTATAGCTGATGATATACCAATGTAGGTGAGCATATGACCTTGTTCCCCATTGGTCTTTGGCTAAGCTGAGCAATACAAGCTGGCTAGGCTGAGTCCATTAGGGGACAAGGAGATGCAAGGTGGTTCCACAGCAGTGTTTCACATGTGAAGGACCATCCATGTTACCGCAACCAACATTGTTCATTTGACAAAACATTTGATATAAGTAGTAGGATCTTTTCATGTTGTGTTGGACTTTGTTCATGTTTCCTTTTAAGTTTTTCTTAGTCATTCAAGACCAATTGCCACTTACTTGGTATGGATGGACTGTGGACCTTCAGAGACCCTGCTCAACTCTGTAAAAGGTTTCTTAATATGAAGATAATTCTTGAGTATATTATAGACTTGGAAAGCATCTGGAAGAATAGCAGTTGAAGAGTGAAGATACCCTGAATGGGTGGGAAAGATACTCTCAGAAGTCATGTGTTTATTAAATGAAAAATCTCAGGCCCCAAAGGAGGCTATATCCCAAGGCAATGCTGGCTAGAGAGGCCTCCATTACCCTACAAACCAAAAGGCTATTGCCACTGCTGTTGGCTAAATGCCATAAATATGTGATAAAACCCTATTACTGAAGTCAGAGCATGCTCTGGTTGCATGGCATAGAGAATTAAGCATGAGTACTTCTGGAAGTACTCTCTCCTTTGGCTAGCTTTCATAGTGCCTAAAGGCACTGTATTGGTTGCTAAAGGGAGAACTTCTGCTAATGAGTCTGTACACTATGGACTCTGCATGTTACAATGTCATCATGTCAGGCAAAATATGCTCTTTGGTACAATAATAGCATGATTGTTATCAATGAAAACATTTTTTTAAAAATTGGGTTAAGTCCCACTTCATAAGATGGAGCCCATGTTTGATACTGTAACCCAGGGGAAGACCTTGTGGCCCAGGACTTAATAGATCCCATAAGAATAGCTGCTGCTGTTGTTGCATTAAAGGATGGCACATGCTATAAGTTTTCTTCAAAAGATAGTGTTTCATACTCATAGGTCCAATTATTATTACTCATGTAAGTCTTGCCCAGGGAAACTCCTTTTTGCAGTGAGCAATGGTTACTATGGAAGACTCATTACCAGTCAAAATAAGTGGTTTTTGCTGTGAAATAGTGGCCCAATGCTCAGTTATAAATGGAAGAAAATCATCAAATACATCTACCACTTCCTCCAAGGCTCAGGGAATATCTTAAAACAGGGTAGACACAATGCAAGAGACCGAAGAATGGGTGAAATCTTGTGTAGTTTTTTTCCTCTGAATTCAATCTGTTACTATTAATTGTCTTCGTTCACTTAACTAAGTTTAGAATCATCTAGGAGACAAACCTCTTGGTGTGTATCAGGGTGTTGTAACAGAGGTTTCCCTAAGAAGAAAAGGCCATCCTAAATGTAGGTGGCACCACCCATGGGATCCCAGAGCTGAATAAACAGGGAAGAAAAGGTGAGCACCCTTTTTTTTCCACCCCTCTCTATCTCTTGTCTGTAGGTACAGTGTGGCCTGCTGCCTCACACTCTTGGTGCTGTTTCTTCTTTCCATGAGCCAAAATAAATCCTTTAAGTTGCATTTGTCTTGCATTTTGTCATACCTATAGTCAGGTAACTAATACAGAAATATTCCTGGAGTACAGAAGGAATTTTGTAAGATCTGAGATTCACAAGTCCCCTTTCATAAGGTTTTCTAATAAATTAATAACCACTTGGTGAAGAAGACTCTTGGGTGGAGCTGCCTGCCAGCTGAGCAAGAACCCCTAGCTGCCTTTGAGTTAGCCATGCTCCTATAAGTGACCTTAATAAATTCATTGGTTCACCAAGTTAATCTTAAGTGGACCCATTTTAAAAAATCTGTTGTTATATCCTATCCTGTTTATTCACATCTCCCCAGTAAAAGCCATGTAGTATAAAAGTACAGTCATATAATTATGAAGAATGTAACAAGTCTATGAATAATTCAAGGGATTTAAACTTTTTTTTTATAAAAAGCTGAAGAGCTCAAAGATTAATACAAATCCTAGTATCGAATCAGTTTTTTTTTTAAGATTTTATTTATTTATTATGTATACAGCATGTGTGTCTGCAGGCCAGAAGAGGGCACCAGATCTCATTGCAGATGGTTGTGAGCCACCATGTGGTTGCTGGGAATTGAACTCAGGACCTCTGGAAGAGCAGTCAGTGCTCTTAACCCCTGAGCCATCTCTCCAGCCCCCGAATCAGTTTTTTTAATAATTAAATTTAAGTAACACTTAGTCAATCATCTGGTAGCTTACCAGTATTCAAGCAGCTCACAGGCATTTGAGAATAAGTACATAGCATCTCATGTCATGAGTTCAATTCTTTACAACCAAATAAGGGACTTATGATTTTGAATCAGATCCTATTGGGAGGGCCTTATAGCCCTGGGTAGGGCAGGGGAATCATTGGGCTGCTTCTGTGGTTAAATAAAGGCAATTTGAAATCAAGACGAGATTTTTAACAGAGGCTTTATCTCAGTTATGTGAATTTCCTCAATGTCCTATCAGGCTGTCTTAGTTAGGGTTTCTATTGCTGTGATGAAGCACCATGACCAAAAAGCAAGTTGAGGAGGAAAGTTTTATTTGGCTTACACTTCCTCATTGCTGTTCATCACTGAAGGAAGTCAGGACAGGAACTCAAAGAGGGCAGGATCCTGAAGTTAGGTGGAGGGGTGCTACTTACAGTCTTGTTCTTCATGGTTTGCTCAGCCTGCTTTCTTAGAGAACCCAGGACCAACAACCCGGGAATGACACCACTCACCATGGGCTGGGCCCTCCCTATTGATAACTTACTAAGAAAATACCTTACAGCTGGATCACATGGAGGCATTTCCTCAACCGAGGCTCCTTCCTCTCTGGTGACTCTAGCTTGTGCCAAGTTGACAGACAAAACCAACCAGTACAACTGACTCCTTGTTAACTTGACACTCCAACACTTCACTATTAAGCTACAACCCTTCCTTTCTTATTCACCACAACATCTCACATTAAAAACATAAATAACTTAAAAAGCCCCACAGTCTTTCCAAATTCAAACACATTAAGATTTCAGTCCCTTTAAAATAGTTATTATCTTTTAAAATCCAAAGTCTTTTAAAATTGAAAGTCTCTTAACTATGGACTCCAGTAATATACATTCCTACTCCAAGAGGGAAAGATCAGGGCACAGTCACAGTCAAATCAAAGCAAAACCAGATTCCAACTGTCCAGTATCTGGGATCCACTCACGATCCAGAGACTCTTCTTAAGGGCTTGGGTTACATCTCCGGCTTCACACTCTGCAGTACACACAGCTTCTAGGCTCCCTGGTTCCATTCCACTGATGCTGCTGTTCTTGGTGGTCATCCCACGGTCCTTCCATCTCCAAAATGCTGGGGTCTTCTGCTGTAACTGGGCTGCGCTTCACCAATAGCCTCTCATAGGCTCTCCTCATGGCACCAAGCCTCAGCTTCTCTGCATGACCCTTCAGTCCTGGGCCTTCAACTACCACATTTTAGCAACGCTGGACTTTGGTATGTTTTTGAAATTTAGTTAATCGCTATTTTAAATGCTTGTGATTATTTAGCTGCTTTATTTTTGTATGACTCCTATAGCAAGCAGCAGGTGAGCATTTCTATATCATTTTACTGATCAAGAAACTTGAAGCTTCTGTGATGCTTAGGGTAATTGTTAGCTTGACAGAATCCAGAATTAGCTGAAAGACAAGGCTTCTGGCAGACCTACGAGAGATTACTTAGCTTCTGGCCATGCTTGTATGAGATTATGTTGATTAGGTGAACTGAGGTAAGAAAACCCACATTCTGGAACATTCTTTGGGTTGGAGCCCTAGACCTCACACAAAGGGAAGGGAAGATGAGTACTGCCATTCATTGCTCTCTGCTTCTTGACTGTGGATGAAATGTGACTAGATTCCTTCTACTTTAACTTCCTTGTTATGATGGATTATACTCTTGGACTGGGAGCTTAAATGAATCCCCTCTCCCTTAAGTTGCTTTTGACTGGGTATTTTTATTTCAGCAAGAGAAACAGAAACAAAGAGAGCTCTACCAGTTCCAAATATTAAGATTACCCAGCATGAGCTGGGCATGGTGGCACATACCTGTTGTCGCAGCAGTCAGGAGGTAAAGGCAGAAGATCAGGAGTTCAAAGTCTTACTTGGGTACATAAGGAGTTCATGGACAACCTTGGCTATAAACCCTCTCTAAAAAAATAAAGTAGAGTAAAATAAAATAAAATCAGCTCACCTAGCATTAAGTTGCAAGCCCAAAGTGTTGAACTCAGGCTTATTGGATTCCACAGTCGATGCACTTTCTATTGTGTCTATTACGCAACAGGATCTGAAATCATCCTTTTGAGTTCCTGGGTAGCTGATGCCTTATAAGGCCAGCTAGAATAACTTACTGATGTGCAAACCCAAAATCTGCGTAACTTTGTCAGATGTATTTTTTCCTGGTACTTAGAGAAGAATATCGCAGATGTCAGGAAGCAACAGGCATGTTCTGTAGCCAGAATTCAGCACCCACGTGAACATCAGTTGCCTAAATGTTTTCTTTCATATATCTTGATATTTCTCAGAAGCACACCATCTGTTCATAGAATAGATAACCAGAAAATATCTTTGCTAGTTTTCCTTATCTCTTGTAATGAATTATCTTTGTTCTTATGCATATGCAATCAGACTTTTGAACAGGAGTACAAAACACCTACCATCTCATCACTCCAAAGGAAGGAGATGCATGTTAACTAGATTAAATGTGAGGAAAGGAAATAGAAGTCAAGAGTGTCTGACCAGGGGCCAAAAGACGAACACTGTATGTTCTTTTATACGATAGAAAAAGACTGAATTAGAAGTAGAATATTGAATAGAGATTGGGAATGGTATGTGTGTGTTGAGCTAAAAGAGGGCAGTTGATTAGATCATTACACACTATCTGAATGTATAAAAATGCACACTGAACACCATTAATATGTATAGTTAACATGAGGTAAGTCTTTTTAAAAGTGCTCAGGCTCTGGTTATGACAGATAGTTGAAACACTCAGGACAGTGACAAGTACACGCTAATAATTCAATAAGTGCTAAGTATTTTTGCAGTTTCCTCTTTTTCTTTTGTAGCCTCTTCCCCTTCCTGTCAGTAGACTAACTGCCCTCCCATTTTGCCCTATGTGGCATGTATAAACCTTAAAGTCAAAGTAGTCTCTCCATTTGCCTATCTAAAGATTTTTATTGTCCCCCTAAAGACACTGGTAGCACAAAGATGAAATCCCTGTGCTCAAGACTACAGAGTCTAGTCTAAGGAACAGCCTGAACCAATTGCCATGGAGATGCACTTAGTTTTCATGATGGGAGGGATGAGAACAGTATGAAGTTCGTGTTGGGAACACATAATTTATCCTTGTAAGTATCACTTGATTGTTGAAATCTGAAAGATGAGTAGGATCTCACCAAGGGCAGAGAAGTAGAAGGGTAAAATGTTCTAGAGGAAATATGTTCCTTACCCTTCTCATTATTTTCTCCTTCCTCAGCCACTTCAAGACCATGACTGTGACAAGGCTAATATGCAACATGAATCACAGCATGTTTCCATAGATGTTAAAAGTACTGAAACATTTTCACACTGGTTGGTAAGAATTTTTACTTCAAAGTAGCAGAGTAGCTTCAAATCTGCTATTCCTCTGCCATAGTTGCCCAACATTCTACCTCAGAATTCACCAGGCCTTACCATAGTCAGTAACTAAATTACTGCTGCCACAAAAGGGGTCCTGAGAGACCACTTCCTCACTCAGAAAGGCTGCAATCTCCACTTAGCTCATCACTGGTAGCATATTTGCTTTAAGATATTTCAAATGTCACACACCTGTAATCCCAGCACTTGAAAAGCTGAAGAAGGAGAACGGAGGTTCCAGACCAGCTTGGGTTATATAGTAAGTCCCAGACAAGCTGTGTCTCAAAACCAGTTTCCGTCTTGAATATAATCCATGATGCCATACCAAACCCACAGTTTAGTATCTATTTCATCTTCTGGGAAAGATATATAAGATTGAAAAATGAAAGTGACCTACTTTAGTCTTCACCTTACTTTCAGTTTATGTTTTCAGTTTGTAACTTGTGACTATTGAAGCTAACAGAAAGAAACTAACTAGTCCTTTGGAGAATTACTAACTTAGCATCTCATGTTAATTCCTTGGATTGTTGCAATTGTATTTTACTTTGTGGTTGCTTATTT
This sequence comes from Peromyscus leucopus, assembly GCF_004664715.2. Classification (NCBI taxonomy): domain Eukaryota; kingdom Metazoa; phylum Chordata; class Mammalia; order Rodentia; family Cricetidae; genus Peromyscus; species Peromyscus leucopus. Next base: position 13,816,428 of record NC_051068.1, on the reverse strand, counting down.
TAATAAAAGAATCACAGAAACTAATTTATTCTCCAAACAGAATTTAAAATAATAGACACGATTTCAGTAGGTTAGCAGAGGGCATCTTTAAAACCTTTGGCAGAAAAATAAATATTCACTCTTGGTTAGCAAATACAAATGACTGTTGCTCTGTATACTGTTTTGAAAATTGTGAGCTAACTCTTATAGTTGAACTGAAGGAGATAGCTTAGGAACTTTAAGTTTTAGTTTGTGTGTACATATGGATGCCAAGTCATAAATATCATGGGGGGATACTTAATAAAAAGAAAGGATTGTATCCATAATATTGTTTTCAAAGTCACTCACTGGATAGCTATTACTGCCATCGCTGTTTCAATGAGGAATTGATGTCTCTAGAAAATGAGGGTATAGTCTTTAGTGTCTTTCCTGAAATCTGTAAGAAATAGTGCTTACTTTTTCAGTTCCTGTATGTTAGGTAAGCTCCATTTGATTTTCCATTATTGAGAAGTTGAGTTCCTGGAAGCAGCAGTTTTGCCTTTCCATACATTATGTATGCATATCATCTAATTACTGCAGGTTTTAAAAATAAGCACCATCAATAATTATTCCAAAGTTTCCATCTGAGTTAGAGAACTTTAGTTGTAGTGAGCAACTTATCACTATAATGATCAACAGACAATGCCCAGAGGACAGAAGACTGCTGTGCAGGTAGTCCTAGTCACTCAAAAAAGAAAGGGATTCCAGAACGTTTTCAAAATTGTTATGATCATGAGAAGCAGGGGGCAGCTTTCATTCCTCTTCTCTACATGGTGTGGGTTTTAATGCAGTCATTATCATAGTGTTTAATGCTAATGAGTTAACTCTTAGCCAGCAAATACTTATCAGTTATATTTTGGCAACAAAAAATACAGAGCATTACAATAGAAGTTCAAAGACTTCAGGAAGTTCTACTCAGATATACTAAATATATTCCATGGAAAAAAGTAGATAATGAGATATAAAGAAACATGTGGACTCTCAACAGGAGAGGAAACCAGGGAAATTACCTCAGACCATCACTGGGAGAAAGCAGTAAGGGCAGCATTACCAAGAAAGGCAAGGTGCTATTACAGGCAGGCTGCCTGAAGACAAATGGGTGGTAAGTTATAAGTTCCTTCAGAATCTGACAGGGTTAGCATGTAAATCTCTTCCACTGACCCTCTGAGTATCATAACATCAGAAAATGATGGAGCGCAGAGGAATTAATTCATTTGCTTAATATTTATTGAGTATTTTCCGTTATAGCTGCCATGCCCAGGCATTGAAGATAAAGTAGTTAACGAGGCACCATAATCTCTGACCTTAAGGTTATTATCAAATAAATTATTAATATGGTTTTGGGGAAGGGCAAGTGCTATGAAGAGAAAAGAATATGAGGATTTGGACACATGAATGAAAGGTTGAATTATTTTAGGGAGTCACAATTACATTTTGTGGAAGAGATATTTATTCAGAAAGACTGATATGAGTATGTCAACCATAGAAATGCCACTGGGAGGAGCATTCCAGTCAAGGAGGAAGGCCTGAGGTGAGTGAGCACAGGTTCCCCAGGCAAGATGGTCAAAACAGAGAGGAAAGCAAAGTAGGCGATTATTAGTGCTCCACAGTCAGAGGGCTCTAAGAACTCGGTCTAGATCAGATGTCATTATTAGACATCATTCTTCTTTATCCTAAGACACCACCTCTGGCATCATCACCAGGTCACCCTTTGGGAAATCTGTCACCAAAGAAAACATGATGTTTTCAGTCTGTGATCTGAAGTGACTGAATTCAAACCTTGGGTTTGCCACTCATGGTATGTGTGACATTGGTGAGATTTAACCATTTATTTATTTTTATTTATTTATTTGTGTGTGTGTGTGTGTGTGTGTGTGTGTGTGTGTGTGTGTGTGTTGCATGCACACACATGCCATGGTGTGAATATGGAGGTCAGAAATCAACTTAAAGGAATCAGTTCTTTACTTCTGTTGTGTAGGTCCTTAGATTTGGTCACAAGTGCTTTTTACTTTTTTCTTCTTTTTTCAAAATTCTACTCTGATACATTATATCCTGAACTCAGTTTCCCCTCCTTCCTCTCCTCCCAGGTACCCGCCCCTTACCTCCACTCTCCCCCAGATCCGCTCCTCCTGCATGTCTGTCAGAGAAGAGCAGGCCTTCCAGGGATCTCAACTGAACACAGCGTAACAAGTTACAATATGTCTAGGTACAAACCCTCATACCACTGTCCCCAATATTTCTGTAATACTGTCATCAGTCATTTGGTGATATTGTGTTCCCCAAAATATTGTGCACCTTAATAAACTTATCTTATCTAGGGTCAGAGAACAGAACAGCCACTAGACATAGAGGCCAGAAAATGGTGGCACACACCTTTAATCCTAGCATTCTGGAGGCAGAGATCTATTCAGATCTCTGTGTGTTCAAAGCCACACTGGAAAAAGTCAGGCATGGTGACATATGCCTTTAATCCCAGGAAGTGATGGCAGGAAGCAGAAAGGTATATAAGGCACGAAAACCAGGAACTAGAGTCTGTTAAGCTTTTAAGCTTTTGAGCAGCAGTTCACCTGAGATCCATTTGGATGAGGACACAGAGGTTTCTAGTTTGAGGAATCAGGTGAAGAATTGGCAAGGCGACCCAAAGCAGTTACCTGCAGAACCAGTAGTATTGGCATAGAGAGCCTAGATGTTGAAGGAAAGAGTTAAAAATACAATAATATAAATGGATTTTCTCTGAGCAAAATGCATTCATCAGTTTCACAGACTCTGAGGACTGGTGAGCAGTGAGGTGATTTTGAGAGCTCTTCCTGGGAAATTTTGTGACTGCCAGACTCCACATTAGTCTAACCTTGCTGTCTTTCTGTTTTTCCTGACCTTGCGTGCTATTTGTAGTCACTGACTGTGAAGTCTGGCGTTCCTCTCCGAACCAGTCTGTGGTACACAATCTCCGGCTCCTCAGAACAAGGCTTGCTTGTGAAGAAGGGCCTCACTGCTTTCTTCTTGAAGCCTCCATCTGGCTCTCTGCTGTCAGGCTGCTGGGAGCATTTTGGTTATATGTTTTCTTCTTTTTCCTGGCTGAAGTCAGCTTTCTTTCCCAGGCTGCCCACAAAAAGACCCCATTCTTCCCGGAATGCAATCCTTTCAGCTGGAACGTCTGTACCCACTCAGAGCAGGGCCCAAAGTATTCCTCCTTCTGCACAATTCTCAGGCAACAGTAACTTGGCAGACCACCTTGGGAAAGGTGTTCCCCCACCATGAAATCTATAGTGGAAGTCTTGGTCTACAGGGTTCCACTAGTGCCATGGTAGGGAACATCTGGTACCATCCCTCAACATCTGTCATCCACTCAGCTCCACCTGCTCTCATGAAAGCAATCAGATGTTGTTAATCCCAAAAATGAGAGGAGAAGGACCACTGACCCAAACCATCATGGCCAAATTGATTAAGGCAACCTTTTTTTTTTAAATTCATGTATACAGGCTGCCTCCCCCTAAGGTGGGGTTCAACTGGTTAGCCTTGGACATGGGAAGATAAGAGCTTTTATAGAGCTCAGAGATAGAAGATTTCCAAATGGGGGAAAATACACAGCATTACAGGGGCAGAATATAACAAGTGGCCAAAAGACAGTAATCATAACAGGTGGTCATAGTAAGGCTGTCATAGGGGCATATAACCTTTTGAAACAAAGGTAGGGCTGCAAGATGGGTATAAATAACTTTTGAAACAAAGACGTGATTGCCGTTCCTGGAACAGGCAACACAGAACCATTTGTAGTTAGGGTTACAGGTGGGGCATAGACCAGTCCTTGAGAAACAGAGGTTTAATCACAAACAGGAATGAACTAGTTTGTCTTTACAATAAGATGGCTTTTAAGCCTAAGATGGAAGGCAGACTGGTTCTTCACTACTATGGGTTGTCTTAAAAAAGATTCAAACAGAAGGCTTGGCGTATTGTCAGGACTAGAACCGGATGCTGATACACAGTTTACTGTTTTGTTTTGTTTTTAAGGGTGGCCCAAGGATCGTCAGAGTGGGACTGAGGTGATATGGAAATAGAGAGGAGATGAACCTCCGCAGAAGCAGAATTGTCCTCTAATCAGAACACCGAAGGGCAGCAGGCTCTCCTCAGAGTGGAGACTGCACACCGCGGCCCAGGGCCTTGGGGCTTTAGAAAGCAGAAAGGAGAATTTGAAGGATGGAAGATTCAATTTGCAGATCACTTCCCTTGAAGTCTCAAAGTGGTAAATACCAGTGGAGGTTGGCTTATGAATCTTTGTAACAGCAGCCCACAGTGTTATCAGTCAAGTCAGCTTTTCTGACTAGAGTTTCTCAGCCTCCCTGAGGCTTTGGAGTTATTAACGTTTCACATACATCCATTTAAAAATTAACATGTTAATTTTTAGTTGTTTCTTTTGTTTTTGAAGATTATAATGTAATTACAATATCCTCTCCCTTCCCGTTTCTCCCCCCAAACCCTTTCATACACTACTTCTTGCTCCCTCTAAAATTCATGGCCTCTTTTTTCATTGATTGTTATTACCATATGCTTACAAGTTATTATACACACACATATGCACACAAATAGATACCTAAATACATGAGTGTGATATGCTCAATCTGTATAATAGTACTTTTATGTAGGCTTTCAGGGATGACCATTTGGTATTGCATAACCAATTGGTGTGATCTTCCCTGGCAAAGACTATTTCTCCTCTTCTCAGCTTAGATGCATGTAGTTCTTTGTGTAGGGTTGAGGTCTTATGGTATTTCTGCCACCCAGTTTAGCATGTCTGTTGCTCTTGTCCTCATTCAGCTCATGTTTAGGCTGTCATGTTGGTGAGACCTTATGGGTGTAGCATCTGACATTACTAGGAGACATACATTTCATGGCAGACTTCTGATCTTCTGTTCCGTACAATGTTTCTGCCTCCCTTTTGCAATGACCTCTGAGCCTTAGGTGTGGAACTTGTGTTGGTAGATGTATCTTTTGGGACTGGGCTCCACAACTCTACATTTTGATTGGTTGTGGTTTTCTGTAATGGTCTCTATCTGTTGCAAAGAGAAGTTTCCTTGATGAGGGGTGAAGAGTACATTTTTTTTCTGGAGTATAAGGACAAATATTTAGAATGTAGTTAGAGATGGTGTTGGTTTAGTAAAGTGGAAGTTTCAGGTTCTTCTCTGATCCATGATTTCACTCACTCTGGGTAGTTAGCCAGCTTTCCAGTACCAGGCATGATTTCCCTCTTGTTTGAGTGGGTGAACTTATTATTTATCACAAACTATGTTCCAGGCAAATGTTTGGGATGAGGTTAAAATAGCCACAAGGATGTGTAGCTCCTATGATCAGTTCCAAGTTCTACAGGACGTGGAGATACTTCCAGATTTTCTTTGGATGTTTTTCAGATACCACATTTGCAAATTGAGTAACAGAGTTTTGAGATGCTAGAGTGATTGATGTACAATAGACTACTGATTATATTTTCTTTGGATATATGAAATTATTTTGACTATAACAAAATTTCATTTGAAAGAAATGAACAAAGTTTCCTCTCATACAGATTACACTAATAGGTGTGCAATATGAATTTAATTATGTAAAGGATGATAAAGAGATCCTGGCTAAGTCTGTAGCCACCAGGGTCAACGTAGAACTGAGTAACAGCAACTCCCCTCTGTTGTTGGACCAACAGGCAGGAAATAGTCCCGTGTTGAGTGCTCTACAGACTCTAGGTATTTCAGACTTGAGGGGTCAGTCTGGTGCTCAAGCCTGTCCGGAGGTGTCAGCCAGAAAACCTCACACTTACCAAAGCAGTAATGGCTTCTCTGCTACTACTGTAAAATGGACCATGATGCTGGCTACTGGCAAGGGCTCCAGATGAGACTGGGAAGTGCTGTCAACAGAAAAAGCACTTTAATATTTTTGCTTTTGACCCTATGTAAAGTTTAGGTGACCAGCTTAAACATGGTTCATATTTGCTTTAACAGAGTATTCACTTGTGGCTGTTAGGCACTCTAAATATTCACACCCCTCCAGCCTTCAAACACTTTAAGTGGCCCTTGTGGTATAATATAAACAAGGTAGGCTCCTTCCCGTATGAGTTCAGACCCCAGCATTGCCCATTTATGAGCTTGAGAAAGTTGTCCATGTTTTTTATCTTATTTTCTTCTCTAAAGTGAAGATGCTAATAGTCACCTAATTGATAAACACACTGGATAGTTTTATGTCAACTTGACACAAGCTAAAGTCACCTGAGAGGAGGAAATTAAAAAATGCTCAAAAATGGGTGTCTGCAACTGTAAGCATTTTATAGTGATAATAGGTCAGAATGTTGTGGGCATGGCGTTCCATAAAAAGAAACAAAATAGAAAGAAAAAAATGTAGCAAGTCTATCCTACTGACCATAGACTTTCATGAAATGTCACAATGTAATTTAATCACGAATGTAATATCTCAAAAAAAAACAGAATAGACAAGAACTGTACATTCAAAATGATTAATTATGTTGTAACCTAATCCGCTGAACAATGGCTCACTAGTTCCCTAAAAAAATATTGTCTCAATTTTTATTATTATATAATGTGCATTCCTTCTGGGTTCACTTATTTATGTGAGACTAACATAATCAGTGAGTGCTTTTTATCTATTTAAAACTTTCTTAGAATCTTTATTGTATTAACTTTACAAAATTTTATTACATGAAGATTGTCCACATAATTGAAGTCTGACTTTGTTGCCATATTCTTCTCCCACGAAAGACTTTTCTGAAACTGCCTATCTGGTGTCACAGGTACTAAATTCTTCGGGAGAACTTATAATTAGTTATCAGAAACAATACCATAGCTAATATAGATAGCTGTGCACGTTATTATTATAGTTTTTTGATGTCAGAAGAAACTCGAGGTATTCTCATACTAACTTCTAAGCAATACACGTATTGCTCTCACAGAGATAATTGTACAAATTGGATCTTACATAATAATTTAAGAGAGAAGGCCACCTTTATGACCAGCAACTAGCTACCCCAATCGTTTACGATGTTACACTAGTTTATATTGTCAGACAATCAATTAATATACCTACTAGCATTAAAGAAAATGTAACTGACAGTGATCTGCTCTAGCCTTTCTTCACCCATTTTCTTTCTTCAACTGACGTGTCTCTTGAAAATGTATGGATTGGATAAGCGAAAGCCTGCCCACTTAGTATCCAAATACTTATCAACAGTCACAGCCTGAATAAGCTCAATGAAGTATTATATCTCTAAAAAAATATATGTCTGAGGTGTCAACCCCACCGCATGTAGATCCTCACCTTTCCTACCATGAGTATTCTAGAGGTTCCCCTTTTCTTCTTTAGGACTTCTGTGATTATATATTTCTATGTTCACAGTGACTAGAGTGAGCATCCAATGTAATCTATGCTATCTATTCTAAAGTACTTTGATAAAACTACACATGCATTCAGAACAAGCTTTCACCATGAAGGAGGAAAAATACTCAATAACAATAAAATTGGGTTGTCTGCAGACCTGTAAGGCATTTTCTTAATTAGTGATTAATGGGGGAGGGTCCAGTTCATTGTTGGTGGGGCCATCCTGGGCTGGTGGTCCTGGGTTCTATAAGAAAGCAGGCTGAGCAAGCCATGAGGAGCAAGCCAGTAAACAGCACCCCTCCATGGCTTCAGCATCAGCTCCTGCTCCAGGTCCCTGACCTGACTTCCCTCAGTGAGGCACTGTTACTTGGAAATGTCAGCTGAAATTAACCCTCTTCTCCCCAAGTTGCTTTTGTCATGGTGTTTCATCACAGCAACAGAAACCCTAAGTAGGACAGAAGTCACAAGACCCATGTAGCAAGTTTCCTTATCCTCTGAGCCATCTCAACACTCCCTTTTAAAACAACAAAAACAGGAATGTCACTAGGAAGGGCTGTTAATTTGGGCAATACACGATTACTTTGTAATATCGTCTTCATAGAAAACAAACAGGATATAGAACTTTATTAGAAATCTGTTTTGACTGATATCTTTTCTGGAGAGATTTGAGTATTTCTTGTATAGACTTATAAAAATGAATTAATTATGTTGTAACCTATCCCTGAACAATGGCTCACTAGTTCCCTAAAATATTGTCTCATTTTTATTATTATAAAATGTGCATTCCTTCTGGGTTCACTTATTTATGTGAGACTAACATAATCAGTGAGTTGCTTTTTATCTAATTTAAAAACTTTCTTAGAAGTCTTTATGGTATTAACTTTAAACAAAATTTTATTACATGAAGATTGTCACATAATTGAAGTCTACTTTGTGCACAGCTATTCTTTCTCCCCACAGAAAGACTACTTCTGAACTGCCCATCTGGTGATCACAGGTACTAAATTCTGATTATAATAGAATACATAGTAATAGAGATGCATCAGTGATATAAGTTGAGTGTAGGACACTGGTACATACCTCTGGCATCCAGTATCAGGAATGTACAAATGTCTTTATTCAAAATTAGAAAGGTATGACAATGCCGGTAGTCATATATTATCAACTGAAACTGGTAACTGACAGTGATCTGCTAGCCTTTTCTTCACCCATTTTCTTCAACTGACTTCTCTGAAGTTATTGGTAAGGAACCTGCCTTGAGCATCTTGTCATAGTCCCTGATAATGCCAAAGTAATGTTCTAAAAATTAGGATGTGCCACCTCTGATAATCCTCCCTTTCCACCCATTGAGCCCATTCTAGGGTCCTTCTCTTCTTTAGGAACTTCTGTGATTATAATTTCTGTCACAGTGAACAGAGTAGCATCCAGTAAGCAGCTCTTAAATCTTTGTTAAATCAATGATTCCCTTTCCCACCATGTTCACAAAATCATCAAGCATAACATCAGAACCAACTTCAGAGGAACATTGCAGAATAGTCTCACTATCAAAGATCCTTAAACATCTAAATTCTTAGTCATTGCAGGGATTTTGAGTATTCTTTTAATAATTTTATACCAATTTTCTGATCTATATTAGCAGGCTTTAGTGAATCCAAGGCTGGGATGCATAGAAATTGACCAGTTCTAGAAGGCCAGCTTTTAGCCTTTTCAAAAGCAGCATACTTAGACCTTCTCTATGAACATCTTTAGTGATTATGAGTAAGGGCTTCTGATAACCACTGGCAATTTCTAGAGGAGGTACAATGGACTGGATACTATCCATTTTTTTTCATGTAACAGAGATCTTGCAATTCACATTTTGACCTTTTGTTGTATTGATCCTTGATCATACTTCATGCCTTTTGATGATTTCTAATTCATCATTCAGTGTTTTTCCACCTCTCACTGTGACACTTTTTCTTCCAACCTTTTTCATTGCACAGAAATGATGTTTCCATTTTTATGTCTTCATGTGCAGAAATTGTAGCAACCTGAGCAGTTTCTTCAAGGGTTGTCACAGGTTTAGACTGCTTTTTCAGTCCAGCAATTGCAGCACCAACAGCAACATTACACCTCACCTGATTTCCAGTGTGTTATCATCTTTGCTGATCCTCTCAAAGCCTTCCTTGGCCATAGAGCACACCAGAACAGTAGCAGTGGTGGTGCCATCCCTAGCCTCTTCATTTATGTTATTGGCAACACTTTGAACAAGTTATTTCTAGTGCTTTTATATAAAAGTCAATTGACTTTGCAAAGATCACACCATACTTTCTTGCTTGGGGACTTGTTCAGCTCTGTTTATAATCACCATCCTTCCTTTGGCCCCATTGTAATGGATACAGTATTGGCTAAAAGGTCCACACCTTGAGAAATAAGGCTCAGGTATCTGTACCAAAATTTGTGTCTTTGGCATAAGCTCATGACACTGGTCTTATCTGTAGAAGGACTATGAATAGTTGAAGCATTTTTGTGGGGAACTGGTGAGAGTTCTTGAATTGAGTCAGACTATCACTGTGAGTGAGGGGAGATGTCTTTATTTTTAATTCTAACTTGACTGAATGGCCTTGGCTACTTCGGGTGGCATCAGAGAAATTTAGTTGACTTTGCAGAGCTCTCTGTTTAGATGCAGTTGTGGTGTCTGGTCAGCGTGCATTGTAGTCTGGAGCATGTATAAGTGGCATGGTACACTGCTTAGGTGTTTGTCAGTTTGTTTTTAATTTTTTCAACTTGACACAAGGTAGGGTCAACTGGGAAGAGAGAAACTCAATTTTCAAAATGCTTTGATTGGATTGTTTATATGCAAGATGATTGAATGTTTTCTTGATTAATGACCGATATGGGGGGGGGGGCTAGCCCATTGTGGAAGATGCCATCCTTGGGCAGGTGTTCTTGGGTGGCATAAACAAGCAAGCTGAGCAAGTCATGGAGAGCAAGCCAGTAAACAGAGTTCCTCTATGGCCTTTGCTTTAGCTCCTGCCTCCCAGTTCCTGCCCTGCTTGAGTTCCTGCCCTGGCTTCCCTTGATGATGAATTGTAAGCCAAATAAACCCTTTCCTCCCCATATTGTTTTTGGTCATGGTGTTTTATTCACTGCAACAGAAACCAAACTCAGATGCATGGTAGGGAAATGCTGTCTGATTGTTCCACGAGGCTTACAATCCTACATGCCTCGGGAGTTGATTCCTAGCTCAGGAAAGAAGCACTTTAACCAGGCTTATAGAGATTTGTCTGCAATCTAGAGCCCATTCTTACAACTTGTAAGGCTGCAGCAGTTGCTCTGGTAAACAGCCACTGCTGGTGGCAGATCTGTCCTGTAGATGGATCTGTATGAGAAACCAAATGAAAAGCCAAACCCACTAAGACTACATATGTTTTCTTTCTTAACGAAAAATGTTTTCACTTGAAATAGAATTACATCACTTCTTCCTCCCTTTCCTTCCTCCAGCAGCTCACAGTTACCCTCCCTCCAACCCCTCCCATGGCCCCCACAATAAGAGAGCTCATCCCTAGGAGAGGCTAATTTTCCTCCTATCAGTCAATAGATAGAAGCCTGTAGTTCTTTGTTTAGATGTGGTACCCTGGGAAATTTTCTCCACTCATTGACATGTCCATTGATATTACTATTGTTCTGGTCTGACTGTTCCCCAGCAGACTTCCTGGTATTCTGGCTCTTTCACTTTCCCCCATTCTTTTCATGATATCCCTGAGATAGAGATGTAGGAGCTATAATGTAGATGCATCTGTTGGGGCTGGGCTCCCCCAAACTGTTGACCTCTCTCTGATTATGTCCAGCTGTAGTTTTGTGTTGGTCTCCATTTACTGTAAAGAGAGACTTCTTCAACGAAGGGTGGTAGCTAAACTTTCTGTGGATATAAGAATAAGATTTAAAATGCAGTAAGGAATTATACCAGTCTAGCAAACTGACAGCAGTAGATTCTTTTCTAAGGTTTATGACCTCAATAGTCCTGGGGAGACAGCGGGGTCTCCAGTACCCGGCATGCTTTCCCTCCTGTTGAGTGGGCCTTGAGTCCAGTTAGATGGCTGTTGGGTGTCACCACCGTGTGAGAGCCACTTCTTGTACCTTTACAGATACCTTAGCATGCTGGCAATGGCCATCGGCCATGGGTTCTGCAGCTGTGGAGGACCGTCTAACTGTTTCCCTCCCTTGGCGGCATGCATAATATTTTCTGGCACTATGGAAGCTGGTCAATAGGGAAGAGGCTTTCAGGCCAGATCCAGCTGGAGTCATTCAAATTGTGTGTCCTATGTGTGTGGTTTCTCCACCAGTAGGCACATATCTTCAACCTCTGAGCAGCCAAGGGCTACATCATTAATCAATATCACTTCTGGAGTTGCTTGAACTACTCTGACCAACTCTTTGAGAGGAAGTTTCTCCTGTCTGGTACTAGGGTTTTGTTAATCTATGTTCTTTTGTGAGGAGCATGTCAGCCTGAGTGGCTTAACTTTCTTTAAAACATATATGTATGTATACATGTGAGTGTGTATATTGTGAATAATTCTAGGTAAATATAACTTTGAGGCTTCAAACAACCTTGGTGTTATTTAGCCTTCATTCTCCTTCTGTATGTTTCTTTAGGAACATAGAGAAGTTTTTAATTTTAAAACAACATTAAAATATGTATGAGTTGACCTAAAAAGAAACCCAGAGAAATGGGCTTTGCAAAGGCAAGATTTGATTCAAGAGAGGCAGAGCATGGGAATCTGTGCCATGGCAAACCTACAGGCTTATAGAAGGAAGTCGAGCTTTGAGAGGCAAAATTAGGAGGGTTATGTAAGTTGCTGTGAGGCAAAGAAAGCTCTGGTTACAGAGTCTGTTGTGGGAGGTGATGCCAGTTCATTAGTGGAGACTGTGTGATATAAATGTCTATAAATGTCTATCCAGTTGGCTGCCCATGTGACCCTGAGTAAGCTGAGGTTTGCTGGAATCTTTTGCCAGAGTGTCTGGTACAAGCAACTATGAGTGAGGACCCTCCTTCCATGGCCCACCTCTATTCAGCCATATTTAACCATAGCAGCTTCATCTAGATTTTGACAACTTTCACAAAAGTAGGCATAAACTCTTACAATCTAACAACAAAATAGTAAATCAAATCTGAACAAAAGTATGAAACCTGTAATATGTAAAGGAGCAGCACTGATGGAATATGACTGTTTGGGGGCTTTGTTTGATTTTGGGTACCACTATCTTGTACGTTTATTATTCAGTGCTAATTTCAGTAGCGAAGAATGTTCTAGGTGTATGTGAATAATTGCCCATGCTTAGGAACAAAGCTTTCTCTCTAGAGAGAAACCACTTGTTTTTTGCTCAGCATGGGTGTGACATTAAGCATTAATACTACCTCAGACAGAGGTTGGAGTTCAGGGCAGAATCTCACTCACAATTAAGGCTACTTTCTAGAGGCAGAACGGTCCCAAACTCTTAATATATCCTTACATGGATTGGAGTATATGTGTATGTGAAACTCTTCTGTTAGTTTCCCCACCCACGGGGAGTCCTATATCTTATCTAACATGATTATTATTTCTATATAGAAGGATGGATTGGAGGAGTTAGTAAGTAAACTAGGAAAAGGAAGTTTACCATTGCCATTAATTTATTCATAAATCTTTGAAATTAAGTTCCATCCCATGGTTCAAAGTTTGCCTTGTTTGATGTTACATCATTGTACTTTTCCTTATACTAGACACTTCTCTTGTTAAGTCTCATTAGATTAGAACATTGTCAAACTTTCATCCAAACCCTCCATCTCCTAATTGCTAAAAAAGGGTGTTGGACTTGTATCTATATGGATGTTAAAATAATTAAGTAATGACTCAGGAATTAAGTAACTGTACAGCTTTTTAATATCAATTTTGGCATTGATATTGACAACACATCACTTATTATTTGAAGAAGCATCAGCAGACACATCTTTTTTAAAGGAGCCTAAAGTGGATTAAAGGCATTCATTGGCATCTCTGTCCTCCTTTTCACTCTCCCTTCTCACTCTCTTTCTCAAAAATGTGTCCCAAATAATTACAGTTATTGTTTTGGTAAACACTTAGGATAGGCAAAGTACCCTTGGTTTGAATGTCCCTTCTACCCTAAAATACAGGGAAAGAAGTACAAGTTATAGTCTTAAGGAATAGCAACTGGCATCTTACAGAATTAACTCCTCCAATGCCAATCATTTGAAAATCAATAAATATTGAGGAATTTCAATGATGATCAGAGGAAGCAAAAATCTTAAAATATAACTGATGTGAAATTGGTAATGTTAACTGTTGCACTTTGGACTTCCCCAAATTCAATTGTTGACCCCTCAATACCCATTATGATAGGCTCAAAAAGTGAGGCCCAAAGCTCCTTCCATCCCCTGGGGACTCAGCCTCTTGGTGAAGACCCAGGGTCCCCCTAGTTCTTCCTGGTGATCCCTCTTAACCTTTCCTTCTAGCCCCTTTCTAGTCCTTTGTGACTCAGCCAACTCACAGAACCTCTGTCTGCCAGGACCTACAGCTGCCTTACTAGGCTGGGACTCAGATAAGAATATCACTCACCCTCATCAGAGACCCACAGCTGGACAGTGTGAAGAGAGTGAGAGACTTTGGAGCACTCAGCCCTAAATGGTATGTCTTTATAACCATCTCTGCTGAAGGATCAGGGGTCTATGAAGAAAAGGAGATAGAAAGATTCTATGAGCCAGAGGAAGTGGATGACTCCAAGGAAACAAGGTGACTGATACATATATGCACAAGACCTGCACAGGTTCAAACCAAACCACATCCCTGCACTGACATGGGAAGTATAAATAAACTCCCACCACTAACCAAGAAGTTGTTTGCAACTGATATCTGCTGGGAAAAGGAAAAATCAGTATTATCCAATAGAGCATCGCTGGGTATATCAACCACACTCTGTGGAAGGCTCCATACCCAGGAGTAGTTGGCCAACACAAAACAGATGACATGACTTTTTTTTAGTGTGCCTTTTGTTTTATTTTGGTATTATTTGTCTTTTTTATTTTCTTATTTTTAGTTTGTCTTATTTTTGGTAGTTTTTCTTTCTTTTTTATTTTTGAGAGAACATGAAGTTGGGCAGGTATGGAGGTAGGGAGGATCTAGAAGAAGTTGGGGAGGGAAGGATTGTGATCAAAATATATTGTAAATTTAAAAGATAATTTTTAAAAAATTAAAAAGGAATAAAAGGTGAGGCCTCATGTGAAATATGGGAATGGTATTTTTGTTTATAAATGAAGTAAAGGGAGGCACCTTTTCCTGCGCAGGAACAGACATCAAGATTTAGGGAAGACACATTCAAATCACAGAATTCCCAATCCATAATGTTAAACTGTGGCTTCTAACACTGCAAGCCTGGGGCTCTCTGGGATTCTGCTTTTCTCACAGGCTCTCAGAGAAAGCTGGTGTTGTGGATTGGGAGTCAGGAACTTCTGCAGTGATGAGAAGACTGAGCAGTTAATACATGCATCTGTTTGCTTAGTAAATAGTTTGGATTTTGGAAAATCTACCTTGCTTTCTTAGCATTCCCAGAGGATAGTCACATACACTTATTTGTTCTGTGTACTCAACATCTGTCTTTGAATGTGTGACTTACAGTAGCAGGCACTCAGAAGAAAGTGACATTGTGCTTTCCCAGGTACTTTTTGGAGATAAATTGAAAACAAATAAAAATTAGAGAATGTTGGGTAATTATGGCGCAAAAAGTTTGAGTGATTTAATTGTATAGTCACTCCCTAGGTCAGTTATGTGGAGGACTGGCTTGAAGAGGTTGGGCATTCTCTTCTCTTCTCTCTCTCTCTCTCTCTCTCTCTCTCTTCTCTCTCTCTCTCTCTCTCTCTCTCTCTCTCTCTCTCATTAGGTTTTAACTGCACAGTGGCTAAGAGTCATGTCCCCAAGTCTTGTAAATCAAGTCTATCATGAGATAAGCCTTTCTGGGGGCTTTCACATTTAGGTGTACTTTTTTAATGCTCTTGAATTAATAAATTCTGGTAACTAAATGCCTCCATGTAATCCCAACTATGTGGTTACCTAAACAAGACCTGAATAATGACAACACCATTATTGGTGACATGCCAGTGTGGATGGGGAAGTTTTATAAAGCTCAACCTCTAGATGGAGAACTATAGGCAATCAATGGCTGCTTTGAGAGAGAAAAATCAGTCCCCTCCCAGCTCCTGCCACAGGGATGAACTTCTTGATAAGGTTATCCATTCCCAAGTGGTTAGTCCCTGGCACATGTGCATAAGAGCTACACTACATGAGTTTAGTAGGACATGTGCATGGAAGTGTGTGTGTGTGTGTGTGTGTGTGTGTGTGTGTGTGTGTGTGTGTAAAACAATAATTAAAGAAGGTGAGGTCATGAATTTGAGAGATAGTAGGGGACATGGGAGGAATTGAAGGGGAGAAAGAGTGGTAGAAATGATGTAAGTACAAAACATATATGACATTATAAAATTAAAAAGCCAGCATTTTCAAGTTTAATGATATTAAAGACAAGATTTCACTGATAGAAGCTGCAGCAGATACTCCACATCTAACAAGAGAGTATATTCTGACTTTTAAAAAAATAGACGTTAGAGTTGGAAGGACTGAGAAGTGATGTTTCAGCACACAATGTCCCCTCTGCATGATAAGCAGAGGCACAGTCCTAAAGGGATGTAGTGGCTGAAGCTCAACCAGCTGGCTGACAGCGCAGCCTCCATCCTCACTTTGGCCAGTGGACATCACATCAAGTGCTAAAAGGGCCAAGTAGGAAATGTAATTTAAAGTCATAAGCTATAAAACAAATGTGACTGTAGGCAATCTGGCAAATAACATGGGGGAATTTTACAGCTGAGGAGTCACTGGGAACATCACTGCCACACAGAGTCAACTAAGGACATGAACATGGGGGCTGAGCACAGTCAAAATGTGTGCTTCAAAAATAAAAATTGGGAACTCAGAATTAGATATAAAATACTAATCCCAGTGGAAATAAAAACACCATATGTTAAGCAGGGAAGATGTGTGCTGTGGGGCTACCTCTGATCTCTGATCTGGATTTGTGGTGCTGCTCTCAGTGGTTCCCAGCAGTCTCTGGAGTTCCTAAGAGTCTGCTCTAGGAACTGACGGAAGCCAAGTACAAGGGGTTCTTGTCCTTCCAACATTACATCAACAGAGTCTCCACATGATGTGTACTTGAGGAAGGGCTCAATTGATATCTGTTTCATTGCAACTGAAAGAGGAAAATCGGGGTCAGAGGTCATCTTATTCTCCTTGAGGCAAAAATATTGTCCTAGGAGGAAAATGAAACCACAAAATAAATAAGGTGTTAACTGTTCCAAGAGGAGCTACCATGTTAGGTCTTGGTTAAGTTTCCCCAATAATAATAATGAATCAGATATCTTCAGCATTTATTGTTAAATATTACTTGTGAAATATATGTATACTTCATACATATATCTTATCATATATCATCTTTCATAGGTATTTAGGATTGCTTATAGGACCATGGGTGAATATTATCAGAACTCTGCTTTTAAAATTAGAAAAATTAGAAAATCAGTTATTATAATATTTTAACTTTAAAATGTTAATCCTAAGTGTGTAAGAGGGGCTGAAAAGGAGGATTTTTAAAATAACATTTTTGTTCTTCATTGAAAATTCTATACAACATGTTTTGATCATATTCACACCTCTTTCCCAACTCCTTCCAGATCTACCTCTAACTCCCTGACCACCCAACTTAGTGTTGTATTCCTTTAAAAAAAATCAAATCCAGTTTGTGTTTACCAGCTACCTAGAGTATGGTAGTGGTAGTTAGTCTATCTTTCAGGACTCACACCTTTAAAGATAACTAACTTATCTCTCCCAGTAGTTATCAAATGTCAGGCTCCTCAGCCAGGAAGGAGTAGGACTTTGTGCCCATCCATCTTCTCCCTCTCCACCTGGGTTTTTTGTCTGGATTGAGTTTGCATAGATATTATACATACTGTCACAGTTATGTGAATTTATATGTGCAGCCGCCCTGTTCTGTCTGAAAAACACTGTTTTCTTGAAGTCATCTGCCACTTTTGGCCCTTACAATCATTAGCCCCTATTTTTACAGTGATCCACATGCCTTGCAAGAAGGGTGTAATAAGAAGGGTCTCTTTTAGGGCTGTGTAGATGAAATTCCAAACAGTCTTAGTAAATAAGAAACAGAGCCAAATACAGAGGTAATAGCCAAAGAGATCAGAGAGCCACGACTTATCTACCACCTTGCCACCGACGCTTCCCCAGAGAGAGCTTCTTCCTGTCTGATTTGTGTTTTTATTGCCTTCCTGTTCTGCTTTCTCATTGGCTCTAAGCCCAGTCACATGACTTCCTTGTCACACTGCCTGTCTGTACAGACCTCCAGGTCTCTATGGTTGGTACTGAGATTAAAGGCTCGTGTCACCACGCTTGGCTGTGTCCTTGGCCACACAGAGACTCTGCCTGCCATGTGACTGGATTAAGGGCATGTGCTACCACCACTGGACTTCTGCTTATGGCTTGCTAGATGACCTCGCTATGTGACCTCTGATCTCCAGGCAAACTTTATTTATTAACCTGCAAATAAAATCACATTTCAGAACAATTAAAATATCACCACAGGACTGGACACTCTTCAGTCTCTGATTCTCTGCACGTTGCCCTTGTGTAGATCTCTTTGTTAGTCACTATCTATTCCAAGAAGAAGAAGTTGCTCTGATGAGAATTGAGAGACACACTCACCTATGAGTATAGTACTAAGTTTTTAGGTGTTGTTTTAATAATATTTAACAGAATAATAGTAAGGGTCTCTCCTAGGTCTATGACCTTTCTAGCCACAGGGTTTTGCCACTGATGACAGTTTCAGGTATGGATTCCATCGTGGATCAGGCCTTGTATCCAATCAGAAAGTGTCAGTTATGCCCACAACACTTGTGCCACTATTGCACTAGAGGCATATCTTGCCAATCAGTCATGACTGTAGTTTGCAGGGTTCACAGCTGGGTGAGACTGATGATTACTTCTCTCCTCCAGTAGCATTGCATTGTACCTTCAGCACTATGAGAGCTTATTAGTAGGGATGAAGCTTCCATGTCAGTACCTACTTCATCTCCCTGTGTTCCTGACTCAGGAATGTGGTGTCTTCAGTAGTAGGATCTTATTGTCAAATTCTTGGGGGCAACCAAGAAGCATGGCAAAAGCCTGTAATATTAGAGAGAAGGTCTATGTTGCTGTAGCCCTGTCCTCTCCTCTCAGAAGGGTGAGCAGCTCCAGCAGCAATGGCAGCTGTTCCATGCTATAGGTTGGGCCTGTGGGTCCAGTGGCCACACTGCCTAGTCAATCGTGAAGAGGTGGCCCGAGGGCTGGTCCTACTCAGCAATGACAAGTTCCTTTATCCACCATAGCCAGGCTCCCATACCTGTCGCTGCTGCATCTCTAGTTCTGCTTCTCTTCATTGCAAATGCTGCTCTGTTCCACCATCTTTCTTTCCAATATCATGAAACAACTTTTCAGAAGCATCTTCCCATAAGACCTGCCTATTCTTGTTGTTCCAGAGACATTGCCCATTCTGCAACTCATTCTCTGCAGCTGTGTTTTCCCTTGATGCCTTCATGGATCTCTCAGGCTCCTCAGAGCAGACCTACAGCCCCTTGGGTTCCAGTGGCTGCCACCATCTTGAATGAGTCCTAGTCAACTTTTTTCTTAACAGCTGAATAGTACTTCATTGCATACATGTATCACATTTTCATTATCCATCCATTGTTTGATGGGCATTTAGGCTGCTTCCATTTCTCAGCTGTTATGAATAGAGCCGCAATGGACATGGATAATCAAGTATCTCTATAATACAATATAGGATTCTTTGGGTATAATTCCAAGAGTAAAATTGTTGAGTCGTGTGGTAGATATATTAATTTATTTCCAGCTTTTTGAGGAATCTCCACAGTGAGTCCATAGTTGCTGCACCAGTTTATATCCCCATTAACAGTAAATTAAGTATTCCCTTTCCACACATCCACAACAGCATCTGCTGTTATTTATTTATTGAATAAATCTTGGTCATTCTGACTGGGTTAATATGAAATTCTAAAGTAGTTTCCACTTGCATTTCCCTGATGGCTAAAGATTTGAACACTTAAAAAAT
Source organism: Peromyscus leucopus (assembly GCF_004664715.2). Classification (NCBI taxonomy): domain Eukaryota; kingdom Metazoa; phylum Chordata; class Mammalia; order Rodentia; family Cricetidae; genus Peromyscus; species Peromyscus leucopus. Next base: position 13,796,847 of record NC_051068.1, on the reverse strand, counting down.
GCTTCCCAGACACTTGTATTTCATCCTTTGAGAACTCTGTTTAGTTCCATCACTCATTTTTCAATTGGGTTATTTGTTTTCTTGATGTTTAGCTTTGTGAATTCTTTGCATATAATATTATGTTGAGATATGTCTTCTGTATCTCTAGATTCTCCAGGAACTTTATCATGAAGGGATGATGAATTTCATCAAAGGCCCTTTTTCATCTAATGAGATGATCATGTGGTTTCTGTCCTTTAGTCTGTTTATATAGTGGATTACATTTATTGGTTTCCAACTGGGACTTGATCATGGTAGACAGTATCTTTGATGTGTTCCTACATTTGCTTTGCAAGTATTTTATTGAGAATTTTTACATCTTTGGTTGTCAGGATGATTGGCCTATAATTTTCTGTGTTGTTGGATCTTTGGTTTTAGTATTAGGGTAATTCAAGCCTCATAAAAAGTTTGGAAATGTTTCTTCCTTTTCTATGTTATGGAATAATTTGAGAAGCATCGGTGTTAGTTTTCTGAAAGTCTTGTGGAATTCTGTATTGTATCCATCTTGTCCTGGGCTTTTTCCAGTTCAAAGAGTTTTAATTACTGCTTCTAACTCATTGGTTCTTATGGGTCTATTTTAATTATTTACTTCATCTTGATTTATTTTTGGTAGGCTGTAAATATCTAGATATATTTAGGAATTCATCCATTTCTTTTATATTTTCCAGCTTATTGGAATATAGATTTTAAAAGTATGCCCCTGTGATTCTCTGAATTGCCTCAGTATCTTTAGTAATGTTTCCTTTTTTATTTCTGATTTTACTAATTTTGGTGTGAGAGAGTTTTTTAAAAAAACTTTTTCAACTTGGAGCTAAAACTATTATTTTTTTTCCCTCATCCTTACTGAAAATGTCAAAAGAAAAATGAGACCAGTCATGAAAATGTGGTAATCCATTGGCAATTACATTCAAAATAAAGGTAGGAGAGGAATGCTTTGAGACATGTTGTTAACTTAGTAACCATCCATGATCTAAGACACTTGTGAGCTTCCAGAAAGGTTTATGCCATATCACATACAGCCATTTTACCAAGGCTAAGGTTTCAATTGCAACCTGTGGCTGTGGAAAAGAGGGTCACATATCTGGGGGTATAATATAGATTATAATTCAGCAGTTTTAAGAATTATGAAAGTTAATATGAATTATAGGGATCATAGAGAAACTAAGTGTTATCTATGTAGTTATTAGTTGTTTCTATGTGTGGCTTTGTTGTTTTTGTTTTCTCCTGTTTATTACAATAGTTCTGTATGGCTATTTTCAGTGCAGATTATAGAAATTTATTTATTGCCATGGGAGTCCAGGGAATTGTCTAGGAACCTCAGGGCCCCCTTGTGACTGTTAAGGGTTTGTTCCATGTAGCATTGGGACCTCAATGAGCAGTGACAGCTTCAGCCCAGGCCATAAGGAGATGAATGTGGATAATCATTAGGGTGTGAAGGCTACTGTGGTTAGACATGATTTGCCATGACTGCCAGGATTCACTGGTAGGATCCTGTTCTTCTGAGTAAAACCTTTAAGAGGTGGGGCTGTTGATATTCCAGGTCAGTTACCTTCAACATGTTGTCTGTATATTAGTGTCATTGTCAGTTTTGGTTGAGACACTTTGTTCCATGAACAAGTGACTCAACCACATCTATTCCACCTCCACCCAAAGTCCAAGAAATATGGAAGAGGAGGTGGAGAATTTGAAAGCTGGAGGAAGGGGAGGAGTGTTGTGGTATGCTGTGCAGGCCCTCTCATCCCTGAACTCTCAGTATGTGTGATTACCTGTACAAGGCCTGCATAAGATTGGGCCCATCAACACTCTGTCTTGAGTGGTGGGGCTTTTAAGGCCCCATTCCCTGAGGCTCTGTAGTCAGTTAATGGCTGCTGGGGAAGAGAGAGACATCATCAGTGAGGTTCCCATGGCCCCTCACCCATGCTCTTATAAGCATTCCTAAATAAATTCATTAGGTTGCTCTTTGTTTCCCCAGACCTAATGCCCCAGTCTAGTCCCTAGAGCTGCAACAGAACACCAGCTGCCCACATCTTCTATGGATCCCACAGACCATCCCCTCCTAGCTGCTCATTGTTGTATCCAAGCCACTAGCTCCAGAAGGCACCTGCTTCTAAACCACATGCCATGCCTGCCAGAAAACTAGGTAGGCTGCCAGAAGACCTTCTTCTCTCTCTGTTCCTCCAGACCCAACCCCCCAGTTTTGTTCCTAGCACTGCAATATAACACCAGCTGCAGCACTTCCTGTTCCCTGCCTGCAATCACCTGTGCATCCCATAACCCATCCCTCTTTATCTCCTTCCCAAGACTTGCTGCTTTGTTCCAGATCCCAACTCTAGTAGGCATTCCCTGCCAACTCAAGGGCTGCTCCTTTCAAGGCAACAAGTACAATGAAGGCAGACCCATACCTCTCGTACTGCTGCTGAGATCCCCCAGTCTCATCCTCAGCTCTGTAGCAGGAAACCTGATGTAGTCTCCCTTTCCTCTCTGACCCCATCCTCAACAGATCACAAAGACCTTCTCCTCCAACCTTCCTTCCCTCAACTCCTCCCAGTGTTCCAGCCTCTAACACTAGCAGGCATTCCCTGTGAATACACCAGCTGAGCAGGACAGGAATACAGGCAACAAACAGCTTTCACACTCTCTGAAAATTCAGAGATGAAACAGAAACCAAAGAATAAAAAGCCAAACAAACAAAAACAAACCCCCAAATCAGCACCTAGACCTATAATCATCTCCAACTCAGATTCTAAGACATCAGCATAAAAACACAATTAACAACAGTGAGAACAATATATCTCCACTAGAGGCAGATATTCTACCACAGCATGCCCTGAATATTCCAACATGATGAAGGACAAGAAAAAGACCTTAAAACCATGTGTATGAAGATGATAGAGGTCCCTAAAGAGGAAATTAATAAATCCCTTAAAGAAAGCCAAAAAAAAAAAAAAAAAAAAAAAAAAAAAAAAAAACCCAAAACCAAACCAAACCAAAACAAAAAAACACAAGTAGTTGAAAGAAAGGAACAAAACTGTTCAAGATCTGAAAACAGAAATAGAAGCAATAAAGAAAATGGAAGCTGAGGGAATTCTGGAAATGAAAAATTTAGGAATTCAAACAGGAACTACAGAGGCAACCTTCATCAACAGAATACAAGAGAGGAAAGGAAGAATCTCAGTCATTGATGTGATAGAAGACATGGAAAAATCAGTCAAAGAAAATGTTAGATATAAAACACTACTGTCATAAAACATCCAAGAAATCTGGAACATTATGAAAAGACTAAACTTAAGAATAATAGGAATAGAGGAAGGAGAAGAATCCCACCTCAAAGGTCCAGAAAATATGTTCAAGAAAATCAAAGAAGAAAATTTTCCTAACATAAAGAAGGAGATGCCTATCAAGGTAAAAGAAGCATGCTGAATGCCAAACAGATTGTACTAGAAAAGAAAGTCCCCTTGCCATATAAGAATCAAAACTCTAAACACACAGCACAAAGAAAGAATATTAAAAGCTGCAAGGGAAAAAGACAAAGTGACATATAAAGGCAGACCTATTAGGATTACATGTGACTTTTCAATGGAGATTAAAACCAGAAGGACCTGGATAGATGTGCTATAGACCTAAGAGACCACAGTTGCCAGCCCAGACTACTATACGTAGAATAATTGTCCATCACCATAAGTGGAGAAAATGAGATATTCCATGATAAAGTCAAATTTAAACAACGTCTATCCACAAACCTACCTACAGAAGGTACTAGAAAGAAAATTGTAATTTAAGGTGGTTAACTGCACCCATAAAAACATAGGATATAAATAGCCTTACACCAGCAACACCACACACACACACACACACACACACACACACACACACACACACACACACCACAAACAGGACCAGTAACAACAAAAACAGTATTACAGGTATCAACAATCATTTGTCATTGATATCTGTGGTAGATATATTGTGTACCCCAATAAAATTTGCTGGAAGATCAGAGAACAGAACAAGCCACTAGATTAAACACAGAAGCCAGGCAGTGGTGACACACATCTTTAATCCTAGCACTTGGGAGGCAGAGATCTGTTTGGATCTCTGTGAGTTCAAAGCCACCCTGGACTACATGCAATTGACTCAGTCTAGGAGAGAAACAGAGCCAGTCAGTGGTGGCACACACCTTTAATCCCAATACTTTGGAGTCACACACCTTTAATCCCAGAATTAAGAAGGAAGTAGTATGGCTGGGTAGAGAAAGGTATAATGCATGAGGAGATAGGAACTAGAAAGTTTTGACTGAAGCTTTTTGGCTGGAGGCCTTTTCAGGCTGAGGAGTCCTAGAGGTCAGAGGTGGCAGTGGTTTGTTCCTTTGTCTCTCTGATATTTCAGCATTTTCCCCAATATCTGGCCCTGGGATTTTATTAAAAGACCATTTAGCAATTTGAGTTACAGGTATCTCTCACTATCAGTGGTCTCAGTTACCCAATAAGAAGACACAGACTAACAGAATGGATGCAAAAACACAATCCATCTTTCTGCTGCATCCAAGAAAGATACCTTGACATCAAGGATAGACATTAAATCAGGGTAAAAGTTTGGAAAAGAAATTCCAAGAAAATGGACCTAAGAAGCAAGCTGGTGTAGTCATTTTAACATATGAAAAAAATAGACTTCAAAACAAAACTAATCAAAAGAGTTAGGGAAGGACACTACATACTCATCAAAGCAGAAATCCACCAAGATGACATTTCAATTCTTAACATTTATGCTCCAAACACAAGGGCACCATGTTTATAAAAAGGAATACTACTACAGCTCACATTCATATTGATTCTCACAGACTGATAGTGGAAAACTTCAATATCCCACTCTCACCAATAGACATGTCATCTAGACAAAAAACAAACAAAGAAATGCTGGAGCTAACAGACATTACAAACCAAATGACCTAAGAGATATTTACAGATCACTTTACTCAAGCACAGAAGAATATACCTTCTTCTCAGCACCTCACAGAGTTTCTCCTAAACTGACCACATACTCAGGCACAAAGCAAGTCTCAACAGATACAAGAAAACTGAAATGACTTTCTGTATCCTATTGACCACCATGGATTATAGCTAGATATCAACAACAACAACAGAAGCCCAAGAAAGCTTACAGACTCATGGAAATTGAACAACTTTCTACTGAATGAAAAATGGGTCAAGACAAAAATAAGAAAGACATTGAAGATTTTTTTAAATAATTCAATGAAAATGAATCACAACATACACAAATTTATGGGACACAATTGTAGACAAATTCTAAATGGTCTTATTAAATAAAAACATGAGCAGTTCAACTGAGACCCTCAGGGGTAAGGACTCAGAGGCTTTCAGTCTGAGGATTCATGGAAACAGGATCAGGTAAGGAGCTGGCAAGACTTAAAGAGACATCTGAGAAAAAATCTACCATCTGGACCACCTTGCTATTTGAAATCCTGGTATTTATCTGTTTGCCCCGAGAAAACATGAAGCAGAGTGAGCAAGCTGCAAGGACAGTAATGACTTAAGCTCTCAAAGTCTGCCACCAGCTCTCTAAGCCAACCATCCCCTGTAGCACCAGTGACCACCGGAGCCATAAGCCTACCCTGCACCAATTGGGAACAGGTAAGGCCCCACCTCAGGACTGAGCAGACCAGGTCTCTAATCCCTAGGTCCTGGGGGCATGTTCTGTGCCCTTCTCCCCATCCCCAGCCAGTGCAGCCCCAGAGACTAGATAGCAGATTCTTCCCCCACCCCACTTGCCAAACCAATCATCCCCTGCAGCACCAGTGACCACCAGAGACATAAGCCCATCCTGCACTGATTAGGAACAGGTTAAGACCCCATCTCTGGACTGAACAGACCAGGTCTCTAGCCCCTAGGCCCTGGGGGCACATTATGTGCCCCTCCTCCCATCCATTGGAGCCCCAGGGACCAGGCAGCTGCCTCTTCCCCCACTGCCCCCTCTCCAAGCCAACCATCCCCTGAAGTGCACGAGACCACCAGAGCCATAAGCCCACCCTGCACTGATTGGGAACAGCAGTGACCACTGGACCCATAAGCCTACCCTGTACTGATTGGGAATAGCTCTCCTGAGACACAGGCCACCAGCACAATTGGACTAAGAGCTGCTCCCTGAGACAGAGTCCATCAGCACTGATTGGACCAAGAGCCCTGATTAGACCAAGAGCTCCCATAGGACCAAGAGAGGCTCCCTCAGACATTGACACTGCTTACACCAAGTGGAGGAAGAGATGGGTAGACACCAGTGCAAAAATACAGTAAACAACATAAATACTAAATATGGCACCATCATAAGCTAGTGGTTCTACATCAGCAAGACCTGAACATCCCAATGCAGACAAAGCAGAAGAAATTGACTTTAAAAATGAGTTTAAGAAGATGATAGAGGCCTTTAAGGAGAAAATGAAAAATTCCCTTAAAGAAATCAAGGAAAAGATAAAAAAAATGGGAAGAAATCAATAAATCTCTTAAATAAAGCCAAGAAAAAGCAATTAAACAGGTGAAGGAGACAGTTCAAGATTTGAAAAAATGAAATAGAGGCAATAAAGAAGACACAAACTGAGGAATGCTGAAAATGAAAAATGTGAGTAAACAAACAGGAACTACAGATGCAAGCATAACCAACAGAATGAAGAGAAGGAAGAGAGACTCTCTGGTGTTGAAGATATGACAGAGGAAATAGATTCATCAGTCAAAGAAAACACTAAAGCCAACAAAGTCATAACACAAAATATCCAGGAAATCTGGGATACTATGAAAAGACCAAACCTAAGAATAATAGGAATAGAAGAAGGGGGAAGAACACCAGCTCAAAAGCACAGAAAATATATTCAAAAAATCATAGAAGAAAACTTTCCCAACCTAAAGAAGGAAATGCCTATGAAGATACAAGAAGTTTACAGAACACCAAATTGACTGGATCCAAAGAAAAAGTCACCTCACCACATAATAATCAAACCAATGAACATACTGAATAAAGAAAAAAATATTAAGAGCTGCAAAGGAAAAAGGCTAAGTAACATATAAAGACAGAGTCATCAGAATAACACCTGACTTCTCACTAGAGACTCTGAAAGCCAGAAGGTCCTGGACAGATGTTATGCAGACACTAAGAGAGCATGGATGCCAACCCAGATTATTATACCCAGAAAAACTCTCAATCATCATAGATGGAGTAAACAAAATATTTCATGATAAAACCAGATTTAAAAAATACTGATCCACAAATCCAGCCCTACAGAAAGCACTAGAAGGAAAAAATCCAACCTAAGAAGTTAGAAGCACCCATGAAAACACAGGCAATAGATAATCACACACCAACAAATACAAAAGAAGAAAAACACACAACACTACCACCAAAAAATAACAGGAATTAGCAATCACTAGTCATTAATATCCATTAATATCAATGGTCTCAATTCACCTATAAAAAGACACAGGCTAACAGAATGGTTACAAAAACAGAACCCATCCTTCTGCTGCATATAAGAAACACACCTTAACTTCAAAGACAGAAACTACCTCAGAGTAAAAGGCTGGGAAAAGACTTTCCACTCAAATGGACTTACGAAGCAAGCTGGTGTAGTTATCCTAATATATAACAAAATAGACTTCAAACTAAAATCAATCAAAAGAGATTGGGAAGGACATTACATATTTATCACAGGGAAAATCCACCAAGATGAAGTCTCAATTCTGAACATTTATGCCCCAAAAGAAGAGCACCCATATTTGTAAAAGAAACATTACTAAAGCTTAAATCGCACATCAAACCCCATACACTAGTAGTGGGAGATTTCAATGCCCCACTCTCACCAATGGACAGGTCTGCCAACAGAAACTTAACAGAAAAATAAGGGAACTACCAGACATTATGACACAAATGAACTTAATAGACATACACAGAACATTCCAACCTAACACAAAAGAATATACCTTCTTCTGAGCACCCCATGGAACCTTCTCTAAAACTGACTACATGCTTGGTCACAAAGCAAATCTCAACAGATACAAAACTTTGGAATAACCTCCTATATTTTGTCAGACCACCACGGCTTAAAGTTAGATTTCAACAACAACAAAATTTACAGAAAACCTACAATCTCATGGAAACTGAATAATGCCCAAATGAATCACAAATGGGTCAAGGAAGAAATAATGAAAGAAATTAAATATTTCCTAGAATTCAATGAAAATGAAAGTACAACATACCCAAACTTGTGGGACACTATGAAAGCAGTGCTAAGAGGAAAATTCATAGCACTAAATGCCCACATAAAGAAGATGGAGAAATCTCACACTAGTGACTTAACAGCACACCTGAAAGCTCTAGAACAAAAAGAAGCAAACTAACCCAGGAGGAATAGATGCCAGGAAATAATCAAAATGAGGGCTGAAATCAATAAAATAGAAACAAAGAAAATAATACAAAGAATCAATGAAACAAAGAGTTGGTTCTTTGAAAAAATCAACCAAGTAGACAAGCCTTTATCTAAATTAACCAAAGAGGGTGGGGGAGCATCCAAATTAACAAAATAAGAAATGAAAAGAGAGACATAACAACAGACAATGAGGAAATTCAGAGAATCATTAGGTCATACTTCAAATACCTGTATTCCACAAAATTGGAAAATCTAAAAGAAATGGACAATTTTCTGGATAGGTACCACATACCAAAGTTAAATCAAGACCAGATAAACTATTTAAATAGACCAATAACCCCCAAGGAAATAGAAACAGTCATTAAAAGTCTCTCAACCAAGAAAAGCCCAGGACCAGATGATTTCGGCACAGAATTCTACCAGATTATCAAAGAAGAGCTAATTTCAATACTCTGCAAATTGTTCCATGTAATAGAAACAGAAGGAACATTACCAAACTCTTTTTATGAGGCTACAGTTACCCTGATACCCAAACCACACAAAGATGTAACAAAGAAAGAGAATTACAGACCAATCTCCCTCATGAACATTGATGCAAAAATACTCAAAATATTGGCAAACCAAATCCAAGAACACATCGAAAAATTATCCACCATGACCAAGTAGGCTTCATCCCAGGGATACCAGGATGGTTCAACATATGAGAATCTGTCAATGTAATCCATCATATAAACAAACTGAAAGGGAAAAATAAAAGCACATGATCATCTTATTAGATGCTGAAAAAGCCTTTGACAAAATCCAACACCCCTTCATGATAAAGGTCCTAGAGAGATTAGGAATACAAGGAACATACCTAAACATAATAAAGGCAATTTTCAGCAAGCAGTCAGCCAACATCAGATTAAATGGACAGAAACTCAAAGAGATTCCATTAAAATTAGGAACAAGACAAGGCTGTCTGCTCTCCCCATATTTATTCAATATACTACTTGAAGTTCTAGCTAGAGCAATAAGACAACAAAAGGAGATCAAAGGGATAGAAATTGGAAAGAAAGAATTCAAAATTTTCCTATTTGCAGATGATATGATAGTATACATAAGTTACCCCAAAATTCTACCAGGAAACTCTTACAGCTGATGAACTCCTTCAGTAATGTGGCAGGATACAAGATTAACTCAAAAAAGTCAGTAGCCCTCCTATACACAAATGATAATTGGGTTGAGAAAGAAATCAGAGACACATCACCCTTTACAATAGCCACAAATAATATAAAATACCTTGGGGTAACTCTAACTAAGCAAGTGAAGGACCTGTATGATGAGAACTTTAAGACTCTGAAGAAAGAAATTGAAGAAGATATCAGAAAATGGAAAGATCTCCCATGCACATGGATAGGTAGGATTAACATAATAAAAATGGCAATCTTACCAAAAGCAATCTACAGATTCAATGCAATCCCCATCAAAATCCCAACAGAATTCTTCACAGACTTGGAAAGAAAAACACCCAGCTTCATATGGAAAAACAAAAAACCCAGGATAGCTAAAAGAATCCATACAATAAAGCAACCTCTTGAGGCATCATGATTCCTGACTTCAAGCTCTACTATAGAACTATAGTAATAAAAACAGCTTGGTACTGGCATAAAAACTGATATGTGGACCAATGAAATTAAGTTGAAGACCCTGACATTAATCTGCACACCTACAAACACCTGATTTTTGACAAAGAAGTCAAAACTGTACAATGGAAAAAAGAAAGCATCTTCAACAAATGATGCTGGCATAACTGGATGTCAACATGTAGAAGACTGCAAATAGATCCATATCTGTTGCCATGCACAAAACTAAAGTCCAAGTGGATCAAAGACCTCAAGATAAATCCAGTTATACTAAACTTGATAGAAGAGAAAGTAGGAAGTAATCTTGAACACATTGGCACTGGAGATCACTTCCTAAATATAACACCAGTATCACAGACACTGAGAGCAACAATTAATAAATGGGACTTCCTAAAACTGAGAAGTTTTTGTAGGGCAAAGGACAGTAAATAAGATGAAACAACAGCCTACAGAATGGGAAAAGATCTTCACCAACCCCACATCTAGACAGAGGGCTGATCTCTATAATATATAAAGAATTCAAGAAATTAGACATCAAAATACTGAACAATCCAATTAAAAAAAATGGGCTACAGATCTAAACAGAGAATTCTTAACAGAAGAATCCCAAATGGCTTAAAGACATTTAAGGAATTGCTCAACATCCTTAGCCGTCAGGGAAATGCAAATCAAAACGATTCTAAGATACCATTTTACACCTGTCAGAATGGTATAATGAAAAGCACTGATGACAGTTTATGTTGGAGAGGATGTGGAGCAAGGGGAACACTTCTCCACTGTTGACAGCCTTTGTAAGAAATTCATGAAAGATTATTTGGGGCCCTATATAACTTTTGTGAATGACTCAGTTTTCTTCCCTGCTTCCTCAATTCTGTCCCATGCATTCATGGATGCCATGCAGCATAGAATTAGGGTTTGGTTATCATATAAACATTGTCTTTGTCTATCAGCATACCTTTTCCAAAAAGCTGATCCTGGAAAATTTTCACACCTCTGATCCTACATCATTGTTGTATAGTTTTAGCCTCCTCTTTCCACCACATCCTCCACTGTAACTGTGGTCTGACATCTAGGATGAGTGTAATTAATCTTTCCATTCCTGAGGGATAATTCTATTATAAGCTGACCACAAGTTTAACATCTGCTTTTTATAAATGGAGAATCCATGCCATACAATACTATGGCTTCTTTAAATCTCCCCAAGTCTAACATTTCCATTGGAGTCCAGTTAACTTGTACACACCCTTGAACATTTGGCAGCTCCTATAAGGTTACTGGGTAGATCAATGTTTGCTATTTGGTAACCTAAGGTTATTTCTTTGTAACTGTATAATTCAATCCTGAGATAGGTTAACCTTTAAATTCTTCTGTCTGGGTCTGAATTTTTCTAGAATTCATTTTAACAGGTTCTTCTAAAAGTCAATCCTGAGATAGATTCACCTTTAAATTCTTTTGTCTGGTTCTGAGTTTCTCTATAATTCATTTTAACAGTTTTTTTCTAAAGCTTTTATCTTAGCGCTCAAATAAACTAGCCTTTTTAATGCTAAAATAAAGATGATTAAACAAATAATATTTATAATTGATGCTATATACATCCCATCAATATTAGTTATCCTCTCATTTAATCATTCCATTTTCAGACTGCCTAATGTGTTATGAAATAGAGACCAAATTCCTTCCACTGTAAAAATGTTTCCCATTTTTTAATATGGGGAAAATTCTCTTTTAACTAACTTCTACCTTTAAGATACCTTAATACCTTAATATAGTTACTAAGTTTGCTGACTGTGTAGAACAGTAGAAGTCTGAGGAAATTTTAAAGCAGCTACCTAGTGTGGTGTCAGTCCAAGATGGGAATCCAGAGAGAGCCCACCACCCACCAGGAGAAAAAAAACCAGAGACTCTCCATGTGGTGTGGAGATCAGCCATGTGCAGCTCCAGCCTGAGCTATGTAGCTTGGGCCTGTGCTGGGGGCCCTGTAAGCCCATAAGCAGCTTTTTAGTGAATTCTTGCCACAATCATTGGAGCACCAATTGTAGATGAATTCTAAATCATCTTATTAAATAAAAAACATGGAACCAGATATAGGGTGAAAACCTGAGACATCAGGGAAATAGGAAAAGCCATAAGCTAATCTCACCTCACCAACACCTCAGTCTCCAAAAAGAGCTACTTCCTATATACCTTCACCTATATGCCTTTCTGTTCTGCTTCCTCATTTGTTCTCTCAGCCCAGCTACATCACTTCCTCTTCCTTCCCAGCTCTGTCACTTCCTGTCTATCTGTATAGACCTCCAGAACTCTATGGTTACTGCTGGGTTAAAGGCATGTGCTACTATTTCCTGACTTTTCTGTTTACTTATAGTAGCTGGCTTTTTCCTCTGATCCTCAGATAAATTTTATTGGGGGACACAGTATATTGGGGGACACAATAATACATCACCACACAGTGAAAGCTGTGCTAAAAGGAAAATTCATAGCACTAAATATCTACATTAAAAATTAGAGGGATTTCATACTGGCAACTTCACAGCACATCTGAAAGCTCTAGAACAAAAAGGAGTAATTACACCCAAGAGGAGTAGATGGCAAGAGGTAATGAAACTGAGGACTGAAATCAATAAAATAGAAACAAAGAGAACAATACAAAGAATCAATAAAACAAAGAGTTGATTCTTTGAGAAATCAACAAGATATACAAAACCTTATGCAAACTACTAAAAGATGGAGAGAGGATACCCAAATTAACAAAATCAGAAATAAGAATGGGGACTTAAGAACACATAGCAAGAAAAACCAGAGAATCATAAGGACATATTTTAAAAACCTGTACTTCAACAAACTGGAAAATTCATAAAAGAAATAGTTTTCTCTATAGGTACCACTTACCACTTACCAAAGTTAAATTAATATCAGTTAAAAAATATAAATAGATCTATAATTCCTGGTGATAGAGAAGAAGTCATTAAAAGTCTCCCAACCAGAAAAAGCCATGGGCCAGGTTTTAGTGTATAATTCTACCAGACTTTTGAAGAAGAGTTAACCCCAATACTTCTCAAATTATTCTACAAAATAGAAACAGAAAGAACATTGCCAAATTTATATTATGAGACCACAGTTACCCTGATACCCAAACCACATAAAGACCAAACAAAGAAAATCACAGACCATTTCCCTTATGATGTTAGTTGCAAAGATACTTAATGTACTTGCAAATAGAATCTCAACACATCAAAAAGATCATTCATTATGATCAAGAAAGTTTCATCCGAGAGATGCACAGATGGTTCAATATACAAAATTCAGCAAATGTAATTGAGCATATCAATAAAGTGAAAGAAACAACAACAACAACAACACATGATCATATCATTAGATGTAGAAAAGGTCTTTGACAAAATACAATCCCCCTTCATGATAAAAATCCTGGAGAGATTAAAGATACATGGGACATATCTAAACACAATAAAGGCAATTTACAGCAATCCTATAGCCAACATGAAATGAAATTGAGAGAAACTCAAAGCAATTTCACTAAAAGACAAAGTTGTCCACTCCCTTCACATCTATTCAATATAGTATTTGAAGCTTTACCTAAAGCATTAAGACAAGTGAATGAGATCAAGGGGGTAGAAATTGGAAAAGAAGAAGTCAAAGTATCATTATTTACAGATGATATCATAGTATACATGAGTGACCCTGAAAGTTCCACCAGGGAATATCTACAGTTGACAAAGGCTTTCAGTAAAGTGGCTGGATACAAGATTAATTAAAAAAACAACAACAACAAAGCAAAACAAAAACCCAGCAGTCCTCCTACATACAAATTACAAAGGGACTGAGAAGAAGTCAGTGAAACAACACCTTTCACAACAGTCTTAAATAATATAAAATATCCTGGGGTAAATTTAACCAAGCAAGTGAAAGACTTGTATGATAAAAATTTGAATCTTTAAAGAAAGAAATTAAAGAAGATATCAGAAGATAGAAAGATCTCCCAGACTCATGGATCAATAGGATTAACATAGTAAAAATTGCCATCTTTCCTAAAGCAATCTACAGATTTAACACAATAGTCATCAAAATTTTAACATAATTCTTTAACTTAACTTGACTTGAAAGGGCAATTCTCAACTTCATATAGAAAAACAAAAAGCCAGGATAGCTAAAACAATTTTGAACAATAAAAGAACTGTTGAATGTGCCACCATGCCTGATATCAAGTTATACTACAGAGCTAATAGTAACAAAAACTACATGGTACTGACATAAAAACAGACATATTGATCAAAGACACTTAATAAACCCCATCATAAGGACACTTGCTCAACTATGTTCATTGTGGCTTTATTCATAATAGCCAGAAACTGAAAACAACCTAGATGCCCCTCAGAAGACTGAATAAAGAATATGTGATACATTTCCACAATGGAGTATTACTCAGCTATTTTTAAAAGTGACAACATGAAACTTGCAGACAAATGGATAGAACTAGAAAAGAATCATACTAAGTGACTTGAATGAAGACCAGACATAAATCCACACAGATATGGACATCTTATTTTTTATAAAGAAGCCATAAATACACACTGGAACAAAGACAACATCTTCAACAAATGGTGCTGGTCCAACTGGATGTTTGCATATAGAAGAATGTAAATATTTACCACCCTGCACAAAACTCAAGTCCAAGTGGAACAAAGACAACATAAAACCAGATACACTGAACCTGATAGAATGGAAAGTGGAGGATAGCCTTGAAATCAAATCATTGGCACAGGAGATGATTTTCTGAACAGAACACCAATTGAGCAGGGACCAAGATCAACAATTAATAAATAGGACCCCATGAAACTGAAAAAGTTCTGTAAGGCAAAGGACACCATCAATAGAACAAAAAGGCAGTCTACAGAATGGGAAAAGATCTTCACCAATCCCATATCTGATAGAGGGCTGATTTCTAAAGTATATACAGAACTCAAGAAAGTAGACACCAAAAAAACCCACAAATAATCCAATTGAAAAATGGGATACAGATCTAAACAGAGAATTCTCAACAGAAGAATCTCAAATGGCCAAGAGACATTTAAGGAGATGTTCAATATTCTTACCCATCAGGGAAATGCAAATCAAAATGACTCTGAGATTCCATCTGACACTTGTCAGAATGCCTAAGATCTTAATACAAGCAATAGCTCATACTGGAGAGGATGTGGAGCAAGGGAAATACTCCTCCATTGCTAGTGGGAGTGCAAACTTGTACAGCCACTTTGGAAATCAGTGTGGAGGTTCCTCAAAAAATTAAGACTTGATCTACTTCAAGATCCAGCTATACCACTCTTGGGCTTATACCCAAAGGACACTCCATCCTACTGCAAGGACACTTGCTTAACCTTGTTCATTATGCCTTTATTCATAATATCTAGAAACGGGAAACAACCTAGATGTCCCACAACAGAAGAATGGGTAAGTAAAATGTGGTATATTTACACAATGGAGTATTACTCAGTGGTGAAAAAAATGACAATGAAATTTGCAGGCAAATGATAGATATAAAAAAAAAATCATCATTATTGATTGAGGTAAGCCATACCCAGAAAGACAAAAATGGTATGTATTCAGTTATAAGTTGATATTAAGTAAATGATAACCAAGCTATAATTATTAGATCCAGAGAAATTAAGTAAAAAGGAGGGCTCTAGAAGGGTGTAGGTATCTCCCTTGGAGGGGGAAATAGAACTGATTTTATGGAAGGTCTAGGCTTGGGTGAGATGGAGTGAGGTGATTAAGTGTTGGGGGAGATGTGGTAGAGGGAGAGATGGCTAGAATTGTGGTGGGGGGTACTTAGACAGTGTTGTGAAAATTTACTGCAGTGGAAACTTCCTGTAATCTATTAAGGTGATCCTAATGAGGACTTCTAGTAATGGGGGATATGGAGTCTCAAATGGCTATGTCTTGTAGCCAAACGATGCTTCTAGTGGTGGGCTAGGTTGCACTGAATTGAGTTGTTGGCCAAGGGGTTCCTGTGGAAATCCCCAAACAACCCAACTATTGCTAAGACAAAGGGACTTTGTTCTCTGCAAACTGACAGTTGGACCAAATTGCTGAGAACATCCACACAATTCATTGAATGTGAAGAATTCAAGCAGATGCCTATATGGAACCTTCACCCCTATGTTCTAGTCTCTGTGGTGCAGGAAGCACTCTCTCTACAGGCTACCAAAAGAAAAATGTGGACACCAACCCAGCTATAAAACCTTTGACTTACAATCTGCCCTGCCTGCAAATATGCTAGGTCATGGTGGCACAGAACTTGTGAGAGTGGCCAACCAATGTCTGATTTGATCTAAGGGCCACTCCATGAGATGGAACCCATGCCTAACACTGCTTGGGCAATCAAGAAACAGA
This sequence comes from Peromyscus leucopus, assembly GCF_004664715.2. Classification (NCBI taxonomy): domain Eukaryota; kingdom Metazoa; phylum Chordata; class Mammalia; order Rodentia; family Cricetidae; genus Peromyscus; species Peromyscus leucopus. The sequence continues at coordinate 13,780,347 of NC_051068.1, read as the reverse complement.
AACTATACAGCTCACAGACCTAGGGTGAAACACAATACAACACACACACACACACACACACACACACACACACACACACACACACATATATATATATATATATATATCAATGAAATGATTCCTAATGTTTTTTTTTTTGCTACTCATAGATCAGTGTCTTATCCAGTCATCATCATCAGAGAGGCTTCTGCCAGCAGATGTGAATAGATGCAGAGACTCAAAGCCAGACATTATATGGAAAGAGAATTTAAATTGTAGGTCTCCATCAAATCCTTCCCCTCAGAGATTTAGGGAATCCCTTTGTAGAGGCTGTGCAAAGATTTTAAATTCCAGAGGGAATGGAGGACACCAGGAGAACAAGACCCTCTGAATCAACTAAGCAAGGTGCATGGGAGCTCAGAGACAGAAGCAGCAAGTGCAGGGCCTACATGGGTCTACAACAGTTCCTCTGCATTTATATTATAGCTATTAGCTTAGTACTTTTATGGGACTCCTGACTGAGAACAAATGGGCCTCTGACTCTTGTGCCTGCTCTTGGGACTCTTTTCCTCCTGTTGGGCTGCCATGTCCAACTTTGATATGGTAGTTTTTTTCATCTTATATTTATTTTGTTATGTTTGGTTGTTATCTCTCAGAATCCTGTTCTTTTCTAATGAGAGACAGTAAGTGAATGGATCTGGAGGTGAGGTGAGGATGAACTCAGAGGAGTGAAGGGAGAGGTAACTATAATAAGGATATATTGTATGAGAAAAGTATTTATTTTCAATAAAAGGAAAAAATATGAAAAAATTAATTAGGCCACCACCAACAAATAGCAACAAAAAGATATTAAAATGGAAGAGATATTATTTTGGAAGACAGAGATTGGTGGGAATGGGAGGACAAGAGAGAAATGGGGGTTAAAATGATCAAATCACATTTGTACATGTATTGAAATGCCATGACGAAATACATTAGTATACGTAATCAGTGTATGCCAATACAAATTTTCAAAAGTGTGGGGCCTATTAGCGAGTGATTTGATTGCTTTTCTGGAAAGGATTTGCAGCATTGCAAATTCCAGGTAGCTCTCCTAAGAGTGAACTGTTGCAAAACCAGGCCACATATGTTCCTGTCCTGTCTGCACATAGCTGTTTCCCTTTCTGTTCTGCAAGCCAAGGGATTCCCCACTAGGCACTGAGTAGATGGAGCTTCCTGTTCTGAGACTTTCAGCCTCCAAATTTTGAGCCAAGTAAGTCCCCTACACAGAAACCCTATCTGAGGGGAAAAAAAGTATCTAGCCTCTGATATTTTGTTATAGCACCAGAAAAATGGGCTTGTGATTCATGCCTTGCTCTGTTTTTTTTTTTTTTTTTTTTTTTTTTTTTTTAAGAGCTAGGATACTGAAATGGAAGTGGAAGTTAGTTTTCTTAGCATATATTAACAATATGAGTGATAAAAGTTGACTCATCTCTCTGAATGGAAATAACTCCATGTTTTCATACAGGGAAATGGTTTGGGGACCATGGCTGCTTCCACAAAGCAATGTGGGGTACCCTGGAACTGTGGGAATCTTTAGACACTCCTTTGAGGAAGTCTCCTTATTCTTCCTTATCAACATACTCTTAATTTTCATGTAGTACAGTTTCAGGTCAATGTTAATATAAAGTCTATGCTTATTTGTTAGTTTTATAAATGTATAATACATGAAAAAATGTATCTTGGTTATGATCAACCTGAAATATGGATTTGACTATGTAATATACAGGCAGCAAGGAACACTTACGGCTTAATAAATCACATTTCATAATTAAGTGTAAACTAATAAGGTATAAATACCAGATATAAGTTTTTTCTTATAGATGATGTTATTAAAATAAAATGGAAACATTGCCATGTAAATGCCCTAAGAAGGTCTCTCTCTCTCTCTCTCTCTCTCTCTCTCTCTCTCTCTCTCTCTCTCTCTCTCTCTCTCTCTGTGTGTGTGTGTGTGTGTGTGTGTGTGTGTGTCTAGTTACTCACCCTTTATATTTTTCAGGAATGGAATTTATTCACAGAGTGGTTTTGGACTGCTTGGCCACCCTAATGACACCCAGTTGAGTATTTCCTTTTCCTAATAATATCCCGGCTACACTTGAACTTCACTGTCTTCATGTTGGAACCTGGAGCCAACTTGGGACGCTCAGTCCTTCAGATTCTTAAGCCACTTCCTCCTCACAACCTCTTAAACACAGAACTTCCTGTGTTCTGACAGTCAGTTCTCTCAGGAAGCCCCTTGGACCTGACCTCAAAACCACTGAGCAGACCTGGGGCTGAGCCCTTCTCAGAGAGGAAGGAGAGGCAGCCTTGGGCTTCTCATCTTGTCCCTCATGTGTGGCCTCCACATTCTCCACCCACTGTGCGTGGGGCTCAGGCTCTGATCCTGAGTGGGGACCCTAAGATGGAGAACTTGGGCTCCTGTTAGTGATACCTAGAACAAAGCCTCTGTAACAGAGCTGTGTGGCTGGGATGAGAAATACTTCCTGGGTCACTCACTGTCACAGATGAGGTTTTGGGGGAAGAGGAAATTCCTGAGATTCCACATCTATAGAGGAGAGCTGGGCTTGAGAAGTAGGCAAGCCATGACTCAGCTGTGCAGACTTTTGATTTTCTTACTGATGTTCACCAGCTTTTTCTTTTTTTGAATAAATGACCATTTACCATATGTTCTTAAAACAATTGAATAGCTTGTGCCCTGATTACTGACCCACATCCATTTTCTAAGATAAGTGTGTGTTAAGATGCAAATTTTGTGGCAATTTTTAGATAATGAATAGCTAATGAATGAATAAGTATATTCTTTCATTTATTGCCTTAAATGAAGGACTATAAAAGATCACTAGCTTTCTTTCCTTTCAAAACCCTCTCACCCTGCAGTCCTTTTTCCTTCCACAGGTTCAAGCCACCTGGACCCCTAAAAGAGCTGCAGTCTTCTGCAAAATGAGGTTTGCCATTTACTAAAACAACATTTGAAAGTTACCCAGCACATAGAAGTCTGACGCCAGACCCCCTAATCCCTGCTGTCTTGAATAGGAACTGTTTCCCACAGGCTGGGTCCCAGGCTGGTGCTGCTGCTTTGGGAGGTCATACAGGGGTCTCCCTTTATCCTGAGGCATGATGCTTTTGTCTATAAAGTTGATTTTTGAGAATTGCACAATAGACTTGTTTAAAAATATTGCAAAGCCAGTGAGCTAGCTCAGCAGGTAAAAGTGCTTGCCACCAAGCCTAATGACCTGTGTTTCATCCCTGGAACGCACAGGGTAAAAGGACAGATATGACTTCTGCAAGTTGTCCTCTGACTCCCTATTCACACTGTGACGTATGTACCCCCCCCACTGAGATAAATTGAAAATGTAAAATAAAAATGCAAAAAATGCTACAATGTCTTAAATAAGCTGATGATTTTGCATTTGGCTACATTCATAGCTCTCCTTAGCTGCGTGGGTCACAGGTTAGACAGATCTGTGGAACCTGCTTGGAGGACATAGGCCACTGGAGGTGGGCCTTGAAATTTGAGGAGTGCTGCTTACTGACTTGCTCTTCGTGGCTTGCTCAGCCTGCTTTCTGATAGCACCCAGGAGCACCAGCCCAGTGGTGGCACCTCCCATAGTGAGCTGGTCTCTTCTACATCAATCATAACTCGGCAAAATTCCCCACAGGCTTACTTACCCACAGGCAGTCTGGTGGCAACATTTTCTCAATTAAGGTTCCTTCTTCCCAAATGACTATAGCGTGTGTCGAGCTGACATAGGAGTAACCAGTACAGCACTGTGACAGTCTGTGTCCTTGAGCTGTGAGCCTAAGTAGACTCTTCCTTCACTGAGCTGCTTCGTCAGGTATTTTGTTACATTGACATGAAAATGAAGTAATTGTGATAATCCCAGATCTCCAGAGATCACCAAGAGATAGCTGTCCTCCAAGATTTAGAGAATGTTGATTTAAAATCATGGCATGTAACTTTAATAAAATATGTAGTCACAGATTAAAGTAGTCAAAGATTTAGGTGGGAAATAGGATTTTTTTCATAAAAGTTATGATAAATTTAAAATGTGATTATTATCAAGAATAATCAGTCTTGGAGTTTTGTGGTTAATAACAACCCCACCTGTAAACTCTGGGACATTTTGGTTTTTATATCAAAGTAGTAATGTAACTCAATCTCATACATAATGCATTTTGTGTTTGAACTGTGCATTCATAAGCACATTTTAATGCATAATTAAGCTAAATTTCATTTGGTTTATTTTTTTCCCACTTTTACCCATCATCTACTCAGTGTCTGACTTGCATTTATGAATGCTTCAGTAACTCAATAATGAGGCAAGGAATCATTTTCATAAATTAAAGCAAAACATAACCAAAAAAGTAAATGTCTTGCACACCAGGGAGAAGGATGTGGTATTTTTGACTTTCATAAATGTTTGGTTTTCTCTCTGCCCGAGAGGTCATTTGAGAGTCTGCCTTCTGATCTGCTGGCTACAATGCATGATTTCATACTGAGACTGAAGCTATCTGGACTGTGGGGTGGTGGAAGACAGTGTCAGACTTTTTATAAACGTATCGATGGGACTGTTTCTCTGGAGAACCCTGATAATGAATATATTAATAAATTGAGGTGTTCTGACCAGTTGATGCTTGGCTCATTTGGAAAATATGCTGTTAATATTTGTATTTGTCACTTTAAGAAATGAAAAGAAGGGTTGGAGAGACGGCTCAGTGGTTAGAAGTAATTTTCTTCAGGAGGAACCTAGCTTGTTTCCCAGCAACCATGTCACGTGGCTTACAGCCGCCTGCAACTCCAGCTCCATGGAGCTCCAATGCCTCTGATCTCTATGTGCCCCAGCGCTCACATGCACATACCTCCATAAACACATGCACATTCAAAGCCAGAGGCTATGAATTTGAGAGAGAGCAAAGGGTTGGAAGAGGAAAGAAGAAAATAATGCAATTACATTTTAATTTCAAAAAATTAAAAACAAATGAAAATAATACAATTTAGCTAGTCTCTAAATTTAAGTAAACTCTTAAAAGAAATGTACTTAAATATTAATTAGAATTGTACTTAAATATTAATTAAATTTGCAAGTTATTATGTGGATCAATTTTGCCACATTTAAATGTAACATCTTCATAGAAATTCATAAATTTAGAATAGCACCTTTGTCTCAGAGCCTTAAGGAAACCTAACTTAAAAATGTTACATGAGAGGATTCTCAAAGACCTTCACTCTAAACCTTGTCTTTTGTTCATCAGTATTTTGGTGTTGAAGTTCTGGTCAGTTTTTTAAAAAAACAAAACAAAACAAAGCTGGAATTTCAATTTATTTGCATGTTTTATTAAATGTCAAGTATGTGATAAAATATTCCTTTTGAACAAATTTCCATTCATTTCCCTAAAATGTTCTATGAGGAGATGGAGTGCAACAATGGAATTTTACAGCTGTCCAGGCATGGTGTCGTACTTTATCTGAGACATTAGTCATCTCTGTGGATAGATTAGTTTTCTTTCATCTAATCAGAGAAATAGGTTTCCAAATATGAAGCAAAATTGAGTGAAACATAATAGGATAAATGTGTTCACATCAATTAACAATCTCTATAGAAGCAAAATAATAAATAAGATCTTGAAGTTTAAAAATTTGCTAAACACCTACAAGAAAACACTTAAACACAGAAAATATTAGAGAAATGTCAGTGTCACAACAGCTGGAAGGTCAGGAGTCCCCTGTGGGCCACACTTTAAGTTTTATATGACCTTACATTGTGCCCTGTGACCTAAAATTTAATTCAACATTTACTATGCACCATTGTGAGCAAAGCACTCTACTAAATGTTTTTGGTAGCCTAAAGATCCCATGAAACTTGAAACATTGATATTAGGATGATATTCTAGTACAGAAACTGCTTCAGAGGCAAGAAAGCTAAAGAGTGACCTTGATGCCAATGGTAAGAATTGAATATGGTCTGTGGAGGTAGAATATATACCAACCATCCAGTGTTTGGATTAACAGAAAATGAAGTGGGGGTGTGTTTAAAAGTACCAGAACAATTTGAGCATCCTAAGTGATTCAGGAGGTAGAAAAACATAGAACAATTTAGAGTTGGGCTCCAAATTCAGATCTTGGAAGTAAGGGTGTGTGTATGTGAGTGTATGTGTGTGTGTGCATAATAGTGTGGATATATACTTGGTACTTTAAGATAAAGCACAGGGACAAATAGCCAAACGAATGGAAACACATGAACTATGAACCAAAGGCTGAGGGGCCCCCAACTGGATCAGGCCCTCTGAATAGGTGAGACAGTTGATTGGCTTGATCTGGTTGGGAGGCATCTAGGCATTGGGACCAGGTCCTGTACTCATTGCATGAGTTGGCTGTTTGAAACCTGGGGCTTATGCAGGGACATTTGGCTCAGTCTGGGAGGAGGGGACTGCACCTGCCTGGACTGAGTCTACCAGGTCGATCTCAGTCCTCGGGGAGGCTTTGCCCTGGAGGAGGTGGGAATGGGGGGTGGGCTGGGGGGAAGGGGAGGGGAGCAGGAGGGGGGAGAACAAGGGAATCCGTGGCTAATATGTAGAACTGAATGGTATTGTAAAATAAAATAAAAGGAAAAAAAAGACATCTCATACATTTTTATATTTAATATTTTTAATTAATATTTATATATGTGTATAGTGTGTTTGTGTCAAATCTACTCCCCATTCCTTCCCCTCCAATTCCTCCCATATCCCTTCAACACTTTTACTTCCCAACTTCATGTGTTCTCTTGCCACAGCCTACATGATTTTGGGTTTGACCTGACTCGGGTGATCAGGGAATGAAGAAAGAGAGACACACAGACACACTTACAGAAAATCTGGGATTGGGTGGGCCATTTGCTGTCATGAAGATTCACCAGAGCCTGGGAACTCAGTGTGATTGTTATATACCAGTGAGTGAGGAGGTAGGTTTATTGTATACCAGTGAATGAGGAGGAAGCAGGTTAGCTAATCTAGGTAGGAGGTCTCTCTATATGGAGCAGTTTCTGTTCACAGTCATCCAGGAGAAGAAAGCTGTGGTTTCTGCATACACTGGATTTAGCTAAAATTTAATCATTTGTCATATGCCATTTGCAATTCCTCTGAGCCTGACCTGGGGAAAGCCTTGCCATTCCCATGGGTCTGAGGCACTGGGGCCCTTGACATGTTCATGCTCGTGACAATAATACACTTTCATTCAGGACTTTGCTCCCTACTCTCTCTGTAGACCAGGCCAGCTTCAAACTTACAGAGATCTGCCTGCCTCTGACTCCCAAGTGCTGGGATTATAGTTGTGCAATACCACCAACCAGCCCAATTTTGCATGCCCTCTCTCATCTCATGTTCTCTGAGTCTTAGATGCAAGGATTGTCTTGTAAATGTATCCACTGGGGCTGGTCACCCCAATAATCAGTTTTTATCTGCATTTTGAACAGTCATGTTTTTTGGTAATGGTCTTTGTTGCAAAGAGATGCTTCATTGATGAGGGGTGAGAGGTACTCTTATCTGTGGGTATAAGGCTAAGTATTTAGAATTCAATTAGGAATTATATTGGTTTAGTAAAGCAGTGGTTGTAGGTTCTTTTCTAAGGTTCATGCCTTTAGCAGCCCAAGTCAGTCCGTTAAGTGTTATTAGGCCTGGTTTCTCTCTTCTTGCATGGGCCTTAAGTTCCATTAGATGGCTGTTGATTACTGACAAGATGTAAATGCCACTTGTGCTTGATTTGAAATGCCTTTTTTCTCCTCTGTCAACTTTTAAAAGTAGATTTGCTGAATATTAGCATTTTAGTTGAAAGTTATTATTATTTCATTGACTGCTTTTAGATGATTTGGTCTTACTTTGATGTCTTTGCTTGTGAATTGTTGCTTATCTTTAAACATTTCCATGCTGTTTCTTTGCTTTGTATTCCTGACATCTTGACTGTAGTGTGTTATGAAGACTCTTTACTTTGTACGTTAGGGATTATGAATACATATTGTGCTTGAGTATTCAATCCTTTATCTGGGTTTGGAAATGTTCTGCTGCAGTTTCATTGAATAGATTATCCATGCCTTTAGTTCTTATATTCTCTCTCTACTTCACCATGTACTTTAAGTTTTGGTTTCTTGGTCATATCCCTGAGTTTTTGGATGTTGTGTTTACTAATTTTTTAGGTTTTTTTTTTTTTTTTTTTTTTTTTTTTTTTTTTTTTTTTTTTTTGCTGTGGGATGTCCTGTATGCTATAAATATGTGTTGCTATGATTGATTGATAATTAAAACGCTGATTGGCCAGTAGCCAGGCAGGAAGGATAGGGTAGGTGGGACAAGGAGGAGAAGAATTCTGGGAGGTAGAAAGCTGAGGCAGGGAGACACTGCCAGCTGCAGCCATAACAAGTGAGATGTAAGGTACCGGTAAGCCACGAGCCACGTGGCAACTTATAGACTAATAGATATGGGCTAATTTGAAATATAGGAACTAGATAGCAAGAAGTCTGAGCCATTAGATCAAACAGTTTAAAAAATATAAGCATCTGTGTGTTTATTTTGTAAGTGGGCTCCAGGACTGCTAGGACTTGGCGGGAGCTGGAGAGAAACTCTCTAGCTACAGTTTTTTTTTCTTTATTTATGTTTGAATGCAATGTTGCCTTAACCTTGTCCTTCATCTCCAGCATTCTTTATCTTGCCTGGTTGGTGAACATTACTATTTGTTTCTTCCCAAAGTCTAGATTTCATTGCTTAGCCTCTCTACCATCTTACTGTCTTTTTCATCCAAATTGCTGATTTTCTAACCATTTTGTTACCTTCCCCTATCTTGCCAGCCTTCTTTTCTAGGTCCTAGAATTATTCTTTAATTCAACCTTCTGCTTATTTGTATCCTCTTTGAGGTCATTGACCATTTTTACTAGTGAACTTTTAAAATCTTGGTCTGTTTGGCCCATTTCAGTTTATTTTAATTCAGGAACTGAGAAATTATGGTCTTTTTGGAGGAGTCAGGTTGCCTCGCATTTTTATGTTTCTTGTGTTGCGGTGTTCTGATTTATGTGTGTTGATTTGGCTGTCTCTTCCATTTTAATTTTGGGGTCTCTTGTTTAGCAGCCTACTCTGCTCAAGGCCTCCATCTCAAGTATCACTCAGAGAAACACACTTGACATCAGTGCGAAGTTATCACTGCAGCATTGATTAGTGCATATCAGTGAGTGGCAAAGCAAATGTGGAGTGAGCTGATTATTCAACGGAAATGCAGAAGTGGTAAATGGGAGAGGTAAAGGGGCAGGGGAAATTAGAAGAGATGCAAGGTTAAACAAATGAGAGGATAAAGAAAAGGAGGCAGAAGAATGTTACAATAAGATTAGAAAGAGAGGAAGACACTAGAAAAAAATCAAATGAAAATAATTATCTGTGAAGATTCATAATTAAAATCGATAAATTGTAACATGGAACTTTGTTTGAATCATGTTTTTTTTAATTCACCTAAAATTACTGTAACTATATATATATATGTTATACGTTTCATTTTTTACTTTATTTTTAAAATCCTTGAAATAAATAAAAGCACCAAATACAAAATTAACTAGACTCCAAAACTATACAACTTAATAACTTATATACAGTTAGAATTGGCATTCAAAATGGAAGCTGTGAAGCTTCACATTAAATTTTATATTTTCATTTATACTCTTATCCAGCACCCCCCAAAAAAATCCATGACAGAAATAAAGGAGAATAAAAACATTAAACTCTCTTAAAAAAACAACACAAATATACCAGTAAAATTCATTTAAAACTGCAATGATTTAACGGTGGAAGGTACCTTGGTGGGTTGGAACCAAGGAGCACCACAAAGTCACACCATGCAACAGAGCTCACATGAGAAGTTTATTGGGGAGCGGGTGGGTGCAGAGGCAGCCTCTGAGTAAGAGCAGAGAAAGAGGGGTTGGGGGAGAAGGTGCTTGCTTTTAATGAGGGGAGATAGCCCATGTGCCTAGGGAGTGAGCTCAGTTCATGGCCACAGTAGCCACAGGGTTGCATGCTGCTGCTGCTGCATCCTGATGTCCCCCTGCCCCTCCCTGAGGGCAGATGGGTGTGAATGCCTGAATGCTAACATTCCTCCCTTTGCTTTATTATAGAAGAAGAGAAAGTAGGAAGAGGATGGTGAAACGGGTGGGGATGTTATACTTCTTGTCACCTGGGTGCATAGACATCTTTGGGGTGCTGTTGGTCCTTACCATCAAGGCATATTTGGTATCATGTGCCTATGTGGCTAGCAGTTGGTAGTCCTGTAATAATAGCTGATTAATTGTTTGATTAGGGATATTTTGATTTGTCATTGGAGGAAGGTAGAAAAGAAACATACAGCAGGGGGTGATTAGTAGAGACAGGCAAACAAGAAGAGAGGTCAAGAGGGAAGCATCCACTTCCATGTGGGATTCTCAGGGCCCAGGGTCTGGAGGCCTCAAGTTGTTCCTTATTGCATTTTATAAGGGGGTGGAGTGCATTCGCATAGGGAGAGTGTGCAACTCTTGGCAGCAGTAGCCACAATGTTGCATGCTGATGATGAGGTGTCCTGCTGTTGCTTGGTCTCTCCCTAAGCTCAGGCCAGTGTAAATGCCTGAATGCTAACAAAAACACTGCTAAAAGGCAGGTTTTCCAGAGCTCTGTTTAAAAAAAAAAAGAAAGAAAGAAAGAAAAAGAAAAAGGCAGGCTGAACACTCTGTTCTCAAAGTCCTAATCCTCTAGCCTTGTCCCTAGAGCTGCAACAGAACATCAGCTGCAGCCTTCCTCCCCCTACATCTCCTGTGGATCCCACAGACCATCTCCTACCCCCCCCCCCAACTCATCACTGTGTCCCAGCCCCCAATGAAATCAGGTACCTACTGCTCAACCACAGGCCATGTCCACCAGAAGACCTGCCAGAAGGCCTCAACTTTTTCCATTCTCTCTCTTCCCCCAGACCCAATCACCCACTTTCATCCTTAGCACTGCAAAAGATCACCAACTGCAACCTCTCTTCCTCCCAGCACAAATCTGTGGATTCCATAGAACATTCCCTCCTAACCTCCCTCCCCCCACTCATAGCTGTATTCCAGGCTCCAATACCAGCAGGTATTTCTCATGAACACACCAGCTAAGCAGGCCAGTTAAACAAGCAACACACAGCCATCACACTCTCTGAAAATCCAGAGAGAAAAGAGAAACCAAGAAATAAAACACCCATCCAGCAAAGACAAACCCAGAAATCAGCACCTAGACTTATACTCATCCCAAACCCAGATGTCTAGATGACAGCACAAGACAAAAATCAACAACAGCCAGGGCACCAGGTCTTCACCAGAAACAGCTATCTTGTCAGAGCAGGCCCTGAATATTCCAACATGGCTGATACACAAGAAAGACTTTAAAACCAACTATATGAAGATGACAGAGGTCCTTAAAGAGAAAATTAATAAACCCCTTAATAAATCCAGGAAAAACAAGCAATTAGAGGTAATGAACAAAACTCTCAAAGACAGCCAAGAAAACAAACAGGCAAAGGAAACAAATAAAATTGCTCAAGACCTGAAAATGGAAAAAGAAGCATTAATGAAAACACAAAATGAGGGAATCCTGGAAATGAAAAATCTAGGAATGGGAACAGGAACTTCAGAGGCAAGCTTCCCAACAGAATACAAGAGACAGAAGAGAGATTCTCAGGCATTGAAGATACTATAGAAGGAAAAAAACAAAACAACAACCTTAACAACAACAAAAACAAAAAAAACCTTAAATCTAAAACATTTCAGACACAAAACATACAGGAAATCAAAACCCAAAACCCAAGAGTGATCAGAATAGAGGAAGGAGACTAATACCAGCTCAAAATATTTTCAGCAAAAACACAGAAGAAATTTTTCCTAACTTAAAGAGGAGATGCTTATAAAGATACAAGAAGCATACAAACACCAAATAGACTGGACCATATAAGAAAGTTCTCTCACCACATAATAATCAAAACACTAAACATATAGAACAAAGAAAGAAGTTAAAAGCGGCAAGGCAAAAAGACAAGGTAACATATACAGGTAGATCTATTAGAATTTTACCTGACTTACCAACAGAGACTCTAAAAGCTAGAAGAGCCTGTACAGATGTGCTGTAGACCCTAAGAGACTGCTGATGGCAGCCCAGACTATTGTACCTAGCAAAACTTTCAATCACCAATGGAGAAAACAAGGTATTTCATGATAAAGTAAAATTTAAACAATATCTAGCTATAAATCCAGACTTACAGAAGGTGTTAAAAAGAAAACTCCAGTCCAAGGAGGTTAACTGCACCAATGAAAACAGAGGAAATAAATAATCTCACATTAGCAAAAACAAAAGAAGGGAAGCACATGCCTCCCCCCCTCATTCTCTCTCTCATTCATACATACACGTTCTCAATATTCTCTTTCTCTCTTACACACACACACACACACACACACACACACACACACACACACACACACCCCACTACCACTACCATCAACAACAACAACAAAATAGTAAGAATCAACAATCGTTGGTCATTAATATCTCTCACTGTCAATGGTCTCAATCAAAAGACACAGACTAACAGAATGGATATAAAAACAAGATCCATCCTTTTCCTGAATCCAAGAAATAAACCTTAACATCAAGGATAAATATTACCTCAGGGTAAAGGGTTGGAATAAAATTCCAAGCAAATGGAACCAAGAAGCAAGCAGGTATAGACATTTTAATCTCTAACAAAATAGACTTCAAATCAAAATTAATCAAAAGAGATGGAGAAGAACACCACCTATTTATCAAAGGAAAAACCCACCAAAATGACATTTCAACTCCCCCCTTACTCTTTTTTGGTTTTTCAAGACAGGGTTTCTTTGTGTAGCCCTTGCTATCCTGTAACTTGCTCTGTAGACCAAGCTAGCCTTGGATTCAGAGATTTGCCTGCCTCTGCCTCCTAAGTGCTGTTATTAAATGCATGTGCTACCACCATCCAGCTAACATTTCAGTTCTTAAAGTCTGTGCCCCAAACCAAGGCACCTACATTTGTAAAAGAAACACTACTACAACTTAAATCACATATTGACCCCCATATGCTAATAGTGGGAGATTTCAACATCTCACTCTCACCAATGGACGTGTCATTAAGACAAAAAATAAACAGAGAAATATGGAAACTAACAAATATTGCAAACCAAATGGACCTAACAGATATTTATACAACATTTCACCCAAACACAAAATAATATATCTTCTCTGCACTTCATGGAAGTTTCTCCAAACTTGACTACATATTCAGACACTGTCTTTGTTAGGGATTCTATTGCTGTGAAGAGACACCATGACCATGACAACTCTTTTAAAGGAAAACATTTAATTGGGTGGCTTACAGTTTCAGAGGTTTATTCCATTATTATCATTGTGGGAAATGTGGTCACATGCAGGCAGGTATGGTGCTGGAAAAGGAGCTGAGATCTATGATCCCCAGGCAACTGGAAGTGGTCTGAGACAGTTAGTATAGCTTGAGCATATATGCGACCTCAAATTCCACCTCCACAATGACACACTTCAACCAACAAGCTTCACCTTCAACAAAGTTACACCTCCTAATAGTGCCACTTCCTTTGGGGGGCATTTTTTCAAACTACCACAGACACAAAGCAAGTTGCAACAGATACAAGAAAATTGAAGCAACCTCCCTGTATCCTATCAGACTACCATGGATTAAGCTAGATATCAACAATAATAGAAACAACAAAAAGCTTACAGGCTCATGGGAACTGAACAACTCTCAACTGAATGAAAAAATGAGCTAAGACCAAAATAAAGAAAGAAATTAACAACTTTAGAACTCAGTGAAAATGAATATACAGTATACCCAATGAAAGTGGTTCCATGAGGGAAGTTCATAGCAAGAACAAAGTGCCTATATTTTAAAAACTGGAGATATTTCATACTAGCAACTTCACAGCACACCCAGAGCTCTAGAATAAAAAGAAGGACTCACACCCAAGAGGAATAGAAGGTAAGAAATAATCAAACTCAGGGCTGAAGTCAATAAAATAGAAAGAAAGAATCCATGAAACAAAGAGTTGGTTTCTTGAGAAAATCAACAAGATAGACAAACCCTTATCCATACTAACAAAAGGCAAAGAGAGAATATCCAAATTAACAAAATCAGAAAAGAAAAGGGGATATAACAACAGACACCCTGGAAATTCAGAGAATCATAAGAATATACTTTAAAAACCTATATGCCACAAATTTGGAAAATCTAAAAAAAAAAAATAGATACTTTTCACAATATATACCATTTACCAAAGTTAAATCAAGATTATATAAACAATATAAATAGACATATAACCTCTAGTGAAATAGAAGCACTCATTATTTCCAACCAAAAATTTTTCCAACCAAAAAAAGCCAAGGACCAGATGGTTTTAGCACAGAATTCTACCAGACTTTCAAAGAAAAGTTAAGTACAATACCCCTTAAGATATTCCACAGAATAGAAGGAACATTGCCAAATTCATTTTATGAAGCTACAGTTATCCTGATACCCAAACTACATAAAGGCCCAACAGACAAAGAGATTACAGACCAATTACTCATATGAACATAGATGCAAAAATAATAAAATAATTGCAAACTGAATCCAAGAGCACATAAAAAAAGATCATCCACCATGATCAAGAAAGCTTCATCCCAGAGATGCAGTAATGGTTCAACATACAAAAACCAGTCATTGTAATCCACTACATAAATAAAATGAAAGAAAAAAAACTCCATATGATCATCCCATTAGATGCAGAAAAGGCCTTTGACAAAATCCAATACTTGATGATCAAAGTCTTGGAGAGATTAGGGATATGAAGGATATATCTAAACATAATAAAGACAATTTACAACAATCCTATAGCCAACATAAAATGAAATGGAGAGAATCTCAAAGCAATTTCACTAAAATCAGGAATAAGACAAGGTTGTCCATTCTCTCCATACTTCTCCATACTCCAAATGTCAGTATAGTACTTGAAGTTTTAGCTAGAGAATAGACCACTGAAGGATATCAAGGGGATAGAAATAGGAAAGAAACCAAAGCATCATTATTTGAAGATGATTTTATAGTATACATACAGTTTACCAATCCCTTCAGGAAAGAGGCTGCATAGAAGATTAATTAGAAACAATCAGCAGTCCTCCTACATACAAATGACAAAGGGATGGAGAAAGAACTCAGGGAAACAATGCCTTTCACAATAGTCTCAAATAATATAGAGTATCTTGGGGTAATTTTAACCAAGTAAGTGAAAGACTCATATGACAAAAAATTGAAAGATTTGGAGAAAAATTGAAGATGTCAGAAGATGGAAATATCTCCCATGTTCATTCATCTGTAGGACTGACATACTAAAAATGGCAATCTGACCACAAGCAAACTACAAATTCAATGCAATCCCCATCAAACTTCCAAGAGTATTCTTTACATATCTTCATATGGAAAAACACAAAATGAAGGATAGCTAAAACAACCATGAACAATAAAAGAACTGCTGGAGATAACATCAACCCTGATTTCAAGTTGTACTACAGAGCTATAGTAATGAAAACTGCATAGTATTGGCATAAAAATAAACACCTTGATCAATGGTATCAAACTGAAGACTCATCCATAAACCAAAATACATATGGACACCTGATTTTTATAAAGAAGCAGAAATGCACACTGGAAAAAAGACAGCATATCCAACAACTGGTGCAGGTCAAAAATGAATGTCTGCATATAGAAGAATGCAAATGTTTCCATATATATCATTCTGTATAAAAGTAAAGTCCAAGTGAATCAAAGACTTCAACATAAAACCAGATACAGTGAACCTAATAAAAGAGAAAGTGGGGAATAGCCTTGAATGTATTGGAACAGGCTATGGACTTTTTGAACAGAACACAAGTTGTGCAGGCACTAAGATCTACAATTAATTATTTTTATAAAATATAGATTATATATATAAATTATAAGAACATAAAAATTGATAGATGGGACTGCATGAAACTGAAAAACTTCTGTAAGGCAAAGGACACCATTAATCAGACAAAGTGGCAGCCTCCAGAATGTGAAAAGATTTTCACAAACCCCACATCTGATAGAGGGCTAATACCCAAAGTATATAAGGAACTCATGAAACTAGATATAGAAAAACCCCAAATAATCCAATTGACAAATGGGATACAGATTTAAATAGAGAATTTTCTATAGAGGAAGCCCAAATGGCATTTAAAGAAATGCTCAACATCCTTAGCCATCTGGGAATTACAAATCAAAACAACACGGAGATTCCATCTTACACTCATCTGAATGGCTAAGATTGATAACACAAGTGACAGCTCATGCTGTTGAGGATGTAGAGCAAGGGAACACTCCTCCATTATGGTTGGGAGTGTAAAATTGTACAGCTACTATGAAAACAAGTATGGCAGTTCCTCAGGAAACTGGGAATCAATCTACCTCAAGACCCAGGTATTCCACTCTTGGTAATATACCCAAAGGACATTCCATCCTACCACAAGGACACTTGCTCAACTATGTTCAGTGCAGCCTTATCCATTATAGCCAGAAACTGGAAACTATCTAGATGTCCCTCAACCAAAGAATGGATAAAGAAAATGTGGTACATTTACACAATATAGTATTATTCAGCTGTTAAAAACAGTAACATCATGAAATTTGCAGGCAAATGGATGCAACTGGAAAAAAATATCATCCTGAGGTAACCCAGATCCAGAAAGAGAAATATGGCATGTATTCACTTATAAGAGGGTAGTAGCCATTAAATAAAAGATAACCAAACTACAATTCACAGACTGAGAGAAGTTAGGTAAAGAGGAGATATATGGGAGAGGGAACAGGAATATCCCTGGGAAGACAAAATAGAAAACAGATTTTTAAGGGTAAACTGGGGGCAGGTTGGGATGGGAGCAGGAGGAATCAAGTAGGGGTGGGATGGAGGAAGAGATTGCATGGAGAGAAGGTTAGAATTGAGTGGCATTTGGGGGATGGTTAGGGGAAACTTCCTGGAATCTATGAAGGTGATCTTAATGAAGACTCCTAGTAATAAGCAATAGGGAGTCTCAAAAGGTCATCTACAGCCAGGCAAGGCATCCAGTGGCAGGTCTGGGTTGATTCAATTGAGTTCTTGACCAAAGGCAGTGGGTATCATGGAAATCTCCAAACAGTCCAGGGTGATACTAAGACAAAAGTTTGCTCACCACAAACTGACAGGGGGTCCCATTGCTGAGGACAACATCCACATAACTCACTGAACATGAAGAAGTCAAGCTGGTGCCTGCATGGACGCTTCACCCTTACATTCTAGTCTCTTTGCTGTGGGAAGGTACTCTACAGGCTACCAAAAGAGAAACCAAACTAGCCATAAAACCTTTGACTTACAATCTGTCCTGCCTGCAAAATACGCTAGAGCAATGGTGGTATAGAACTGGGTGGGGGGAGCCGACCAATGTCTGATCTGACCTGAGGCCTACTCCACAAGAAGAAACCCATACCCAACACTGCCTGGGTGACCAAGAACCAGAGTCTGGATAGTCCAGACTGGGTAAAACCAAACAGGACTGGGATAAAATAAATCAATAAAATGATTCCTAATGATATTCTGCTATACTCAGAGATCAGTTCAGCCATCATCAGAGAGCTTCCTCTATCATCAGATGGGAGTAAATGCAGAGGCCCTCAGCCAGACATTATGTGGAGACAGAGTCTAAATTGGATGTCTCATCAAATCCCTCCTCTTGGAGCTCAGGGAACCCTGAAGAATAGGAGGTGGAAAGATTGTAAGAGTCAAAGGGAGTGGAGGACACCAGGAGAGCAAGGCCCTCTGAATCATTTATGCAAGGCATGTATGAGCCGATGGAGGCTGAAGCAATGAGCCCAGGGCCTGCCTGGGTCTGTACCAGGTCCTCGGCATTACAGCTATTAGCTTAGTATTTTCCTGGGACTCCTGACTGTGAGAACAAGTGGGTCTCTTGTAGCATAAATCTTCAAAGTTCTTATTAATAAAATCAAACCTGAGGCCAGTTATTGGGGTGAACACTGGGAGATCAGAGAGACAGAACAAGCCACAGCTAACCTTACCTGGCAAACTTCTCAGCTGATCTGTTTCCTCAGACTGGAAGCCTCTGTGTCCTCATATCCGAATGGCTCTCAGCTGAACTGTGCTGCTCAAAACCCAAAACCTTAACCAGCCAAATGCTTAACCAGCCAAATGCTTCTAGTTTCTGGTCCTCATGCCTTATATACCTTTTTGGTATCCTTGAACACATGGATTTCTGCCTCTGGAATGCTAGGATTAAAGGTGTGTGCTACCACTGCCCATCCTCTATGTTTAATATTGTGGCTGTTCTGTCTCTGACCCCAGATAAGTTTATTACGGTGCACAATATTTCGGGGAACACAATACCACCACAGTCTCTGACACCTTTGCAGGCTCTGGACTCTTTTCCTCTTCTTGGGCTGCCATGTCCAACTTCAATATGATAGTTTTTGCTTCATCTTATTTTATTTTGTCATGTTTGGTTGTTATCTCTTAGCCTATTCCTTTCTAATGAGAGACAGAAAGGGAGTGGATCAGGAGGGGAGGAGGTGGGGGGGGGAATTGGGAAAAGTAGAAGGATAAGAAACTATAATCAGGATATATTGTATGAGAAAAGAATCTATTTTCAATAGTAATAATAAGAAAAGCAGGCTAAGCAAGCCATGATGAACACGACAGTGAGCAGCACTCCTCCGTGGCTTCCCCATCAGCTCCTGCCTCCAGGTTCCTGCCCTGCCTCTCATTGCTTTTGATGATGAACTGTTATATGGAACTGTGAGAAAAGTAAATCTTTTCCTCTGCATACTCCCAATAAAACACCACTAAAAGTATAGTACAATAATAAAGGAAAACCACATGAGGATACACATATACACACACCAAAAAAAGGAATGAAGACATATTGCCCAACATTGAAAAAAAATAATAAAAGTAGGTAAATGTATGAAGAGGAATTTTTTAAGAATTCAAAAAAAGATAAATTAAAAATACCACTAAAGTATAGTAGAAAGAAAAATTGGGAAACAAAGGAGTGCAAAAGAAAAGGTAAGGAAAAGATGAAGCAATCCTGCGATTTCTGTATCCTCAGAAACCTGGGACTACCAGGCAAGCGCTAGGACATGGGGATTGGGGTAACAGAACTTGTGGCCTCTTTTTTCCTTGTAAGCATATTTACTTTTTAAGTGTTTTATTAGCATATAATAATTATCCATGAGAACGGATACATAGTATACATAATGCATTTCAATTGCATTCACTCCAGTATCCTCTTTTGTTACCCTCATGTTCTGCTCATCTCCTCCCTCTTCTTCTTTCTTTTGTTTTTCTTTTTCATGATCCAATGATTTCATTAGGGTTGGTTACAGCACTAATGAACATGGGTCAGGCATTGTTTACAAGATCATTGGCAATTAACAGTGGTTGCATCACTGAAGAAAATGTCTCTCTCTCTTCCCCCCATTACCTTTTGAAAAAATATGTGCATTTTACTTAAATAATCATCATTATAATTTGTCTCATTAATATACAGAGAGGCCTAGGAATTATATGGAATTTACATATGGCAGATGTAGGCCTAGGAATTACATATGGCAAAACTCTAGTCTTTTAGAAATCATCTGCTTTTACTGAGTGCAAAGCTCACAGTTATAACAAAGTGTCCCTGGATGAGACTTAACCTTTAGTGTTCTCCTTTTATTTCTAAATAGCCTATTTGGTTTCATTGACTTAAAACCAGCTATTTGTAAATTTAATGGGGAATTATAAAAATTTTAAGTCATTGTCTTAGATCTCATAAAGTAAAGTTCATCTGAAACTAAACTTTGAGAGCACTTTGTCTTAAATTCTATATTCTTTGGCTGATTTGACCTTGTCTTGGCCATGGCTAAAAATAGCTGAGTTTTGCCGTGGCCCCATCCATGACTGAGTCCTCTGAATGTCCTGAAAACCCTGTTCACAGCTGGGTAAATATTGTGAACTAGATTAAGTATGTAGTTTTTGCAATAAAAATATATATTACACAAATCACATAAAGGGATATATTTTATTAGCCAACCTCAAGATTCCTCTTGTAAAAAGAACTGCCTTGCTTAGAAAAACATCTTGATAAAACACTTTATCAGTAGAAGGATGCTTGAGAGAAAGCATTCCAAATAAGAAGCTGAGGTGCAGGAATGCAAAGGAAGGAGGGTAAAATGTTTTTGTGTGAGAGAGAAAGAGGTTCCCAAGCCAGCATGGCAGGAGGCCTGCAGACTCAGGAGGAAGTAATCAAATTTAATTATTGACAGCAAAATATTTAATACTATACTACTGATACCCCAGCTTAAATTGTTTGTGTTTTTCTCTCAGTCCCCAGGGACATGGTTCACAGAGGATAGAGTATGATCCAATAGTATGAGCCTACCACTGTGCACCCCAAGTTTCATTCAAGATTGTGTGCACAAAAATAAACCTTAAGGGGGATTTGAAGAAACAGTCATAATGGAAATTAGGAAGAACGTACCAGTTTGTATAGCAGAAAGAAAAGAATGGGCGTAGAAAATGAGACATAAAAACCAGGCACTAAGAAGATGGCTCAGTGCTTTTATCTTTCTATTTATTTTAACTTTTCTTTTAGTTCTTTGAGAGTTTCATGTTTCTTACAATATATTCTTATGATATTTACCCTCTAATTCTTCCCATATCCACCTAACTTTGTATCTTCTTAAAAAAGTCCTTCAAGGCCAATTTGAGCTGCCCCAAATAGTCTTGGATGTGTGGACTTTCACAGGAACACAGTCAAATTACTAGGGCCTACACTCCTAGAGAAAACTTACCTTTCCTTTTCTAGAAGCTGACAACTGCCAATTGCTCCATGGCTAGTGGTTGAACTGTGTGCTCAGTTCACTTCTTGTGCTAGGGTTTGGTCTGTTTAGGGCTTACACAGGTTTTGTCTATACCATCTCAACCGCTGTGAGTTTATATGTGTAGATGTTCTACTGTGTCCAGATGTTTGCTTTTAGCTAGTTACTTACTGCCTTTGTCTGTTACAACATTTCTACCTCCTTTTTGGCTATTTTTCCTGAGCCTTGGGAAGGGAGATGTGAGGAATACATGTTCTCTTTAGTGTTGAACATTCTACAGTCTCTTATTCTCTGTACCTTGGCCAGTTGTAGGTCTCTGTGCTAATCATCACCTACTGCAAATAGAAGTTTCTCAATGAGGATTGAGAGATACGTTGATCTATTAGCAGAATGGAAGACCATTAGGAGTCAGTTTAATTCTATGTCCATTAGGCAGTACAATAGTGATATGCTCTTCTTTAGGCTCTTTGGTTGTTTAAATGAGAATCGCCCTCATAGACTCAAATATTTGAATTCTTGGTTCCAAGTTAGTAGGATTGTTTGGAAAAGATTAAGAGCTTGGCATTGTTGGAGGAGGTGTGTCACTGGGGATGAACTTTGAGATTTCAAAAGCTCACACCATTTCAAGTTCGCTCTCTCTGCATCATGGCTGGGTCTCAAGATGTGAGCCCTCAAGCTATTGTTTCAGCACCATGCCTGCCTGCCTGTTGTTATGCTTCCTGTGGTGATGATTATGGTTCTAACCCTCTGAAACTGTGAACCTCAAATTAAATGCTTTCTTTTATAAATTGGTTTGGTCATGGTGTCTTATCACAGCAATAGAAAAGTAACTAAGACAGAGCCTAAGTTACACATGTTCTTAGCCTGATAATGATACCAAGAATGGCTTTCATCTTGTGGAGCAGGAGTTAAATTTAATCAGAAAGTAGTTGGTTACTCCCAAGAAGTTCACTTCATTATTATTCTAGTGACTATGCCTTCAGATGGCTTAGTATTTAAGATACTTGCTATACAAACAAGAGGACCAGGGTTCAAATCCTCTGAACATACTTAAATGTTGGATGGGTATAGCAGCTCATTTGTAATTCCAGTCTCAGAAAGTGGAGAATAGAAAATCTGATGAGCAAGTTGGCCAAAGCTGTAGTAGTTCTGTGTTTGACTGAGATACCCTGCCTCAGAGAATAATGTGGGAGAGCTATTGAGTGAAATTCATGACCTCACCCTCAGGCTTCCATACAAATTGCATACACATACACCTGCATATACATGTGCCCACATAACATAATTTGTGTGTGTGTGTGTGTGTGTGTGTGTGTGTGTGTGTATGTACATGCACACACAAACTACACTTACAAACACATGAAAATAAAAAAAAACCCAGAGATTTGGAGTCATACTGTTGATGAATTTGCAGAAATCATTGGACTTCATGGAGCACTTGGGGTAAGAGAGTCATTCTTAACATTTTACACCTCAAAGGCTGTCTCAATTCCATGACAACTGTGCTATAAAGATACTGCTGACATTATCAAAGACCAGCTTTCACTCACAATAATAGAAAACCAAATTTTCTGACAAGTGGCCACAAATTAAGTAAAAGATAGGAAACTACTAAATCATATAGCTTATGATGCTTCTGATATTTAAATGAATCACTTCATGTTACTATTAGAGAAAGTAGCCATCTGGAGGTCGAGTACTGTCTAACAGACTTATACATGTCAAATACTGTGATGACTAATCTTGGTTGTCATCTTGGCTACATCTAGAACCAACTAAAACACAGGTTTCTGGACATTACTATAAGAGATTTTCTTGGTAAGATTATTTGAGATAAGAAAATCCACTCAAAGTCTGCTCCACACCTTCTTGTGGGAGTCCACATAAACAGATATGGAAAAAGGAGCTTTTTTCCCTTCGCCTGCTTTCCCTGTCCCTCACAGGCAATTTCAGCTATTTTGCTGCTGAAGCATTCTTTCTTTCTGTGGTATTAGAACCTACTTATTTGGACTTACAACATAGACTGAAGACAAGCAGCCCTCTTGGACTCTCTAGGACTCTAACACCATATTGAGACTGTTGAAGCACCCATCCCCATGGACTGAATGAGGCTGTATTTCCAGCCTTTCTGTCATGTGATAGTTATTGTTGGATTACCCAGATAACAGCCTCTAAATCTAATAAAATCACCTTTTATTCATTGTATCAGTTTTGCTTCTTTAGTGAACATTGTCCAATATAGACATGAAGTCTTGTGTAGGCCTAAGTTCTTGCACTACTTCTTGACATACCAAGACAAACAGAATGAAACCAGGTGCCAGGTAATTAAACTTAACTTTAAAATTAGTCAGTTTCCTGAAAAACAGTGCATTCATATTAACCAAGCAGGCAACATGGCACGAATTTATGTTCTTTTAATCTCATCAGAAAAATGCCTTTGTAACTACAGACCCACCTTTGTTCGTTATGCCTGTATTTTCTAGTCCTTTGTCTGAAGCTCTCTACTTCTGCTCAGGTCATTGGGACCTTCTCATTTTTACTGTGGGCTAATGCCTGACGCACAGGTTGCTAATAATAGACTTTTAAATTCAATGTGTGCTTTTTTTTTCATTTATATAATGTGCTTATAAGCAGGTGCACTGTTATTCTAACTTGACAGAGAGGAAATTGAGGCACAGGAGAATGAATAAATTATGTAATGTACAGAGTCATTAAAAAGAAGGTAAAGCATTTATCTAATTATTCTTTATCAATAAAAATCAAGAGTCAGATATTGGGGTAAAAAATGAATGATCAGAGAAGTTGTGGAGAAGCTACCACTGACCTCCTACCTCTTCCATTCCTTCCTCAAAAAGGGCTGAGATTCTCTCTAAGATCCACCTTACTACTTCCTCAGTCCTCCAAAACCTTTGTGGTTAATTTTGGTCAGCTAGTGGCTAACTCTGCCCTCTGATTCAAAACAAACTTTATTATCAGAATTCCATCAAAACATCATACAACATTTCCCCCTTTTGTCTCAATAAAACTGGAAGGTTTTAACTCTAACATAGTAAAACTATATACAATAAGTATAAAAACTATATACAAATATATACAGGTAAGAATTACAATAACAATATCCAGTCTATTTACATTTGGCAAATTTAGGGAAATACTCCATTATCTATCCGATCTTGGTGAGTTCAAAGTTTTGTACCTAATTCTCTTTCTATCCTAACTTGTATTACCAACTCAAAACTCTCTTTATGTCTCTCAGCATTAAGTACTTTACACCTCTTTTGTGAGTTTCTTTTCTGAATTTGATAACAAGGAAAATTATAATAACTATCTAATCTTCAGCTCCATCACAGACTTAAGAAGGATATAATGTTACTTGAGTAGGCAGAAAGTGCAGAGCAAACACCTTCCAAAACTAGGAAGTGACAGAAATAGCTGGCTGCCTAGACAATCACCCAAGGTTCCTCTGCAAAGTTTGGAGCTTCATCTTTGGCCTACAGGCCTAGAACATCTGACAGACCTTTCTGTGAAGCAGGGATTTTGAAGGACTGTCCCACCTTGTCTTGGCAGTTGCCTTCTTTTGTGTCCTACTTGTCCAACCTGGACAGAACACTGTCAGCAGTCAGGACAAGGGCAGTTTCTTTCCCAATGGCTAACTTTCGCCACAAAGAAAGTAAACTCCATATGGAGTTTCTTTGATGCCCAACATCTTTTCTGAAGTAGATTGGTGCTGCCAGGAGGAGACATGTCTCATTGTCTTAAAAAACAAACAACCTTACATTATTAAAACATCTTAAATGCCATATTCTGTAAATCTCCGAAGTGTTTGAAGACCACCTGTCTATCTTAAATATATCTAGATCTGTCTGACTTTGAAAATATATCTAACATGTCTACAAGTTTGATTGCAATAGGTGACTAACTACTAACCTGCATTTCTTTATTATCCTAAATAGTTTGTAATAATAACTCTCAAGGACTAGAAATTTACATTACATTGTTAAATGAGCTGTATAGGTGCTGTACCTTTAACAAGAGTAGAAACATATATACAGTATGTTCTAACAAAAATAATCTTAAATTTGTATCAATATACAAAATATCTTAAACAAGAGTAGAAACAAATATACAGTATAACAAAAATATTCTCAAATTTGTATCAATACACAAAATTCCATACCAATGTAAAATATTCAAGACTAGTAGTTGCTTTTTTGGTTTAAAACTGGATTCCATAATCTACTCCTTTATCCTATCATTTCTATATCCCATTTTTTTCTTTTCAGAACAAGTTCCCTGAATCTAATCTCTTATATTCAGCTTTTTTCCGACCATTACCAACAATAACATGTACCCAACCCCCCCTAAATGATGAAAAATATCCATAACCCAGTGAATAACCAAAAATCATCTACTCCACCTCTTGGGAATATGGGCATTGTGTCCTTAAAATTACTTCCTGTTGTCTGGGGGTGACAATATCTCTAGTGGGCCCTGAGAAAATTGAGGTAATGGTCAAGTCCTGGGAGAGCTTCTGTATCATTTGTTGCCAGTCTCTGTGTAATGGGAAAGTGTAGGGCTTATCTGAAGTTCTGGCTGGAGTAGTTCATGAGGCTGGACCACCTCAGCTAGCCACCTTGAAATTGTCCTGAGCAGTTTGTCATCCAAAGTAGATCTTCAGGTGGTGTTTGTCAGCTTAGTGGTGTTACCACAATCCAGGTGGAATCATTGTGGGGTGCCAGCATCCTTTTGGAGACTTCAGAGGTCACTGATAGGAACGATCATGGTTCACTGCAGAAAATTTAAACATTTTAAATGTGATATGCAGCAGATCTCAAAGAGGTTAAAGGACCACAATTTGTTAAGTACATCCAGAGTACAAAAACTTGTTTCTTAATTACTTGATAGAGACTCAAACCTGAAATCATGTATAGGAAACTAGATGAAGCCTGTTTCTAGAATTAGTTAGTGCACTACATATCCATTAATATCATGACAGAAAGCTTGAAATACATATTAATTTTATTAATTTTGAGATAATATTTATACCTTAAGAAAAGTGTTAAAGAGTCAAAGCAAAATAAAAGAAATATGAGATTAGGGGCACTAGAATGGTCCCTTAATTTTGTTTTTTCTTCTGTCCCATACAGGTGGCTCTTCTGGCATGAGACAGAGACTATGAATTTTTGTTTAACAAGCATGCTTGGGCTTGGAGAAGGAGAGAGCCATACTCCAACTCCAAAGCCAGCTTTAATTTTTAATTGAATTGGCAGTACAAAAAGACCATTTGCCTTATATGTCTATAGAGAACAGTGAAAAACAAACATTTGGGATGATTTATGAAATTTTATCCTGTTGGAAATGTGATATACCAATAGGCCAATTTTCTCTTTTTCTTGGGACATTTTCTCTGGATGATTCATCCCTTTTCTTCAGATGTCTCATCTGCCCAGTGGTCTTCAGATTCCTTATCTGGATGCCTTCATTCTCCTGAAAAGATAAAAACAAAACCCTGCCCCAACCCTAACTTTGAGGAGTTTCCTTTTTGGTAAGTTATATCTGATCAAATAAAAAGCATTTGTTAGACTTACAAGTTAGTTTAGATTGAATGGTCACACTGTTTGATGAAGTATTGCCTCTTCTAATCAAGAGGTCCCTCCTGTTCAAATCTAATCTTTATCTATTTTGATGCTATCCATAGATTTTCTTCTCCTGTGGAAACAAAAGCAAAACCTCTTTTTCCAATGTAACATATATCCTGGTTTCTATTCTTAGGTCAACACATCTTTAAATTATACGGACTGATTTAATTCAGCAGTTGTTTTTCTATTATTCAATGTGCCTCCACAGCTGTTGTTCTTTTCTCATTAGTATTTAAAAGCTTAAAGTTAATAAAGCATTGTGCAATCTATCTCTGGGGGTCTTTATTTCCTCTTTCTGCTTATTAAGCATATCTTTTAGAGTGCAATTAGATCTTTCTATAGCTGCTTGCCCTGTAGGATTGTGTGGTATAACTGTAATATGCTTTATGTTGCAATATGCAAAAACCCCTTTCATTTTATTAGAGACATATGCTGGAACATTGTCAATCTTAATTTGTACAGGTATCCCCATGATGGCTATAACATTTAATACATGTGTAATTATAGAATCAGCTTTTTCAGAACTCAAAGCAGTTGTCTTATTGAAATCCTAAATATGTGGTGTATGTATTTTAATTTTCCAAACTCTGGAAAATGAAACACATGTATTTGCCAAATTTCATTTCTTTGAGTACACTTTGTATTAATCCCTGCAGATAGTGGAGGTTGGTTATACAAAGAACACATAGTATATTTCTTTATAATTTCTTTGGCTTGTTACCAAAGATGAGAAAGTCTTTTTTCACCCTTGCTATTGACATGGTGTTTCTTATGAAATTCTATGGCACCTAGTACATCTCCTACTAATAGCTGAACAATTTCATCATTACCTTGTGGTAGAGGGCCTGGTAGACCCATATGGGATCTGATATGTGTTGTATACAAGGGATGATTTCTATTTCTGATTATTTCTTGTAATTGAATAAATAACAATGTTAATTATGAATCATCTTGAATAAGTTCAGCAGTTTCAATATGTAAAACAACTCTTTCTGCATATTGAGAATCAGTAACTATGTTAAGATGTTCTGGAAAATCTAATACTATGAAAATAGCATATAATTCTGATTTTTGAATAGAATCATAAGGGTTTTGAGCCACTTTATTTCAATTTCCTGACTTATACCCTGCTTTTCCTGATTTGTTTTCATCAGCATAAAATGTAGGGGCTCCAGAAATTGGTGTTCCCATACAATGTGGGGAAGGATCCAATTAATTCTCTATATAAGTTGAAGTCTCTTGCTTTGGGGATATTTGTTGCTAATTCCTCCCCCCCCCCCAATTACTGCAAATTCTTTGCCAATGTTTATTTTCTGCCCATAAAGAGGAAATTTCAGCATTAGTAAAAGATACCACAGTTTCTGCTGGGTCTATTCCTGTTAATAGGAATTGATGAAGTCTTAATTTTTCTTTCATAATCAATTCAGGAAACTTCATAACTCTTTAATTTTTTTACTCTGTTTGTGTGGTAAAAATATCCATTCTGAGATATCTTCTTTCTGCATTAAAATCCCAGTAGGGGAATGCATAGAAGGTAAAATAATCAGAATACAATCCAGCTCTAGATCCAAATAATCCACATGTGCATACTGTAACTTCTTTTCTACCAAAGTCAGTTCTCTCTCAGCCTCAGGTGATAGTTTACTTGGACTCATTATCACTTTATAAGGTTTGAAATAAATTACTTAATTCTTGAGATGTCAATCCAATTATGAGCTGGAGCCAGTTAGTATTTCCCAGCAGTTTTTCAAAATCATTATGAGTTCATAATTGATCTCTCTTGATTTGTACTTTCTGTGGTTTAATTTGTGTAAACCTATCTTATATCTTAGGTAATTAACAGAATCTCCTCTTTTTATTTTTTCAGCAGCAATTTGTAATCCCCAACAAGGCAAAATTTTTTTTACTTTTTCAAACATTTTCTCTAAGGTGTCTGCATCTAAATCAGCTAGTAATATATCATCCATATAATGATAAATTATAGATTGAGGAAACTGATCATGAATTATTTCCAATGACTATTATATAAAATATTGACATATGTGGTGGTATTCTAATTGTACTGAAATGTGATTTTGATTGTATGTTAATAAATAAAGTTGCCTGGGGGTCAGAGCTATTAGAGCCATAGCAAGAGTGTGGCGGTGGTGGCACATGCCTTTAATCCCATAGATCTCTGTGTGTTCAGGGATACAGCCAGCATTGGAGACATATGCCTTTAAGACCTAGGGGGCTGTACATTCAGACAGTGATGAGGCAGTCACGTGTTTGGGTTTACAACCAATGAGAAGGCAGAACAAAATACTATAAATAGACTAACAGACAGGATATAGCCCTCTTTCGGGAAGCTGGGACACTGCAGGCAGAAGGGTGAGATTTTAGCTCTGAGCTCTGACCTCTCGGCTTTCTCTTTTACATTGTTTCTGTGTTTCTTATTTAATAAGACGGTTGGTTACATCAATATCTGGCGCCCAACGTGACAAGAATCCATTAAAAACCGCTTGGCTTGGCGGCAGGTCCGCTTTCCCGCAAGGGCGGCAGACTGGGCGGCCGGCTTCCTAGTCCGAGCGGCGGCCCCCTAGTCCTTGGCCTCAGGCCGGACTAACTGAGCTGCTTGCTTAAAGCCTGCTAGCTTAAAGCCGGTGCTACAAACAGCTCAGACCTGCCCTGCCAAACAGGGCCCTGCCTGTAAAGCCAACGCACGTGGTCAGAGCTTAAGGAAGCCAGACCCAAGCCTTGACTCGGCACAAGAGGGAACACATGGCTGGATTTCAGCTTTAGCTGGCTACGCTTTCTTGTGCATTCTCTTTCTCTCTCTCTTTCCTCTCTCTCTCTCTCTCTCTCTCTCTCTCTCTCTCTCTCTCTCTCTCTCTCTCTGGATTTACACCTGGGACACTAGGTGGCTGTTTTGAAAATCCCCTCAGATTTCTACTGTTCTACGCAGATTTGGTAAGTCATAACATCAGATATTTTAAAGGAAACTATCTAAAAGAGAATTTTTTTCCACATTAAAAAACAAATGGGTTTTATGTGTACATTGGAAGAAAATTGGTTTTTGTTCGAAATTTTAGGCAGTCTGACAATGGAACAACTATATAATATTAGTATTGGTGGAATTATGCAGCTTATCACTATACTAATCCACATTTTAATATTTAAAAAGATAGTCAATTTAAGTGCCAGGATAACAGCTTTAGAAGAACTTGTTAAACCTGTAAAAATTCAGACAGAAGAAATTAACAGTGAAGTTGTTTCAAGTCGGGATCATAAGGTTGCAGAAAGAAAGCCTGTTTTCACACAGTCACCCTTAATTTATCCTGTAACCGTACAGCAGATGCCTGATCAAATGGCTACACAAAATATTTGGGCGCCAATTGAAATGTTGGATTTAAAAAGGTTTAAGGAGGCAATAGTATCTTATGGCATGCATTCCCCATATGTAAAGCAAATGTTAAACTCTTGGTCATCATATAATAGGATAGTACCACAGGACTGGCGGGACCTTGCACAAGGTGTTCTGGAACCCAGCCAGAGACTTCAATTTCTGACCTGGTTTAAGGAGGAGGCCAAAAACATAGAAAAACAATGGAGGGATAAAGGAATACAAGTTTGCCAGGATCAGCTTATTGGAGAAGGCCAATATGCTTCAGTACAAACACAATGTTTATATGATGTCCAAACCCTAATTTTATGTGAACGGCGGCCTTGAATGCATGGGACAGAGTTGAGGAACCAGGAAAAAAATCTGAGTCATTTACAAAGGTGATGCAAGGCCCAAAAGAGTCTTTTACAGATTTTTTTTACAAAGACTGGCTTCAGCAGTAAAGAGAATGGTCTCGGATTCAGAAGCTGGTAAGGCAATAATTGAATCTTTGGCCTTTGAGAATGCGAATGCAGCATGCAAAAGAATAATCAGGCCATTAAGGGCAAGATCTGCACCTATGGAAGATTGGATTAGAGAAACAATTAATGTTGAGGCTGATGAGCATGATGATACGTGGGTAGGAGAAGTAATTTCAAAAGGTTTGAGGAGTGTTAGATGTTTTGGATGTGGAAAGCAAGGACATTTGAAAAGGACTGTAGACAGGTCATTCTGAGAAACAATGTTTCTTCAAGGAACAATGGCAACAGAATGCCCCTTCCTTCTGGAGTATGCAGAAGGTGTGGTAAGGGAAAACACTGTACCAACGAATGTAGATCAACAAAGGACAGACAGGGTAATCCTTTGCCTCAGTCTTCGGGAAACTCCCAGAGGGGCCTCGCGCAGGCCCCCATTGCAAATCCAGTTCAAACCTTTCCTGCAGCCATAGAGGAAATCCCTGCTCTGAGCGATTAAATAACCAAATGCCTATTGGAATATATCATGCTGGTCAGGATGATGAAACAGAGAGAATAGAAAATTCAGGAGAAAACATAAAGAAAATTTTTTGGCAAACTTCTATTAATGAACAAAGACCAAAATTAACGATAAAAATAAATGGTGTTTTGTTGTCTGGTCTGGTAGACACAGGTGCGGACGTTACCATAATTACACCAGAATTTTGGCATCCAACTTGGCCTCTTCAGGAGGTAAACGTTCAACTGTTAGGAATTGGGACATTATCTCAGGTGAAACAGAGTGCAAGATGGCTCGAATGTATAGGTCCAGAAGGACAGAGAGGAAAATTAAAACCATATGTGGCTAACATAACTATGAACCTGTGGGGTTGAGACTTGTTGCAACAATGGAATACTCAGATTAACATCCCTCCAATCTCAGAAACAAATCATAAACTAGCACATGTTACTGAGAGAAATATTAGAAGATATTGTTCTAATGAGTGTCACCAGCCATCCATATTATACAAGAACAGGGCACAATAACTGATGATCTTCCAAAGACACCAACAGCTCTACCTTTAAAATGGTTAACAGACAAGCCTGTATGGGTCCAGCAATGGCCTTTAACAACAGAGAAACTCCAGGCTTTAGAAGAGCTGGTAGAAGAACAGTTAAATGCTCAGCATATTGAAGAATCAACCAGCCCTTGGAATTCTCCTGTATTTGTTATTAAAAAGAAATCTGGTAAATGGAGAATGGTAACAGACCTTAGAGCAATTAACAAAGTAATTCAGCCAATGGGCTCTCTACAATCTGGGATGCCTTTGCCTACTCTGTTACCAAAAGGATGGCCTCTCATAGTTATTGATTTAAAAGACTGTTTCTTTTCAATACCCTTACAAGAAAAAGACAAAGAAAGATTTGCTTTTACAGTGCCTATTATAATAATTCTCAACCGGTTAAAAGATTTCAATGGAGGGTCCTCCCACAGGGAATGTTGAATAGCCCAACTCTGTGCCAATACTTTGTACAACAGCCATTGGAAGTGATACATAAAAAATTTCCTAAATCTATAATTTATCATTATATGGACGTATTTTACTAGCTGACTCAAATGCAGATACTTTAGAAATAATATTTGAAGAAGTAAAGAAAATTTTGCCTTGCTGGGGATTACAAATTGCTCCTGAAAAGATACAAAGAGGAGATTCTATTAATTATTTAGGATATAAAATAGAGCTACAAAAAATTAGACCCCAAAAGGTGCAAATTCGGAGAGATAGACTACAGACTCTTAATGACTTTCAAAGATTATTTGGAGATATTTCTCATCTACGAACTATTGTTGGGGTAAAAAATGATGAACGACTAATTTGTTCAAAACCTTAGAAGGTGACAAGGACTTAAATAGTCCAAGAGAATTATCACCTGAAGCTGAGAAAGAATTGGCCTTGGTAGAAAAGAAAGTGCATGAAGGACACGTGGATCGTATTGATCCAAAGCTGGATTGCATTTTGGTTATTTTACCTTCTAGGCATTCTCCTACTGGAATATTAATGCAGAGGGAAGATATTATATTGGAATGGATATTTTTACCAAATAAACCAAATAAAAAATTAAAAACTTATGTGGAAAAAATCTCTGACTTGATTTACAAAGGAAAATTGAGACTTCGTCAATTAGCAGGCATAGACCCAGCAGAAATTGTCATACCATTAACTAAGGAGGACATTGAAAAATTATGGACAGAAAGTGAACCTTGGCAAAGAGCTTGCAGTAATTTTTTGGGAGAAATTAACAGCAAATATCCCAAAAGCAATAGAATTGATCTTATAAAGAGAGCTGATTGGATCTTGCCTCGAATTGTATGGCAAAAACCCATATCTGGAGTTAGTACATTTTATACAGATGCCAACAAAGAAGGAAAGGCAGGTTACAAATCAGAAAATTTAAGTAAAGTGGTTCAAAGTCCGTATAATTCAGTTCAAAAATCAGAATTGTATGCTATTCTGTTGGTATTAATGGATTTTTCAGAACCTCTCAACATAGTAACTGACTCTCAGTATGCTGAAAGAGTGTTACATATTGAGACTGCAGAATTTATTCCTGATGCTTCAGAATTAACTTCACTATTTATTCAATTACAAGATACAATCAGGAAAAGGAATCATCCTTTATAAATAACTCACATTCGATCCCATACTGGTCTGCCAGGCCCTCTAGCACAAGGCAATGATGAGATTGATAAATTATTGATAGGAAATGTGCTGGAAGCCTCAGAATTTCATAAAAAACATCACGACAATAGTAAAGGTTTAAAAAAGGATTTTTCCATAACCTGGCAACTAGCCAAAGAAATAGTAAAGAAATGTCCTACTTGTTCCTTCTACAATCAAACGCCATTACCAGCAGGATGTAACCCAAAGGGTACTCAGAGAAATGAAATCTGGCAGATGGACGTGTTTCACTTTGCAGAATTTGGAAAATTGAAATATGTACACCACACTATCGATACTTATTCAGGATTTCAATGGGCAACTGCTTTGAGTTCTGAAAAAGCTGATTCTGTAATCACTCATTTGCTAGAAGTTATGGCCATCATGGGTATACCTGCACAAATCAAAACTGACAATGCTCCATCATATGTCTCTGTTAAAATGAAACAGTTTTTTGCTTATTACAATATAAAGCATATTACAGGCATACCACATAATCCTACAGGTCAAGCAGTTATAGAAAGATCAAACAGAACTCTAAAGGATATGCTAAATAAACAGAAATGGGTAACAAAAACCCCAGAAATAGACTGCATAATGCTCTTCTAACTTTGAATTTTCTGAATGCCAATGAGAAAGGAACAACAGCTGCAGAGAGACATTGGATAATAGAAAAAACTACAGAATTAAATCAGCCTATATACTTTAAGGATGTGCTGACCTCAGAATGGAAACCAGGGTATGTATTACATTGGGACAAGGTTTTGCTTTTGTTTCTACAGGAGAAGATAAGCTGTGGGTACCATCAAAATTGATAAAGGTTCGATTTGAACAAGAGAGACCTCTTAATTAGAGGAGGTGATAGTTCATCAACCAGCATGAACATCCAGTTTAAACTAACTTGTATCAATAACACATGCCTTTTCATTTAATCAGATAATAACTTGCCAAAAGGAAACATCCCCAAAATTAGTCTTGGGGAAAGGTTTTTGTTTTTGTCTTTTAGGAGAATGAAGGTTAAGGAATCTGAAGAACACTGGACAAATGAGACAACTGAAGAAAAGGGACAAATCATCTATCCCAAGAAACAGAATGAAATGGTGTATAGGCATATATTATCTAAAAAATTTTATGTCTTCCTAAATGTTTGTTTCTGCTTTTCTCTAAAGATTTAACACTATTGGTTTTCTAATAGTCCCAGTTCAATTAAAATTTAAAGCTGACTTTGGAGTTGGAGAATGGCTCTCTCCTTCTTTAAACTCAAGCATGTTGTTAAAAGGAAAATGCAAACTCCCTGTATCATGCCAGAATAAGAGCCATCTTCTGCTATGGTACAGGACAAAAGCAAAATTAATTAAGGGACTATTCTATTACTAATCTCAACTCTTTGATTCTATTCTGATTCTTTAAACTTTTCTTAAAGTATGAATTTTATATCAAAATTTACAAGATTAACATATATAGATATATAGGTATATATACATTTTAAACTTTGTTTAGATATGAATGGTCATATAGAGTACTAACTAATTCTAGAAAAAAGGCTAGCTGCATATATATGTTTTTGTGTTCGAGTCTCTTATCAGTTTTCTGCAGGAAATCATGGCCAGGCCTAACATCAACTGAAGTCTCCAGAAAGAAGATGGGGCCCCACAACAACAACAATTCCACGTGGACAATAATAATATCATTAAGCTGACAAACATCATCCACAGATCAGCTTTGAACTACAAGGTGTTCAGAGCAATTTTGAGATGACTAGCTGAGATGATCCAGCCTCAAAGACTACTTGAATAAGGACTTGAGATAAACCCTGAACTTTGGCATTATACACAGGCTGGACAATGAAGGATATAGTTACCTTTCCTAGAATTTGACAATTAACCTAAAATTTTTCTTTCAGGATAAAGAAAACTTTGCCCATACCCAGCAGGAAGCACTTTTAAGAATACAACGCCCACATTCCCAAAGAGGTGGTGTGGGGTGGGTGGTTTTTTGGTCCTTTTAATGAGTTTTGGTTCTGAGATAATTTTCAAAGTTTAGGGGGGTTGGTTACAAGTTCTTGTCAAGGGTTAGGAAAAAGGCTAAGCAAAGGAGATTAGATTTAAGGTTCTTATTTAAAAAAAAGAAAGAAAGAAAAGAAAAAGACAATTACTAGTTTTAAATACTTTACATTGGATTGGATTGTTTTATATTGTATACAAATTTGAAACTGATATTGTTAGAAAATGCTATATGTATATTTCTAATTGTATTTATACCATTCATTTAACAATGTAATGCAAATTTCTGATTCTTGAATGTTATTATTACCAACTATTAGGATATAAAGAAATGAAAGTTAGTAGTTAGACATTAAAATAGAACTTGTAGTCATATTAGATATGTTTTAAAAATTGAGCAGAGATGTTTTAGACAGGTCATCTTCAAACCCTTCTGAGATCTACAGAATATGGCATTTAAAATGTTTTAATAACTTAGAAAATTTTTCTTTTTTGAGACATGTCGGCTCCTGGCAGTACCAATCTACTTCAGAGAAAATATGGGCATTGAAGAAACTGCACATGGAGTCAACTTTCATTGTGGCAAACGTTAGCCACTGGACAACAAAGTATCCTCGAATCAACAGGACAAACTGGACAGACAGAACACGAAACAAGGGACTACTGATTCTTGCCAAAACAAGTGTGATTATGGCTTTATTAAAAGGCATCTTCTGAGGCCAGGACAATATGGCCCCATCCCTTAAGTGACCTTCGCAATCCGGAAAAGGTACAGTGCCCTTTTCTTCGAAGGCAGCTTAACAGGCAGAGGGCTGATGGCTTCTGTTGTGCAATGGAACAGCAGCTGAAAGCTCACACCTCTCGATAGTAGACTGGCATTTAATAGAGGGATGTGGAGAAGAAGGGGATGCTGAGATGAAGCCATATATACACAGCCAAGAAGAATGAACAGCTGAATTCAAAAACTGTCAACAATTTCCAGAATTTAAAATCCTGAATCATGACAGGACACTAGTGGAATTCAGGTGTTTCTGGTACATGGACTGCTGTCACCCAATGTGAGGTTGAACTGTTGACCTTGTGTACATCCTACATCACAAATGAGTCTGTCAGATACACTAAGTCTATAGGCTGAAGATGATGCCCCAACACTGCGGACAAACCTCAGGTGACTGCCCAGGCAGCTGGCTGTTTCTGTCAACTCACAAAATTTTTTGGAAGTTGCTTGCATGCACTTCCTGTTTTTATTTTTGTTAGCTAATATTATTCCCTTCTTGGGTCTCTGAGGGAGTTGAAAATTAGTTAGTTATGGTTGAAGATTAGTTAGTTATAGTTGAAAATTAATTAGGATAGAAAGTGCATTAGATACATCTTGGATTTACCAAAACAGGATAGATAATGGAATTATTTTCTCTGATTTGTCAAATACCTGTTTAGGTATTTATTACTTGTATATATTGTATATAGTTATTGTACTTTTGTATATAGTTTTTCTTTTGTTAGTTATAACCTTTTGCTTCTTTTTTTATTAAAATAGAAAAGGGGAAATGTGGTGGTATTCTAATTGTACTGAAATGTGATTTTGATTGTATGTTAATAAATAAAGTTGCCCGGGGGTCAGAGCTATTAGAGCCATAGCAAGAGTGTGGCGGTGGTGGCACACGCCTTTAATCCCATAGATCTCTGTGTGTTCAGGGATACAGCCAGCATTGGAGACATATGCCTTTAAGACCTAGGGGGCTGTACATTCAGACAGTGATGAGGCAGTCACGTGTTTGGGTTTACAACCAATGAGAAGGCAGAACAAAATACTATAAATAGACGAACAGACAGGATATAGCCCTCTTTCGGGAAGCTGGGACACCGCAGGCTGAAGGGTGAGATTTTAGCTCTGAGCTCTGACCTCTCGGCTTTCTCTTTTACATTGTTTCTGTGTTTCTTATTTAATAAGACGGTTGGTTACGTCAATAGACATAAGGTAGGGCTGCATAATATTCCTTGTGTAAGGACTCTCCATTGATATCTTTTAACAGACTGGGAATTATTATAAGTAGGCCATGTGAAGGCAAATTTTCCTCTATCCCATTCTTGCAAAGGTATAGTAAAAAAGCAGTCTTTTAACTCAATTACTATAATAGATCATCCTTTAGTTAATAAAGAAGCAAGGGAATTCCAGGCTGTAAAGATCCCATTGGCTGAATCACCTTATTAATAGCTCTTAGATCTGTTACCATTCTCCATTTTCCAGATTTCTTTTTTATTGACAAATACTGGAGAATTCCAAGGACTGGTTGATTCTTCCATATGTTGAGCATTTAGCTGCTCCTGTACCAGCTGTTTTGAGGCCTGTAAGTTTCCTGATGTCAAAGGCTGTTGTTCCACCCAGACAGGTTTGTCAGTTAACCATTTAATAGTAGGGCTGTTGATAACTTTGAAAGATCAGCAGCTGTTGTACCCTGCTTATGTACAACCTGAACAGTCAGTGACTGTTCTTTATAATACCTTTTAATATTTTTCTCAGAAACATATATTAGTTTTTGGTTTGTTTCTAAGATTGGAGGAATGTTAATCTGGGTATTGCTTGCTGTAAGAAATCACATCCCCATAAATTCATTGGTATATTTGCCACATATGGCTTCAATTTTCCTCTGTCTTTTTTGGCCCTATTATTTGACCCATATTGTTCTTTGTTTTACTCGAGATAAAGTTCCAATCCCTAAAAGGTGAACATTTACATCCTGAAGAGGCCAATTTGGATGCCAAGATTTTGGTGCAATTATTGTTACATCTGTCCCTGATTCTACCAAACTCTCAATTACAATGCCATTTATTCATATTTTTAACTTTGGTCTTTGATCATTTATAGAAATTCATCAAAATATTTCCTTTGTGGTTTCTCCTGAAAATTTTATTTTATCTTCTAAAGTGGCTCTGTCATCCAGAGCAGATGGATTTCTACAACAGGCGTTAAGTCTTTTAATTGCTCTGTGGAGGAATTTTCCTAATGCTGACAAGGAATAACTAAGCCAAATTTGATACAAGGGCCTGAGAGAGGTCCCCTATGGTGTTTCCCAATGGCAAACGGTTACCTTGCCTGTTCCATGTTTTTCTGCATTCTTTAGTCCAGTGTTGGCCTTTGTTACACTTTCTGTATATTCCAGAAGGCTGAGATCTTCTGTTTGGATTCTCTCTAGAAAAATGATTATTCCTAGGGAGGCCTTTTCTACCACCCCTTTTTAAGATAACATGGTTACCACAATTAAAACATCTAACCTTCTATTTTTTTCTTAAAATTTTTACAAGTTACTTCTCTCCAAGGAACATCATAAGCATGAGTTCCGATGTCAACTGTATTTCTAATCCATTCATCTATGGGTGCTGATCTTGTCTTTAAAGGCCTGATAACCCATTTATATTCTGAATTAGCATTTTCAAAAGCCAAAGATTTGATTAATAGTCATCTACCTTCTGGATCTGATATCATTCTATTACTGCTGAAGGCAATCTTTGTTAAAAAATCAGTGAAGGCTTCTTTTGGGCATTGTATAATTTTAGTAAATGGCTCAGTCTTCTTTCCTGATTCTTCAACCCTATCCCAAGCATTCAAAGATGCTTGTATAGCAAAGGGCCAATGAGTAATCATCAAATGTAACCTGTCTTTCCACATCAGCTTAATGGGCCTCACCAATGATTTGATCTTGGGAAACCTCAAAACGTCTAGCCCTACCTTGTTGTTCAATGACCCCAGATTTGTCTCTTCACCAGGTTCTCCACTGTAACTTAGGACCAGCTTCCAATACTGCTGTAACTAAATCTTTCCAGTCTTGTGGAATAATTCTGTCCTGAGTGTCCCATGAATTTAACATCTGCTTCACAAAAGGTGAATACATACCATATGAAACTATTGCTTCCTTAAATCTCTTTAAACATAACATTTCTGTAGGATCCCAATTAACTTCTGAATAGCCTTGAGGATGCCTATTATCTGGTGATCATTCTTTAATGGTAACTGGGTTAATTAAGGTTAATTTTCTAATAACTTTGCGCCACTTCTCTTCCATTTCAGAATGCAATGGTGTGGTAGTTTCTGTTCTAAACTCCTTTGTCTATGTGTGAATATTTTTCTTAGTTTCATTAGTAGGTCTTTCCAAGGACTGTATCTTATTAGTCAATTTTTTGTATTTGGCACTGGCACAGCCATATATGAATGGAATGGCAGAAGTCATAAAGCCAGCACAGCTGCTTGACCAAGATCCAGCAAAGCTACGCCACATGATGGCTGCCATGCCACCTTTGGTTCTCATCTCTACCTGTTACATACTTGGGGCACTTTTAATATTTGTACAATTTGGGGGTGTTGGATTGATGGAAAATTCCTTATGAATCATTTATGCCTTCTCCCAGGAATGCTGCTTCTAAGCTTACCCAGGAAAGTCCTGAACATACTATTCCCCCCCCACTTTGAGGGATAAATCCCTATCTACTTGAAGGTCTTCTTTACACCTTGGAGGCTGTGACACAAAGAAGAAGCCAGAGGTCTCTTCATGAGGCTATGAGACATTCTTGAAACATCTGTCCTTCTACTTACACTGGAACAAGATATTCAAAACAAAGTAAATTTAAAAAGGTCAGCATGATTCAGTGGGCTAGAGGAATTGTCCACAGTTGAGATTACAAAGCTCTTCCCACTGTACACTCAGATAATTACGTGGCATACAACTGTCCCACACAAAGACATATTGATGAGCAAAGTGTGGAGTGGAAAGATGATAAAAGTATGAGATGTTAGGACCTCCCTCTCTTAGAAGTTAGCTCATGTAGAGCAACTATAATGTCATATGACCAAGGAACAACAGAATGCCAGGATTAGACATATAGACCAATTCTTTAAAGATATAAATGTGAGCATTGATTGTATTATGCCAGAATTTAAATAATAACTAGAGCAGTTTTAGCCTGATGATTTTTCCTGGGCACTCTGACCACTAAGAGTTAATAATACATTGCTGGAGACATGGTAAAATGCCCAGGGTGGTTGAAGATTTTGTTTTGGTCTAATGTCCTTGAAGCAACCAAAACAACCAGCATAACTGAGCACAGGCTGTCATATGCCTCTAGTTTCTCAAAAATTGGGTTATGGGGTTAATGAGTAAGAATGATACCTCTGTTTATTAATTATGCCAAAACTTGAGGGGAAATGATTGGAAATGATAACTCTGTTCTGTCATAGTTTATTAATGATGACTAAAAGATGAGCAAAAGGAAGTGAAACACATGTCCCAAAACAAAAATATGATCTATGTTTTGGAACATCATGAATGTATCCCTGCTAGCTAAATTCTGTATAAATAAAGAAACACTCTGGCTGCTAGTCAGTCAGGCTGTAAGATTCTCCTGTACCACCATGGCCTGGCTCACTTCCTTCTCCTGCTGACTCCTTACACCCTCTGCAGGACCCATCCACCACCGGGGAATGGCTCCGAGCATGGCACCAATACCAAACAACTTTTTTAGGGATGAAATAAGAATTACCAAACTGATAATGATCATAATTGACATTATGTAAATCATAGCTAACTTAATTATCCCTTCATTTAATTGTTCCATTTTCAAACCATGCATTGTGGAATCATACAGAAACCTAACCCTCTCCATTGTAATACTGTTTCCTTTTTTTTTTGAGACAGGTTTTTTTTTTTTTTGTGTAACAGTCTGACTATCCTAGAACTTGCTTTGTAGACCAGGCTGGCCTTGAACTCACTGAGATCCACCTGCCTCTGCCTCCAAAGGGCTGAGATTAAAGGCATGCACCACCACCACCTGGCTTCTGTTTCCCATTTTTAATGTGGGGGGACCTTTTTTTAAAAAACTAACCCCCCATTTAAGAATTCTCAGTTGTCTCTCCAAATCTGCTGACAATGACAGTGAAGTGTGAGGCTGGCTGTCATTGTGTAGCACAGTCAGGCAGAGAACACAGGTGGTGCACAGCCTGTTGAGGGCACCTGAAGCTGCTCAAGTGTAGCTGTGAGCTGAGAGTGTGTGGTGGTTGCAACAACAGTAGAAGCCTCAGAAGTTATCAAAGTGGCTAACCTAGTCTGGCAGCAGCCTGAGGAGGGGACCCAGGGAAAACCCACAGGCCATGGGGAAAAGGAGCCAAGGAGCCAGCCATCTGAAAAGCAGACACAAGGGAATGTGTGGATGAAGCATGTAACCAGTTGGTTGGTTGTGGGTGGCTAACTCTAGAACTGTGGTGTTTGGGTGCCTGTGAAATTCCAGTGGCAGCTGGAGTTTGTTGTAGAGAAACTGCAACAGGAAATACCAGACTCACTCAGAGAGCTTAGGGCAAGAGAAGAAAAGCCAGGTGACTTGTGGCTGTAGCTGCAGCTGTGGCTG
The DNA here is from genome assembly GCF_004664715.2 of Peromyscus leucopus. Classification (NCBI taxonomy): domain Eukaryota; kingdom Metazoa; phylum Chordata; class Mammalia; order Rodentia; family Cricetidae; genus Peromyscus; species Peromyscus leucopus. Next base: position 13,738,814 of record NC_051068.1, on the reverse strand, counting down.
CTGCTGGTGGCTGTGCATGCCTGTAGTGGCTGCATGGACTGCAAAGCCAGGGGTGAGTAGCTACCTCATAATTTTCATTCCCCAAGTTGGATACCAGGTGAAGCATTTATCTAATTATTCTTTATCAATAGAAAATTGGGAGTCAGATATCAAGGTAAGAACCTGAATGATCAGAGAAGCTGTGGAGAAGCCACTAGTGACTTCCTATCTCTATTTCTGTTCCTTCCTCCAAAAGGGCTGAGATCTTCTCTAAGTCTTTCCTTACTACTTCCTCAGTTCTCCAAAACCTCTATGGTTAATTTTGGTCAACTAGTGGCTAGCCTCACCCTCTGATTGAAAACAAACTTTATTGTCAGAATGCAGTCAAAATGCCACATAACAAGAAGGCAAAGATTTGAACCCAGAAGTCTGGTGTGAGAAGATACTCTCTTAGTCCTACTTGTCTTGAATTACTGTGCTCTTTGGTGTAGTCAAAAATTTGAGACATAGAAGAGATAAAACAGACTTAAGGTTTAAAGTAAAAAGAATGGGAGAATGGCAAGAGAAAGCATCTCTGTCTTAGATAAGCAGCAGTACTACTGCCCATTTGTATTACTTAATGCTTCATTTCTTTAACTTTAAGTGAGAACCATGCCTGACTTTATGCCTACATGAGAAAGTTTTGAAAATAAATGAGCAATGACTAACCCACCAAAATTGAGGTTCCCATGGATCACCATGTAGAAATATGACTAGACAAATGCTATGATTGAATGGAAATAAAGAAACACAGGAATGCCTTTCTATTTAGACTCCCCATGGCTAGTTTATGTTACATTCACCTTATGATGTAGTGTGTATAATTTTTTTTTTGGTCAGATTCAAGACAAAAAAGTGTTCTACATTTTGGATTTGGTTTGATTGCATCCTATAAAGGTTTACAAATTAGATGCTCATAATGCACATGACAATGTGAGAGCTATAAGAAATGGAGCCTAGTATGAAGTAATTAGGTTATGAGGGATGCACCACTCTCTGAAAGTGCTAATTTAAGATCAGGTTTGTCCTAGAAGGATGGATTTTTTTTAAAAAAAAAATTTAATGTTTCATTTATTTATTTTTCTTTTTAAGCTTTTTTTCTTTATTAAAATTTTTTTTATTTATTTCACATACTAACCACAGATCTCCTCTCATCTCTCCTCCCAATCCCCACAAGGCTCCCCCCAGCCCCCAATCCTTTCTCCAAAAAGGTAAGTCCTCCCATGGGGAGTCAGCAGAGCCTGGTACATTCAGTTGAGGCAGGTGCACACCCCTCCCCCCTGCAACAAGGCTGTGCAAGGTGTCCCACCATGGGTAATGAGCTCCAAAAAGAAGAATGGCTTATTTTAAGCTGTGGTTACCTCATGCACTTGGTACTTTCTGCATGTGATCAGTTCTCTTTTGATTTCTCTATGTTGTGACTTAGTCAATATGTCCTTCATCAGAGACCAAATCAAAGTAGATGTGGACTCTCAGACCCTTAGTCTCTGAGACTGTGAACTTGTATAAACTTGTATATACCTCTTGTATACTTAGGTATAAACTCAGGTATTCTGTTACAGCCATAGAAAACTAAAATGATGTGGAAAGGTGTGAGTATAGTTTTAGTTTGCATGTCTCTTTTCAGGGAAGAGCAGTAATAACTTTTATGGCCTCCTCTGTGGATGAAATGAAATAATTATCTTTCACCTTTATTGCTCTGCATTTGTTCCATCTTAAGTTGTAACCAGACATTGTTGCTGTGAAAATTTTCTTTTTTGAAGCAGGAAAAGTTCTCATTCAATAGAGTGCTTACTATGTAAACCCGAGGGCTCAAATTCAAACCCCTAACATTTTTGCAAACATTGGACATGATGGCTCATGTAACCTGAGCACTAGGGTGGAAGAGAGAGATGGGTGATTACCTAGGCATTAATGGCTGGTTAGTTTAGCTAACCAGTGAGTTTCAGATTCAGTGAAAGACCCCCTCTTAAAAAATAAGGTAAAGGATGGGTGAAGTAGACATCTGAAGTAGAACTTTGACTTCTACACAATCTATGTATGGGTGCACATGCACTGCATGCACATCCACATACACACAAACATATGCACCTATGACACACACACACAAATAAAAACTCTCCCTTTCAATTGATTATTTAAGATGTAATGTACACACTATACTCACTGTGTGAGGCAGCTTACAGTTCTATCCTCTGTTATGAGTTCCCAATTATGACCAAAGGTAATAGAGCCAGAGAGTTACTGGCAAGCAAATTAAAGACCTTGATTTTTTCCTCAATTCACAGGAAACAGAGTGGCAGCCCAGAAACCACTCTGAGGCTGCCAACATCCACACAATAACACCAGGCCAAAGATACTGAATGTACAGGCAGAGCTGATCAAGTGAAGGGAAGCCCACAGTACTGGGCAGACACCTTGCAACAGCTCCTGAGGAGATGTTCCTGAAAGCAGAAATCAGAGCAGGAAAGCCATAGTGCAACAGAATAACATTTTTTCCCAGGTATCCTTGCAGATACAGTCCTTCCAACCACAGCAGGATTGGTTATATATACAAGCAAGTTCAAAAAAAAAAGGGGGGGGGAAGAAAATACCAATTTGTGAAAAAGAAAACACTTGGACCACATTGTATTATTAAAAATTATAATAGTGGCCAGGTATAAGGAAAAGGTGAAAGAGAGGGACAGATGTGTGACATGGAGAAATCAGTTCTTTCCTCATCCACAAGTTTTGATTTAGCCACATATAGGCCTGGGAATGTCCACAGACTATCAATTGATGCTGACACTTGGGAGGTTTTATCCAGTTTTGCATAGCAGAGTTGATAAGCTTTAAAGAATCTTCTGGCTGTTTCTATCAATGTTTTTAGAGACCAATATCGCACTATTTGGAAAGCAGATGCCTGGATTTTCAGTAACTCTCCTTGAGAGACCACTGGAAAGGGCACCATGAAGCTGTGAAAACAAGGTGGGGCCTCTGCTCTACAGGGGACTTAGCATAGTTCACATGGAGATGTAGGTGTAGGCAGGATCACCAAAGCCTCAAAGTTCAGGAGCCATATCTAAGGGACATTGGATGGCTATACTGGTGAGAATTTAGGGGGTGATGGGTTATGATTCCTGGAGCTTGACAACAAGAGTTATAAATACAGCCCCTTCTCTGTGGAGGAACACAATTTCATGGGCTCTGGACCATAGCCAACCACAAGACTGTAGTGCTGGCTTAGAACTCAGATGAAAGGATGCTTTCAGATGCTGAATTCTATTCCTATCATTCAACACACAACTTTTGTGTGTGTATTTCTATTATTTAAAGATTTGCTGTTTTCAGAGACAGCTGAATTGAGCTAGTGGGAACTCAGGGACCCTAGATTGATAGCTCGGGTGCCTGCATGAGACCCACCTAGGCCTTCTACATGTGTGTGACAGTTGTGTAGCTCAGTCTGTTTGTGGAACCCCCAGCAGTGGGATTAAGATCTGTCCCTGGTGCATGAGCTGGCTTTTTGGAACCTATTCCCTATGGTGAGATGCCTCATTCAGCCTTGATGCAGTGGGGAGGAATTTGGTCCTGCTTCAACTTGATATGCCATGCTGTGTTGACTCCCATTGGAGGTCTTATCCTTTCTGAGTGGAGTGAGGGATAGAAAGAAGGTGGGGGAGGGAATGGGAGGAGAGGGGGGAGGGGAAACTGTGGTTGGTATGTAAAATAAATTTAAAACATTAATAAAAAATTTGGTGTTTCATTTTTTAATATTTTGATTAAAATACAATTACATCATTTTCTCTTCTTTTCCCCCTCTAGTCCCTCTCCATGTCTTTTCCTTCCAACCCTTCCTGTGCTCCCTAACTTTCAAATTGATAATCTCTTTTCTTTGATTATTATTGTTATATGTATACACAAATATATAAATACAGCCTGCTGAGTCCACTTTTGTTATTTGTGTTTATGCTGTTCCAGGACTGACAACTTTGTATTGAATAACCAAAGCCTCATCCCTGGGAGAAGCTAATTCTCCTCCTTTCAGCAGTCATCACTTGTCTATAGTGTTTTGCTTAGGAGTGGGACCCCAGTGAAATTTTCCCCTTCTGAGTAAGAATGTTTGTTGATATTGTCATTTTTCGAGTCTTATTTATAGCACCATTTATAAGAGAGGCAGTTCCTGGTTTCTAGCTCTTAGAATCCCTCCCACCCTGTTCACGGTTTTCCCTGAGCCATACACGCAGGAGCTATGACACAGAAGTATCTGCTGGGCCTGGACTTTCCACAATCCACTGACCTCTACATTGTGCCCAGTTGTGGTTTTCTACAGTGATCTTTGTTTGCTGCAGAGAGGGAAGCTTCTATATATTATAAAGCTATAGTAATAAAAACAATATTGTACTGCCACAAAAATAGATATCCCCAAACACAAGGACACCAAAGTATATAGTCATCTGATATTTGACAATGAGGAAAAAAACAAACACTGGAGAAAAGACATCTTCAACACATAGTGCTGGGAAAACTGGATAGCCACACATAGAAGAGTTAAATTAGTCCTGTATTTATCACACTCCACAAAAATTAGTTCCAAGTGAGCCATAGACCCCAATTTGATACCTGAAATGCTAAAACTGTTAAAAAAAAACCACAGGGAAGTACCCTACAAGATAGAGGTGTAAGAACAAACTTTTTGAATAGGACTCCATTTGCCCAGGAATTAAGACCCACAATTGGTAAATGGGATATCATAAAATGTAAAAGATTATGTACAGTCAAGAAACAATCATTGGAGTGAAGAAAAATGGGAGACAATCTTTACTAGATACACATAGGACAAGAATGCTATCAAGAAAATATAGAGAACTAAAATATCAAATAGTCAAGTAAATAAATGACTCAATTAAAATGGTCTGGAATCTAAACTGAGAGTTCTAATAGAAGAAATAAAAGCAGCTAAGAAAAATCTCAAAATGTGTTCATCATCCTTAACAATTGTGGAAATACAAATTAAAGGTTTAGTTTTATAAGGTAGAAGCTTCCTTTCAAAGGTGTCCTTAACATACCCTAAGATTCTCACTTTATTTGCTAAAGTGTTTGAATTAATTCTGTTGGATGGAAGACTGGTTAAAGGAAATTACATTTATATATAATACCACTTTTTATGCCTTTTATGACATTATAATAATGTATAATCACAGTGAAGAACCAGAATGTTCTCTATATATGCAGCATAATATTTTTTTAAAAAGATGATCTTGAATTCTCTCTCTTGAAATAATAATTCAATATGTAAAAATTCCAACCTTAAGATCCAAATTAAAGGTGTGTGTCTTCCTTCCTCAAGAGTCTTGACTAGAAGTGAATCCATTCACTTCAAGCCAAGCAAAAAAAATCTCACAGGTTTGTCCTCCATTTCTAGATTGTAGTTCATTTCAGATATCAGCCCTCAAGTGGGCTGGATATACAAATACTTCTCAATTACAACAGGGCTCAATATGAGAAACTCATTGTAGTTGAAAATAGCATCTAGGTATAGGGCTATGGCTCAGGAGTAAAGAGTGTCCTGCTCTTCCTGAGAACCCAAGTTTGGTTCCCAGCACCCACTTTGGATATCTCACAACTACCTGGAACTCTAGTTCCATAGGATCCAGTGACTGGCCTCTATAGGCACTTTGTTCATGTGAACACACAGAGAGACAAAGAGGCACACACATGTACACAGGCACACAGATACAGAGGAGAGAGAGAGAGAGAGAGAGAGAGAGAGAGAGAGAGAGAGAGAGAGATTTAAAAAGAAAATATAGTCCATCATGAATTTAATACACCTAGCAGATGTAACTTGGAAACACAATAGCCCTATGATCAGATGGCTGATTGGAGGTGGAGCATGCTGCATGGTCCAGATTTATGAGACAACCTATGCCCTATATCACTAGGCTGAGAAGAGATGAAAATTCAAGGTACAATTTTTATGAATGCACATTACAGTTGTACCACTGCCATGATGGATATTCTTGGTTGTTAACTTGACTACATCTGAAATGAACTACAATCTAGAAATGGAGGGCACACCTGTGAGATTTTTTTTTTTGCTTGGTTTGAAGTGAATGGATTCACTTCTAGTCAAGACTCTTGAGGAAGGAAGACACACACCTTTAATTTGGATCTTAAGGTTGGAAGGCACACCTTTAATCTGGGCCACACCTTCTCCTGGAAACCTATACAAGGACATGAGAGAAGGACGCTTTTGCTATTTATCTATTTCTCTCACCTTGATAATAAGTCTATTCTGTAGCTGAAGTTTTCCTGAAGTGTCCCAGCCTGCCAGTGGTCAGGACAAATCTCTCTCACTTGCCAGTCCTGCTCAGACCCAAGTAAACACACAGAGACTTATATTACTTATAAACTGTATGGCCATGGCAGGCTTCTTGCTAACTAGTTCTTATATCTTAAATTAACCCATTTTTATTAGTCTATAACTTGCCATGTGGCTTGCGGCTTACCAGTACTTTACATCTTACTTCTCAAGGCCATGGTGGCTGGTAGCATCTCCTGACTCAGCCTTCTACTTCCCAGAATTCTCTTTTTCTCTTTGTCCCACCTATACTTCCTGCCTGGCTACTGGCCAATCGGCGTTTTATTTATCAATCAATCAGAGCAATACATTCACTGCATACAGAAAGACATCCCCAGCACTACTCCTTCATAGGTATTAGATCCTATTTCTTTGGAATTACAGCACCTACTGAAGACCAGCTGAGACATCCAGCTTCACGGACTGAGAAACTTCTGGATTGTTAGAGTTTCTGTTCATAGCTAGCCATTGTTGGATTAGCTGGACCATAGCCTGTAAGCCATTCTAATAAATCCTCTTCACACACACACACACACACACACACACACACACACATATATATATATATATATATATATATATATATAGAGAGAGAGAGAGAGAGAGAGAGAGAGAGACTCATTCTTTAAGTTTGGCTACTCTAGAAAAACCTGACTAACACAACTGAAAAGTAGATAAACCATGTTGGCCCATCACAATCAAAGACTGTATATAAAGTATATAAAAATGACAGGCAGCATCTGTATAGACTATCTCTGTACATATCTAATAGAAAATACGTGTAATGTATTTTAAAGTTCTAGAATTTTTTTTAAGGTAGAGAAAACAATTAGTTGACTCCAGGATTCCTGGGAATTCTGTGATTTGTTAACTTAATATCTGTAGCAACTTTAATAAGGTCTTTCTTTTCAGGTTCTGCAGAGGATACAAACATCTCTGCTTTTAATGCAGAAATTGTGAGCATCTCTACTTATCCCCTGTTACCTAATAAGAGCCAGGTCTATTTCAGACACTTACTATCTCTTCCCAGGAACTCTGGAAAGAACCTCCTAATTAATATTACTGCCTTCTGTGTTTTAGCTCTGCAGTGATTAACTTCCCCCATTTTCCCAAGAAACTGATCTTGCTGAAACAAAACATGGACTGCCATCATCAGACACAAGTTTGTTCGTTGTTCTCACTCTCAGTTTGATCTGAGCTTGGATAGCTTGCCTTGATTTTCAAAACCTCAGAATCCATTTCTTTCATATTGCTCAGCAGCTCGGTCAGAATGCATATCTTCCCTGCAAACATTTCTAACCTCCATGGCACCTCTATTATTTTTAGTTAAGAAAGCCTCATCATTTTTTAAAGACTGATCATAACAAGGGCTTTTACCATGACTGTACTGTGCCCCAGCCCTTTCCCAAACCAGGCAAGAAGAGATGTCTAAACTCTTTCTTCAAACTTCCATGGCAGCTCCATCTTCTGTCTTGCACAACAAATACTGGTACATGTATTTAAACCTCTCCTACATCATATAGTCTCTATAGAGCAAGACCATACCTTGCCATCTTTCTACCTTCCTAGCACCTTGCTAATGGTTGGCATATTGTTGCACCTTAATAAACTCTGTTGCTTGGAAGCTGTATTTAATTTGACTCAGACTTGTCCAAGGGACTATGATTGCCATACATCTTATTGGGAGAAATTGAAGGATTCTAATACTTTCTTTGAATTACTTGTCCTGAAGCACTTGTATTTTTAGGTCATATTTCAGTGTAAAATCTGCTCAGAGTTGATAAAACTGGACAGTGAATGGGAAGAGTGACAGAAAAGGAAATGCTACAAATTGTACTTGTGAATGTGCTGAGCTCAGGAGAAGGAAGCAGTGTCTGCTCCAGAAATATCTACCAGTTGAGACCCAAGAAGTCAAACATACCTAATCCTGCAGATCACATTCTTCCAACAGGAGGTGTTGAAAAGAAAAGGACAGTCTACCATCTGCTTAGCCATCTGTTTCAGAAGACCTATTCCTTATTTAGTGCCATTGGGGTTTTTGTTACTTTACAAAATGATCAGCATCATCAAAGACCCCAAATAAAAGCATATGACAACATCATCTAATAGCTGTCTCAGATGGTGTCAGCTTCTGGTCTTTCCCAAGATATTTTCCTATTGAATTATATCCTTCAAAATACATGCAATGTGGAAAAAACATGATCTGTGAGTCAGTAGCTTTCAGCCTGAACTCTACTTCTAGTTTATGTGTGATAAGTGCCTGTATCTCTCGCCTTAAAACTCCTCACGTGTAAAATGGAAATATATTTACTCCTCAGAATGTAAGCTCTGTATACACAGGACTCTCCATCTCCTTTTGTTCTCGGATGCATTTTAAGTATCAGGAAAATGACTTGGCATGGGGGAAGATGTGATTAAACACTGACCACGGCAGTGCTAAAATGAAGGTGATACATATATCCTTACAACTTTAAGTCTTTTCTGTATAATTTATTGTATACTTGTATATTAGGTAGAATTAAATTATTAAACTTAAATACTTTTAGTTTATCTTAAGCAATAAGATTTTTAAAATATCGTTATGCAAGCACTATTTTTAACACATGTTAAAATGGAATTGTATATTTAGATGTGATCTAAAACAGTTTTGTACAGCCAGTTTGAACATACTAATTAATAATAAACTAAGTGTCACCAAAGTTACTTTAGTGTCACAGTAAGGACAGAAACCAATAAAGCAACTCTCCTTTGGTGTCATCTGGCAAGAGTGGGCCATATTTGAATTCTTTGCTTTGCCCTCCCATGTTGTCCATCCTCCTATCTGTCTGTCATATGAGTTTCAATCTGTGCCTGTATCTGTATATGTTTTGTGTTTCTGTACCCAACAAAGGGCTTTGTTCTCTCTTTTATTGAACATCACAGAAAGAATCACACAGAGAAGGAATGAGAGATACTTTGTAGAAAATATGTAACAGTTTTACAAGGAACTATGAATGACTTCAACCAATTCCAATTGAATCAGATAGCAAACAGTATCACAAATGTTGTAAAAAGCAATATCTATATGTTGCATTCAACATTTAAGATAGATATTCATTCTTTAAGATTGTTTTCAACCCATTTTCTGAAAATTATTATGATGACACACATACAAACACACATGTATTACTTTTGGGTCAGGGCATGGAAGAATATATATGTTTACAGCTATGTATTTGCTTAGGTTATAAGAATTGACTACATGGGAAATCCAACATAAATATGGTTGGTTGGTGTTTTATTCTTTTAAAGGTAGGTTAAACAGTCAGAGTACTCAGTAGGATAGCAGTCTTAAGTAAGCTCACAGGGTATTATTAACTCTGGCCGTGATGTCCAGCAAAAGTTACAGTCTCTTAGGATGGGAGAGATATTTTCATTGTAATGTATCACCATAGTTTTGCCTGTTTCATTCCCTCAGAGAAATGGTACCTGGAAACTTCTGTGCAGAATTATCACTATATGGTCATTCCTTGTGAAATGAAATAGCAAAGAAGTTTCCAATAGTCAACTCACAAGCTTTTAGACTAGAGGAATCTGGATAATTGAGGTTATCAAATAGTCAAAAAAATCAGCCTGCATTGCTTGTTGTCTCAGGGAAGATGAGAGAAAGATTATCATGTCATTGTAGGCGCACAGTGGAAATGAAATCAGAACATAGTGTTATAGTCGAATACACACTCCATACCTGTGAACTTGGGTTGTAAGAACAGACACACATTTCTTTATCATGGAGTTTAGGCCTTGAGCCTCCATTCCAGTTACTGTTGGAGAATGCAATCTCATCACTAAAATGTTGGCGTAGATCTTGGTGAAATTTGTCTCCTCCTTTTTCCTCCTCCCTCTTTCCTTCTCTCTTAAGGGAATTTAAGTTCCACTCAGGGCAGGATGGATGAGGCTGAGATGGGTTATACCTGGTTGGTTCAAGCTTGCACTGCCTTCAAAGTGCTTCTGAGCAGTTTTGTCCTTTCTACCATTCCGGCATTCTCCATATCCACTGTCCAGTAGTATACCAGACTCGCTGGTGTGCATAGCCACCACCCTGTTTGTTGACAATGTCCTTTCAGCAAAGCCACACAGTTTAGCCTGGTTAGCTGGTTCTCCCAGATATTTGGTATCATCATTTCAGGGGAATGGGGTGTAGCAGACCTGGTCTGTGGAGGGTCCTCAGGGTTTTTTCTAGATGTCTACCATGTCTTAGGCAGCTAGATGCCTTCTCTCATTTTCTTGTGCTCTTCCCTGGAGAGTCAGAGTTCTTTTGCTTTGTGATTACCTAGGTTGGTTTAGAATTTCTGTTCTATTTTTGCCCACATAACTGGGGCCTCGTGTCTGTACTCAGAGACCCTCCCAATTATTCTCTAGAGAACCTTGCCTTTTAAAGCCATTAAAATATTTTCACATGGGTGATGAATACATGCTTGGTCACCATTATACATCGTTCCTTCATGGTATGTTCATGGTGTGCATTGTGTGACAGGAGGGTCTGGCTGTTAGACTGCTGGGTCTGTTAGAGACTTGGGTTTACCTTGGAAAGCTCTGTCTTTCAAACTTATTAACTTTGTCATGGTCTTTCTGGAAGGGAACAGCTGAACCCTGAAAATGCCCTATCCTAAGGCATTATTTTTGGTCACATGTGTCTGGATGAGTGGAGAACCGATCAAATGCAGGCCAGGGAAGGAGGGTGGGCCTGTAAGCTGGCATTATTCAAACATGGTATATAAACTCATAGTGTCCCTATGTGTGAACATCTATCTTGTGTCTATGCACCTTAACTTAGCTTAATTTTATTGGCAAAAGTCAGTATAATCCCTATTCTTTTTAGTTCTTAATGTTTAGCTCTTTTAATGAATTTGCTTGTTCTCTTTGCTGGATCTTCATATTGTATGAAAATCTTAGTTACAATGATTTTTAGTTTTAATGAAGGAGTCTTTTCTTATAAATGCCTCTATTTTTCTTCATAAATCTATTAGGGTGGTATTGTTCACAAAGACAAGGAAATTAAGGCTCATAGAAGTTTATTTAAAACAAAAGGCTATTATAAAATTATACCTACATATAATTATTCCTTGCAACATCAATGACACAACACTTTACTTCATTATTTATAAATTATTTATCTAAGTGAGACATGTGCATAGTTTGAAAAATTAAGTTGTAGAAAGAGTTCTCTGGCCCACCATGTCAGAGGAAGATGAGCAGAGTGCTTTTATCTGGATTTTCCTCCATATTCCTAAAAGACATTATGCAGTGGGCACAGTGGGTGCACACTTCTTTAATCTCAGTACTTGGGAGGCAGAGGCAGGCAGATCTCTGTGAGTTCCAGGGCAGCCAGGGTTATTACACAGAGAAACCCTGTCTTAAAAAGAAAAGAAAAGAAGGAAGGAAGGAAGGAAGGAAGGAAGGAAGGAAGGAAGGAAGGAAGGAAGGAAGAAAAAGACGATATGCCTACACCCCTATTTCTTGATCTAGGGATACTGAGCAGTGTCTATTGACTTACTGCTGAATAGTTGAAGTTTTTTGTCATGGCAATAGTACCATATGCCCATTTTGATATACTTACTGGTTTTTGCTATGTGCTACTTAGTTAAATGGCAAATACCACTGAAGTGAATAACATAATATTACATGTTTACTTTCACATATGACCTCTGTAGTCTCAGAGTTGATGGTTGTCATGATGTTTTTAGCATTAATGTGCCAGTCCATGAATCAAAGGAAATTTTGATATGAAAGAATTTTTAGAAATTGAGTTTTAAGTTATTTGGTTTCTTAAAGATGTCAGTTACAAAGCTTTGTCTAGACAGTATTTGACATACTTTATTATCTTTTAAAGTCAAACATTTCTTAATAAAACATTCTATACTTTTAATATACAATTTGTCAAATTCCCTTAAGCATTGAAACTTCACAATTTTAACAGATTTGTCACTTTACTCTTCAAATGTCCAAGGGGGCATATTTATAGCCATAATTCACAAAACATTTAAAATTATTTAGCAATTCTTAAATCAATAAATTAAACTTACAGATACAGCAAAATATCACCTGAACATATGACTATTTACAAAATCACAAAAATCTCCTATAACCAACAGTTTAAAATGACAGCTGTAGATGTAACCAACCGTCTTATTAAATAAGAAACACAGAACCAATGTAAAAGAGAAAGCCAAGAGGTCAGAGCTAAGAGCTAAAATCTCACCCTTCCTCCTGCGGTGGTCCTAGCTCTCCGAAAGAGACCTACTTCCTGTGTGTATATCTTTAAATAATCTTTCTGTTCTGCCTTCTCATTGGTTGTAAACCCAAACACGTGACTGCCTCATCACTGCCTGTAAGTACAGCCCTCTAGGTCTTAAAGGCATATGTCTCTAATGCTGGCTGTATCCCTGAACACACAGAGATCTACGGGATTAAAGGCATGTGCCACCACACTCTTTCTATGGCTCTAATAGCTCTGACCCCCGGGCAACTTTATTTATTAACATACAATTAAAATCACATTTCAGTACAAATAGAATGCCACCATAGACAGCTCATGCTGGAGAGAATGTGGAACAAGGGAAACACTCCTCTATTGTTGGTGGGAGTGCAAACTTGTACAACCACTTTGGAAATCAATATGGCAGCTTCTCAGAAAACTGGGAATCAATTTACCTCAAGACCCAGCTATACTGCTCTTGGTCATATACCCAAAGGATGCTCAGTCATACTACAAGGACACTTGTTCAACTATGTTCACAGCAGTTTTATTTATAATAGCCAGAATCTGGAAGCAACCTATATGACCTTCAACCAAAGAATGGGTAAAAAAAAATATGGTACATTTACACAATAGACTGTTCCTCAGCTATTAAAAATGTTGACATCATGAAATTCATAGGCAAATGGATGGAACTAGAAAAAAATCATCCTGAGTGAGGTAACCCAGACCCAGAAAGACAAATATGATATGTATTCACTTATAAGTGGATATTAACTGTAAAGTAAAGGATAGCCTTGGTACAATCCACAGACCCAGAGAGGCTAGGTAACAAGGAGGGCTCAAGGGGAGTGCTCATATCTCCATAGGAAGAGGAAATAGAAGAGATTCCTTCATGGATTGAGAATAGGTGAGGTTGGGAACATGAGGGATCAGGTTGGGGGGGGTGGAAGATGAGAATACTGAAAGAGACAACTGGGAAGGGGAGGACATTCAGGGTCAGGTAGAAACTTGGTGCAAGGGAAACTCCCAGGAATCATCAAGGATGATCCTAGCTAAGACTCCTAGCAATAGGGCAAATGGAGCCTAAACTGGCCATCTCCTGTTACCAGGCAAGACTTCCAGTGGAGGGATTGGGATACCAACCCAGCCATGTAAACTTTGACCTACAGTCTGTCTTATCTATGGGATGTGCTGGGGTAAGGGTGGCAGGCACAGAGATAGTAGGAGTGGCCAACCAATGACTGGTCCAGCCTGAGACCCATGCCAGGAGAGTGAGCCCACCCTTGACACTGCCTTCATGACTGGAGAAAAAAATGTCAGTATGATGATGCCTAACGATAATCTGCAATACTCATAGGTTGGTGCCTAGCATGATTGGCATCAGAGAGGCTTCATCCAGCAACTGGTGGAAACAGATGCAGACCCACAGGCAAACACTAGGTTGAACTTGGGGAATCCTGCTGAAAAGTGGGAAGAAGGATTGTATGAGTGAGAGGGGTCAAGGACACCACAAGAAAACTCACAGAACCAACTAACTTGAGATCACAGGGGCTTACAGAGACTGAACTGACAGTCAGGGAGCTTGCATGGGACTGACCTAAGCTCTCTGGATATATATGTGACAGCTGTGTAGCTTGGTCTTCTTGTGAGACTCCTAACAGTGGGAGCAGGGGCTATCTCTGACTCTTATGCTGCCTTTTGGGACCATATTGCTCATACTGGATTGCCTTGTCCAGCCTTAATACAAGGGGAGGTGCTTAGTCTTACTGCAACTTGATATGCCATGTTTTGTTGATATCCATAGGAGGCCTTCTAGTCAGAAACGGAAGAGGAATGGATGGTGGGGGGGGGCAAAGGATAGTGGGGGGACACTGGGAGGAGAGAAGGGAGGGAAAACTGTAGTAGGGATATAAAATATATAAATACATTTTTTAAAAAAGAGTAAGATTTAATGTCAGATTTTCTTAACCATTTCAAAGGATTTAAATAACAAACAAGCAGATTATAGTAAAATAAATAAAAATATCAATACTAAGAGTATGTCACATTCTAAGCCTTTGTAATTAGTTCTGAAGCTTCCCATAGTTCTAAAGTCACTTATCCCAATTAAAAGGTTAAAAATGGATATTTTAATGTTTGTTTAGAGGCCAGACACTCTTGGTGAGATATAGAGATCTGAGGACTGTAACCTCCCAGATTGCCCCAGATTATGTGACTCCACCTAAATCATTATTGTGCACCCCACAGTCGTTCCCAGAGCCACTGCCCCTGGGATCTAGTTTATACTCCATGAGGTTGACTTGAAAATCATCACCCTGCTCTTCAGCGCCTTGTTCTTTAGTGCCTTTTTTAGGTCCCACCTTTGGATTTGCATAGATGGAAAGATGACCTTTGGGCTGCATGCCACCAGGTATAGAGGCTAATTTTCTTCATTCTTTGATTGGGCTCGAGTTATATTCTTACTCTGATTAGAGTTTGCATCTTGACTTTTTTCTTTTTTTAAAAAGCTGTGTTGTATTTTAATTTTGGTTGTCCTTTGGCTACAACTTTAGAGTAATTTTACTGACAACTATTTTCAATGTGACTTTTAGTTTTTAAGTGTTTCACAGGATCTTTGAAGTCTATTAATAACTTTTCAAATGATCGGATATGATGCTCAACATGGTCTGTCCTTTTTCCTCTTCAACCCTGAAGCCTTCTCTCATGGAGACCATCAGACTTCATTTTCTGTTCTCAATTATTATGTTTTCATTTTCTGAACTTCATTTTATGGAAAGTTGCTATTTCCCTTTTTGTTTGTTTTTTCTTTACTGCATTTCTGTTTTTTAATTTTTAAACTTTATTTTTCCCTTTTCATTAAACAGATTCTTTTCTCATACAATATAATCTGAATACAGTTTCCCCTCCCTCTGCTCCTCCAAGCTCCTCCCCACCTCCTCTCCCATCCTGATCCACTCCCTTTATGTCTCTAATTTAAAAAGAACAGGCTTTTAACAGATAACAACAAAATATAAAATATAATACAATAAAATGAAAGCTATCAGAATGAAGTTGGACAAGACAAGCCAACAGAAAAATATAAGAGCCCAAGAGAAGGCACAAGAATTTGAGCCCATTCATTTACACATTCAGGAATGCCATAAAAGTATTAAATGGAAAGCTATAATATATATATACAGAGGACCTGATGCAGACCCATGTAAGCCCTGTAATTGCTACTTCAGTCCCTGTGAGTTCATATGAGCTTTGCTAAATCAGTTGATTTAGAGGGCCTTGTTCTTCTGGTGTCCTTCTCCATCCCCTGTCTCCTCTATTCTCCTGCCTCCTCTTTCATGGGGTTCCCCGAACTTAGAGTGGAGAGATTTAATGGAGACATTTCATTTAGAGCTGAGTGTTCCGAGGTTTCTCTCTGTGTGTGGTGTCTGCTGTAGATCTGTGTGTTTGTTCACATTTTCTACAGGAGGAAGCCTTTCTGATGATGGCTGAATAAAGCACCAATCTATGAGTATAGCAGAATATCATTAGGAGTCATTTTATCTTATCATTTTTGACCACTAGTATTTGGTTTTACCCCAGGTTTCTGGGCTATCTAGACTCTTGTTCTTGATCATCCAAGCAGTGTCAGGGATGGGTTACATCTCGTGGAGTGGGCCTTCAGTCAAATCAAATGCCAATTGGTTATTCCCACAAGGTTTGTGCCATCACTGCCCTAGCATGTTTTGTGGCAGGACAGATTGCAGAACAAAGGTTTTGTGGTTGGGTTGGTGTCTACTTTTCTCTTTTGGCAGCCTGCAGAGTACCTTTCCATGTCATAAACACTAGAACATGGTGTGTGTGGGGTGATGTTTTATGTAGGCACCAGCTCAATTTCTTCATGTTCCATGAGTTGTATGGGTGTTGTCTTCAGCAGTGGAGCCTTGCTGTCAGTTTGTAGAGAACAACCTATTGTCTTGGTAGGAAGTTGCCATTTCCATTGCCTCCATTCCTGGTCTGTGTACATGTGTAGGGACATGTTAGTGTATGTGTGGTGGGGCCATCGGTTTACTTTTATTATAAGTACCTGCACTCCAACTTTTTGTCTTCATTTAGTTGATTGTTACTCTTCTGTTGACTTTTGTTTTCCCAGTGCTTTCCCTGCCAGTGTTAATTACTGAACCTATCACCTCCAACCTGGTAGGCGAGTGCTCTACCACTGCTCTGTAGCCAGCCCTGCCTTCTTTGGTTTCCATCAAGATCATTTTAGTGGAATTGATACTGTATTTAAATGGAAGTTCCTACTTTCTTCTGAATTTCTTGTTTTTGCTATTCCTTATGTCTTTTCCAACAAACCAGAGCAGTGGCAGCAAAGCAGCAGATAAGTATTAATACTCAGTTTACAAAAATAAGAACTTATGCACAAGGTCCTCAGTATTCCTATAACCTATTGTAGGAAATCATTTAGTTTCTTTTACAGAAGTATAATATTTAGTTGTAAGTCCAAAAAGAAGGATTTTGCAAAGTTTTATCAACAGGCTATTGTCTTTTGGCTGCTTTTTGATGAATACAATGGAGGGCCATTAAATGTCTTGGATCTCTGTCAATAGTGAGAGGCAGGGATGTTCACAGCCAATCCTGCTACATGACTGAAAGTTGACTGTGCCTCAGTATGAAGCCCATCACCTTCCTAGTAAGCTTCTTTATTAGGTCATAAAGTGTGGCAGTGGCTATCCTCAAGGTTACCATGCTCTCTCTATAAAGAGAACATTATCACTTTTCTAAACTGGGGTGGAACCTGCCCAATGTGCAGCATCTAGAGGTATCTGGTGAGTTCTAGGTGTGCATATAGCCACACTATAGTTGGAATTTTCTCCAGTCCTGCCTGGGCCCGCAGCCACTCAGACCCAAATAAACACATAGAGGCTTATATTAATTAAAACTGTATGGTTTATGGCTCAGGCTACTTGCTGTCTAGTTCTTATATCTTAAATTAACCCATTTCTATTAATCTATAAGTTGCCATGTGGCTTGTGGCTTACCAGTACTTTTACATCTTGCTTCCTCTGTGTCTGGCTGGTGATTCCTGACTCAGCCTTCCTGTTCCCAGAATTCTCTTCTCTGCTTGTCCTGCCTATACTTCCTGCCTGGCTACTGACCAATCAACATTTTATTTATTAACCAATCAGAGCAACACATCACAGCATACAGAGCAATATCCACAGCACTAATGTGGTGATATATTGTGTCCCCCAATATATTGTGTATCCTAATAAACTTATTTGTGATCAGAGGACAGAACAGCCACTAGATATAGAGGCCAGAAAATGATGGCACACACACCTTTAATCCTAGCATTCTGGAGGCAGAGATCCATCTGGATCTCTGTGAGTTCAAAGCCACACTGGAAACAGCAAGGCATGGTGACATACGCCTTTAATCCCAGGAAGTGATGGCAAGAAGCATATAAGGCGTGGGGACCAGGAACTAGAGCCTGGTTAATCTTTTAGGCTTTTAGCAGAAGTTCAGTTGAGATTCATTCCAGATGAGGACTCAGAGGCTTCCAGTTTGAGGAAAGAGGATAGGCTGAGAAGTTGGCAAGGTGAGGTGAGGTAGCTGTGGCCTGTTCTGTCTCTCTGATCTTTCAGCATTCACCCTAATACCTGGCTCCAGGTTATTTTTTTTATTAGTAAGACCTTTTAAGATTCATGCTACACCACACTGTTGTAATCTTTTATGATCTAATCACCTCCCAGGGAGCTACCTTCTAATACCATCATATGAGGAGAAATATTTCATCATGTGAGTTTTGGGGGGATATACTGAGTCCATACTAGGGATAATAGACTGCAACTTAGAGAGAAAATTGAGGAGCAGTTTTGGGGGATACCAGAATATGGTAGACTTATAAGATTAGTATTTAGGAGTGCCCTTTTAATAATCAGACTTTACCAGTTGAATGTGAAGGGAAGTATATTCAATCAGAAAGTCAATATGACTGGTATTCAACATTTGGGGCTCCATATCAATCAGACTGGGTAATGAAAATGTGGTACTTCTACACAGTGGTATATCATCCAGCTGTTAAGAACAGGAAATTATCAGGTAAGTGGATGGTGCTGGAAGCAGTCATTCTGGGGTAACCCAAGCCCAGAAAGAAAATTGTCGAATGTTTTCTCTGGTTTGTGAATGTTAGCTTTGAATCTTCAGATATGTATTCATTTTTTAATATAAAAAAATTAAATGATTGCCACAAATTTTCAGATAGTCTTAAACTTTGTTTCAATGTTGCTTTCTGGTAACTTCATGTGATATACTGATTACACTGGCAATAATTGAATTTTAACGGAAATTCTGAATGTTTTCCGTACTTTCTATGACATAGTATCTTATAGGCTCTTCTTGACTTCCTAGCAGTCTAATCCACTGCAGCATACAAGACCTGTTGTCACGTAGAAACAAGAGCAGGACTTCGCGTACAGCTCATAGCTCATTCTCCAGAGGGCAGTGATTAAAAGAAGTTATATACTTCATTTCAGCATTTTCAACACTTGAACAAGCCATGTAAACACACACTTAGATAAAACACAACACACAGAAGAGAATATGAATATAGAACTGAGACTAATAAGCAGTTGTTGATAACGTAGAAACATAATTCCTAAATGATTAGAATATTATGTAATTTTAACCGTTCGATTAAATTTATTTTAAAATTTACTATATGTGTACTGTATTTACACTATTTTATCCTTCCTCCTCCTCTCTCTATACCTTCCATATCCCACCCCCACTCAAATTCATGGTCTGCTTTATTATTTTTATTGTTTCATATATGTCAATAAATATACATATATAGCACAGTTAGTCCATTTAGTGTTGATCTTATGCATATGTTTGTAGGGCTGACCATCTGGTATTGGGGGCTTGTCCTTGGGGAAGGCTAATTCTCCATCTCTCAGTAGTTGTCAATTGCCTGTGGTTCTTCATCTAGGGCTGGAGCCCATGAGCATTCCTCCCTCCCCATTGGCATGCCAACTGGTGTCATTCTTCAGGATTTTTAAAAATATATTTTAAAAAGATAGTCACATGTTGCCAAGGGTATCCCCAAACTCCTGGGCTCTAGTGTTCCTTCTGTCTCCACCTCCTATGATTTAGTGGTGTGTTGTTCACTAGAAATATGAAACAAAAAATTTAAAGAAGAATCAGTGGCCCAAACTAATTATTGGCGCTGTAGTTTTTCTCGCACGTTAGCAGTTACAGCAAAGACCTACTACCAGTCTTGGTCTCTTTTGTTGACACCAACTGCTCCTTCATTTTTCAGTCACCTCTTTGGTTGACATATATTGCTTCTGCAAATACAAAAGTCAATTGTGCTGTAAAATTGTGTTAGTGGTTGATGTTCACTCTTCAGAAAAAGCCACCTCTCTGAGACACATTTCAAACATGCATGGGCATCTGCTTTCAACCTTGAAGATGCACCAAGGAGAGGTCCATCACTAAAACTGTCTTAGAGGCTGGGGCAATGGCTTAGTCGATAAAGTGCTTGCTTTGCAAGCATGAGAAGTTTGATCCATGGACATACATTGAAAAAGAAATGAAATATGAGTAGCTATTATGAAGTAGCCATCCCATAGACCTGTTCATTTGGCTGGCATTTGACAGTGTGTGAAACTTTAAAGTTTAGTTTAGTTTCCTCATGGTTTGTATTTACCACAGAAGAGCTAGTTGTTAAATTATTATTCCCATCCCTTCTGTCCATATGCCTGTCTTCTGGCAGAGTTTGAGAACACTGTTTTCTTTAAATATTTATTAAATTGTAATTTTAATTAAACAAAAGGAGAGGTATAGAGATCATAAGAAAAGAATATTTATCCTAATAGATAAGAACATACATGTAAATCAGGTTTTATCTAATGTAACTTCTGAATTCCCAAAGGAGCCATTAGTCATGATGGTATTGAACAAGTACAGAATTAAAACAAAAGAAGGGAAAATAGGTATTTAACATGCTATGATTATCTTACTGCTGAATTAAAATCTTTTTCCAGGTAACAAGATATCCATAAATAACTCTGGCATTGCCTAGGGTGCTTATTCTTGCTCAACTTTCCTTCTGCAAAGCTAACTTGGGAAGCTTTCTGATGCAAGAAGCATGTAAGCTTTGAAAGTGAGTGTAACTCATCCTCTAAAATCAACCCTGCTATAAGCAACCTTAACTGCTCTTCCCACTCGCTACATTTGATTGAGGATTTTCCACAGTTACAAAATGGAGATTTAAAAAGCCAGATGCTTGTCTTTCAAAAGCAAATGTCTACAGCTACTGATTTACTAGTGTTGAAAGTGATCAACTGGGCTCAACTGAAGGTCACATTAGGCACCGGAACTCCAGGGAGGCCACCTGTCCACCAACCTCCCCCACTCTCTCAGTGCCCCCCATCCCTAATCTCCCCACCCCTCCTCATTGCCATACCCAGGCCCCAACTTTGGTTGGGGCTCTCTCTTCAACCAGAGGCCACAATGGCCAGAAAACACCCATCCAACAAAGTCAAACTCAGAAATTGGCACCTAGACCTATAATCACCCCCCCAAACCAGATGCCTCGATGTCAGTGTTAAAAACACAATCAACAAAAGCCAAGGCAAAAATGTCACCACCAGAACCCAGCTATCCTACAACAACAGGCCCTGAATATTCCAACACAGCTGAAACACAAAAAACCCACCTTAAACCAACTTTATGAAGATGATAGAGGTCCTTAAAGAGGAAATAAATAAATTACTTAAATAAATAGAGGAAAAGACAAATGAAAAATAGGAGGAAATAAAAAATTCCTTTAAAAAAGCCAAGAAAAACAAATAAACAGTTGACGGAAAGGAACTCTTGAATACCTGCAAATGGAAATAGAAGCAATAAGGTAAAAAAGAAAATGTGGGGATTCTAGAAATGAAAAATCTAGGTAAGAGAACAGGAACTACAGACACAAGTATCACCAAGAGAATACAAGAGATGGAAGAAAGAGTCTCAGGTGTTGAAGATAGGATAGAAGAAATAGATACAGCAGTCAAAGAGAATGTTAAATCTAAAAAAATCCCCGACACAAAACATTCAGGAAATATGGGACACTATGAAAAGACTAAACTTAAGAATAACAGGAATAGAAGGAGAAGAATCACAGATCAATGTCCCAGAAAACATTTTCAAAAAAATCATAGAAGATACTTTTCCTAACCTAAAAAAGAAGATGCCTATCAAGGTACAAGAAGCATATAAAATACCAAATAGATTCATCAGAAAAGAAAGTCAAGAGCACTTGCTCAGCTATGTTCATATCAACATTGTTTGTAATAGCCAAAACCTGGAAACAACCTAGATGCCCTTCAACTGAAGAATGGATAAATAAATTGTGGCACATATACACAATGAAATACTACTCAGCAGAGAAAAACAATGAGATCATGAGGTTTGCAGGCAAATGGATGGATCTAGAAAAAATCATCCTGAGTGAGGTAACCCAGACTCAGAAAGACAAATATGGTATGTACTCACTCATAGGAGGATACTAGATGTGGAACAAGGATGACTAGACTGCTACTCACATCACCAGTGAGGCTACCTGGAAAAGGGGACCCCAAAAAAGACACCAGGATCACCCAATGATGGAGAAATGGCTGAGATCTTTATGAACAACCTGGACATGAGTGAGAGCAATGAAGGGTGAGGGTCGAGGGAAAGAAAGTGGGAGATCCCAGCTGGATCAAGAACAGAGAGGGAGAACAAGGAATAGGAGACCATGGTAAATGAAGACCACATGAGAAAAGGAAGAAACAAAGTGCTAAAGAGGCCCACAGAAATCCACAAAGATTCCCCCAAAAGACTGCTGGCAATGGTCAAGAGACAGCTGGGACTGACCTACTCTGGTGATGGGATGGCCAAACACCCTAATAGTTGTGCCAAAAACCCCATCCAAGGACTGAAGAATCTGGATGCAGAGATCCACGGCTAGGCCCCTGGTGGAGTGCTGGGAGTCTAATTAATGAGAAAGAGGAGGGTTTATATGAACGAGAATTGTTGAAACCAAGGTTGGATAAAGCACAGGGACAAATAGCCAAATGAATGGAAACACATGAACTATGAACCAAAGTCTGAGGGGCCCCCAACTGGATCAGGCCCTCTGAATAGGTGAGACAGTTGATTGGCTTGATCTGTTTGGGAGGCATCTAGGCAGTGGTACCAGATCCTGGGTTCACTGCATGAGTTAGCTGTTTGAAACCTGGGACTTATGCAGGGACGCTTGGCTCAATCTGGGAGGAGGGGACTGGACCTGCCTGGACTGAGTCTACCAGGTCGATCTCAGTCCTCGGGGGAGGCTTTGCTCTGGAGGAGGTGGGAATGGGGGGGGGGCGGGGGGGGGAGGAGAGGGGGGCAGGAAGGGGGAGAACAAGGGAATCTGTGGCTGTTATGTAGAACTGAATGGTATTGTAAAATAAAATTAAATTAAATTAAAAAAAAAAGAAAGTTCCCCAGCCACATAATAACAAAAAATACTAAACATACAAAACAAAGAAAGAATATTAAAAGCTGCAAGGGAAAAGGAATAAGCAACATACAAAGGCAGACCTATTAGAATTACACTTGACTTCCCAATGGAGACTCTGAAAGCTAGAAGATTCTGGACAGATTTGCTGTAGACTCTAAGACCACAGATGCCAGCCCATACCCAGCAAAACTTTCAATCACCATAGATGGAGAAAATAAGATATTCCATGATAAAACCAACTTTAAACAATATCTATTTACAAATCCAGCCATATAAGAAGGTACAAGAAGGAAAACTCCAGCCCAAGGAGATTGACAACCATGAAAACAAAGGAAATAAAGAATCTTACACCAGCAAAACCAAAAGAAGAGAAACACACACACACACACACACACACACACACACACACCACCACCACCACCACCACCACCACCACCAATAACAAAAACAACCCCCCCCCAGGAATTAGCAATCATTTGTCATTGATCTCTGTCTTAGTTGGGGTTTCCATTGCTCTAACGAGACACCATGACCATGACAACTTTTTAAAAATTTTATTTTATTTAATTTTTTCATTTATTTTAAGTACAGATCACAGTTTTCCCTCCCTCCTCTCCTCCCTATTCTCTCCCACCCACTACCATCTAGCCCCCTTCCCATCCATTCCTCCCCCATCTCCATTCAGAAAGGAGCAGGCCTCCCATGGGCTTGAACAAAGCATAGCACATCAAGTTGAGGTGGGACAGAGCTCCTCCTCCTGCATAAAGGCAGAGTGAGGTAATCCTGCAACACCTACTCCAGCAAGGCCACACCTCCTAATAGTGTCACTCCCTGTGAGCCTATGTGGGCCATTTTTTATTAAGAAAATATTTTATTCATTTTACATACCAGTCAAAGATCTCCCTCTTCCCTCTTCCTATCCCTCCAACCTTCCCCTCCCAACCCACCTCCTCATTCTCTCCTATAAGAAAGTAAGGCCTCCTATGGGTAGGTAAATTTAGTAGAGGCAGGTCCAAGCCCCTCCCCCTGCTATAAGGCTGTGCGAGGTGTCCCATCATAGGTAGTGGACTCCAAAAAGTCTGCTCATGCACCCAGGATGGATTCTGATTCTACTGCCAGGAGGCCATGGGGGACATTTTTATTCAAACTACCACAATATCTCTCAATATCAATGGTCTCAGTTCCCAAAAAAAGATATAGACTAACAAAATGGATACAAAACAGGATCTATCCTTTGACTGCATGCAAGAACAATACCTCAACATCAAAGATGAACATTACCTCAGGGTAAAGGGTTGGAAAAAGATTTTCCAAGAAAAGGCATCTAATAAGCAAGTCTTTATAGCCATTTTAATATCTAACAAAATAAACTTCAAACCAAAATTAATCAAAAGAGACAGAGAAAGGACATCGTGTACTTATCAAAGGAGAAAAATCCACCAAGATGATGTCTCAATTCTTAACATCTATGCCCCAAACACAAGGATACTCACATTTCAGCCCCAGTTTAACTATTTCCTGCCATCAACTCCCCTTGGATGTG
This sequence comes from Peromyscus leucopus, assembly GCF_004664715.2. Lineage (NCBI taxonomy): Eukaryota > Metazoa > Chordata > Mammalia > Rodentia > Cricetidae > Peromyscus > Peromyscus leucopus. Next base: position 13,714,165 of record NC_051068.1, on the reverse strand, counting down.
CTTACTTCTTTTTGTTCTAGAGCTTTTGGGTGTGCTATTGAGCTGCTAGTATGAGATCTTGCAGCTGAAGTTTTCCTGTGTCCCACCTGGCCCATGGTCAGGACAAATCTCTCTCACCCACCAGTCCTGCAGCTGTTTGGATGCAAGTAAACACACAGAGGCTTATATTAATTAAAACTGCTCAGCCATTAGAAATAATAGGATAAAGGAGTAGAGTATCCAGTCTACTCTGAAAAGAAACAAGGGGAGGATATAGATATGATAAGATAAAAAGGTAGATTATTGAATCTGCTTTTAAAAGGCAACTACTAGTTTTAAATATTTTGCATTGGATTAGATTTTTGTATGTTGTATACAAATTATGCATATTGATACAAATTTGAGATTGATTTTGTTATAAAATACTGTACATATATTTCTAATTTTGTTCAAGATATTGTACCTATATTGTTCATTTAACAATGTAATGCAAATTGCTAATCCTTGAAAGTTATTATTGCCAACTAATTAGGATATAAAGAAAGTTAGGCCGGGTGGTGGTGGTGGCGGTGGCGGCGGCGGCGGCGGTGGCACACGCCTTTAATCCCAGCACTCGGGAGGCAGAGCCAGGTGGATCTTTGTGAGTTTGAGGCCAGCCTGGGCTACCAAGTGAGCTCCAGGAAAGGCGCAAAGCTACACAGAGAAACCCTGTCTCGAAAACCAAAAAAAAAAAAAAAAAAAAAGTTAGTAGTTAGTCATTACAATAAAACTTGTAGTTATGTTTTACATATGTAAAACATATGTAGGTATGTTTTTAAGATCAAACAGAGATATATCTTAGATATACAGGTCATCTTCAAACACTTCAGAGATCTACAGAATATGGTATTTAAGATATTTTAGTAACATATTTTTTTCTTTTTTTATGATTATGAGATATGTCTGCTCCTGGCAGCACCAATCTACTTCAGGGAAGATGATGGGCATCAAAGAAACTCCTTATGGAATTGATCTTCATTGTGGCAAAAGTTAGCCACTGGGCAAGGAAGTGCCCTTGCCTCCACTGCTGACAGTATGCTGTTCAATATGGACAAGCAGGACACAAAAGGAAGAACTGCTGAACCTTGCCAAGACAAGGAAGGGAGGCCATTCAGAAAATTCTGCTTCACAGATAAGTCTATCAGATATACTAGGCCTATAGGCCAAAGATGGATACCCCAATGTTGCAGAGAAAGCTTGGGTAACTATCTAGGCAGCCAGTTGTTTCTGTCATTTCTCATATTTTTTTGGAGTCACTTGTTTGCACTTCCTCCTTACTCAGTTAATATTATTTCCTTTCAGGTCTCTGAAGGAGTTGAAGACTAGATAGTTACAGTTTTCCTTGTTATTCACTGAAGAGGTACAAAGTACATAACATTGAAAGACATCAAAAGATATTTTTGGTTGGTAATACAAGTTAGGATAGAACATGAAATAGATATAATTTGGACTCATAAAAATAGGGTAAGTAATGGAGTTTTTGTCTGAATTTGTCAGATGTTAATGGACTAGACATTGTTAATGTAATTCTTGACTGTATATATTATATATAACTTATTGTATATAGTTTTCTTATATTAGTTATAACCTTCTTTTATTATTTTAGACTAAAAAGGGGAAATGTGATATATTGTGTACCCTATTAAGCTTATCTGGGTATCAGAGGACAAAGCCAACCACTATATTAAACACAGAGGTCAGGCAGTGATAGCACACACCTTTAATCCTAGCATTTAGGAGGCAGAAATGCATCTGAATCTCTGTGAGTTCAAGGCCACACTGGGAACAGAGCCAGGTGTGGTTGCACATGCCTTTAATCCCAGCACTAGGAAGGAAGTAAGATGGCAGGGCAGAGAAAGGCATGAGTAAATAGGAAGTCTCTCTCTTGAGGCTGAAGATTTTGTAGAGATAAGAACGTGGCTGGCTTGTTCTGTTTCTCTGATCTTTCAGCTTTCATCCCAATATGTGGCTCTGGGTTTTTGTTTTTTTTTATTATAAGACTTTTTAAGATTCATGTTACACCTGTACTCCATAAAACTGGAAAATTTAAAAGAAATGGTTAATTTTTTTTCTAGATATATACCACTTACCAAAGTTAAACCAAGATCAAATAAATTATTTAAATAGAACTATAATCCCTCAGGAAATAGAAGCAAGCTGTCTTTAAAAGTCTTCCAACAACAATAACAACAAAAAGCCAGACCATTTTAGTGCATCCTGATACACAAACCACATAAAGATTCACGAAGAAAAATATAGGCCAAATTTCCTTTATGAACATAGATGCTAAAATACTCAATAAAATACTTACAAACAAAGAATAGATAAAAAGAAAAAAAGTCAGTTACTTGGAGACAAGATGAAGGGAACTGGGACTGACAATATCCAAGCAGATGGACAAGGGACATTAGAGGATTGAGGATTAGGACTCCATTACATACTGATTTGAGCATCACTATAGATCGTCACTGCTGCTGGAGGGGTAAGAATGGGAGGGTGTTTATCATCAGACTACCTGTTTAAATTGTGCAATGTACTTCCAAACTATAATATCAGAAACATGATGTCTTGTACAAGAAGTTGTTTTTCCTTTTCTGTTTCTGTTTTGTACTTCTTACACTTCTGTTATAGAAGTATCAGTAGAAGTAGCTGTAGCAGTAAAGATTAATAGCATGTCTCTGGTGAGAATAGAATCAAAGTCAGGGGAAATTATCCTATAAAACTCATATATCACCTAAGATTAGGTGAATCTTGAGGAGGGGCAGCAAGAGAAGAGATGAGGCCAGGGTGTGGTGGTGAGAGCACTACATCTCACATCCCCAGAGTTTCAGCACTCCAGTGGGAAGAAATCAAAAGATTAGGGTGGGAAACTGGGGTTTCATATTCTTGTTACTTTTCTCCTCATGGCTTGGGTTGCAGCCTATTGGGAAAGGAATGTCATGCTTTGTTAATGAATGCTTTCTTGTTATGAGAGACTTTGTTGTGAACACTGGGAACTAAATACTGAATATTATATCCACCTTTATGTCACCAACACAGAATGACAGAGCTTTTCACATTGTCAAGGTTGCTAGGTGGTCCTCACCCCATGCTTTCTATCCTATCTATAAGCTGCATTCGGGCAAGTCCCCTGAGGGATCTGATACCTGGAAGGTGCTCAGAAACTGTCTTTCACAGTCAGTATGTTCCCACAGGGACTTGCTTCTTTTTTCACGAGAGCTTTGCATTTAATTTCCTCCATGGTTTCCAGCTGGTTTAGAACAAGGTCAGACACAAATGTTTTCCTGAATTGACTGAATTCACACAATTCCACAAGAATTGACTCTATTTTTTACTTATAAACACTTTAGGGACAAGATTTATCTAGGTTACCAATAAAACTATTACTCATACTTGTCAACTTCAGGTAAACCTCACACTTGCAGATTTTTTTTTAACCTTGAGTACAATAGCAGCTGACAGTATACACCAATTCCTATATTTGGCTGATATTCCCTCCTAAGAATTAGTTTGATAAAGGAAACCAGTCATTGGCAAAGGTCAATATTTCTATAAAATAATCAGAATTATATGAACTTTGCCATATGTTTTTCCCCGAAAAAATCAATTCATTCTGACAAGGAATTGAATGGTTCCCTTAAATTATGACTCTGGTTGTATTGTCATCTCTCTTGCATTTATCAAAACTGTTTGCTTTACAATTGACTTTTTCAGCTATATTTTAGATCATAGTCAAAACAACTTAGCTATTAGTCTTTCAAACATTCCTCTTTAAGGTTCAGTGAAAGCTTGTTCACTTGAGGGCCATCCTGGCAGCCATTTTTTCCATGTTCTCAACTTCATTTCAGTAGAGCAATAATTACTTGGTATTTTATTGATTCATTAGTTACTGACATAATCTAAAACTGCACCATAATAACTTCTTTAGACCTTTGGATAGCTTATGATCTTTTAATACAGTCTTCTCAACACTAAACATATTAAACATTTTTAACTTTCTAATTTGGTACACATCTTTTCTCCTATTTGTTCATTCCTGAGGACAGGAGACAGTGGCTGTTTGAAGTTAGTATAAGGACGTTGCACATTGTTCAGAAAAGTGAGTTCTTGTTTCAAAACTGCAACAGAGGAAAGGATTGCTTTTAAATCATGACTTCTAGGAAATAGGAAATAGTGGCAGCAAGATATTATTTATTATGTACAGTCACTAGCCTATATAATTTACAAACACCATCTCATTTAATGCTCAATGTAAATGAATTTCTAAGCAGTCTTATTAAATAAGAAACATGGAGCCAGAAATTTGAGTTAAAGCCTTAGAGAGATCAGGGAAATATGGAAAGACACCAGCTAACTTCACCTCACCAACTCTGCAGCTTCCAAGGTGAGTGACTTCCTATCTACCCAGGCTTATATACCTTACTTTTCTGCCCTCTCTTTGGCTCTTAGCCCAACTAGTTCACTACCTCTTCCTACACAGCTATGTCTCTGTCTGTCTGTTTGTCTGTCTGTAGAGACCTCCAGGTCTCTATGGTTAGTACTGGGATTAAAGGCATGTGTCATCATGCTTGGCTCTGTTCCCTAGTGTGGCCTTGAACACACAGAGATCTGCCTGCTAAGGAATTAAGGGCATGTGCTGCTTGACTTCTATGTTTACTTAAAATGCATGACTCCCCCCAATCTCCAGGTAAACTTTATTTATTAATGCACAAATAAAATATCACCACAGCTCAATAGCTCACATATTACTTCAATATTTTTAAGGGAAATCATGTTTTCACTTTGTGTGAGAGCAAACTGAGAGAGTGTCAAGGTGAGTTGCTTGGGATACATATGCAGCTACTATGTAAAGGAGATATAATCAAAACCTAGACTATGTTTAAAGACTATATTAGAACAGTTGATTCCTTTAATGGTTGAATTATATCACATTTTTCTAAGGACAGAAATCTCCAGTCCCCATTCCTGTGTCTCTTACCATGCTGCTCTAAGTACTACCCTGATAAGCATCTTATGCCCTGATGGAGACCTGCTGAGTGAAAACCTGCTTTTTATCAATGGCTCCAGGCACTTTGCACATTGAGACTTGAACATCCAGGGCCATCCACAACTTACACCTATCTTGACATCACAGGCTCAGCTATTGACAGGCTCCATCCAGCTCCTTGGTTCACATTCCATGTTTATGCCTCTATGTCTATGTGACTTCCTGCAGTGAGGAATGCCCCCTCCTCTCAGACTTTTCTACCTAACCAAAGCCTACACATCAGCAAGGTGTTCACTTTTTCAAATACCACATTTTCTTTTCTGGTAAGTTGGAAAGAACATTGGACAAACTAACTAAGGTTCTAATAGATACCTCTGATTTTTATTAATTTGCATCTCCTTTTGTTTAGATTGGTTAAGAATTTGTCATTTCTGTTTGCTTTGGAACTATGTTTGAATACTGTAAATATGTACTGCTCTCCTTGTTAATAAAAATCTGACTGTCCAGTAGCTAGACAGGATTTTCAGGGCAGAGAAAATGCTGAGAGGAAGCAGTGCAGAGTCAGAGGAGTCATCAGCCACATGCAGAGGAGCAGGACATGTATGAAATGAGGCAACAAGCCGTGAGACATAGAACAGCACATAGATTAATAGAAATGGGTTAGTTTAAGTTGTAAGAGCTAGTTAGGAATAAGCCTGAGCTATGGCCATGCATTTATAAATAATAGTAAGTCCCTGAGTGATTATTTGGGAAGCTGCTGATGAGACACAGAGAAACTCTTCCTACATCTGTTAATTTTTTCATATAACCAGTTTATTGTTTAATTGAGTCTGTTTATTATTCTTCCAGTTTCCATCTTGTTAACTTCTATCCTAATCTTTGTTAGCTCTTTCTGTTTGCTGCATTTGTATTTGTCTTTTCCATTAATAGTGGGAGCCTTCAATACCCCACTCTCACCAATGGACAGATCTGCCAGACAGAAACAACAGAGAAACAAGGGAACTAACAGACATTATGACTCAAATGGATTTAATAGACATCTACAAAACATTTCACCCAAATACAAAAGAATATACCTTCTACTCAGCACCTCATGGAACTTTCTTTAATATTGACCACATACTTGGACACAAAGAAAAATATCAACAGATACAAAAAAAATTTTAATGACCCCCCCGGGGGGGGGCGTACCTTATCAGATCACCATGGGTTAAAGTTCAAGTTCAACAACAACACAAACCACTAAAAACCTTCAAACTCACTGAAACTGAAGAATTCTCAGCTGAATTACCACTGGGCCAAGGAAGAAACAAAGAAATTAAAGACTTCCTAGAATTCAATGAAAATAAATCCACATCATGCTCAAACTTATGGGACACTATGAGAGCAGTGCTAAGAGGAAAGGTCATAGCACAAAGTGCCTACTTAAAGAATTTGGAGAAATCCCACACTAGTGACTTAACAGCACACCTGAAAACTCTAGAACAAAGAGAAGCAAATGTCCCCAGGAGGAGTAGATGGCAGGAGATAATCAAATTCCAGGCTGAAATAAAATAAATAAAATGAAATAAAATGGAAACAATGAGAATGATACAAAGAATCAATGAAACACAGAGTTGGTTCTTTGAGAAAATAAAAAGACAGACAAAGTAACTTACCAAAAGTCAGAGAGAGAATATCCAAATTAGCAAAATCAGAAATGAAAAGGGAGACATAACAACAGCTACTGAGGAAATACACAGAGAATCATCATTTCATACTTAAAAAAGTGGTACTCCACAAAATTAGAAAAATCTAAAAGAAATAACAATTTTCTTCATAGGTATCACATAGGAAAATTAAATTAAGACCAGATAAACAACTTAAATAGACCTATAACCTATAAGGAAATAGAAATAGCCATTAAAAGTCTCCCAAACAAAAAAAGCCCAAGGCCAGATGGTTTCAGCACAGAATTCTACAAGAATTTCAAAGAAGATCTTATACTGATACTCCTTAAATTGTTCCACACAATGGAAATAGAAGAAACATTGCCAAACTCTTTTTATGAGGCTACAGTTACCCTGATACCCAAATCAAACAAGGATGTAACAAAGAAAGAAAATTACAGACCAATCTCCCTCATGAATATTGATGCAAAAATACTCAATAAAATACTGGCAAACTGAATCCAAGAACAAATAAAAAAATCATCCACCATGACCAAGTAAAAACCACATGATCATCTCATTAGATGCTGAAAAATCCTTTGACAAAATCTAATACCCCTTCATGATAAGTTCCTTGGAGAGATCAGGGATACAAGGAACATACCTAAATGTAATAAAAGCAATATACAGCAAGACAACAGCAATTTCAGTTTAAATGAAGACAAACTCAAAGCTATTCCACTAAAATCAGTACTCAATTTAGTACTTGATATTCTAACTAGGGCAATGACAACAAATGGAGATCAAGGGGATACAAATTGGAAAGGAAGAGGTCAAACTTTCACTATTTGCAGATGATATAATAGTATACATACGTGACCTGAAATATTCCACCAGGGAACTCTTACAGCTGATAAACACTTTTGGGAATGTGACTAGATACAAGATTAACTAACAAAACCAGCAACCCTCCTATATACATATGATAAATGGGGTGATAAACAAATCAGAAAAGCAGCACCCTTTACAATAGCCACAAATAATATAAAATATCATGGGGTAACTCTAACCAAATAAGTGAAAGACCTGTATGACAAGAACTTTAAATCTTTGAAGAAAGAATTTGAAGAAGATATCAGAAAATGGGAAGACCTCCTATGCTCATGGATCAGTAGGATTAACATAGTAAAAATGGCGTTCTTTCCAAAAGCAATCTACAGATTCAGTGCAATCCCCATCAAAATTCTAACACAATTCTTCACAGACCTTGAAAGAATACTCAACTTCATATGGAAAAATGAGAAACCCAGGATAGCTAAAACAATCTTGTATAATAATGGAACTTCTGGAGGTATCACCATTACTAACTTTAAGCTCTGCTATAGAGCTATCATAATAAAAACAGCATGATATTGGCATAAAAATAGAGAGATGGATCAATGGAATTGAATCAAAGACCCTGACATAAATCCACATACCTATTAACACCTGATTTTTGACAAAGAATCCAAAACTATACAATAGAAAGAAGAAAGTATTTCAACAAATGGTACTGGCATAACTGCATGTTGACACATAGAAAAATGCAGATTGATTCATATCTATTGCCCTATAAAAACCTCAAGTCCAAGTGGATCAAAGACCTCAACATAAATCCAGTTACATTGAACCTGATAGAAGAGAAAGTAGGAAGTAGCCTTGAACACATTGGCAGAGGAGACCACTTCCTAAATATAACACCAGTAGCACTGACACTGAGAGCAACAATTAATAAATGGGAACTTCTGAAACTGAGAAACTTCTGTAAGGTAAAGGACATGGTAAATAAGACAAAATGGAAATCTACAGAATGGGAAAATACCTTTACCAACTCCACATCTGACAGAGGGCTGATGTTTAAAATGTATAAAGAAACTAGACATCAAAATACCAAATAATCCAATTAAAATGGGGTACAGATTTAAACAGAGAATTCTCTTTCAGAAGAATCTCAAATGGCTGAGATATACTTAAAGAACCATTCAACATCCTTAGCCACCAGGGAAATGCAAATCAAAGTGACTCTGAGATACCATCTCCCACCTGTCAGAATGGTTAAGATAAAAAACACTAATGACAGCCTGTGTTGGAGAGGATGTGAAGAGTAACACTCCTCCATTTCTAGTGAGAATGCAAACTTGTACAGCCACTTTGGAAACTGGTATGGTGGTTTCTCAGAAAATTGGGAATCAATATACTTCAAGACCCAACTCTGCCAATCTTGGGCATAAACTCAGAGGATGCTCAATCATACCACAAGGACACTTGCTTAGCTATGTTCATAGCAGCTTTATTCATAATAGCCAGAACCTAGAAACAATTTAGATATCCCTCAGCCGAAGAATGGATTTAAAAAAATGTGGTACATCTACACAATAGAGTATTATTCAGCAGTAAAAAACAGTGACATCATGAAATTTGCAGAATATGGATGGAACCAGAAAAAAAATTATCCTGAATGAGGTAACCTAGACCCAGAAAGACAAATATGGTATGTACTCATTCATAAGTGGATATTATATATAAAGCAAAGGATAACCAGGCTACAATTCATGGCCCCAGAAAAGCTAGCTAACAAAGAGTGCCCAAAGAGAGATGCATGAATTTCCCTGGGATTGGGAAATTTAATTGAAGAGGTCTCCTGGGCAAACTGGGGAAGGGAATAGAGGTATGGGAACATGAGGGATCAGGTTGGAAGGGTTAGGGGTGGGACAGATGGGGAGAATAATGAAAGAGATATTTTGATGGGGGCACTTTGGAGTTAGGGAGAATCCTGATGCCAGGGAAACTCCTAGGAATCCACAGGATGACCTCAGCTAAGACTTAGCAATAGTGGAGAAGGTGCCTAAACTGGCCTTCTCTCATAATCAGATTGTGACTATCCTAATTGTCATCAGAGAGCATTCATCCAGTAACTGATGGAAACAGATACAGAGATCCATAGCCAAGCATTGGACCAAGCTCCATGTGTCCTGTTAAAGAAAGAAAGGATGATTATATGAGCCAGGGGGGTCAAGATCATGACAAGGGAACCCATATAGACAGCTGACCTGAGCTTGTGCGAGCTTACTGACTCTGGACTGAGAGCTATAGAGCCTGCATAGGACTGACCTAGGTTCTCTGCATGTGTGTGACAGTTGTGTGGCTTGGTCTGTTTGTGGGGTTCTTAGCAATGGGATCAGGACCTGTCTCCAGCTATTGAGTTGGCTCTTGGGAACCCAATTCCCAAGCTTGGTTGCTTCACCCAACCTTGATGCAGGTGGACGAGCTTGGTCCTTCCTCAACTTGATGCATCATGCTTTGTTGACTCCCATGGGAGGCCTGCCCCTTTCTGAATGAAGATGGAAGAGGAGTGGATGGGGGGTAGAAGGGAGAGAATTGGAGAAGAGGGAGGGGAAACTGCGGTTGATAAGTAAAATAAATGAAAAAATAATAGAATAAATAACTAAAAAGATTAATAACAGGAAAAATTGAATAAATGAACTAATACAATCAGTAACCATAGAACAACAAATGGAAAAAATTAACAATGAAGTTAAAAATTGTGTCAGGTAAGAGTGAAATTAATAAATGAGTGAAATGATGGAAGGAGTCAGAAGAAGAACAAGAGGAGAAACAAAGTTAAATAAAAGTACATATATAAAGAAGGGGAAGAAGGAGGAAATATTGTGATGATGACGATGATGATATGAGGAGGAAGAGGAAGAGGAGGAGGGAAGGGAGAGGAGGAGGATATTGTTAGGAAGAGGGAGAATGAAGGAGACAATCTGATTGTAAAGACAAATATACACAAAGAAAATCAAATAAATATAAAAAGAGGGGGAGAAATCTTTCAAAACAAAGTAAGATAATTCTGAAAGTGCGATAAAAAGAAGAAACACAATAATCAAACAATAAATAGATAAAATAATATTTAGAAATAATAAAATGTTAGAGAGTCTGCTTCCTGAGATCTAGTCCTGGAGTCTGGCAGGTGGAAGGGACTTGGGTCTCTCATCCTTTTTACCATGTATGCTGGTACTGACTGCAGTCCTGACTAGTGCCTGACATGGACTATCCCCTTTTTGTGTTCTGGAAGCATCTACTTACTATAATGAGTTTTGCAGTCTGTACACCAGACAGCTTCTCCAAATTCTGACTCTACAGTTTTTGAATCCCAAAGTGGCCAAGGTCCAAGCCAGAGCGGGTCTTCTGTGTGTACTAGGAGTAGAGGAAGCAAACAGAGCAGTGTAGACCTGAACTTGAGGACTAGTTGAAGTGATCTAAAATCACTCAGCATGAAACACTCTGTGGGAGGGCCAACATGGTGTCTGCTGGGAGAGCCATTGGACACTAGCCTCAGATTTCTCAGTCCTGCCAGGACTAAACTACCTTGGAGATAAGTGGTTCTGGAGATTGTTAACTTCTGATCTCAAGATTCTCTGCTGTCATCCTGGGGGAGGTACTTGTTCCTGGCCATGGAAGGCAGGGCTCCTGACCACTGTTCTCTCCACTTGCAGAGCCTCCTGCTACCTGAACTTCTCAGTGTCCCATACCTGGCTCCTCCATCCCCACAAGAGCCCCATGGTCTTCTCTCCAGATGGGCTGTGGGAAATTGTCTCTTGCCCCTGACTTGTGGGTTTTCTTCTTTCCTGACAGGGCACTAGCCACAGCCCCTGAGGATACAGGCAATGGTAGGATGGAGCTCCTCTCTTCTGCTCTGCTGACCTGCTGTAGTCACAGCAGTGGGCAGGAAGCTTGTAAGGGCCATGGGATTGTTCTGTGGGTAGTACTGCAATCTCTTCACAGGCTTACCTTTTGGGCAGGGCCAGCTTCCTCACTTTCATGTTCTCAGGGACAGCTCACCCCCACCCCATCAGCAGGATCAGCTTTTCTTGTTGCCTAGGTGAGGTGCAGGGCCTGCTTTCCTGAGAGCTGCAGCTGGTGAGGGGTAAGAGCCACCTCTGTCAGCCCCATCCTCACAGTCTGTGGTGGGGACAGGAGCCATGGCCATAAACACAGACCTCAGCTGCATCAGGGCAATAGATCCAGATGTGGTTCTTGACAGGAGCCCAGGCCCAGACATCACCATAGCCCTGGGTAGCAAGCAGGCCACCCACCTCAGCCTATTCCTCACCACCTTTGCTTCTTCAGATCTATCTCTCTCCACAGGACATGTGCCATTCTGCTTCTCTCTCTCTCTCTCTCTCTCTCTCTCTCTCTCTCTCTCTCTCTCTCTCCTGTACCCCACCATATATTTATTCATCATAATGGTGCCTGACTGGTGCCACAAGGCACTGGACAGACCCATGGTTTCTCCTACTCACCCAGGGCAAGTGACCACAGATTGGCATGTGGGTCTTGTTGGTATCCAACATGGGTCACCTACATCCACATAAGGCCAAAGAAAGCTTTTAAAAAGTTTGGAACATGGAGTCAAATGTGGCTTCCTGGTGACTGAGGTCTCTTGGATAGGCTCAGCTTACAGAGACTGCCTGTGGGCTGGAGCCAGCCATTGGCGCCATGTGCTGGTGCCATGCACTAAGCTGAGCCATGCTGGTGGCTGACATAACAGTTTAAGATTCATCTCATGTGATCAGAGAATACTACAGATGCTCACTAAAGACAGACTGAGATAAGAAAAACCTCTGAACAGGTTGCGATGTGTTTAAAAATGTTCCTATGTTTGGGAAGGAAAGGAAAAGGGTTATACATGGTCATAAAAGAACAGTTTAAAAATAAAGTCTTAAAAAAAGAATAAAGTAATATAAAGAAAAAAAGCCATGTGAACATGAAAAATACACATGGAGTCTGGATCCTGTGTGTTATTGTGTTGACTTTAAATTTTTTGATTGCTAACAGATGAACGATACCTGCTGAGAGACATTGGATTATAGAAACTGCTAAAATAAACTAACCTATATATTTTTTTAAAGATGTCTTAACTTTAAAATGAAAGGCAAAAAAATGTTACTTTGGGGAAGAAGTTATGCTTTTATTTCCACAAAACCAAAAGGCTATGAATTTGTTCAAGGTTAAAGAAGGTCGCATCTGATTGGAAGATCCTGAAAATCCTGGCTACAGACATAAAGAAATAAACCTAAAAACTTTGAAGCATGTGCCATATATTTTTCCTGCTCAAACATAAAACAAAAAATCATCTTTAACTAACTGAGCACACTGTACATTCCATACTTGTGTTAATACAGATATGTGTGCTACCTTTAAAGGTTTATGTCTTTTCAGAACAAGGGGATCAAACACCAATGAAAACAGATAGCCCAGGTGATCTCGCCTCTCAGAGCATCTCTATTGCAGTTTCCTCAGAGTTCTGCATCTAGATCAGCTTCAAGGCTGCTGGATGAGATGGTTCAGCCTCACAGACTACTCCAGTCAGGACTTGACCATTATCCTGATTTTCTCAGGGTCTTCAAAAGATGCCAGTGCCCCTAGAAAATAGGAAACAGTCTTAAAAAACATGCCCACATTCCCAAGAGATGGATTATGTTTGCAGTCATTTAAGGGGGGATAGTTACAAGTTAGTATTGGTTATGGTAAAAAAATAAAAAAGCTAAGCAAAGGAGTTAGATTCAAAGATCTCTTTCTGAAGAAAAAAAGGAGGATATAGTATAGAAATGATGAGATAAAAGGGTAGATTATTGAATGTACTTTAATCAAAAAAGCAACTATTAATCTCAAAATATTTTGCATTGGTATGGATTTTGATTTATTAATACAAATTTAAAGTTATTTTTGTTATACTGTATCTGTGTTTCTACTCTTGTTTGGGGTATTGTGCTTCTGCAGCTCATTTAAAAATGTAATATATAGTTAAGGAATACAGGTTAAAAGTTAGTCATCTATAATAATCAAACTTGTAGTCATATTAGATATGTTTTCAAGGTTAAGCAGATATATTTAGATAGACAGATGGTCTTCAAACACTTCAAAGACCTACAGAACATGGAATTTAAGATGTTTAATAACCTGAAGCTTTTCATGACAGTGAGACACATTTGCTCCATTTGATGGTACCAATCTACTTCAGAGAAGATGATGGGCATCAAAGAACATCTGTGTATAGTTTACTTTTTTGTGGCAAAAGTTAGCCATTTGGGCAAGGAACTTCCTTTGCCTCAACTGCTGACAGTATACTGTCCAAACTGGACAAACAGAACACACAAAAAATGTGACTGCCAAACGTTGCCAAGACAAGGCAGGACAGTCCTTCAAAATTCTCTGCTTCTCAGGAATGTCTGTCAGATATTCTAGGCCTGTAGGCTGAAGATGGATACTCCAATGTTACAGATGAACTCTGGGTGGCTGTCTAGGCAGCCAGATGTCCCTGTCATTAGGTAATATTACATATTTCTGGGGTCTTTTAGGGAGTTAAAGACTAAACAGTTAAACTTTAGAGTTTTTCTTAGTTATGATAAAAAGTAAATTAGGTACAAAACTTTAGACTCAAAAAGATAAGACAGATAATAGAGTATTTCCTCTAAATGTGCCAAATACAAATGGACTGGATATTATAACTGTAATTCTTACTTGATAACTGTTTTTGCTTTATATAATTTTACTATGTTAAAGTTAAAACTTTCCTTTTTAATTAGACAAAAGGGGGAAATGTTGTAGAATGATTCTTTTGTACACTATGAAGATGTGTTGCTCTCATTGGTTTAATAAAGAGCTAACTGGCCAATAGCTAGGCAGGAAGAAGTTAGGTGGGAGAGCCAGATGAGAGAATGCTGGAAAGAAGGGCAAAGTCACCAGGAGACATGGAGAGAAGCAAAATGAACTTGCCATGTTAAAAAAGGTACTGAACCATATGGTAGTACATAGATAAAAATAAGGGTTAATTTAAGTTGTAAGTGCTAGTTAATAACAAGCCTAAGCTATTAGCTGAACATTTATAATTAATAATGTCTCCATGTCATTTATTGGGGAGCTAGTGGTACCCATGAAAAATCCCGCCAACATATCCCCACCTGCTCAGTCCTAATGGTCAACAGAGGGAGTCTTAATTGAGCAAATGCCTCCATAAGGTGACTGGTGTTTCTTTTTATACTCCCTTCTCCCGTGCTATTATCTTCTTAATTTTTAACGAGTACTTTTATTCATTTTTGTGTTCATATGTATGTGCCACAGCATGTATGCATGGAGATGTCATACATCAAAGGACAAGTTGATTCTTTCCTTCCACCATGTGAGTCCTAGGGATCAATCTCAGGTCATCAGTATTGTCAGCAAACACCTTTACCAGCTGAGCCATCTCATTGGCCCCATGTTATTACTTTTATTAGAAACTATCTGGGAAAAGAGATGCTAGTAATATTTCATATACATCATAATTTGTCATTAATGACTCTAACAAATATTAATTTCTCCATCTTCAAATGCATTTACTGAATGTAGCATCATTAATTTTTGCCCCTAAAATTTCTCATCTTCACCTAATATTCCTTAAAATTTTAGGCTGACAGGTATTAATTATTTCCAGGTATATAACCTGCTTCTTTGTGAATAAAATAATGCTAATTTTGCACATTTGGATGGTTGAGTGTTGTGGCTTGAAGTTAAGTCACAAATTTATAAATTATAAAGAAATTTTGACTCCTACTACTTAATTAGCATTACAAAAGTTCTTGCTCTCTCTTGTTTTGTCCTTCTGTTACCCGCCTCTTCTACTGTCCTGGAGTTCCATGTGTTGGGCTGGCCATGTGGTAAAGCATGTTTGTTCCCATAGGAGTTAGACAGGCAGGTTTGGATCAGTGCAGAACACCCACCAGTCCAGGGTCACAGTTCTTGGGGCACTCTGGAAAGGCCAATGACTGAGAAGACAAATTAGAAGAGACAATTTTGCTGGTTCATGCCTATGAGATGCTACCTGCCATTATAAGTGAGAACTATTTGCTCCTGTTGCCTACTAGGATTTGTTTAATTTTGAAGTTCTTTCTAATTTAATTGGGTTCATGTGAAATGGGAGGCTTGCTGAACTTGAAAAACTCCCATGTTTCAACACAGTAAAAGAAGGTTGGTTGCCTCTTCAGGGGTCTCTGCCACTCTTTCATTCTTCTCCTCATCCTCCAATTATTTTAGACCTAAGTAGGATGCTTTCCCAAGATGACTGAGGTTAATTAAATAAAGCCCTTGGTCATTTTCTTGCTTCCTTGGACTCAGCAGAAATAGTTATAAACATTGCTTAGCCAATCTCTGAAAAGAAACAAGGGTGGGCTGCCAATGTCTACTCCAGACTTCACTCCACACCAAACAACAGAATACTGGCTCTTAAATCATGCAACTTGATATTCATTCTCTTTGTCATAATTATCCTCTTATAATTATAGTCCCTCACCTCTTCTCAGTATGGATCGTGGCAAGAAATGGATGGCAATTCGAATTATATTATTTGAATAGAGTTTCTAAAGCACTGATTTATAGCAATGTAGGGGCAGGTTGTAGAGAAAAGGATAATGTGTTCATCTGAGTGCAGTGACAGATGTCTTTCTCATGGGAGCTGCAGTCTTTAGTTGAGGGTCCCTGCCTAGGCCAGAGAAGCCTGCAGGGAAACCAAAGGAGAGCACACTCCAGGTTCCTCTCTTTCTTCCCTTGTTGATGGTCCCCTGGTGCCTGTACTGAACTAGAAGCACAAGGATGAGCTCTTGCAGAAGCTGTCTGCAGATGATCAAGTCTATCCCTTCCAGTGCCACAGAGCTGGGAAAGTGGGTCAGGGAAACAAGGAAGGCTGTTAGCACTCTCTGATTTTCACTCTTTGCATCCTTCATGGATTCTGTTTCCTCTCTGTCTCCATGACACATTGATGCCCTTTAGCTCTTAAACTGTTTCCTTGGTGTTCTTGCACTTTCCTTTCTTATTTTATCACAACTACCAAGTACTGCCTATACTTTCTAAAGCTCCATCTCTGATCTCTGTCTGGCTTGGCTGGATTTTAGGTGTTCTTGTGAACACAAAACCCACAGACTCCCCTTCAGGGCCACTGCTGCCAACTGTTTATTATGCTAAACTTTGAGTTATGTTGATTCTAATCTGCATTCTGCTCAGTGAAAAAGCTGCAGTAACTAAGGAAATAAATCACCTTTCCCCTCTTAGCACAACTGGAGAGTTTCAGGTCACATGTATTCTCCTGTTCAGTGCTGCCGAGTCCATGGCTTTGGACAGTTTCACTCAGTTATTGGTATGATTGTCTAGAATTCTTCACCTTTCTATGGTGTCTGAAGTTAAAAGGACTTTTTGAGATAAAATGTGCAGTGCAGGGGGAGTGGTGGCAGCTACAGAGGTCCAATGGCCTTGGTAGTCTAATCTAGAATTCATCCATACTTTTAAGACTTTTCAGTATTTGGAGTCAGGAAGACAGGGGCCATCCAAGTGGTTGGAAAGTGATGGGAAGTCACAGTGGCATCAAGTCTTGATGGGAAGATGAAGAATTCCATATGAATGTGTGCTGACTGGCAGGGAGACTCCTTAAGCAATTGGATATGGGGCAGGGCAGGCCTTGGAAGTGTGAGGTTTTGGGAACCTGGGCATCATGAGCACAGTGATGACACAGGAGCTGTGACTGGGGAGCCCATCATCCTCCAGTCTGTGAGACATTGGAGCTGTGACTGGGGAGCCCATCATCCTCCAGAGTCTGTGAGACATTGGAGCTGTGACTGGGGAGCCCATCATCCTCCAGTCTGTGAGACACTGGAGCTGTGACTGGGGGAGCCCATCATCCTCCAGAGTCTGTGAGACATTGGAGCTGTGACTGGGGAGCCCATCATCCTCCAGTCTGTGAGACATTGGAGCTGTGACTGGGGAGCCCATCATCCTCCAGTCTGTGAGACATGGAGCTGTGACTGGGGGAGCCCATCATCCTCCAGAGTCTGTGAGACATGGAGCTGTGACTGGGGAGCCCAACATCCTCCAGAGTCTGTGAGACATTGGAGCTGTGACTGGGGAGCCCATCATCCTTCAGAGTCTGTGAGACATTGGAGCTGTGGGGAGCCATATCTCAGAGTCTGTGAGACTGGGGCGGGGAGCCATCACCGCTGTGGACTGGGGGAGGGGGCATCATCCTCCAGAGTCTGTGAGACACTGGAGCTGTGACTGGGGAGCCCATCATCCTCCAGAGTCTGTGAGACACTGGAGCTGTGACTGGGGAGCCCATCATCCTCCAGTCTGTGAGACACTGGAGCTGTGACTGGGGAGCCCATCATCCTCCAGAGTCTGTGAGACACTGGAGCTGTGACTGGGGAGCCCATCATCCTTCAGAGTCTGTGAGACATTGGAGCTGTGACTGGGGAGCCCATCCTCATCCTCCAGAACCTGTGAGATTAAAAGGAAGCAGGCTTGGTTTTTTTTGTCTCCAGGTCAATATCAATCTGAAAACAGAGACACCAATACTGCCAATCTAGTGCACAGAGTTCGTAGCTGGGAGGGCATTTTAAAACACAGGACATCGATGTCGAAAGCCTTCTGTTTTCTCATTTCCCTTGGAACTGCATTCAAAGAACCACCCTGTAAAGTCTACAAGGCTCTCCCTTCTGTGACTGTATCTTAAGCTAGCATCTTTCGCTTTGAGCTCCATTGTACCGGCTCTCTTCACAGTTCTGGGAAACAAACTGTTTTATACACTCCATGCTTCACCTGCTATGTCTTCTTATGCTTCACTAACCAGCTTAAATCTCACTCTCTCCAAGGAGTACACTAAGCCCCAGATGTGAAGTTCTCTATCTACATTTTATTCTTATGCTTCGTAGCATTTAGCTCAGTTTAGAATTATATAATGATTTGTGTGTTTGCATTCCCCACCCATAGTAGATGGCACGAAACTGACTCAGCAGTCCTACCACACACTAAGTGTGTATGTGTTAAAATAATGTGCCTGTGGCTGGGTGGTGGTGGCGCATGCCTTTAATCCCAGCCCTCAGGAGGCAGAGCCAGGTGGATCTCTGTGAGTTCGAGGCCAGCCTGGTCTGGTCTACAGAGTGAATTCCAGGAAAGGTGCAAAGCTACACAGAGAAACCCTGTCTCGAAAAACAACAACAACAACAACAAA
The DNA here is from genome assembly GCF_004664715.2 of Peromyscus leucopus. NCBI lineage: Eukaryota > Metazoa > Chordata > Mammalia > Rodentia > Cricetidae > Peromyscus > Peromyscus leucopus. The sequence goes on along the minus strand of NC_051068.1, from coordinate 13,695,435 downwards.
ACATGCCTGCATCTATTTATGTTAATTTACAATGTAACTGTGCGTCCACTACCTGTTGTTTTTTTTTTTTTTTACTTTTATATTATTTATTTACACCATTATTCATGAGGTTGAAAGTAGGTGGAGCTCTGGGCCTTGCTCTTGCTCTCTCTCACTGAGGTCTCATCATTCCTCATGGAAGCAATTGCAGATAGATTTCTGTCAAGATCAAATAAAGTTAAAGCAGTCAAGCAAAAACAGGAGTGACCTTCTTTCTATGTGTTTTGTTTAGGAAAAACCCTTCATTTTCATAACTGCTAATGGTATTATCTATAAATATTATGCAAGTATCTGGAGCCCTTCTGATACAAGCTAGGTTGCAATGAGAAATGAGTGTCACTGTCCCATGCCATACAATCTTCTGAGTATGAGTCCTCCCCACATGCTTTCTGGAGGTACAGAAGCTCGATGTTCACTGAGTAAAGGCAGGTGTAGCAGAACATGTTTTTTATTAGAGTCCGTAATAATGATTTTACTGCATTCTTATTCATCTCTTGCTTCTTCAGGGATGATGGTGAGAGGAGGGAGGATATATAAAAATGCTGAGGAATCTCGCTGTAATCTAGATATAAGAGAACTCTAATGAAAGCCCCCAGTAAACAAGGGGCTGTGCAGCTCCAATATCCAGGCTGACTCTACAGCCCAGCTCCTTTCCAGGTTGTAGAGTCCACCCTCTCCCTTTTCACCTCCTGGATTTCTCTGTTCCTGGCTGGAAATTGCAATATATGGAGTAAGCTGAGCCAGGTAATCCTTTACTGTCTCCCAGAGCCTCAAAGAAACTCATGTTGGTACCTTGATATGAGAAGGGTAGGCAGTCTCCTCATTTTTTTCTATCCCACTATGGCAGGTCCAGACACTCTCATAGACATCTGGGAAAGGCAGGCATCCATTTTACTGTTCTCAACTTACCCCAATGTCAGAGCCAGATATGAGGGACTTTCAAGCATTAGCTTCTCAAATTCTAGTCTCCTTGGTTACATCAAAATGGACTTCTGAGTGTTATGGTCTCACCCCTGGATGTAGGCCATCTGTCTTGTCTTCCTTAACATCCTTTCAGTCGTCAGAAACTAGTCATGTAGGAACCAGCTGAGTTTAAAGAAAGCCAGTGAACTCCTTACTTCTGTAAACCTGAGTACCAAGTCTTCCTCCTGCTTCTGTCTTTCCCACTACACAGTTCTTTTGTAGAAGACCAACCGGAATAACCCTTTGAAAACTTAAAGTTACTTTTGCTCAATCTTCTGCTCAGAATTGTCCTGTGGTTTCTCACTTCCTTGGTGTAGTCTGTATTCTTATCTTGGTCATTGGACACTTTCCCCTCCATGATTTCTCTGATCCATTTTCTTTTCTGTTCTTTTCCTTGAATTCATTCTTCTCTTCAATCTTCCTACCAGGCATGCTCCTTTCCATAGACCTAGAATATTCTCCAAACACTAATTGTCATTCCCTGCTGGGGGAATCTACAATACGGCCTCAGTGGTCAGCTTGGGATTTGAAGTTCCAACTCTTAATTTCTGTACTTAAATCCTTTATGAACATGAAGTGTTATCCCTGTGCTGATTGATTAAAACATGCATCTACTTAGCTCATAGGTTCCTGGGAAAGCAGGATCATGACACTTATTACTACTTCATACAAATTAAAAGTAGCTTGGAGGAAAATCTAGGCTACAAGACAGACTGTAGGACATATGTTGGTTTTTTTCCCCTCTTACTCTTGGCTCTTTGAGAGGCCTGCCACCCAGCTCCCAAATAACGGAGACTTATTCTTACTTATGAATCCAGGCTTTAGCTTGGATTGTTTCTAGCCAGCTTTTCTTAACTTAAATTATCCTGTCTACCTTTTGCCTCTGGGCTTTTATCTTTCTCTATTCTATATTCCTTTCTTTACTCTTTACTCCATGGCTTGCTGTGTAGTTGGGTGGCTGGCCCCTGGTGTCTTCCTCTCCTTCTCTTCTTCTCACTATCCCATCTTCTCTTTTTCTCTATTTATTCTCTCTTCCAGCCAGCCCTGCCTTTCCTTTCTCCTGCCTCGCTATTGGCTGTTCAGCTCCTTATTAGATCAATCAGGTGTTTTAGGCAGGCAAAGTAACACAGCTTCACAGAGTTAAACAAATACAACATAGAAGAATACAATGCATCTTTGCATCATTAAACAAATATTCCACAGTATAAACAAATGTAACACATCTTTAACTAATATTCTACAACAGACTTATTTCTTATTTATTATAATTTGATGATTATATAGTGGAGTAATTAAAATTTATAGTGAATTTGTACTAGGGTTTCCTATACAATACTTTTAAAACTCAAACTTCGCCCATAACAGTCAGACTATATATTTATGAAACTGCCTTCATCACCTTTTTTTTCATAGAAAACATTTAAAATAATGAGTGTGTGGTTAAGTGTGCACGTGTGTGTCTGATCAAGCTGACACTGGCTCTCCTTTCTCCTTTGCATTCTCCCTCCTCTCTGTTCTCTTCTCCTCCTTCCTCTCACCCTCCTGCTTTTATCACTGTCATTTAGTTAGTGGCATTATACACCAGGTCTGTTTCAGGTATTTACATGTAAAATCATCCTGTGACATTCACAACATCTTTCAAGAATCTATTGTTCTCATGTTACAGATGGGAAAATACTGGGCTGTCCTGGGAAGGCACGTTGCTGCAGAATTTGCTTCAGCCAAATCCATCTATTTCAAAGCTACTGTGCTGATGTATTTCAAGCTCAAAACCATACAGGTGACTTGTTTGTTTGTTGTTTTGACTTTATTTTGTTCACTTCTTCATTGAGGTATTATATGGATGCAGTGAAGCAATAAAACATTGTTTAATTCAGTGAACTTATTAATAGATGTACATCTGGGTAGCTACCACCTCCTGGTGCCTCAGGTAGATTATCTTAAGGGAAAAGATATTTTCACAGCAGGACAGTATAGACTTAAGTTATTTTTATTAAAATAAATGAGCACAAAATCATATACAGACTCCTTATATTTACAGTTCTTTTTTATTGAAAATAGATTATTCTCTCATACAATACATCCTGACCGCATTTACCCTCCCTCTACTCCTCCCAGTTCCCCCAACCTTCCCTCTCCTCCAGATCCATTCTTCTGTTTTCTCTTCAGAAAAAGAGTAGGCTTCCAAGAGATGGCAATCAAACAGGACAGAACAAGATACCATAAGACAAGGCAAAAGCCCTTGTATTGAGGCTTGACAAGGAAACCCAATAAGTGGAAAAGAATCCCAAGAGCAGGCAAAAGAATTAGAGATACACATGCTCCCACTGTTAGGAGTCCCACAAAAATACCAAGCTAACAGCTATAACATATACACAGAGACCTGGAGCAGACCCATGCAGGCATGGTGTTTGACATTTCAGTCTTTGTGAGCCCATGTGAGCCCTGCTTAGTTGATTTGTTGATCCATGTTCTCCTGGTGTCCTCCATCCCCTCTGACTCCTACAATCTTTCCTCACCCTCTTTCATGTGGTTCTCTGATCTCCAAGGAGAGGGACCCAGTGAAGACTTCCAAATTAGACTCTCTCCAAAGCATGCCTGGCTGTGGGTCTCTGAACCTGCTCCTATCGGCTTCTGGAGGAATCCTCTCTTATGACAACTGGACAAGGCACTGATCTATGAGTATAGCAGAATATCATTAGGAATCATTTCTTTTTTTTTTTTCATTTGCCAGTTGTTTCTGGTTCTACCCTAGGTCTTCTGGCTATTCAGTCTCTGGTTCCTGGCCATCCAGGCAGTGTAGGGTACAGGATACCTCTTATGGTATGGACCTCAAGTTAAATCAAACATTGGTTGGCCATTCCCACAAGTTCTGCACCACCATTGTGTTTTGTGGCTGGACTGGCACCCAGGTTTCTCTTTCCATGTCCTGCAGTATCTTCTCGCAGCAAAGATACTAGAATATAGGAGTGAAGGCTCCATGTAGGCACCAGCTTGACCTCCCTATATTCAATATGTCTTGTGGATGTTGTCATCTGCCATGGGGCCCCGCTTTCAGTTTTCAGCCTGGGTTCTTTAGGGATCTCCATGGCACTCCCTCAGCCAACAACTCAACTGAGTGCAACCCAGTTCCACCACTGTAAGCCTTGCCTGGCTACAAAAGATGGTCAGTTCAGACTTAGTATCCTCCTTTACTACCCTCACCAGGGTCACACTCACAGATTTCAGGAAGTTTCTATAGAACTAGATTTCCACTCCTCTCCCCAAATGCTCCTCAATTCCAGCTGCCTCTGCCCACTCTCTCTCCCTCCATCCCATACCTGAACCTACCGGCTTCTTTCCTCACCCACCTCTAAGTCACCCACAAAATCTATTCAATCTCCTTTTCCCAGAGAGATCCATGCATCCCCTATAGAGCCCTCCTCTATACCTAACCTCTCTGGGCCTGTGGATTGTATAACTTGATTATAACTTACTTAACAGCTAATAGCCACTTATAAGTGAACACAAACCATATTTGTTTCTAGGTGTGGGTTACCTCACTCAGGATGATTATTTTCTAGTTCCACTCATTTGCCTGTAAATTTCATGATGTAATTTTTTAAATAAATGAGTAACATTCCATCTCGTAAATGTACCACATTTTCTTTAACCATTCTTCTGTTGAGGGACATCTAGGTTGTTTCCAGTTTCTGGCTATTATGAATAGAGCTGCTATGAACATAGTTGAGCAAGTGTCCTTGTGATAGAATGAAGGGTCATTTGGGTTGAACAAGTAAGTGTCCTTGTGGTAGGATGGAGAGTCCAAGAGTGGTATAGCAGGGTCTTGAGGTAGAGCAATTCCCAATTTTCTGAGGAACACCATATTGATTTCCATAGTGGCTGTACAAGTTTGCACTCCCACTAGCAACTGAGGAATGTTCTCTGCTCTACATTCTCACAAGCATGAGCTATCACTTGTGTTATTGCTCTTAGCCATTCTGACAGATGTAAGATGAAATCCCATAGTCATTTGATTTACATTTTTTTTGTTAGATAGGGATGTTGAACATTTTGTTGTATTTCTCAGCCATATTCTACTCCTGTATTAAGAATTCTCTCTTTAGAGATGTAACCCATTTTTTAATTGGATTATCTTTTTTTATATCTAAGGGTTTTTTTTAGTTCTTTATATAGTTTGGATATTAGACTTCTAACCGATGTGGAGTTGGTAAAATCTTTTCCCATTTTGTAGGTTGCCTCTTTGTCCAATTGACAGTGTTCTTTGCCTTACAGAAGCTCTTCAGTTGTATGATGTCTCATTTATTTTTGATTTATTACTATTAATCTTCAAATCAGTGTGCCTGCACTATTGGTCTTCCATTCAGAAAGTAGTCTACTGTGTCAATGTGTTCAAGGCTGCTCACCACTTTCCTTTGTGCCAGAATCAGTGTATGTGGTTTTATATTGAGGTCTTTGATCTACCTGGACTTGAGTTTTGTGCAGGGTGATAGATATGGATCTATTTGCATTTTTATACATGCAGACATCCAGTTGACCTTTGGTAAAGATGCTTTCTTTTTTTCTAGTGTGTATTTCTGGCTTCCTTATCAAAAATCAGTTGTCAATGGGTTTGTGAATTTGTCTAGGTCTTCAATACAATTCCATTGGTAAACATGTCTGTTTTTATGCCAATACCATGCTTTTATTATCATAGCCTTTTATTATCATAGCTCTGCTGTACAGCTTGAAATCAGGGATGGTGATATCTTCAGAAGTTTGTTTGTTGTTCAGGATTGTTTTAGCTATCCTTGGCTTTTTGCTTTCCATATGAAGTTGAGAATTGTCCTTTCAAGATCTGCAAAAAAAAAAAATTGTGTTGGAATTTTTATGGGGATTGCATTGAATCTGCAGATTGCTTTTTGGGAGGGATGACTATTTTCACTGTTAATCCTACCAATCCATGAGCATGGGAAATCTTTCCATCTTCTAATATATTCTCTAATTTCTTTCTTCAAAGACTTGACGTCTTTATCATACAAGTCTTTCACTTGCTTGGTTAGAGTTATCCCAAGACATTTCATATTATTTGTGGCTATTGTGAAGGGTGTTGTTTCCCTGTTTTCTTTTCAGTGCGTTTGTTATTCATATAAAGGAGGGCTACTGATTTTTTTAAGTTATTCTTGTATCCAGGCACTTCGCTGAAAGTCTTTATAAACTGTAGGAGTTCCCTGATGAAATTTTTAAGGTCATTAATGTATACTATCCTGGCATCTGCAGATAATGATGTTTTGACGTCTTCCTTTCCAATTTGTATCCCCCTGATTTCCTTTAGTTGTCTTGCTGCTCTAGCTAAAACTTCAAGTTCTATATTTAATAGCTATGGAGAGAGTGGACAGCCTTGTCTTGTTACTAATTTTAGTGGATTTGCTTTGAGTTTCTTTCCATTCAATTTTCCATTCAATGTTGACTATAGGCTTGCTGTAATTTGCCTTTATTATGCTTAGGTATGCCCTTGTATCTCTAATCTCTCCAGGACTTTTATCATGAAGGGGTGTTGGATTTTGTTAAAGACCTTTTCTGAATCTAATGAGAAGATCATGTGGGTTTTTGTCTTTCAGTTTGTTTATATGGTGGATTACATTTTCATATGTTGAACCATTTCTGCATCTCTGGGATGAAGCCTACTTGATCATGGTGGATGATCTTTTTGATGTGTTCTTGGATTCTGTTTGCAGGTATTTTATTGAGTATTTTTGCATCTATGTTCATAAGGTAATTGGTCTGTAATTTTTTTCTTTGTGTGGTTTGGGTATTAGAGTTAATGTGTTATTATAATAGAAGTTGGGCAATGTTCCTTCTGTTTCTATTTTATGGAAATATTTGAAGAGTATTGGTGTTAACTCTTCTTTGGAAATCTGGTAGAATTCTGCACTAAAACTGTTTGGCCCTGGACTTTTTCAGTTGGTAGACTTTTAATGACTGCTTCTAGGTCTATTTAAATTGTTTATCTGATCTTGCTTTAACTTTGGTACATGGTACCTATCAAGAAAATTATCCATTTTTTTTTTTAGATTATACAATTTGGTGCAGTATAGGTTACTAAAGGATGTCCTTATGATTCTTTAGATTCCCTTGGTGTCTGTTGTTATGTCCCCCTTTTCATTTCTGATTTTATTAATTTGCATATTCTCTCTCTGTCTTTTAGTTATTTTTTTTTTTTTTTTATCTTTTGATTTTCAGTTTCATTGATTATTGATTTTTTTTTATTGTTCTATTTGTTTCTATTTTATTGATTTCAGCCCTCAGTTTTTTTTTTTGTTCTTTTTTTTGTTTCTTTTTTTTCAGATATTCTGTTTTGCTAGTGAATCCTCATTATTATATAGACACTTAGTGCATACTTTCTCTTGCAGCTTTGTTTTGTAATTTGGTTGTGTGTATTAATTTTCATTGATTCTAGAAAGTCTTTAATTCCTTTCTTTATTTCTGTCTTGACCCATTTTTCATTCAGTAGAGTTGTTCAGTTTCCATGAGTTTGTAAGCTTTCTATTGCTTCTGTTGTTGATATCCAGCTTTAATCTTTGGCCGTCTGATAGGATGCAGGGAGTTATTTCAGTTTTCTTATATCTATTAACACTTGATTTGTGACCAAGTATGTGATCCATTTTGGAGAAAGTTCATGAGATTTTGAGAAGAAGGTATATTCTTTAGTGTTTGGGTAGACTTTTCTGTAAATATCTGTTTGGTCCATTTGGTTTATACCGTCAATTAGTCCCAGCATGTCTCATTTACTTTTTAATTTCTTGCTGATTGTTTGAGGGGCAATGTGTGATTTAAGCTGTAGTAGTGTTTCTCTTACAAAAATGTGGTGCATAGATGTTAAGAGTGGAAATGTAATCTTGGTGGATTTTTCCTTTGATGAATATTTTCCCCATCTTTTTTGAATAATTTTGGTTTGAAGTCTATTTTGTTAGATATTAAAATGGCTACACCAACTTGCTTCTTAGGTCTATTTACTTGGAATATCTTTTCCCAAACCTGTATCCTGAGGTAATGTTTATTCTTGATATTAAGGTGTGTTTCTTGGATCCAGAAGAAGGATGGATCCTAATTTGTATCCATTCTGTTAGTCTGTGTATTTTTATTGGAGAATTGAGACCATTGATTCTGAGAGAGTTTAATGACCAATGATTGTTGATTCTTGTTTTTTTGTTGTTGTTGTTGTTATTGGTGGTGATGGTTGAGGTGTTGTGTGTGTGTTGTTGTGTGTGTGTGTGTGTGTGTGTGTGTATGTATGTATGTATGTCCCTTCTTTTGATTTTGCTGGTGTGAAATTATTTCCTTCTGTTTTTAAGATGTAATTAACCTCTTTAAGGTTAGAATTTTCCTTCTATGACCTTCTATAGGATTGGGTTTGTAGATAAATATTGTTTAAATTTGACTTTATCATAAAATATTCTTTTCATCTATGATGATTGAAAGTTTTGCTGGGTATAGTAGTCTTGGCATAGGTCATCTCTTAGAGTCTGTAGCACATCTCTCCAGACCCTTCTGGCTTATAGAATCTGCACTGAGAAGTCAGGTGTAATTCTAATAGGTCTGACTTTATATGTTACTTGGTCTTTTTCCTTTGAAGTTTTTCATATTTTTCTTTGTTCTGTATGTTTAGTTTTGATATTATTATTTGGTGAGGGGACTTTTTTTTTCTGTTCCAGTCTATTTGGTATTCTGTATGCTTCTTGTACATTTATAGGTATCTTCTTCTTTAGATTAGGAAAATTTTCTTCTGTGATTTTGTTGAAAATATTTTCTGGGCATTTGAGCTGAGATTCTTCTCCTTCCTCTATACCTATGATCTTTACGTTTGATCTTATCATTGTGTCCCAGATTTCCAGGATGTTTTATGTCAGGAGACTTTGAGATTTAAAAATTTATTTGATTGATGTATCCATGTCTTCTATCATATCTTGAATGTCTGAGATTCTGTCTTCCATCTCTTGTATTCTGTTGGTAAAGCTTGCCTTTGTAGTTCCTGTTAGAATTGCCAATTTTTTCATTTCCAGAATTGCTTTTATAGTTTTCTTTATTGTATTTAGCTCCATTTTCAGATCTTGAATAGTTTTATTCCTTTCTGGCACCTATGTATCCACCCACACATACACATGCATATATGCCCACACATATACACAGTAAATAAATGCTGTGCAAAGTACTTACAGATGACTTTGTAACCCGGAAGAACTCAAGTAGTAAAGGAAATGAGGTATTAAGAGTGAACTACTTACTAAATATATAATATAATTTTCTGTAATCTGAAGTCCATACTATGCATATTCTACCAAGCACCCAGGAGACATAAATTGGGGGGAAGAAAGAGTTGCATTCAAGGTTAGACCTGGAGGAGGCTGTCCATTCCAGTTTCTAGCTCAGGGACTCAGGTAGAGGCCATACTGATAAGGTGGGCTAGGTGGGGATCTTTTTCTCCATCTATATCAAGAGGTCAACACTATTTTTTCAAGCTTCCATTCATAGCTCAACTTCCTGGGGCCAGCATTTGCATTTTCTTCTTAGACAAAAGCATCTCTTTCCTGTAAATCAAGCTCATACAACCAAGGAAAGGAAGGGTACAGAGGATACCATGAGAAAGGTGGCTGGCTAAAAGATCAGGAAAGGGCGAAAGTGAATAAGAGGATAGCACAAAGTATGAGAGTGAACCTAAAGTCCCAAATTTATCACCTCAAATTCCAGTTTCCCTCCAAAACCACGAACTGAATTGAGTTTGTTGTCTGGCATTCACTTATGTTTTTACATTTACTGTCTATATATATGCTGAATGGGGGTCAAGTAGGACAATTTTGAAATGGAAGGTCTTGGCAAGATGATATGTGCAGATCTGGGAGGAATCTGAAGAGGCAGAACTCCTTGTGGGGAAACTGTCATAGTGGGCGCTGACCCACAGGTCTATAACTGAAACCAGTGAGGAGCTTCTTTTCAGCAAAAAGGAAGAGGTGGGTGAGCAAAGAACATGGGAGGGGGTGGGTGAGCAAGGAACAGTGGTGGGTGAGCAAGGAACAGGGGAGGGGTGGTGAACAAGTAACAGTCTGAACTGAGCCCTGTTACCTGGTGGTGTGGATATCAGGAGGGGGGGGGTGCTGAAGAGCATCTTGCAAAACTGGAAGGAAACTGCTAGAGTTTTAAGAGTGTTAAATTTAAAAGGAGTATACAGATACATTTAGCAGGGATGTTGAAACCAGTAATATATAGGGCATCATGTCTGACACCAGCAGATCACTACGGGAAAAGATGTGTTTTCTAACTATACAACTATATATAACTGTAAGGAAGGGAAAATTAGTAACACATTGGACCTTAAGTAGTTCCTTGATGATGCAGAAGATCAGAAATAAAGAAAGGGAGCTTGACTTGTTAAGACAGCATGGAATCATCATCAGAAATTCTGATGAGGGGGTATTTGGAGTTCAGATGGATCACTGTAAAGACTACCTCATTGAAAGAAAACACTGAAAGGACAGTATATTGTTCTGATTGTTGTTTTTCCCCAAAAATAGTCATGGAAGCAGTGAAGGAAAGTTCTAGTAAAAGCTGCATCCGATCAATGAGAAAGAACTGCTTGAAGACAGGGGGCATGAAGGGCTGGGAAGTGAGAGTCACCGTGTTGTCTTGGAGTTGTACAGCAGAAAGGAGTGAGAGTTGCAGTCTCACTACATCCTGCTGTGCAGTGCTACCTGCAGTTGTGGCATGCAGGGCCTTTGCATGGAGTGCAGGGTTTTCACTGCCTCTTCTAATCTCACGACAGTTATACTCCCACTTTACAGATGGAAAAGTGAGGTTCAGAGTGGTTAAGCAGTTTGCCCAATGTCACATAGAAAATTAGTAGTGGAACCAGATTTTCATCCAAACTGCCTGGATTTACTCTCTCTCTCTCTCTCTCTCTCTCTCTCTCTCTCTCTCTCTCTCTCTCTCTCTATCTCTATCTCTATCTCTATCTCTATCTCTATCTCTATCTCTTTCTCTCTCACAGAGAGAGAAAGAGAGAGAGATACATCTTTCTGAGATGCATTTAGAAAATCAGAATAGGTTCCTTTGGCCAGCAATTTTTAAATATTAAAAGAAAGCATCCATATCAGGCTGAAAATACACACATGAGGGCTGGTACTGGAGCACCAGTAACTGCATAGGTAGGATAAATAGGAAAGATGCTTTCTTGTTCATGTCTGAGGCAAGCCATAGAGGCTGATGTGTTATCTGTTTTACAAGGTTCTGGTGAACATAGGTGGCCTTCTTTGTGGCTTTTCTATACCAGTGTTATGTTGGGTTTTCACCTCTGCAACAGCCGACAGAAACAAGTGAGAGGGAAAGTTCTGAGTTTGTGTTCGTGTTGGCAGTTTCAGGACAAAGTCAGGCTTCAATTCATTGTTTCCATTCTGCTGTGAGACAGAACATGTGTGTTGAGGAGAGAGAGGGAGACAGAGATAGAGAAACACAGAGACAGATAGAGAGATAAAGACAAAAAGACATAGAAACATATATATATATAGAGAGAGAGGGGGAGATAGAGAGATAGAGGGGGAGATGGGAGAGACCTTCTAGAGCACATTCCCAGTGCTTTCTTCAACTAAGCCCACTCCCAGTGCTACCATTATATTATTAATCCATCCAGGGATCAATCCATCAAGTTTGATGCTTCAAGGACAATCACTCCCAAAATATGTGCCACCTGGCAGCCAATTCCCCAGTACATGAGCTGTGGGGAACATTACAATTTCAAACCATAAGAGACATCATCCTTAAGGTCATCTCAGGACTCAGTATCAATGTTTCAGTACCAGCCATCATGAGTGTATTTCAGGTATCAGGAAGGTGAAGGACAGAAGGACCCATCCCAACTACAATATGAAATACTTCTAAGTTGTACAAACTTACACCTCTTACTCACCTTACGCAGGTTTAGTTAGATAGCTATATCTAGCTGTAATGATCATAGGAAGGGCAAACTTTAGATAGATGTGTTTACAGCCAATATTCTTAAATTCTTTCAGCAAATGAGAAAACAGAAAAGATTGATATATTTGGGGCAGCACTGGCTTTTGATGAACTTTTTTTGGTATATGTTTAAAATATGCAGAAAAACAAGGTGACAGTTTGTAGGGAGAAATCTTGATGTTAGCAGGCAATGGGGAAAGAGTTGAATTAGTGCTTTGTTTAGTTTTAAATCTCTTCTGTATAAACTTACTAAGCTAGAAGAAGAAAATGCTGATGGGAACAGGTCCATATACCGGACACTCGAAGCTGCCCCATTACGATGTCCTGGAAACCTCTGAGAAGTTTCTTCTCACGGCCTGGCATGCATTTTCTGCCCCCAGCCTTCAACCTGAGGCAACATCTCACTCCCACAAGTAATTTCCCCAAAAATAAATCATGCCATTTTCCTGTCTCACTGTTTTTAAATTTAAAATCTTTTAAAGATTTATTTTAAATGCATGAGTGTTTGCTTGCATGTGTGTGTGTGTCATTTATGTGCAGTGTCCAAAGAGGCCAGAAGAGGGCATTGGATGTCTAGATCTGTAGTTGAAAAGGGTTCTGAGCTGCCCTGTGGTTCCAGGGAATCAAACACTAGTCCTCTGAAAGAACAAGTGCTCTTCACTACCAAAGTATCTCTCCTGCTCCACATTTTTCTTAATTTTCTATGATTTATAGGACTAAGTTCTTCATCTTATCTCTTTCATTTCCCTTATGCCCTCTGAGTTTGCATTATCCAGGTGTGCTTGTTTTTAGAACATTGAATGTATTAATTCTTTGTACAAGCACACCTCTTTGCTTAGGGAATCATGGACGGTCTTTTAGACCCAACTAACATATCTCTACCTTTTGATATCAATGCACTTAAAACAAACCCACTGAGTCTGTTTATTGTTGCTGGATGTACATGGACATGGGACCATCTCCTGGAGCATGGGTACCAATGGGTACCTTCAGGATCCACATCCCTGAAGAAAAAATTATTCTTCCTTCCCAGCAGCCTCAGTTGCCAATACATCCTCAGCTAAAGGTGGGACTTAGTGATCGCCTCCCTCATCCATGCTGGGATTTTGTTTGGCTTGCTCTAACATGGATCTTGTGCATGAAGTCACTGCCATTGTGATTTCATGTGTGCAAGGACCTTGTCATGTCAGGAAAGCACTATTTTATTGCAGTCATTCACTACATATGGATCCTACAATCTTTCTACCATTTCTTCCAAGATGACTCCTGAACCTTGGTGAGGAGGGTTGTAGTAGTGATTTCCCATTTAGGGCTGAGCATTCCATAGTCTCTTATTTTCTCTGTAGAAATTATAATCTCCTGGAAAAAGCTTCTTTGGTGGGGGTTGAGCAATGCACTAATGTATGAGTATAAAAGATAAGTAATAGGGGTCATTTTAATACTATGTCCACATAGCAGAATAATAGTAATAGGTTCTCCCATATGGTCTATGCCTTGCCCAGTCACAAGCCATTTGCTCAATTTGTGGCACTAGATATGAGTTCTGTCTTGTGGAGATGGCCAAGCAATTGGAGAGGAGGGAATGGAGTGTAGATTTGATCAAAACATATTATATACACGTATGAATTTCTCAATACAAATAAAATTAAAAATAAATAAAATCAATTCAGAGATAGATTGTTTTCCTTGTCATGAAGTAAGTAAACATGGATTTATTTTTGTAATCTCTGCCCTTGTTGAACTCTGAGCTCCTAAGGGAAAATAATTTTAAACATATTGCTTAACACTTAGTCAGTGTTCAACATGCTTATCGACTGACTGAGAGAACATGCAGATGGTCTACATTAATTCAACTCTTTGGGGTCAAATAACATATGTATGTGCTAGAACAGCACAACATTCCATCTGTGATTTTAAAAGCTATCACTAGGTATCTGGGAGGAATTTCAAGTTAGTGAAGTTAGTGGTAGGCAATGGCCTCATTGTTTTAGTTTTTTAAGGATGATAGAAATATTTTACAGATTTCTTGATTGATGGACTTCATATCTCCACAGAAATTCACACTAACTTCCCACTACTAAAACTCATAATGACACATTGAAAATCTGTTTTTGAAAGAAATACAATTATATAATTTCCCCTCCCTTTCTTTCCTCTGGCCTCTCCCAGCTACCTTTCCTCAAACCCCTCCTATGTTCCCACTCTCAATTTGATAGCCTCTTTTTCTTTGATTATTATTGTTACATTCGTACACATGTATATATGTTTATTGTTACATATGTATGTATATATGTGTGTGCCCAGATTATTTAAATACAACCTGCTGAGTCTACTTTTGTTGTATGTATATGGTTTAGGCTGACTACTATTCATTGAAAATAGTACTGCAATTCTAGCAAGTTTCCCAGGGCTGCTCAGGTCAGGGTCCTTACAAAAGAATCTACAACTGTAACTTTGTTAGACCAGCATGATTCCTTACTACAATCTAAATCTTATCCTTAAATCCACAGGTAAGTGAAGTTCTCACCCCTCACCAAATGAACACTGTCAGAGAAAATCACAACTGAGCATAATGAAGAAATCAACAGATTGTGGGGAGTCCCAACCCCATGGATACATCTACATCATAGCTCCTGTATCTACTGCTCAAGGAAAATTGTGGGGAGTCCCAACCCCATGGATACATCTACATCAGAGCTCCTGCATCTACTGCTCAAGGAAAATTGTGGGGAGTCCCAACCCCATGGATACATCTACACCATAGCTCCTGTATCTACTGCTCAAGGAGCATTGTGGGAAGAGGGTGGGGAGATTTCAAGAGCATCTTACCATGGAGGAGGAAAAATTCCTAAGGGTCCCACTGGTAGACAAAAAACTACCAACTATAAATGACTCCTGGGAGAAGGAGAATTAGCCTATCCCAGGGATGAAACCTCCTTATTGATTGTCATAATTTTCATAATTGGTGCAAAAACATAAAAAACCACAGACTCAAATTGGAGGCCCTGACTAAACGCAGAGATTATTACACAGATAATTTGTAGGATGTTAGAAAACACTGAAAGTGTATTTCCATGGGTATCCTTTTCCTTAACCCACTTTTCTAACTGATCAGAAACAAGTGTTGACTTCTTGGAAAGTAAAGTTTTGCTGAAGAGAAATAAATGTGAAAAGTTCCCTCCGTTTTCTTGAAACTTACTGAATGAGAATCGTGGCTGTTTGTCCTGGAAGACATTTGATGCTCTCTTTGGTGGTTTTATGAGGGCTACACTATTTAGTTAAGTACTGAAAGCTATAGAACTCCATGACTTTCCATGACTTCAGTTTTCTGTTTAGAATCTTCATGTTTTTTCAATATTCATGCATCCTCTGCATTTTATACACCCAAACATTGTCATCAAACAAACTCTTAGATTTTACTTAAATAAACTTAGCCTCATTCTAAAGTAAGAGAAAAGCCACAGCTCTATAATGTTCCAGTGAAGTATTTCTAATGTACACTATCATGAATGCATAATTATGCTAAAATACACTGGTCCATTTACCATCCTGCATGCAACCACTATATAAACTTAGCTTTGCATGCTGTAATCTTTGTGGAAAAAAAGAGAAATTTTGGATAATTCAAAATATCAATGCAATTTTTATCTATTGCACCATTTCATGGCACACAATGGGACTTTATTAATGGAATTATATCAAGTAGGAGGGCCATAATCTTATTTTGATACATCTGCCATTTTCATGAGTGACCTGAAGACCTAGGTGGTGAAGGTGCTTGACATGAAGTGATCTCATCTGACAAAGATAACTAATATATTGGGTGATGAAGCTGGTTCAGATTAAGTTTTGACAGGTGTGTATTACATGCAGAAAACAGGGAGCATGATAGAGATTAATAAACAGGATATACTATTAATTAAACAGGTTTTCAGGTATAGAAGAGAGATGATCTGATAAGAAGATTCCATTGACTCAAACTCATTGAGAGTAATAACATAACAGATTTGCTAGGCAATACATACAAATTGAGTTCCAGGTGATACTCTCAGCACAGTAGTTTGAAACAGCATGCAGTTCAGAAAGTTAACTAGTTTTCTGTTAATTAGGCTTATCAATCTGCATCTGGAATGTTGTATTCAAGCCTTAGGATGTCATCAGCTTTGTTTCTGTCATATTAAAGACAGCTGGAAGAACTGGATATTCTGAGTCTAAGAAAAATAATTTCAAGTCGGGTATGATGGCTAGTTTTGCATATTATCCTAACTGGATTAGGGATGTCTAGATTGCTGGTAAAACATTATTCTGATGTGTAGGTATGAAGGCATTTTAAGCCTTTGAAACAGTATACCAAGTAAAGGTCTTTCTTAACCATCCCCCGTGGTGTGGTGTGGTGTGATGTGATGTGATATGATGCGATGTGGTGTGTGTGTGTGTGTGTGTGTGTGTGTGTGTGTGTGTGTGTGTGTGTGTGTGTGTGTGTGATCAACTTGCTGAGGCCATGAATAGAACAAACTGGTGTGACATAGATTTTGTCTTCAGCTTAACAGGTGCCATATATCCTCTGCCCTCAACATAGGTGCTTCTGGTTCTCATGTTTTCAGGCACAGAAGTAGCTACACCACTGGCATTCCTAGTTCTACATCTTGCAGAAAACATATGACTCCCAAAGACACACATTCAGGTTATATAGATGTGTATAATACATAAGGTATATATACTTTTTAACACCCCAGGAAATATAAACATATATCCTGTGGCTGTTTCTTTGGGGAACCCTAATGTTTTAAGTTTGTTCTTTGGAAACTCACTCTCTCTCTCTCTCTCTCTCTCTCTCTGTGTGTGTGTGTGTACATTAGATATAATGTATGTTAACTACTCTTATCTCTACCTTCTCTGACCTTCCTCTTACTTCTGTCAACATCCCATATCCCTACAAGTCTGTTTCCCACATTCATGTCATCATTTTGTTTTGTGAACCATGTCTTTTAACTAGGGTCATCTCTGTGAACATAGGTTTGGAACCAACATTGAACCCGGTGAGTTCACCATTGGGTATGCAACCAAAGACAATGACTATGTCTCCTATAGAATCTCCCAATAGTTCAGCAGGGAAGGAAATAAAATGGGGATGTGGGTGTGAACTGAATACAGACAAAGAACGGACTGTCTGAGAGACAATAAACCAAGAATGGAAAGACAGAAGTGTCAGGCAGACAGAAGGGAAGGCAGTATGAACAAAGGAAACAGAGTGCCCTGATCCATCAGTGACTGCTGATGGGCCAAGCTATGTATGGGCCCAGTGTGGGCAATGACAACTGTTGTGGGATCATGTTTTCTGTGGCTTATCATGCTCAGAAAAGAGCATTTCTCAGGTCTCCCTACTTTGTAGCTCTTATATTTTTTCTCTGCCCTTGTTCTACAGTGTTCCCTGAACCTTGGAGGCAGTGGTTAAATGTCCTATTTATGGACAAATATTCAACTTTCACATATTCTCATTAACTTGAGTAACCATGAGTCCTTGCATTCACTGACATGCACTACAAAGAGAAACTTTTCTGGTCAAGGCAGAGAGTAGCATTTGTCTCTGAATATAAACATAAATATTTGGAAGTCAGTTTGGTGCCATGCTAATTTAGTTGAACAACAGAAGTTCTCCTCTAGGGTCTATTGTTTTGGAATATTACTTTGGCTATGTAAAGATGTATTACATTTGTTTATGCTACATTTGTTTAACTATGTAAAGATGTGTTGCTTTGTCTGCCTAAGGCACCTGATTCATCTAATAAAAAAGCTGAATGGCCAATAGCTAGGCAGTAGAGGGATAGGTGGGGCTGGCAGGCAGAGAGAATAAGTAAGAGGAAGAATCTAGGCTCGAGAGAGAAGGGAGAACAGAATGAGAGAGAAAGAAAAGGAGACACTGGGGCCAGCCAGGCAGCTGCCCGACAGACAGATATGGAGGAAGCAGTGAAAGTAGGACATACAGAATGAAAGAAGGTAAAAACCACTGAGGCAAAATGTAGATGAAGAGGAGCAGGTTAAATTAAGTTATAAGAGATTAGATAATGCCGAGCATCCATTACTGGTAAGTCTCCATGTCTTGCTTTGGGAGTTGGTTGGTGGTCCAAGAAAGCCTACTACATTTGGTGTTCCAACATGGGGCTTGAATTTCCATATAGGGCCTGCCAGAGATAGCTAGGAAAAAACAAGCAAACAAAAAATGTATATGGCCCCTTTAAGAGGCTCTACCACACAATAAGCACTTGAGAAGCCAGCATGTTACGTAGAAAAAACAAGCTAAGTAAAAAACATCTGCCACAGTGCAGACACTGACTTCCTAGAGCTGGGGCAGTTGAAAGCAGCTCCTCCTTAAATGCTTAAATGGGCTTAAGGCTCAGCTCTCATGGACCTGGGGAGGGGCGGAGCCAGCCACCCAAGCTGTGGTAGAGGGTCTAGTTGACACTTAGCAGTTTAAAATTTGGCCCATGTGATTAGAAAAGGCTAGAGACATGCAATAAAGACAGGTACAGATTGGGGAAAAATCCTCTAAACAGGTTACAGTGTGTTTAAAAAATATGTAAGCTTAAGAAAGAAAAGAAAATGGGTATAAGCAGTCATAGGAAAAAATAGTTTAAACATAATAGTAAAATCTTTAAAGAAAGAGTAAAGTAATAGAAAGGAAAAAATCCATGTAAAGATAAAACATACAAAGGGAGTCTGGATCCTGTATAGTGTTGTGTTGACTTTGAATTTTTTGGATGCTGATGAGTGAATGACAGCTGCTGAGAGACACTGGATTGTAAAAGGGACTGCTGAATTAAACTAGCCTAGACACTTTAGGAATGCCTTACTTTAAAATGGGAGTCAGAAAATGTGTTGGAGAAGAGGTTATAGTTTTGTTTCCACAGGAAACAAAAGGCTCTGGAGTCCTTCAAGGTTAATAGAGATCAGGTTTGATTAGTAGAGACTTCCTGAAAATCTTGGCTACAGACATAAAGGAATGAACCAAGAAAAGCTACAAGACAGGTGACATATATGCTGATCTCTTGACATGGGAACAGTTCTGAAACAGGACAACAAATTTTATAACTAGTTTTCCCAGGAGTTGACCATTATCTCAAATTTTCAGGGTTCCCTAAAGATGCCACTGTCCACAGACAACAGGAAGCAGTCTAGAGAACATAATGCCCACATTCCCAACAGGTAGGGTAAATGTTTTTTGGTTATGGATGGATGGATTATGGATGTTTGTCATCCTTTGCGGGGGAATATAGGAATATAGGATAAAAAGCTGCTATTAATCTCAAATATTTTACATTGGTATGGGTTTTTGTATATTGTTACAAATTTAAGATTATTTTTGTTAGAATGTACTCTATATATGTTTCTATTCTTGTTTAAGACATTTTGATATATTGAGAAGAAATTTAAGTCACATTTGTTATACTGTATGTAAGTTTTTAGTCTTATTTGGGGTATTGTGCTTATGTAGTTCATTTAAAAATGTAATGTATAATTTAGAAATACAGATTAGTAGTTATTCATCTATAATAATTAAACTTATAGTTATTTTAGGTATGTTTTCAAGGTTAAACATAGATGTATTTTAGATAGATAGGTGATCTTTAAATTCTTCAGAGACCTAGAGAATGTGGCATTTAAGATATTTAATTACCTAAGGCGTTTTATGACAGTGAGTCATGTCTGCTCCTTGGCAGCAACAATCTACTTTATAAAATGATGATGGGCATTGAAGAACCTTCATAAGGAGTTTGACTTCATTGTGGCAAAGCTAGCCATTTTGACAAGAAACTGCTCTTGCCTTGACTGCTGATAGTAAGCTGTACAAACTGGACAAGTAGGACACAAACGAAAGTGACTGTTGAAGTTTACCAAAACAAGGTGGGACAGTCCTTCAAAATTCCTGCTTCATAGAAACATCTTCCAAACATTCTAGGCCTGTAGGCTGAATATGGATGCACCAATGTTTCAGAGGAAATTTCTGTGACTGTCCAGGCAGCCGGATGTCTCTGTCTTTTTATAGTTTTGGGAGTGGCTTGCAGAGCACTTTCTGTTTACTCAGGTAATATTATATCCTTCTGGGGTTTTTGATGCAGTTGAGGACTAGATAGTTATGGCTACAGTTTTCCTTAGTTATGACAGAAGGTAAATTTGGTACAAAGTTTTGGATTCATCAAGATAGGATAGGTAATAGAGTGATTTCTCTGAATTTGCCAAGTACAAATGGACCAGATATTGTAAATGTAATTCTTAGTTGATAACTGTTCTTATCTCATATAGTTTTACTATGTTAAAGTTAAAACCCTTCCTTTTTATTTAGATAAAAGGGAAAATACTATAGAATATGACTTTAACTATGTATTGATGTGTTACATTTGTTTAGATTGTGGAACATGACCATAACTATGTAAGGGTGTGTTACATTTGTCTATGCTGCATTTATTTAATGATGTAAAGATGTGTGCTCTTTCACATTGCCTGCTTAAGGAACCTGATTGGTCTAATAAAAAGCTGAATCGTCAATAACTAGGCAATAGAGTGATAGGTAGGTCTGGAGGGCAGAGAGATTAAGTAGGAGGAGGAATCTAGGCTTGAGGGAGAGAAGGGAGAAGAGAACAAGGGATAGATAGATAGATAGATAGATAGATAGATAGATAGATAGAGGTAGGTAGGTAGATAGATGATAGATAGATAGATAGATAGATAGATAGATAGATAGATAGATAGATAGATATGTCCAGGGTCAGTCAGCCAGGTAGCTGCCAGCCAGCCAGACATGGAGGAAAAAGTGAAAGTAGGATATACAGAATGAAAGAAAGGTAAATACTCCTGAGGTAAAAGATAGATGAAGAGAGATAGGTTAATTGAGTTATAAAAACTAGTGGGACAAGCATAAGATAAGGCTGAGCATTCATAATGGATAAGTATCCATGTCTTGATATTGAAGCTGGTTGGCAGTCCAAGAGATCCTGCCACAGCCTATGACCTCTCCAGCCATGGAAATTTAAAAATAAGGTTTATAGTAGTAGGCAGGTACTTCTTGTTGTGGAGTGTGCCTCAGATGCAAGCTGACAGTAGGTGGCTACCCTCTGACAGTTAGGACACTATTGCGAATACTTGACTGGCAGATTGGCATTGTAGTTTATAAGCCTAACAGTTAGGTAAGACCACTGTTACCTTTTACCCCCCTGCAGTCTGCACATCTTCTAATTGCTGTGGGATAATGTTTTGTACACTGGTTTAATAAAATGATGATTGGCCAGTAGCCATGCAGGAAGTATAGGTAGGATAAGCAGACAAGGAGAATTCTGGAAAGAGGAGGGCTGAGTGAGGAGACACCAGCCTGCCATTCAGGGAGCAGCATGTAATGGCACACAGGTAAAGCCACAGAAAATGTGGTGCCATATAGATTAACAGAAATGGACTGAGTTTAAGTATAAGAGCTAGTCAGTGGTAATCCTGAGCTGATGGCAGAACAGTTTTTTTTTTTTTTTTTTTTTTTTTTTTTGGTTTTTCTAGACAGGGTTTCTCTGCGTAGCTTTGCGCCTTTCCTGGAGCTCACTTGGTAGCCCAGGCTGGCCTCGAACTCACAGAGATCCGCCTGGCTCTGCCTCCCGAGTGCTGGGATTAAAGGCGTGCGCCACCACCGCCCGGCTGGAACAGTTTTAATTAATATAAGCCTCTGTGTATTTACTTGGGGGCTGTGGACCAGGTGGGACACAGGAAAACTTCTAGCTACAAATGGTGCCCAATGTGGGGCAAGAGTGTCCACCTAAAACTTGAGGGAACTTAAGAAGAGATTATAAATGTAGCTAAGAGCACCTTTCTAGTTCATGTCACTCATGATGGGCCTAGGTACAATGATGTGTTCCCTAGCTATGGCAGGTTCACAGCATATGAGCTGGAGCTACAGCATGGCATATTCCCACTGAGTTACACAGAGGTTTCTGTAAGCTGTGCAACATGGTGCAAGGTAGATATAGCTTTTGATAGTTAAAATAAAAGGTTTCTGGGCTACATGCTGCTTTGATAAAGACAGAGACTCACTGCCTCCCAGAGTTGGTAGAAAATTATCTCCGCCATGTTAGAAAGCTGAGGTGAGCAGAACCAGCAGCCAAAGCTGCCATTTCAATCCTAGTAATACTGCAGTTTAAAGCAATAGATTCACAATAAAACAGATTCAGATGAGATAAACTCTAAACTGTTTACATTGTATAAAAATGTACATAGGCTTAAAAGAAAGAGGAAAAGGAGGATAGACAGTTATATCAAGAAATAGTTTTAAATATAAAGTCTTTAAAGAGAAAGTAAAAGTAATATAAAAAATAAGCCACATAAAGATGGAAATCACACAGAGACTTTGGATTATTTTGTCTTTGGGATTTTTAAGTGCAGAGAGACATTTGATTGTAAAACCTGCTGAGTTAAACATATATATATATATATATATATATATATATATATATATATATCTTGATTTCAAAAGTTATGTTTCAGGATATGGTGCTTTGGAAAAGATGTTCTGCTTTTGTTTCCACTGAAGATGAGAACCTGTGGGTTGCTTCCAGGCTAATATGGTTTGACCAGCCAAGACCCCCTGAAAGGTCTCCAATGACACCATGGCCCAGATGATCCAACATCCAGAACAGCTTCAAGGCAATTGGCTCAGACAATGCAGCCACACAGACTATTCCAATCAGGACTTGACCATAATTCTTAATTTTCTCAGGATCCCCAAAAGACTACTAGTGCCCTCAATCAGCAGAAAGTAGCCTAAAAACTATGCCCACATTCCTCAAAAATGGATTATGAATGTTTGTCTTTGTTTGGGTTGTTGGTTACAAATCGTTATTGGTCATAGTCAATATCTTTCTAAAAGAATAATGGATGATATGATATGGAAATATAGGATATAGATGTGATAGGATAAAAGGGTGGATTATTGAAACCACTTTTAAAGAGCAACTTGTTTAAAATGTTTTACATTGTTATAGATTTTAGTTTATTGATAAAATTTAAAGTTAATTTTGTTATAGTGTATGTATATTTCTACTATTGTTTAAGATGCTATGTTTGTGCAGCTCATTTAAATTGTAATGGATAATTAAGAAATACAGATTAATAATTAAGCTTCTATGATAGTCAAACTTATAATCATGTTAAGTTTTCTAGGTATACATAGATATAATTCAATTAGGTAGATAATCTTCAAACACTTCAAAGACCTACAGAATATGGCATTTAAAATGCTTTAAGAACTTTGATTTTGTGGACATTGAGACATATCTGCTCCTGGCAGCACCAATCTAATTCAGAGAAGATAGTGGGCATTGAAGAAACTCATTATGGAGTTCACTTTCTTTGTGGCAAAAGTTAGCCACTGGGCAAAAAAGTGCCCTTGCATTGACTGCTTGATGATATGTCGTATAAATTAGACATGTAAGACCCATAGGAAGGGGACCACTGAACTTTGCAAGGCAAAATGGTCCCACAGATTCCTGCTTTGCAGAAGAAATTGCCAGACATTCTACAAGACACACACACACACACACACACACACACACACACACACACAATGATTGAGAGATTAGGTCTATGGGCTGAAGATGGATGCACCAATGTTACAGAGGAACTTTGGGTGACTGTCCAGGCAGGCAGCTGTCTCTGTCATTCTAGATTTTTGGAAGTTGCTTACAATGCTCTTCCTGTTAACTTAGGTAATATTGTATCTTTCTGAGGTCTTTGATATAGTTGAAGACTAGATAGTTATAGTTTTCCTTGGTTATGATAGAAGATAAATTAGATATAAAACTTTAGACTCACAAATATAGGCTAGATAGAATATTTTTTTAATTTTACCAAATATAAGTAGACTAGATATTGTAGCTGTAATTCTTGCTTGATAACTGTTTGTTACATGTAAATTTACTATGTTAAAGTTAAAACCTTCCTTTTTAATTAAACAGAAAATGGGAAATGCTGTGGGATAATGATTTTGTATACTGGTTTAATAAAATGCTGATTGGCCAGTAGCTGGGGAGAAAGTATAGGCAGGAAAAGCAGACAAGGAGAATTCTGGGAAGAGGAAGACTGATTCAGGAGATGCCAGCCTGCTGTCCAGGGAGCAGCATATAATGGCACACAGGTAAAGTCATGGAACATGTGGTGACATATAGATTAACAGAAATGGACTGAGTTTAAGTGTAAGAGCTAGTCAGTAGTAAGCCTGAGCTAATGGCTGGGCAGTTTTCATTAATATAAGCCTCTGTGTGTTTGCTTGGGTCTGAGCAGCTGTGGACCAGGTGGGACACAGGAAAACTTCCAGCTACATCTAACACTGTGAGATCTAGCTAGCAGGGTGGAGATTTTCTGCTCAGTTCCAACTTGATTACTTTGTATTTTATAACACAGGTGTGTGATATGACAATGGGGTGTTGTCATCCAGTCCTGGTGGACAATGAGGAGGAATGGGGAAAAGCCTTCTATTTTTTAAACTGGCTTATAGAGTAATAGGTTTCTATATGGTTTTTCCATAAAAACATCCTTAGTTTTGGGGAAGCCTAATTTATATACACTGAGATACAAAACTGTTTTCAAACAACATAAATGAAAACCTTGCAGTGTAGAATATATTTAATTTTTTGTGTGAGGTGTTAGGAAGGAGACTTATTATAACAGTTAAAAATGTTGGGAAAGAGCACCCTGCCAGGATTATTGCATGATGATGTTTGGTGTGTATGTGAGGGCAGGGGAGTGCATACATGTGTGCACATGTGAAATTGGTGATCAAGGGATGTTTTAGCCTTACTTCTGTGAGACTTTTTTATACTGATCACACGTCATCAGAAAAGATAGCTTGTTTCCATTGAAAAACAAACTTTCAGACTACATGGGAAGAAATATTGCTTCTGAAAAGACTTGCATGTTTTCAACTTATTTAAACATTTTTGTTTGTAGCTAGAGTTTTCCTGCCTGGCCCACAGTCAGGACAAATCTCTCTCACCCGCCAGTCCCACAGCCACTCAGACCCAACCAAGTAAACACAGAGACTTATATTGCTTACAAACTGTATGACCATGGCAGGCTTCTTGCTAACTGTTCTTATAGCTTAAATTAACCCATTTCTATAAATCTATACCTTGCCACATAGCTCGTGGCTTACCGGCATCATCTTCACATGCGGCTTGTCATGGCGGTGGCTGGCAGTGACTCCTTCTGCCTTCCTGTTCTTTCTTTTCTCCTCTCTGTTAGTCCCGCCTATACTTCCTGCCTAGCCACTGGCCAATCAGTGTTTTAGTTATTGACCAATCAGAGCAACACATTTGCCATACAGAACATCCCACAGCAGTTGTTTTTGTTTTGCACCTGAAGTCTTTCTTCCAGACTATTGAGATAATAGTTTCCATTATATATTATTTTGAAGAATAAATTGGTTCTATAAATTGGAATTCTTGACACAGTAGCATATATACATACATACATACATACATATATACAGTATGTATAGTTTTCTTTTTCTTAAAATTTGTTCTTGAATTTACTATTGGAATATAGGTGGTAGGAAGAAGTAGAGAGAAATAATGGAACAGGAAAGGTTAAGTGGGAAAGGGTGAGAGGACAAGCGAGAGGAGAGAGTGTGGGGAAGAAGAACTAATATTAAAGACCTTTGAAAATGCCACATGGGAACCCAGTACTATACACATATACAGTATATAAGAGGGGGTAAATTGAGTTACTCTGTTACAGGAGCCAATGCCTCCCCCAGATACATAGGCAAACAAGAATCCTGGCGCCAGTTACGGATTGCTTCTTTTCTGGTTGTCAGTGAGATTCCATAGACACACACCCCCCCCACCGCCCCACCACCAAACATTACAGGCATTGCCATTGTTCTTAGTCACCTTCAAGAACTTGATGACAAGGGCCAATTGCTGAAGACACCACACATGTGGTTTACAGGACATGGGGAAATCAAACTGGTAGCAACCTAAAAGATTCATCCTTACTGGCTAGCTTTCATAGTACTGGAAGGTTCTATGCATGCTATCAAGGCTGAAAAGTAATTCACAGTCTCAGCCAACTGTGAACCCTGTGAGCTACAGCAGCAACTAGCAGAGCAAAATACATCCCTTGGTGCAACAGCGGGCTGAATGTTGTGGGAGTAATCTACTTCTATCTGAATGGGTGTAAAACCTGTTCCACAAGATGGGAACCATTTACTGGGCTAACTGCTACTATTAACTGTGGCAAATACATGTGACTGGCTAGATCATAGGCTCTAGGGAGAATACAATATGAGTTCTCTGCCAAATGGACATGGCAATAAAATGCCCACTAAGTTCTTATCTTTAACCCAACACACTAGTGCCTCTCTTGGTCCTCATCAGGGAAGCTTCTTTTTGCAATAGATGGTAGCTAATGCTGAGACCCACAACCTGTCAAAATTCAGAGAATGAGACTGTGGAATACTCAGCTAAATGGGGAAATAAAATGGGGGTGTGGGTATGAGCTAAATTCATTCTACAGAACCGGCAAAGAATTGACTGAGAGAGACAATAAACCAACTATGGGAAAGAGAGAAGCAGCAGACAGACAGAAGGGGAGGCAGTGTGAGCAAAAGAAACAAAGCTTTGTTGAAGGAGACTGTTATCTCCCTTAGGAATGGGAGGGAAACCCTTTGTTCAGAGTCCACCAGGGGGCTCTGGGCTAGGAGTTTTATAAAACCCAAGTACTCTTTTTTTTTTTTTAATTTTATCCAGTTGTTTGTCCCTGATGCTTTTCCTTTCTGATGTCTTTCTCATTAGAAAGGAAACAGCCCTCTTAGGAATCCCTTCCCTGTCCCCTCCTTGTCTGTGTTTCTCTAACTTTCCCTCAAGATTGTTATCAACACTACATTCCTGGAATGACTGGGGTGGGGTGGATAATTGTTGAGAAGGAATAAGAAGATCAGATTGTACGAGCCAAGGAGAGTAGACATTGCAACAAAACAGCATGTGCTGACTATGACAGCACAGTTGACGACATGAACTCAATGTCTGTGACAGCATGCACAAGATCAAGTCAGCCAGAATTCCAGCATGGATGACAAAGGGGCTCCTGAAGTTCCAGCCCTGACTGAGGAGATGATGGCAATGGATGGCAGCTGGGAGAGGGAAAGTCGTTTGTCATCAGGGATCTGGATCCTGAGAGGACACGACACTAATGGATGGTCCCACACCCATGCGCATACAGACGTACTAAATGGACTCAATGGGTATTATAGAGAAAAGTAGAGCACAGGAGGCTAGCTGGAAGAATGGGGGGGGATAGGAAATAGGGGAGGAATTGGATTGGGGAGAATGGGAAGTGGATTTAATTAAAACATGTTATATACATGTATGAATATTAAATAAAATATTAAAAAATCACTGAGAAGCCAGAAATTGAACCTTAATGTTGTTTATTTTCTGGGACATGGTTCTACTATGTAGCCTAGGCTGATCACTGCTGCTGGACTCCAGATTCTTCTACATATTAGTCGCCCTGGCATCTGGACCATAAGTGAACAGCCCTGCAACTGGGAAGCTAAAGTTTAGATCTCTGTCTGCTCTGTTTTTCACTTGTGATTTAGTTGTTTTACAATACAGGAAAAGTAATATAGAAGAAAACCCCAGGACCTAATTTTTGGGGGGTCATGATCTGAAACCTTTACAGCTAATTTATATTATGCTCTCCACAGGTGAATTCAATTTTCATTGCTTTTCTTAATGGCCAATCATTGAGCAATAAAAATGTAGGCTACATGGCCTACTCAGTTTAATGGCAAATGGATGAAATGATCAGATCATCCATTTCATAGCCCCATTAATTGAGTTTTTATGATAATTAGATTAGACAGTTGTTTAATGATCCAATTATCTGCTCCACAAATTGACCCTCAAATCACTTTGGAGTTTTCACCTAAGTAAACACATTTAGAGCTTTAGGGTAGTTTAGTACAATGATGTCAACTATGGAAGAATTATCTGGTAACACCATACCAGTTTGTCCATGTAGAATGAGGCTGTGCTATGAGGCTGTGCTATACTACACCTTTATGTAAACCTAGAATGCTGGAGTTATTTTACTGTTTGTATCTATCACAACATTTATAGGCTAGTGGACGGATTTTCTTCTCAGGAGCAACCATCCTTACCAACCTTTCATCATTTCTCATGCTAGATCTCATCTGAGGAGGCAACATATCTTCTTTAGGAAAAGGTACAGATAACCCATCAGGAATAATGTCTGGCTCTGATAAGATCCATTTCCCCTGCACATGCCTTTAATCCTAGCTATTAGGAGGCAGGGGCAGGCAGATCTACTTGAGTCAAAGTCCAGCCTGGTTTATATAGTGAGTTCCAGGTCATCCAGGGCTATAGGGTGAGACCCAGTCTCAAAATAAAACAAACAAACAAAAAAAGGATTATGTTTCATTCTTATTATACAATTATAAGCATATTTATCTTTCTTTTATAAATACTTACATCTTATGTTCCCTTTATTAAATTTATTCTCCTTTGATCACTTAGGAGATCCAGACAACTACATGGCCACAGATGACATTAAACCAGAATTACATACACATACACACACACACAAATATATATATATATGCCTATGCAGTCTTATACTCAAGTCCTTGCTGTGGTGTTTTCCATCCTCATTTTAGTCATCATCCACATACTTCATGTTTGTAAATAATAAAGGGATGTGTTCTGACCATGTAATGTCTGTTCTAGTACCTGATCTTTTCATAACTTGCATTGGAAGCAAGGTCCCTTTCATTATCCTTGGACTGATAGTTTCTACCTCCTAATAATTAGATCTCATACCCTTTGAAGCTTACCCGAAGACAAAATACCTAAATGAAAGCCCTTGTGGCATAATATTGATGAGTGGTTTTGAGTGCATCAGGGTCTTTCTGGGCCCAGTTGTGCAATGACCTACAGACCTGGGGTGCCAGACACTTGTAATCATCAAAGATTGGGCTGAAACAATGGCAGCAAGTTTATTGTCTCATGCTGGTGAAGGTGAACGATGTGGACAGTCATGGGAGTCTGTGAAGTGGAAACAGGATTTATTAAGGAGAAGTGGAGTACCTTCTAAGAGTGAGAAGGCTCTCCAATAGAGGGGAGAGATATGGGACTTCCTTGTGTGGGTTTTTATGGAGCAATGGCAGAAACTGGACAAAGACCGGGTAATTGTGATACAGTAGGTTTCCTGATCCTGCATGGCCTGGGTCCTGAAACCCTGGCTAGGGGCAATGAAGGAATGGATAAACAACAGACACACAGACAGACACACAGACAGCGAGTGAAACTGGGGTTCTGCTAGTGCTGCCACCACAACTCGGAACCTCAGTGTGTTTATTACCAACAGCACAGGGGGAGGGGCTAGCTAGTCTTGGTAGGATGTCTCTGTAGGCAGGCAGCCTCAGGCTGTAAACACCTGGGAGTTAAGCCATATTTGCTGGACTTTGCACACACTGAGCAATTGTTCATTAACACTCATATTTGGACTACCAAGGAAAGTTTACCATTCCTCTTGAGCCTGGCCCATATGGGTAACAGTTTTGCCAAATTGTCCCATGTATTAGTTAGCCTTGGAGTCTTCAGCAGACCATGCTCATGCTAAAGTACACATTCACTCAGTACTTCACTCATTCAGGTCTTCCTTCACTTCCTACAATTTGTTAGCTCTCTGGGCTATCATGGGCTATGCCAATAGATAGCCTATACACTTGATGTATGCCTCCCTGGCCCAATCATGAATTGTCCATGCATTTCCCATCCAGTTAACATTGATTGAAGTCCCCACGTTCATCTCTGACTCTAGCTTTGCTAGGTACTGACTGCCTGCTGTTAGTCACTAGTCGTTAGTGTTGCTAGCTTCCAACTATGCAAGCAAATTATACTAAACTCCCTTTGTTCCCACTTGGTTACCTCATTTAAATCTCTGTTCTCAGGAAAGCCTGGAGGTCTCTGCTGAAATAGGTGGAGGATTTCTTAGGAGCTATCTTTACTTAATTTGTTACAATTAGCTTCGTTGGGATCAAGAATATCTAAAAGACCAAAAGTGCTCAGCATATGCCTTCCAGGGTGGGTCACAGAAAGCCATCCATCCATCCATCCAGCCATCCAGCCAGCCAGCCAGCCAGCCAACCAGGAAAAACTGGTCTTACTTCTCAGAGGTTCTCTTTGTTGTGTGTTCTCTTTGTTAGCTTATAACAAATTGTAAACTTCTTTGTTCTCATTCCCATGTTTTGCCTTCATTGTTTTAAGCATAACTGTGTTGGTTAGTTCTATCAACTTGACATGGCCTAGATGCATCTGGGAAGAACATACCTCAGTTGAGAAAAATATCTCCTTCAATTTAGCCTGTAGGCAAGCCTGTGACATATTTTGTTGATTAATGATTGCTTTGGGAAGACCCAGCCCGCTGTGGGAGGTGCCATGTATAAGAAAGCAGTTGAATGAGACAGAAAGCCATGTTCCTCAATGGGTTCTGCTTCAGTTCTGGCACCCAGGCTCCGGCCTAGAGTCCCTTAACCTGACTTCCCTTCAATGACAGATTGTAATCAAGGCATGTAAGTCGAATCATGCTTTTACTCCCCAAGTTGATTTTAGTCAGTGTTTTATCATGGCAACAGAAAGCAAACTAAGAAAATAACATTATCCCTAACCCTGATGTTCATTCTCACTGTAAAATGTGTGAGCAACTCGTTTTTACCATGGGCCTTTTCTCTTACTGTCTACAGATATCTAGCTCTGATATCTAGATCAAGATGACAAAAATTATTGCACATACATAGTGTGTTAAGTAAATACAATTCCTCTTCACATGGTATCACCTTCTTAATGTATTCTTTCAGTTTACCATCCTCTGTAGAACCAACAGTCTGCTCATGGAGGATCTGTTTCAGTGCAGCCCATTTAGCTTGGGAGATCTGAGTCTGTCTTCACAGCCACAAAATTAAGATGAATGACTCATTCCTTGTGAATAGGATGTCATGGTTGACTAATAATTAACAAACTCATGACCACACAGAACTGTGTTATAATGCATTAAAAAAGGACGTTGTGACTCAGTGTAGCTGTCAAGGAATTGATACAGCCTGTTATTGTAAAACCTGGCTTTTAATTTTTGCATGTATAAACTGTGGGATGCTAATTATCTACGCTTGTTGGACATAATTTTAGTACACATCTATTCAAAAACATGTAAATGTTTAAACATGTGCATACATGTGTGTATTTACCTAAGATTATGTAGACAACTTTCAGCCTTAATTCCTTCTTAACACTAATTATTCATCTCTAATAAAATTAAAAATTAACTTTAATTAATTTTAGAGGGATCAGTGAAAGAGAGCTCAGATAATTACATTATCATGCAACCCAAGTCCCCCCAGAATACATCTTCTTTTTGACACTTTATACTGAAAAATATTATTTTGCTACCCAGATCCTGTGCCATCAGATGTGATAACGCCTGCTGGCACTGTTGTTCTATGAAGGCTTAAATTCTAGAGCACTCTAGGATTTTTAGGTTCTAATGCTCATCTTCTGCTTCCCTAATTTTGTCAATGCCTCTCTCTGTACTTTCGCTTTATATGACACAGAATCCATTGAGCAATTGAGATTCACGATTATAGTTCAGGGCAAAAACATGTAAATAAGTGCCCCGAGTACAATCTGTTTTTGCTATCATTAACTCCTTGGTTTGCCATAATCCTACAGAAGTCTGGAGTGAAAGCTCTTCCCAGCAGTAGCTTTCTTTTTTGAATATCTTGGTTTGTGTTTGACTTGTTTCTCTCAGTAGTCAGGTGGGCACTGCCTTAGCAACAGGCAACTCATTGGTCCTTTCTCTTCCTCAGACTACTTACAGTTAACTTGAAAAAATTGTTTATGCTTTTTATTATTGAAAATTTGAAATTCTGATATTTTTCTTTGATGTGTATTAATAACAAACTATAAACCATGTTCCTTTCTAAAAACCAGATACATTAGGTAGAAACAATCCACAGAAGCAATACAGATCTTTTTTCGTGGATTTTTAGTTTATGTCTTATTCTACATTTTCTTTGCAATTTACAGAAAACATAGACACATTACCAAAGATGGGTTGTAGTAATTCGCACTAATTCCAATGATGAACACAGAAAAATTTCTTGGAAATGCTGACTTTAATTGCACTTATTTATTTATTTTTTTGAGAGAGGGTTTTACTCCATAGCCAAAGGTGGCCTGGAACTTACTATGTGTCCTAAGCTGGACTTGAACTCATGGTGACCCATGTCCCACCATGCTTTATCAATACTTTTCTTAGTGGTGAGGCTATAGGCAGGTAGAGGTGGAAGATGATGCGATGGTGAAGTGATAGCCCAGCACAGAGTGTTATCCATTTACTAAGACTGGTTATTTGGCACTTGAAAAGTATTTTAGAAAAGAACTCTGCAAACATGTTTTTTTAAGCATTCCCAAAAACTGGTTATGCAAGCTTCCTTGTTCATGTTCTATTGCTCAGATACCTAAGTGACGCCAGTACACTTGGGGCTCCTGAGTGTGTGTCATGCTGGTTTTCTATTTGTTTTTGTTTGTTTGTTTATTTCCTTTACTCCCCTTTTATTGAAATAGATTCTTTTCTCATATATTATATCCTGATTGTGTTTCACCTCCCTCCACAAATCCCAGTTTCTCCCCACCTTTCCACCCTCTGCTCTGAATCTACTCCCTTTCTGTCTCTCATTAGAAAAAAAATGGCTTCTAAGAGATTACAATCAAACATGACAAAATACAATATAATAAGATAAAGCACAAACTATTATATTGAAGTTGTACAAGGCATCCCAACAGGAGGAAAAGAATCCCAAGAGCAAGCACAAGAGTCAGAGACACACTTGTTCTCACAGACAGGAGTCCCATAAAAACATTAAGCTAATAGCTATAGTTTATACACAGAGGACCTGGCACAGACGCTGAACTTGCTGCCTCAGTCTCTGTGAGCTCATATGCACCTTGCTTAGTTGTTTCAGAGGACCTTGTTCTCCTTGTGTCCTCTATCCCCCCTGGCTCTTAGACTCTTTCCATCTCCTCTCTGCAGGATTCCCTGAGCTCTGAGGGGAGTTATTTGATGGTGACCTCCCATTTAGAATCTCTCTCTATATATAAACTCTGGCTGTGGGTCTCTGGATCTGTTCCCATCTGCTGCCAGAGGAAACCTCTCTAATGATGACTGAATAAGGTACTGATCTATAGATACAGTAGAATATCTCCAGGAGTATGTATGTATGTGTGTATGTATGTATGTATGTATGTATGTATTTGTTTTGACCAGTAGTGTTTGGTTTTACCCTAGGTCACTGGGTTATCTAGTCTCTGGTTCTTGGTTGCCCAGGCAGTGTCAGGTGTGGGTTCCTTTTAGTGGAGTGGGCCTCAGGTCAGATCAGACATTGGTTGTCTGCTTCCATAAGTTCTGTGCCATAGCACATGTTGAAGGAAGGAAAGATTGCAGATCAAAGGTTTTGTGGCTGGGTTGATGTGCATGTTCTTCTTTCTGTAGCCTGCAGAGTACGTTGCTGCACCAAAGAGACTAGAATGTAAAGGAGAAGGCTCCATATAGGCACCATCTTAAATTCTTTATTTTCAATAAGTTGTGTGGGTGTTGTCTTTGGCAATGGGACCCCATTGCCAGTTTACAGAAAACAACCCTTTGTCTTAGCAACAGCCTGAGATGTTTGGGGATTTCCATGGAACTCTCTTAGCAAACAATTCAATTGAAAGCAACCCAGTCCTGCCACTAAAAGTGTCACATGGCTTTTGTTAGCTAATATTATTTCCTTCTTGGGTCTCTGAGGGAGTTGAAGATTAGTTAGTTATAGTTGAAGATTAATTAGGATAGAAAGTGAATTAGATACATTTTGGACTTACCAAAATAGGATAGATAAGGGAATTATTTTCTCTGATTTGTCAAATACAAATGGACTAGACATCGTTTAGGTATTTGTTACTTGTATATATTGTATATAGTTATTGTACTTTTATATATAGTTTTTCTTTTGTTAGTTATAACCTTTTGCCTTTTTTCTTTTTATTAAAATAAAAAAGGGGAAATATGGTGATATTTTATTTGTACTGAAATGTTATTTTAATTGTATGTTAATAAATAAAGTTGCCCTGGGGTCAGAGCTATTAGAGCCATAGCAAGAGCGTGGTGGTTAGAAGAGCTAGGTAGATTTCTGTGTGTTCAGGGATACATCCAGTATTGGAGACATACGCCTTTAAGACCTGGGGGGCGGTACTTACAGGCAGTGACGAGGCAGTCACGTGGTTGGGTTTACAACCAATGAGAAGGCAGAACAGAAAGACTATTTAAAGACAGACAAACAGGAAGAAGCTCTCTCTCAGGGAAGCTAGGAGCACTGCAGGAGGTAAGATTTTAGCTCTGAGCTCTGACCTCTCTGCTTTCTCTTTTACATTGGCTCTGTGTTTCTTATTTTAATAAGACGATTGGTTATATCTACACATGGCTACAAGAGACGGCCAGTTGAAGCTCCATATCCCCCATTATTAGTAGCCCTCATTAGGATCACCTTCATTGATTTTAGGCAGTTTCCCCCTCACAAGGTTTCCACACCACTATGCAAAAGCCTGCCAAATCTAGCCATCTCTGCCTGCACTCTATCCCTCCACTTCCAGATATCACTACCTGATACTCCACCCCAGCTCCATCCCCACCTGATCCCAGTCTGCCCATAAAATAGATTCTATTTCCCCTCACAGGTAGATCCATATGTTTTCCCTAGACACCTCCTTTTTAACTAACCTCCCTGGGTCTATGGATTGTAGCTTGGTTATCATTTACTTAACAGTTAATATCCACTTATAAGTGAATACATACCATTTTGTTTCTTTCTGGGTCTGTGTTACCTCACTTGGGATAATTTTTTTCTAGTTCCATCCATTTGCCTGCAAATTTCATAATGTCACTTTTTTAACAGCTGAGTAATAATTTATTGTATAAATTTACTACATTTTCTTTATCCATTCTTCCAGATGAGAGACATCTAGGTTGTTTCCAGTTCCTGGCTATTATGAATAAAGCTGCAGTGAACATGATTGAGCAAGTATCCTTGTGGTGGATAGAGCACCTTTTGGGCATATGCCCAAAAATGGTATAGCTGGAGCTAGAGGTAGATCCATTCCCAGTTTTGTGTTGAAATTTTTATGGAGATTGCATTGGCTCTGTAGATTATTTTTGGTAGGATGGCCATTTTTACTATGTTAATCCTACTGATCCATGAGCATGGGAGACCTTTCCATCCTCTGATATCTTCTTCCATTTCTTTCTTCTAAGACTTGAAATCTTCATCATACAAGTCTTTCACTTGCTTGGTTAGAAATAGCCAAAGATATTTTATATTATTTGAGGCTATTTGAAATGTATTCTTTCCCTAATTTCTTTCTCAGCCCATTTGTCATAGTCTGTAGGAGGGCTACTGATTTTTGTCATAGTCCACAGAAGGGCTACTGATTTTTTGAGTTAATCTTGTATCCATTTACTTCACTGAAAGTGTTTATCAGCTGTAGGAGTTCCCTGGTAGAATTTTTTGGGTTGCTTATGTATATTATCATATGGTTTTAAGATTACTATTGCTGTGAAAAGATACCATGACCATGGCAACTATTATAAGAAAAACACTTAATTGGGGTGGTTCACTTACAGTTCAAAGGTTCAATCCATTATCATCATGGTGGGGAGCATGGTAGCATGAAGGCAGACATGGTGCTGGAGCTGAGAGTCCTACATCTTGCAGGCAACAGGAAGTCGACAGATACACTGGGTGGTATCCTGAGCATAGGAAACTTCAAAGCCTACCCCCACAGTGACACACTTCCTCAATCAAGGCCATACCCACTCCAACAAAGCCACACCTCCTACTAGTACCTCTTCCAGTGAGATTATGGGGGCCAATTACATTCTAACTACCACAATATCATCTACAAATAGCTATACTTCCTTTCCAATTTATACCCAGTTGATCTCCTTTAGTTGTCTTATTGCTCTGGCTAAAATTTCAAGTCCTAGATTGGATAGATATGGAAAGAGAGGACAACCTTGTCTTGTTCCTGATTTTAGTGAAATTGCTTTGAGTTTCTCTCCATTTAATTTTATGTTGACTATAGGATTGCTATAAATTGCCTTTATTGTGTTTAGGTATGTTCCTAGTATTCCTAATCTCTCTAGTACTTTTATCATGAAGGGGTGTTGATTTTTTAAAGGCTCTTTCAGCATCTAATTAGATAATCATGTGGTTTTTTTCTTTCAGTTTGTTCATATGGTGGATTACATTTACTGATTTTCATATACTGAACCATCCTTGAATCTCTGGGATGAAGCCTACTTGATCGTGGTGGATGATCTTTTTGATTTTTTTTTTTTTGGATTTGGTTTGCAAGTACTTTACTGAGTATTTTCAAATCTATGTTCATGAGGGGAACTGGCCTATAATTCTCTTTCTTTGCTTGGTCTTTATGTAGTTTGGGTATCAGACTAACTGTGGTCTCATAGAATGAATTGGGCCAAGTCCCTTCTGTTTTTATTTTGTGGAGTAATTTGAGAAGTAACAGTATTGACTCTTCTTTGAAATTTTGGTAGAATTCTGTGCTAAAACCTTCTGGCCCTGGGCTTTTTTTGGTTGAGAAAATTTTAATGACTGTTTCTGTTTCACTAAGGGTTATGGTGAAATATAAGACAAAACTGTTTATCTGATCCCGATTTAACTTTGGTAAGTGATACCTATCAAGAAAATTGTCCATTTCTTTTAGATTTTCCAATCGGTTTTTAAAAGATGTACTTATGATTCTCAAGATTTCTTGGGTGTCTGTTACTATGTCCTTTTCTTTTCCAATTTTGTTAATTTGGATTCTCTCTCTCTCTCTCTCTCTCTCTCTCTCTTCTCTCTCTCTCTGTTTTAGTTAATTTAGATAAAAGTTTGTCTATCTTGTTGATTTTTTCCAAGAATCAATGCTTTTTTTTTTTCATTTTTTGTGTTCTCTTAGTTTATTTTATTGTTTTCAGCTCAAGTTTGATTATTTCTTGCCATCTACTCCTCTAGGGTGTGAATCCTTTTTGTTCTAGACCTTTCACTTGTGCTATTAAGTTGCTAGTATAAAATCTCTCCAGTTTTTTATGTAGACATTTAGTGCTATGAACTTGCCTCCTAGAACCATTTCCATTGGGTATGCTGTGTATTCATTTTCATTGAATTCTAAAAAGTTTTTAATTTCTTATTTCTGTCTTGACCCATTTTTCATTCAGAGGGGAGTTGCTCAGTTTCCATGAATCTGTAAGCTTTCTGTTGTTTCTGATTTCTAGCTTTAATCTATGATGGTCTGATAGGATTCAGGAAGTTATTTCAGTTTTCTTCTATCTGTTGAGACTTGCTTTGTGTCTGAGTGTCTGGTCAATTTTGGAGATTCTTTTGTGGTTGGGTGAAATGTTCTGTAAATGCCTTTTAGGTCTATTTTGTAGTTGAAGTTTTCCTGTGTCCCACATGGTCTGCAGGAGCTCAGACCCAAGAAAACACACCGAGTCTTATATTAATTAAAACTGCTTGGCCATTAGCTCAGGCTTACTACTGAGTAGCTCTTACACTTAAACTCAGCCAATTTCTGTAAATCTATATGTCACCACATGTTCAATGGCTTTACCTGTGTGCCATTACATGCTGGTCCTTGGGTGGTGGGCTGGCATCTCCTCACTCAGCCTTCTTCTTCTTCCCAGAATTCTCTTTGTCTCTTTATCCTGCCTATACTTCCTGCCTGGCTACTGGCCAGTCAGTGTTTTATTAAACCAGTGTACAAAAGCATTATCCCACAGCACCATTTAGTTTATAATGTCTGTTAACTCCAGTATTTCCCTGGAGCTAATTTTTGTCTGGATGACCTGTCCATTGGTGAGAGTCAGGTATTGAAGTCTCCTACTATCAGTGTGTGAAGGTCAATATGTGATTTAAACTGTAGTAGTGTTTCTTTTACAAAAGTGCATGCCTTGTGTTTGGGGCATGGATGTTAAGAAATGAAATGTCCTCTTGGTAGATTTTTCATTTGATGAATATGTAGTGTCCTTCCCCATCTCTTTTGATTAATTTTGGTTTGAAGTCTATTTTGTTAGACATTAAAATGTGTATATCTCCTGCTTTTTAGGTCCATTTGCTTGGAATATCTTTTCCCAAACCTATACCCTGAGATAAAGACTATCCTTGATGTTAAAGTTTGTATCTTGGATGCAGCAGCAGAAAGATGGATTCTGTTTTTGTATCCATTCTGTTTGTGTATGTCTTTATATTGGAGAAATGAGACCATTGATATTGAGAGATATCAATGACCAATGATTGTTGATTCCTGTTACTTTGTTGTTGTTGTTGTTGGTGGTGGTAGTGCCTGTATGTGTGTGTGTGTTTCCTTTCTTTTGATTTTGCTGGTGTGATACTATTTATTTCCTTTGTTTTCATGGGTGCAGTTAACCTCCTTAGGTTGGAGTTTTCCTTGTATATCCTTCTGTATGGCCAGATTTGTAGATAGATATTGTTTAAATTTGACTTTATCATGGAATATCTTGTTTTCTCCACAGTGGTTGAAAGTTTTGCTGGGTATATTAGGTATCTGTGGTCTCTTAGAGTCTGTCTAGGCTTCTGTCTATCTTTTAGGGTCTCCATTGAAAAGTCAGGTGTAATTCTAATAGGTCTTAATTTACATGTTAGTTGTTCTTTTTCCCTTGCAGCTTTTCATATTCATTTTTGTTCTGTATGTTTAGTGTTTTGATTATTATGTGGTGAAAGGACTTTCTGTTCTGGTCCAATCTATTTGGTTTTCTACATGATCTTTATACCTCTTTATAGGCATTTCCTTCTAGGGTAAAATAATTTTCTTCTATGATTTTGTTGAAAATATTTTCTGGGCCTTTGAGCTGGGATTCTTCTCCTTCCTCTATTCCTATAATTCTTAAGTTTTTTTCATAGTGCCCCAGATTTCCTGGATGTTTTATGTCAGGAACCTTTTAAGATTTAACATTTTCTGTGACCAATGAATCTATTTCTTCTATCATGTCTTCAAAGCTTGAGATTCTCTTTTCCATCTCTTGTATTCTGTTGGTGATGCTTTTATCTATAGTTCCTGTTCAAATTCTTAAATATTTCATTTCCAGAATTTCCTCAGTTTGTGTTTTCATTATTGCTTCTGTAATGCCCATGTCTCTCGAGATCCCTGAATAAGACCACCACAGAGCAAATATCCGATGCAAGCACAAAGGGGTTTATTACAAGCAAGCCCAGGCTTGGTCTGCATCCAACACACTGGCTAGCCAGGTAAAGGAGGACAGCCCTGAGCTCTCAGGGTGAGGGGTTTTTAAAGGGAAAAATCACAAGCAGGGTGGAACAAGCCATAAGACTGGGTGAGGGTATATAGCCTTTGAATGTACTGGTTAGGGGTTACAGTTATCATTTTTGGGCAGGCCTGGACAAATCCCAGGCTTTGTCCTTGAGCTGCCATGGAGACTGGCTGGCCTAGCATGTTCACATTCACCCATGCACATAGCTATAAGTTGGTGAGGGGTCCCAGACAGTAAACATCTGGCTGAACCTTGAGCTGTCAGAGTACGTGCAGAAAGGGAGCTACTGCAAGGACTATGTCTTTTGTTCATGGCCCTCCCTGAAACTGCTTGCTCAAGTCTCAGGAAACTGAAATTGAGGCCTGATCTCTGAAAAAAGATTGAGCAGTCTAGTCATCCTTGTTCCACATCTAGTATCCTCCTATGAGTGAGTACATACCATATTTGTCTTTCTGAGTCTGGGTTACCTCACTCAGGATGATTTTTTTAAGATCCATCCACTTGCCTGCAAACCTCATGATCTCATTGTTTTTCTCTGCTGAGTAGTATTCCATTGTGTATATGTGCCACAATTTATTTATCCATTCTTCAGTTGAAGGGCATCTAGGTTGTTTCCAGGTTTTGGCTATTACAAACAATGCTGATATGAACATAGCTGAGCAAGTACTCTTGTGGTATGATTGAGCATTTTTTGGGTATATGCCCAAGAGTGGTATAGCTGGATCTTGGGGGAGATTGATTCCCAATTTTCTAAGATAGCGCCATATTGATTTCCAAAGTGGTTGTACAAGCTTGCATTCCCACCAGCAGTGGAGAAGAGTTCCCCTGGTTCCACATCCTCTCCAGCATAAGCTGTCTTCAGTGTTTTTGATCTTAGCCATTCTGACAGGCATAAGGTGGTATCTCAGAGTTGTTTTGATTTGCATTTCCCTGATGATTAGGGATGTTGAGCAATTCCTTAAATGTCTTTCAGCCATTTGAGTTTCCACTCTCACATCACCAGTGGGGCTACCTGGAAAACAGGACCCCAAGAAAGACACGAGGATCACCCAATGATGGAGAAATGGCTGAGATCTTCATGAACAACCTGGACATGAGTGGGAGCAATGAAGGGTGAGGGTCGAGGGAAAGAGAGTGGGAGATCCCAGCTGGATCAAGAACAGAGAGGGAGAACAAGGAATAGGAGACCATGGTAAATGAAGACCACATGAGAAAAGGAAGAAACAAAGTGCTAAAGAGGCCCACAGAAATCCACAAAGATACCCCCACAAAAGACTGCTGGCAATGGTCAAGAGACAGCTGGGACTCTGGTGATGGGATGGCCAAACACCCTAATAGTTGTGCCAGAAACCCCATCCAAGGACTGAGGAATCTGGATGCAGACATCCATGGCTCGGCCCCAAGTGGAGAACCGGGAGTCTAATTAGTGAGAAAGAGGAGGGTTTATATGATCGAGAATTGTTGAAACCAAGGTTGGATAAAGCACAGGGACAAATAGCCAAACAAATGGAAACACATGAACTATGAACCAAAGGCTGAGGGGCCCCCAACTGGATCAGGCCCTCTGAATAGGTGAGACAGTTGATTGGCTTGATCTGTTTGGGAGGCATGTAGGCAGTGGTACCAGGTCCTGTACTCATTGCATGAGTTAGCTAGCTGTTTGAAACCTGGGACTTATGCAGGGACGCTTGGCTCAATCAGGGAGGAGGGGACTGGACCTGCCTGGACTGAGTCTACCAGGTCGATCTCAGTACTGGGGCGGGGGGGGGGGGGGAGGCTTTGCCCTGAAGGAGGTGGAAATAGGGGGTGGGCTGGGGGGAAGGGGAGGGGGTCAGGAAGGGGGAGAACAAGGGAATCTGTGGCTGTTATGTAGAACTGAATGGTATTGTAAAATTAAATTAAATTAAATTTTAAAAAAAGGAAACTGAAAAAAAAAAAGATTGAGCAGCCTGTTGTGGCATCTGCTTGGTCCTTTCACTTCTATTTCCATTTTCAGGTCTTGAACAGATTTATTCTTTT
Source organism: Peromyscus leucopus (assembly GCF_004664715.2). NCBI lineage: Eukaryota > Metazoa > Chordata > Mammalia > Rodentia > Cricetidae > Peromyscus > Peromyscus leucopus. The sequence continues at coordinate 13,653,999 of NC_051068.1, read as the reverse complement.
TCTTCAACTGTTTGTGTTTTCCTGGCCATTTTTAAGGGATTTATCTATTTCCTCCAGTTGTTTGTGTTTTCCCTCATTTCTTTAAGAGGTTTATACATTTTCTCTTTACCAGTCTCTATTATCTTCACATAGCTGATTTTAAGGTCTTTTTCTTGTGCTTCAGGCATGCTGGAATTTTTAGGGTCTGCTATGGTAGGCTAGTTAGGCTCTATGGTTGACATTGCCCTGGTTATTGTTGATTGTGTTTTTAAGCTCGAATCTAGATATCTGGGTCTGGTATGGTTATAGATCTACATGCTGATTTCTTGGATTAGTCTTTGCTGGACTGGGTTTGTTCCTTGGTTTCCATTTCCTCCCTTGTAGCTAGAGTTTTCCTGCCCTGCCCATAGTCAGGACAAATCTTTGTCACCCACCAGTCCCACAGCCACTCAGACCCAACCAAGTAAACACAGAGACTTATATTGCATACAAACTGTATGGCTGTGGCAGGCTTCTTGCTAACTGTTCTTATAGCTTAAATTAATCCATTTCCATAAATCTATACCTTGCCACATGGCTTGTGGCTTACCGGTGTCTTCACATGCGGCGTGTCATTGTGGCAGCTGGCAGTTTCTCTGACTCAGCCTTCCACTTCCCAGAATTCTTCTCCTCCTTGTCCTGCCTATACTTCCTCCTGCCTGGCCACTGTCCAATCAGTGTTTTATTTATTGACCAATCAGAGCAACAGATTTGACATACAGACCATCCCACAGCACTCCCTGTTTTTTCAGAGAGTGTAATGGTGATGTGTGGCCTGTTTTCTAGGCCTACTCAGCTGGTGTGCTCAGGGGTAATGTCTGCTAGTGTTGGAGGCTGGGATAATTGCATGAGTTGGGGGAAGGAAGGTCAGAGGAAAAGGTCCTTGTGATCCTTTGGGGATCAGGTCAGAGAGGAAAGGGAGACCACAGTAGATTTTCTGCTCCAGAGCTGGAGATGAAACTGGCAGGATTGAATCTCAAGAGCAGTAGGAGAGGTGTGGTTCTGCTTTCAGACTATTGGGAGAAAAGTTCTTTGGGTTAGCAAGGGGTGCCTGCTGGGGCTGGAGTCTGGGACAAAGCAGCAAGTTGGAGGGGCTAGAAAGGTACTATCTGTGTGATCCAAGAGAGATGGGAAGTGGGCAGGGAAGGCATCTATGGAGTTCTAGGGGATTGGAACTGGGGAAACAGAGGAAGAAGAGGCAGTCAGCAGCAGTTTACCTGCTTCTCTGGCAGGTGGTGGCCTGTGGGCTAGCAGGGAGTACCTGCTGGGGTTGGGGCTGGGGAAAAGCAGTGAATGGGGGGAAGTTAGGAAGGGAAGATCTGTGGGATCCATAGGAGATGGAGTGGCAGAGAAGGCTGCTACAGGTGTGCTACAGAACTGGGAATGAGACTCCATACTATTTTTTTGTGCAAGGAGACATTGCTTGAGGCTACTTCTTATAAAACTGGGAGAGAGATTGTAGGTAGAGGGAAAGTCTTGGTATGCTTGCTTAATTGGCCACTCCACTAGTTACAAAAGAACTTTCTACCCACTTAATAGCTTTAGCTGCTGAACAGAAATTATGAAGTACAGGATATTTTAGGAAAGGTTAAAGATGGGAAAATACATCTTACCCATGAAATAAATTTATGTACAAGATGGATAGTGTTTACACAGTTTGTACATAGCACTTAGGTATCACAAAGAGGTAAGATCATTTAAAGTAGCAAAATGTTCCTGTAGAGACCACTTGGAGAGACTCTAGATGACTCTGCACATGGCTTTCAGAATCTGGAAGTGATCTTTCTTCTTTTTGTCAGTGGAATTCAAATGATTTCCAAGCCATTTCTTTATTGCATATGGAAATACTTTTTTGATTCCATATCACATAAGGCATTGTTAAGTTTTCTTCTTATTTTATTATTTTACTTTTGTGCACGAAAAACAGAAGTGTACTGTCAAATAGTTCTTGAGATATCAGAGGGTTGGTTCCTTCTGAGGACTCTGAGGGGAAGGGTATGCCTTGAGCCTCTCTCTGGGCTCCGGGGCTTTGCTGGCAGACACTGATATTCCACCTACCTTGGTTTCTACTGTACCACTCTTTTGGCCCTCATCTTCATATGGACTTCTTTTGTATGTTGCTAGTTTTCTCCTTATCAAAATATGATTCAGTTGGCAAAAGATCTATGGAACTTAGTGTGACTTAGTGGAAAGAACATTGAACAGGAAATGAAGAAAATGGTGATTCTAGTTTAGATACTAAGAAATAGCAAGAAATTTCAGCTATTTTTTATAGGTAATGAAAGGAGTGATAATGACTTCCCTGCCTTCCACAGTGTATTAATTACTTTGTGTTGCCTGTGAAATATCTGATGGAATCGAGAAGGCAAGGTTTACTTTAGTGCATGGTTTAGTAAGGACCAGCCCATCATGGCCAAAAGGCAATGGTGGAGTAGATCACGTTTAGGTCATGTGCAGGAAGCAGAGAAAGGGGGTCTGGTTGTCTTCTTTTGAATACTTCATTTTGTGTTGGTTCTTAGCTTGTGAGAGAGTACCACAGACTCTCAGGAAAAGTGCTTCTTTCTTCAGTTAAGACCCTGGGATTTCCTTTACTGAGGTAAGCCTCAGTCTCTGAGATGATTCTAAATCTAGTCAAGCTGACAGTGAGTATCGACCATCACAGGTTGAAGATGGTCACTGAACACCGGGCAATAGCTCACTCTAGTAACTACTGTTTAACACTTGTTCCAGAACATCGCTGTCTGTAAAGCATCTTTTACAGTCAACAAGAGTTCCATGTTTATTTAGAGACTAACTAGAAAGCCTCCCCTATGTCTAGAACTGCCACCTAAATAGAATACTTGCCAATAACAGATTGCCTCACTGTTTCCTCTGTCAAACTTACTTTTCTGAAAATTCAAACCCTTCAAAGCAAGAAATGGGTTTTCTTGTAGGTTAATAAGGAGGCATATTTTGTTATTTTCATTTTTCACTTAGTTTTGCCTTTGATAACATGCCCATACCAGCACTTTTAATGTGTGGTGGTTTGAATGAAAATGCCCTCCAGTTAAGGAACTGTTCAGGGAGGATTAAGAGGTGTGTCCTTGTTGGAGTGGGTGTGCCCTTGTTGAAGGAGATGTGTCACTAGGAGTGTGCTTTGAGGTTTCAAATGCACATGCCTTATGCCTTGCCCAGTGTTTTGCTTGCTGCCTACTGCCTGTGGACCAGTATGTAAAGCACTCAGGTATTGCTCTAGCACCTTGCCTGTCTGCTTGTCACCATGATGATAATGATCTAACTCTCTGAAACTGAATGAAATGCTTTTTTTTTTTTTTTTTTTTTTTTTTTTTTTTTTTTTACAAGAGTAGCCTTGGTCATAGTGTCTCTTCATAGCAAAAGAACAGTGACTAAGACACACAATGAATTTATTAGATGAAAATAAATCTTAAGTAACTCTGTGTAAAGTTAATTTATGAAGGAAAAAATAGGAAGATATCAGTTTTCATGATTCAGATCCAGGCTAATTCTACTTCTAGCCATCACTTATAAGCAATTTTTAAGTATTGTTTTTGTGATTGCAGAGTGTCTTCAAATATGTAATACCCAACTTTGACTTCCAGCTTCAGCTGTATGATGTAGGTCAAGCTCCCTAATAATGTAATCACTTATGGAGCACTTACTCTCAAGGGGCACCGACAAACATTCTCTGTGGATGATTTCATCCAGCACACATCAAAGGTTGGAATTGTTATCAGTCTGATTTAGATCCATTAGAAACAGCAAGTAATTTGTCTGTTATATACCCAGCCATTTCCATATTAGCAAATCAAGTGTGGTTAATAGCATATAGATCAAATATTGAAAATGACTACATGAAACAAAGCACATAAAACATAAATGAAATATCCAGGAAATTCTTATTATCATAATTTGTGATTATTACAAGGTACAAATAATTGTCTACATTATTAAGGTCAAGAAACATCACCTGGCCTTAAAGAAATAAAATAAAACATAGTATTGGGAAGGATGAATGTTCCAAATCAAAGATCATTAGGTCCACTGGAAAAAGAATCATGGATTCTCTCTGATGAAGAAACTGAGCCCTCTTCCCTTGAAGCTTTGTTGTTGACTGTCAAGGAGAAAAGGCATTGATGGGTTCTACTGGGAGACAGCTAACCATCTGTGAAACAGGAGATCACAAGAATTAAGGTGAAGCACATGGGTTAAGGGAAGACTCTGTGTTCCAAAATTGTTCTGTTTGAAGGGTCAACATTTAAACACTGAGATGTGGCATGCCTTATATGTCACCCTACTTTTACCCTAACATCTAAGATTTTAGCAAGTTACATGTGAATGTTCTGGAGAATGAGGGGAAATGACAGTGGACTTTATGTAGATGATTAGAATACAAGTTATGTGAGCTTGTCTCGTCAGTGAAGTAATATGGACAGATTTGACACACGGCTGAAGGTTCCAGTAGGAGCAGAGATAATGGTGGGACATTTTAGAAGCCAAGGGGACTTTTCCAGAGAAAGCCATCAGGAAAGGGATACAGAGGAGGGAGAAATGGATTTTAAAAAACAACCCCAAATTGTGCCTGCTTCATTTTTTTAAGATTGCAGCTCCAATTTTAGCAATGTCCAGAAAAGAACAATATTTCAATTTACCTAATCTCTATTGATTAGTTGATAAAAGCACTCTCAGTGTAAACATTCTGAAAGCGATGAGAATTTCAAAGCAATCGGGAAAGCACTGGAGCACTGGGAACCAAGTGATGGAGCTGCCCTAGGGCTCCTGTGGACCACACACTCTGTAATGGTTCTCTACTCAATCTCTTGCTGCAGTTCTAAGATGAAGATACTGAACTGTATCTGGGGGACATTAAATCATTATGATTTAGGTGGGAGCTTACTTTTAAGGGAAATGAATGTTATTCTTTGTTCCCTAAAGAATTAAGACGCTCATGTGTCGTACTCATGCATGAAAAATACAAACAAGCCAGAATGAGTCAAATAAAACTGAAGAAATCTCCAGCCAGCCAAGTGTTTTGTCTTTGTAACACAAGGAAGAGCATCATGACCCAGATCCTTCACAGGCAGTGATTTCCAGCCACAGATGGAGGGTGTGACCATTCATGGAAGTACTGTTCAAATTGTTTACTGGGGAAGCAGAGCATCTCTTCATTCTTCTGTCCTTAGGAGCATGGTGAATCATTCCCTGGGTTTGTGAGCAGTGTTGGAGAGTGATACTGTCCTTAGGAGTTTTGTTTTGTTACACATTTCTTTAAAAAAAAAAAAAAAAACCTCGCCCTTGGAAGGTATTTAACTTAATTTTTAAAGATGTTCATTTACATAGGCCACTTCTTATGTAGGAAGTTTTGTGAATGTAAAGCATTAACTGTGGCCTGCAGGCCTGTGCCTCTTGAGGCATGGGGTCTTAAGGCAGTGTGACACTGCTGCTTCTTGTCATTCAATTGATAAGACATACTAAGACTGCAGCAACAATGTCAAGGGAGGTATGGTGGTTTGAGTAGGAATGGCCCCCATAGACTCATGTGTTTGAATGCGTGGCCCATAGCGAGTGGCACTATTTGGAAATGTGGCCTTGTTAGAGTAGATGTAGTCTTGTTGGAGGAAGTGTGTTACTGTGAAGGCAGGCTTTGAGGTTTCATAAGCCAAGCTATGCCCGGTGTGGTACACAATCTTCTGCTGCCTATGGATCAAGATGTAGAATTCTCAGCTCCTTCTTCAGCACCATGTCTGCCTGCATGCTGCCTTGTTTCCCACCATGATGATAATGGACTAAACCTCAGAAACTGTTAGTCAACCCAATTAAATGTTTTCCTTTAAAGAGTTGCTGTGGTCATGGTGTCTTTTCACAGCAATAAAACCCTAAGTTAAATGGAGTTAAAAAAAATGAAAAAAGAAAGGCTGGGAAATTCATAGCTTGCAGCAAATAAAATGTTCATGAAGTCCCAGGAAGAGATGGCAAGTACTGAGGTTTCTGAATAACAGAAAGTCCTTGAGGAGAAATGGCATCTACAGTAATAAGTTCCCTCTACCTTTTCAAAAGGCCTTTGGTGTTCTTTCCCATAGTCCCTCTTTTATTCTTTCCCCTGACACTCCACCCCAATTTAATCCTTCCTGTTTCATTATTCCCCATTAACCCTTTATATAGTTGCATTTGATCTCCTCTCCCCTGAAAGCTCAGCCCTATGGCCTCTTACCAATTCCATGACCTCTATGAGTACCTCTGTGAGTATTCCAAATGAAACACACTCTTTGAAGATTCAAAACTAGCATCAACAAATTAGAGAAAACATATCTGTCTTTCTGAGTCTGAGTCACTTCACTCTGAATGATTATTTCCAGGTCCACCTATTTTATTGAGAATTTAATAATTTTCTTTTTTCTTAACAATTGAATAATGTCCCATTGTGTAAATGTATCACATGTTCACTATTCATTCACCAGTTGATGGACATCTAGGCTGTTTCCATTTCCCAGTTACTGTAAATCAAGCATAAATAATGATGGATGAGCAAATGTAGTAGAGTGTAGAGTCTTTTAGGCATATGTCCATAAATGGCATAGATGGATTATGCAGTAGATCTCTTTCTTTTTTAGGAACCTCCACATTTCTGTAGTGGTTTCACCAGATTAGATTCTCACCAGCATTTAATAAGTATTTTTCTTACCCCACATACACCCTAGCATTCATCACCATTAAAAAATGGCAGTCCTTCCAGGGATAAGATGAAGTCTCAAAGAACTTTGAATTTGCATTTTCTTGATAGCTTAAGATGTTGCCCAATGTTTCTTGACCATTTTGATTTCATCTTTTGAGAACTGTCTGTTTAGTTCCATCCCATTTTTAATAGTGTTTGTTTTCCTCATGTTAAGTTTTTTTGAGTTCTTTGTATATTCTTGATCCTAACCCTCTGTCAGTGTAAAGACTTTTTCTTATTTTGAAGGCTGCCTCTTTCCTTGAATGATGATGTCCTTTTCTCTATAGAAGCCTTTTAGTTTCATGAAGTCCCATTTATTAATTGCTGATCTTAAGGTCTGCATGATCAGGGTCCTGTTCAGAAAGTCTTTCATGTGCCAATGTTTAAACATATTCTTTAGTTTCTTCTTTATCTGACTGAGGGTATTAGGTTTTATATTGAAGTTCTTGATTTATTTAGAGTTGAGTTTTGTGTGTGAGAGGTAAGATCCTGTTTCATTCTTTTACATGTAGCTATCCAGTTTGACCAGCACCATTTGTAGAGGCTTCATATATACTCATATATATATTTAAAATGTAGTTACCCCATAACAGTTGACTCTACCAGACACTACAAGATAAATGAAAAGATCAGCACCAGGAATCCAGGAAATGAGGATCTCTTTTAGAGTTGTTGGTCAGTGTGATGCCATAGACTCTCAAACATCATAGGCTATTACCAATGCCCTTGGCTACCATCCAGAATTGATATTGATATCCTATTGCTAATGACAACACACATTTGAGTAAAAAAAACATGGAGTAATCAAGCTGTTACTCACATGGAAACTTCATCCGCACCAGCTAGCTTTCATAGTGCTGGAAGATGCTAGGTTCTATGCCAGAGGAGAAAAGTAATCATTGATCTTACTCAGATATGAACCCTGTGAGCTTATAATAATGATTGTTTTGGCAAGACATGCCCTCTGATGCAGTAATGGCACACATGTTATAGGAATAACTAAGCACTTTCTGATTGGATTTTAAAGATCATTCCACAAGATGAAATGCATACCTGGCATCATTTGGCCAAATACATTGCTAGACAGGTCATAGGGCCTAGAAGAAAACATATTACTAGTATTCTGCTAAATGGACAAGGTACTAAACTGATTCCTGATAATTTCTTGTTATATCCATAAAGTAATGCATCTCTCAACCCTTACAGAGAATCTTTTTACAGTAGATGGCAGTTGACACCAAGATCCATAATTGGCCAAGGTGTAGAGAATGAGACACTGTGGAATTCCCAGTCCTAAATGGGACATCCATATCATAATCCCTCTCCAAGGATCAGGGATCATTATAGAGGAAGGTATGGAAAGATGGTAAGAGCCAGCGGTGGGTAACTACAAGGAAACTTTTTTTTCTGGACACTACAGGGTAGTTGCACATATGAACTCATAAGGGTTGTGACAACATGCATAAGATCTGTGCAAACTCAATGTTGCTGGAGGGCTTCTCTCCAGGTTCCCCAAGCCCCTCAGTCCCACAATCCACGTATAAAATAATCACTCAGACGCTTATATCACTTATAAAGTGTATGGCCGTGGCAGGCTTCTTGCTAACTGTTCTTATATCTTAAATTAACCCATTTTTATAAATCTATACCTTGCCACGTGGCTGGTGGCTTACCAGAGTCTTTACATGCTGCTTGTCCTGGCGGTGGCTGCAGTGTCTCCCTCCTCAGCCTTCTGCTTCCCAAAATTCTCCTCTCTCCTTGTCCCACCTACTTCCTGCCTGGCAACCTACTTCCTGCCTGGTCACTGGACATCAGTGTTTTATTTATATAGAGCAATATCCACAGCACTTCCCCTTTTTTTCTTTTTTTTAAAAAGGAAGGTTTTAACTTTAACATGGTAAAATTACATATAACAAAACAATTACCGAGCAAGAATTATAGTTACAATATTAAAGAAAATGTCCTATCTATCTTATATTTGTGAGTTTAAGGTTTTATATCTAACTTATCTTTTATCATAACTGAGGAAATTACAACTATCTAGTTTTCAACCACATCAAAGACCTGAGAAGGAACATAATGATACCTGAGAAATGGTAGATGGATGCAAGCAACTTTAGGGAATCTTGCAAGAGTAGACAGAGACAGCTGGCAGCCTGGACAGTCACCTAATGTTTCTCAGCATTGTTGGTGCATTCAAATTGGCTACAGGCCTAGAGTATCTGACAGACCATTTTCAGAAGCAGGAATTCTGAGAGACCATCTTACCCTGTCTTGGCAGAGTACAGTGGTCACTTTCCTTGTGTCCCGCTTGTCCAGAAAGCACAGCATTGCATTTGTACTGTCAGCCATCAAGGCAAGGGCAGTTCTTTGCCCAGTAGGCCATTTTGTGCCAAGAAGACAAACTTCCAAATCGAAATGTCTTAGAAGCCCAACATTCTCTCGGGAACAAATTGGCGCAGCCAGGAGCAATTGTGTCTCATGTCAACAGAATTCTAAGTTATTTAAATGCCATATACTCTAGGTCTATGAAGTGTTTGAAGATTACCTGTCCATCTGACCTATGTATCTGTAAATCTGGATAACCTAACTAATGTAACTATAGAGATGACAGGCATAGGTGACTATAAATCTATAAGTCTTATCTACTGAAATAACCTAAGGACTAAGGCTTCATGTAAACAAGGAAAAGGGGAAGTGCTGTGGATATCACTCTATATAAATAAAACACTGATGGCCAGTGACCAGGCAGGAAGTATAGGCGGGACAAAGAGAGAGGAGAATTGGGGAAACAGGAAGAAGGAAGAGAGATACTGCAGCCACCACCAGGAGAAGCAGCATGTAAAGATGCCGGTAAGCCACCAGCCATGTGACAAGGTATAGATTTATAGAAATGGGTTAATTTAAGATATAAGAACAGTTAGCAAGAAGCCTGCCATGGCCATACAGTTTGTAAGTAATATAAGCGTCTGAGTGATTATTTTATATGTGGATTGTGGGGTGGAGCCTGGAGAGAAGCCCTCCAGCAACACTCAAGGCAGGTAAAATTATAGCATATAAAGGTGAGGTGGTCATGAAGTCCCACCCCTAGCTGAGGAGCCATTGGCAATTGATGGCTACTGGGAGAGAGAGAGCGAGAGTGGGTTTTCTTTAAGGGTGTGAGCCCTGGTAGATTGACAACACTCCAGTGGAAGCTTATGTGTGTGTGTGTGGGGGGAGAGATTTCAGATGAGCACAAGGGTAACTAGAACAGAAGAGGAGCTAAAAGAGAAAGCTGGGTAATGGAGTGAGACCTTCATCTGGCCTCATCCAGTGGAAAACCTCCATGTGCTCAGTATGACAGCAGAGCTGCTTATGGGAGTCAGTGGGATACACAGGGGCAAGCTTCCTAGGAAGGCTTCGGGATTTTTGTTTTCTTCTCCAGACCTAGCAATACAGATAGCAAAGACTAACCTGAATAAGACCTTTCCTGAGCTTATGATCTGTTTGCATTTATCCATTCATTATCTCTATACTAATAAACACACAATCCAAGGGTCCTTTCTATTCTACTTGTTGATAACATATAAAGGGAAGAAAACTAGTCTTGCCCTTAAGGAATTAAAAGCTTGTGAAAATATGGTCCCAAGTGTTTGTTTGGATTGGCTCACCACACATCACTCTAAGAAAGTAATACACAGGAAACCTGACAAAAACAGTTGAATTTTTCCCCCACAGGAATGCTTGAGGAGTTTTATATTAAAAATGGCCAAAGAATAATGCAATATGTTTTAATAGGCTATTAGAGCCAACTTGACTTATTTTATTCAGAATTTATTTTTGTTCTGCAGGATATTTCTATCCTAAAATTCACACAGCCTAGGAGAGAATGTCCTGGGATCAGATCATCTGCTCACTCTGCAGTTTTACTGTTGAAGCTCCACGGCTGGAACTCAAGTTTGCCTCACTCTGTGTAATTTCTCCCCACTGGGAGCCCTTCTGGACTGTCATGGGCCCCTCCCCCTCCCTCTGTCCTTAGGGGAACACTCCAAGCATCTGTTAGTGGGGACTGTATGCAAATGAGAACTAGATGGTTTCTCTGCTGTGAGAGCAACCTTCCAGTTTTCTGTCTGAGCATGACTTAGAGTGGTGGTGGTGATATGGAATAGCTGTCTGTGTTTCTAGGAAAGAGAGAGGGCTGGTCAAGGTAAATACAGTGATTTGAGACTTAAAGATTGTGCAGTATTGGCAGCCCTTTATAAAGGTTGTGAGTGAAAAGAGTGCCTGAAAAGAAGCTGTGCCTGGGGAGACCCATTAGCCCATCAGAGCTGTGGCACCGTGGAGAGACTGGAATGTTGCAGGTCCCCAGGCTAATTACCTTATTTTACCTTCCTTTGTCCTCCTAAACAGCCATTCCTTGCCCACCTCTGTGTCTGTCTGAGCTAGCATTCTTTGATTAATAGATAGAAATCTTTTGGAATCTACTAATTTAGTAGAACACTGTTGTACCCATTTCTCAAAATCCCCAGAGACCACCAAGGAGCCGGTTTCCAATGCAAGCACATAAGGGTCCTTTTATTCAGGTTCAACCTGGGCCACCGCATGGAAGATGGAAGGAAATGTGGTGGTGGCCATGAGCTCAGGTGTAGAGAGTTTTTATAGGGAAAAAACACAAGCCAAGAATTGGCAACTTAGGATTGGGCAGAAGGGATATGACGCAAGGTGATTTTTTGAAACTATTGGTCTAGACTTTGGGCGCAAAACCACATTTGAAACCATTGGGTTAGACTTTTGGTGGGGAACCACAACCCACTAAACAAGATTATCTGGACTGCTCACCAAGATTATCTAGATATCTTCAAGGGCCTAAACTGCAGACAGGATGTCTGCAAGAGGATACTGCTCTGTATCCGTTCCAGTTGTCATGGCACATTCCTGAGGTCCTTTCAGGAACTGAGTACAGCAGGTGGTGTGAAATGGTGGCCCTCACACCACTAGGTTCCACCAAGTCAAAAGCTAAGAATGTCATCAGGCAATATCTCAGGTCTGTAGAAAAATTTCCCCATCTTGATCTAACGGCCTCTCTGATGTACCACAAATTCACTTTAAACTTATCTTGTGTAATAACTAAACAATAGAGGGTGACCTTGACCAGTTGAAGCTGAGGGGCACCACGAAGTCACAACAGACTCACCTCGGAGGTTTATTGTGGGGAGAGCAGGCCATTGTAAAAGTTTGAATGCTAACACCTTGATTTATGACTTTTCTTTGTTCTGTAAGACTATGAAACTACTTCCACATTAGAACATGGAATTTGGGGTAACCCAAAT